>NC_133410.1:120402500-121602500 GCF_049350105.2 Macaca mulatta | reverse complement strand
CATAATTTTACCAACAAAATTTTAGAATCGTTCAACAACCCGATAAATCTAACCTTAGGCAAAATATCTTAAATTTGCAACAAATGCTTAGAAAATGAAATTTAATTAAAATACATCATTTACAATGGTACAAAATATGTAAGGTATAAAAGTAATATATATGAAGTATCTGAGATTAATTCTAGTATGTGCACAAGACTTTCAGAGAAAAAATTATAACATTTACCTCATGGGAAGACATGAGGAGATATTCCATGTTTGTGGTCTGGAAAACTCAACATTCAAATTAATCTATAACTTTAATGCAACTGCAGTCAAAATCTCAACAGTTCTGTTTGTGTCTATGTGTCTTTGTATGTAACCTAAAAAGGTGATTTTAAAATTTCTATGGAAAAACAGTTCAAGAATAATAAAGACATTCCTGATGAAGAATAATGAGGAGAGCACAGTGTTATACCAAATGTCAATAATAAATATATAATTAAATGATGCAAAAATTATTGGCACTTAGAAAAATTGACCTTACAGTCCAGGCATGGTGGCTCATGCTTGTAATTCCAGCACTTTGGGAGGCCGAGGTGGGCGGATCACTTGAGGCCAGGAGTTTGAGACCAGCCTGGACAACATGGTGAAACCCCATATGTACTAAAAACACAAAAATTAGCTGGGTGTGGTGGCTCATGCTTGTAATCCGAGCTACCTGGGAGGCTGAGGCTCGAGACTCACTTGAACCTGGGAGATGGAGGCTGCAGTGAGCCAAGATCATGCCATTACACTCCAGCCCCTGGCTGATAGAGTTAAGACTCTGTCTGAAAACAAAAAACAAAATCAAAAACAAAACAAAACAAAACAAAAAATGGTAAAAGAAAAATTGACCTTACAAATAAAATAGGGAGTCCAGCAAGAGACCTACATATATACGGGAACTTGATTTATTACAGAGCTTGATATATGGCATTGAGCTAACTGGTTATTTATTTATTTCAAATCAATATTAGTTAAAAACTTAAAGGTGAAAGACGAAACTACACAATGTGTAAAAGAGAATATCTAATAAAGAATACCTTTCATTAGGAAAAAGTTTTTTTAATTGCTTGCAAAAAGCAACCAAATCATAAGGGAAAAGATTGTAATTAAGGATAAACTTCTGATTAGTAAAATGACACCATAAAAAATGGAAAGAAAAATCACAAACTGGGAGACAGTATTTGTAGCTTTGGTAGCTGACAAAAGATTTCTACCCTGAATACATAAAGAATTTCTGTAAATCAATGAGAAAAAGACCAACCACATAGTAGGAAAAGAATAGACAAAAGACTTGAACAGGCACTTCACAGGAGAAGAAATATGACTGGCTAATAAACACATGAAAAGTGTCTGACTTCATTAGTAATCAGGAAATACAAGCTCAAACCACATTGGAAAACCCTTCACAACTTATTTATTTATTTATTTATTTATTTATTTATTTATTTTGAGACAGAGTCTCACTCTGTAGCTCAGGTTGGAGTGCAATGGTGCAATCTTGGCTCACTGAAACCTCTGCCTCTCAGGTTCAAGCAATTCTCCTGCTTCAGCTTTCCGAGTAGCTGGGATTACAGGCCCGCACCACCACACCTGGCTAATTTTTTGTATTTTTAGTAGAGACAGGGTTTTGCCATGTTGGCCAGGCTGGTCTTGAACTCCTGACCTCAAGTGATCCACCCACCTCAGCTTCCCAAAGTGCTGAGATTACAGGCGTGAGCCCCCACGCTTGGCCCCTTCGCAACTTCTTGACTGAAAAAAAAAAAAAGCAACTGGATAGTAACAATCGTCAAGAACAGTCAGTGTTAGTTACTCCAAGTCACCATTATTGGAACATACAGTTTGGCATTATCCAGTAAAATCAAAGATGCACACTCACTGACCCAGTGTCCACTCTCAAGTATATACTCTAATTTAGAGAAATTCTTGTATCTGTATCTAGGGGCTATGTATAAGAATTTTCGGCCGGGCGCGGTGGCTCAAGCCTGTAATCCCAGCACTTTGGGAGGCCGAGACGGGCGGATCACGAGGTCAGGAGATCGAGACCATCCTGGCTAACACGGTGAAACCCCGTATCTACTAAAAAATACAAAAAAACTAGCCGGGCGAGGTGGCGGGCGCCTGTAGTCCCAGCTACTCGGGAGGCTGAGGCAGGAGAATGGCGTGAACCCAGGAGGCGGAGCTTGCAGTGAGCCGAGATCGGGCCACTGCACTCCAGTATGGGCAAGAGTGCCAGACTCCGCCTCAAAAAAAAAAAAAAAAAAAAAAAAAGAATTTTCATAGTGACACAGTTTGTAATTAGCAAACAAGCAAAAGGAAACAAACCATATGTCCCTCATGGGGAGAGTGGATTAGAAAAGTGAATTACGGCCAGGTGTGATGCTCATACCTGTAATCCCAGCATTTTGGGAGGCTGAGGCAGGCGGATCGCTTGAGCCCAGTAGTTCAAGACCAGCCTGAATAACATGGAAAAATTCCATCTTTACAAAGAATACAAAAATTAACCAGGTGTGGTGGCATGCACCTGTGGTCCCAGCTACTCAGAAGGCTGAGGTAGGAGGATGTCTTGAGCCTGGTAGGCAGATGTTGCAATGAGCTGAGATTGCACCAGTGCAGTCCAGTTCAGCCTGGGTGACAGAATGAGACCCTATCTCAAAAAAAAAAAAAAAAAAAAAAAAAAAGGAAAGGAAAGGAAGAAGAAAGAGAAAGAAATAAAGGAAGGGAGAGAGAGAAAGAAAGGAGAGAGAGAAAGAAAGAGAGAGAGAAAGGAAGGAAGGAAACTGAAGTACATTCATACATTGGGAAAAAATAAACAAATGAATAACTTATAGTTACATATAACAACATGGGTAAATCTTAGAAATATAAAAAGCAGTCACAGAGGAATGCATGCATAAAATTTACAAACATAACCAAACAATATATTGTTACAGGATACAAATATACAGTTGGCCTTTTGTATCTGTGGGTTCCACATTTATGAATTCAACCACCTGTGGATCAAAATATTTTTAAAAGGCCAGGTGCGGTGGCTCACGCCTGTAATCCTAGAGCTTTGGGAGGCCAAGGCGGGCAGATCACGAGGTCAGGAGATTGAGACCATCCTGGCTAACACTGTGAAACCCTGCCTCTACTAAAAATACAAAAGATTAGCCGGGTGTGGTGGCGGGTGCCTGTAGTCCCAGCTACTCGGGAGGCTGAGGCAGGAGAATGGCGTGAACCTGGGAGGCGGAGCTTGCAGTGAGCCGAGGTTGCACCACTGCACTCCAGCCTGGGCAACAGAGCGAGACTCCGTCTCAAAAAAAAACAAACAAAAAAAGCAAAATATTTTTTAAAAACACAATAAAAATGATACAAATAAAAAAATACAATATAACAACTATTTACGTAGCACTTACATGTATTAGGTATTACAAGTAACCTAGAGATTATTTAAAGTATATGGGTAAGAATATGTGTAGGTTATATACAAATATTTTGCCATTTTCTATAATATCAGAGACTTAAGCATCCAAGAATTTTGGTGTCCTAGGGATCCTGGAAGCAATCTCCCATGGATACCAAGGGATGATTGTATATAGTAAAATTACAAAGAAAAGTAGTGATTAAGTAAAACTCAGAATTCTGGATTTCTTGAGGGGAGTAGGAAGAAGATGTAAAGGAAGTATGGAGGAGACTTCAAAGCAAGTGGTATGTTTTTCTATTTAAATCGATGGCTTGGCCTATGGGGATTCATCATGTTCCGTGTATATCACATCTATTTTATAAATTATTGATATCTATTCCACATTTGAAGAAAATATTAAAGAGAATAAAATGAAAACCCAAGCCTGGAAGTATTGGATAGGTAACGAATATCATTTACTGCTTTTAGGGTTGGAACCAAGGGCTGCATTGAGAGGTGGTAAAAGATATATCCTTTCAGAGTAGAGAGAGGCACTTGCACAGGAAATTCTAGAGGGAATAGGATTTGGAATTGCTGGATGGAGAAGTGAGTAAAAGAATACCAGTTGGAGAATGACATGAACAAAGACTGTGAGGAGGAGAGCCTCATCTTATGTTGGGGATCCCTGGTAAGCATAATCTATTGAGATAATTGATGATATAAAAGCAGTTTGAACTATTAGTTCGAGAAACGCTAGATTGCCAAGAAATTCAACTTATCTTTTCATTCTATTTACATAGAAAATGAAATAAAAGACTGGGCACAGCGGCTCACATCTGTAATCCCAACAGTTTGGGAGGTTGAGGCAGGCAGGTCACCTGAGGTCAGAAGTTTGAGATCAGCCTGGCCAACATGGCAAATCCCCATCTCTACTAAAAATACAAAAACTAGCCAGGCATGGTGGTGCGTGCCTGTAATCTCAGTTACTTGGGAGGCTGAAGCAGGAGAATTGCTTGAACCTAGGAGGCAGAGGCTGCAGTGAACCAAGATCGTGCCACTGCACTCCAGCCTGGTGACAGAACAAGACTCTGTAAGACAACAAATGAAGAAAAAAAGAAAAGAATTGTCTGATTTTTTTTTTTAAAGCAAAGTATATTTTAGGAAATTCTGTAAGTGAAAATGAAGGTCTTTGCTATGTCACTTTCATATCAACACTTACAGTCTGAGGATAATTTATTAAAATGGGAAATTGGATGCCAAAGCTGTCCCTTCCCTCTGTCTCTCTTGCCTTTGTGTCCCACCCTCCTCTCTCCAGTTCACTGCAGCTGAACGTGTTTACCAAACTTGACTTCTCAAGAAAGTGCAATGAGAATGTTCCGGGTCATGAATGGGTTACCTCCCGGCCTGAAGAAGAAAAAATAGGAAAAAGAAAAGGCCATCACTGCAGAGGCTGTTGCTCATATTCTCCAGCTACAGTTACCCACTCCATCAGCCATGGTGACATCTGATGAACTGTTAGCCTGGCCCACATAGCTGGAAGTGCAACATCTCAGGTCAAAGTGAGTCAAGCCTGCCATCTGGTCCTGGCTCTAGGCTCCTGCACCGATAACTTCAAAATGGTACTTCCAGGAAAGTTTTCTCGGCATTTCTGCACCCCAAATGAGAGAACACTCACATAAACTCACTTCATATGTCCCCAAATCCAGAACTATCATGATAGTAGGAGGCAGTTATAAGGTAGGAAAAAAGATTTCCTAAACTTTAAAGAGCCTTCGACTTGAGGTGTATTCTCTGAGAGGCAGATAGTGTCCACCTATATTCTAGGTAAAGAACTTGAGTTATGGAGGTGAAGAGGAGTCAGCTGAGTGATTTCCAAAATCTATGACACAGAGAAGATCAAGATAAGAGTGCAGAGTCCTGACTCCTTCTGAAAATGCATGGTCACTTTGCTTTCCACTAAATGGTACCAGAGGTCTGGAGAGAAACTCAGCAAGAGTAATTTTAGTGGAAGAGAAATAGTTTATCTTCAGAAGAAGAAATGGAGTAGCCTTGACCATTTAGTCTGTGCTACAGTGGGTGAGGCAACGGAAATGTGCTGTTTATACCAACAAAGTCAGAATGTCCAAACTGCTGCATCTCTCCAGGGATGGAGTGGGAGGAAGGAGGGTCCAGATGTTGGTGTGGTATGTACATGAAAACAGCATGAAGCATATTGTAATATAAAATTGTTAGGGCTGTGAAACATTGCATTATTTTGATGAGGCCAGGAAATGTGCGGATTAAGGATCGTTTGGCAACAGAATATTTTAAAATCTGTATTTATAATTTTCACAGCCAGGAAAGTTAATTTATTTTGCATAGAACTATGTAGCTTTTGAAGTTAGAGATAGCCCACAAAGGAGCATCTGTCTTGGAGAAATGGGATGCGGGGGCCCTGAAATAACAGGAGCAGAAAAATGAAGATGTTGAAATGAAGAATTGTGGTTTCACTGTTTTGATTATCAATAAACAGCCAAGTTAAGCACACGCACTTTGCAGTGAGGCTTCCTAGGTTTAAATTTCTGCTACTTACTAGCTGAGTAGCTTTAGGCAAATCATGTCTCAGTTTTCTCATCTATAAAAAGGGGTAATAATAGGCCGGACACAGTGGCTAATGCCTGTAATCCCAGCGCTTTGGGAGGCCGAGGCAGGTGGATCACAAGGTCAGGAGATCGAGACCATCCTGGCTAACACGGTGAAATCCTGTCTCTACTAAAAATACAAAATATTAGCCAGGTGTGGTGGTACACGCCTGTAGTCCCAGCTACTCGGGAGGCTGAGGCAGGAGAATTGCTTGAACCTGGGAGACGAAAGTTGCAGCGAGCTGAGATCACGCCACTGCACTCTAGCCTGGGTGACAGAACAAGACTCTGTCTCAAAAAAAATAAAGTTGGTGGGGGGGCTAGTAATAATAGGATCAATCTCACAGTTTTATAAGCATCAGCTGAATTAACATATGTAAAACACAAAAACATTGCCTAGCATGTAGTAAGTGCTTCATAGGTATCAGTTATTGCTATCAATAAAGTTTTCAAGCAATAAAATTTTATTTTTTAAGAGGTCATCCAGTTTCTCCTAGTTTACTCTGGATTTGGTTTCCTTGTTGGCTTCATTACCATTTAGGTTTTTGAGAAAGAAAATTGCTTGACTATGCAAAGTCTTCAGGTTCCTGATATTTTTCCAATATAAAGCCATGTAATATTAGGTTGATGCAAAAGTAATTGTGGCTTTTGCCATTGGGATTATCCTCTAGATAATTATCTGGATCCATATTCAATTAATGAATAGAAATTCTGTTCAATAATTGAAATGTTATGACCACTTATTAGACTTTTTCAGGGAAAAAGATGTGAATTTCATTTGCTTAAAACAAGACAAAAACAAAAACAAAAACCACATCCAGCCAACTTGGTTTAATCAGCTATTTGCCTCTCAGCACTCAGCCTGCCTCTGTCTGAGGCATCAGAGAAGTGCGCCCTGAAGTGGCTGAGAGGAAAGAAGAGCCTCCATCGGATTACAGATCAGACAGAAACACCCACAGCCCCTCATCTTCTCCTTCGCTCAGAGACACACACAAAGCTCTTTATTTATTTTATACTTAAAATGTCAAAGGCGCCTGGGGGTGGGCCTCTGGCCTGGGGATTGGCAGACCACACTCCTGGGCTGACATAATGAAAGTCCACCATGTGGCTGTGTGATTCACACAGCGTGTGCATGTCACCAGCAGCCGATGGGTCTTGGCAGGGAGCCTCCTACTGGCTTGGGAACAAATAGGACTCGCATGTCCTCAAGTAGCCAGGAGACAGTAATGGAGAACCGCCTGGATGTCCGCACACTTTGCGGGCGCAAAGGCAGCAAACACCCACACGCCAAGCTATTCACAGAGTGACAACTAAGTACAGCCCAGCAGCAAGGGACTCTGTAGGACAAGCAGTCGACAGCAGAAGTCTACTAGTCCTGCCTGATCTTAAGGAGAACAAACCCAAAACGTGTCTGCAAAGAAAAGATAGCACATTTCATTTTTTGTTAACTTACCTCTTGACACGGCGCCTAAGCACCTCACGGTGTGTGCAAAGCACAGAGACCTTGGCATAGCTAGCCTTCAGAGACCAAGAGACTTGATTAGAAAACCAGGCCTTCTTCTATTCACTCTATAACTTGCAGTTTTAAGGCCCTTAAACTTAAAATTGAAATTCTGAATTTGAGAATCAAGAACGAGATTTCACCAGGCTGATTTGGAAAACGAGCACAGTTTTAGACTTTCAGGATTCTATACTTTCTATAAGAGTTATGTGACTGAGTGAAACGCGGCTCAGTTGCAAAGCAAATGTGCTCAGAGCGCCAATCACCTGGCTTAGGGGATGATTATTGTTTTTGAACCACTCTACTTACTTTCTTTGGTAGCTCTTCAAGCGGAAGAACTCTCATTTTCTCCTTTCTCTAATAAGGAGGATGGCGATCTGAGACTTAGTGTTAATTCCATTCTTTGCTTTTAGCTAATGAAGGAATATTTGCCAGTATAGAGCTAACAGTGTGATACAGGAAATTTTTAAAAAATGAGTAAATCGAAATAGGCAAGTGAAACACATTAGCTTCTACACAATCTATTACTGGCAAAAAATAATTGTTTGTTTCCTGCTCTTTCCTTAATGCTTGGCTTTCATAGCTAACTTAGCAGTTTAATGCATCGAATAAGATGCACTGTATCTATAAACTTCTCAATGGTATTTAAGCATTTACTGAGTATCCATTGTATACATATTTGGTATTTGGAAGGTTACCAGACAAACAGAAGAGGTATTTTCAACCCACAGAAACAACTTCATTTGAGAAGTAAACATAATTTTATAATTCAACTTGTAAAAACTTCCAAAGCAACATTCTGGCCCACAGTATGAATTTACTTAAATTTAGGAAAGTTGGAGAATTCATTCCATCCTTCCTACTATTATAGTATTTAGAAGAAAAAGTATTTATTATTAGATCTTGACAAAGAAAATGGAACCAGGTTGATGACATCACTTGTATAAGATTACAGTGAGGAAGGTAGCAAGGAATATGGCTCCTGTCTGAAGATTAAGTCAAAAGTTCAGTGATTTGTCAGAGTTCAAATAGCAACTCACTAGGATTATGTGCCAGAAGTTAGACACAAGCTTTTAAGGCCACTGTGGTTTTACCTGAGACCACTCTGTGTCCTGCTTTTTGCAGAGAAGAAACTGATCATCATACTGACAAGCAGAAATCATTATTTTAACAGAATGTTGATTCTATGACAGAAATGTATATTGTAGTTTATTTAAGGACATGACTCTTAGGCTTGATTCTCAAATTTTAAAACACTGAAATAGCCACTGCTGTACTTTTCTGGGGAAAAAGTATCCTAATTTGACCTTATTCGAGCTACACTATAAGTCCAGAGGGACCAATGAAGGGGAAGAAAAGAACTGATGAGGTCTAAGTGGTGATTGCATTTATAGATTAGCCCTGACAGGAAGCAAATACATCTCCTCCCAGGAGGCCCCAATGTAGTCAACTGAGAAGTGGGGTCATTATTTATAAGCACAGTGGAGTTTTCCCATTACAATAAACATTTTAATTACTTTAAGTGAAAGATTATTTTTGCTGGTAGGAAGCTTAAAAAGTAAATATTGCACTTTTGTTTGTTTTTCGATGTCGTCTATGTGTGCAATCTTCATTCTTAACACTGTTTCACACAGCAATTTGTCCTACCCTGAAATCATAATGGGAAAATAGCATACATTTAAGAAAGCATTTCAGTTATCAAAACCTGCAATGCCCCACGTGAGGAAAGAGTAGGCCAAATGGCTGGTTGGCAGCATAGCCCCAGAGCAACTTCATTTCCATCTGTTTTATATGATGGCCATCCACATAAAATTTCAATGACCAATAAGTTTGGAAAACACTTATCCAAATGAATCAATGAAGATGGAGTAGGAGTGTAATGATGGTGTGATTTTTATTTTTCAACAAGGTGACACATTCTCATTCTAAAGGCTACTACCACATATCGCAAAACGTGTCAACCATGTAAATCCACGATGAAAGTCGTTAAGAGTCCTCATGAAACTGTTGTGTTATGGAAGCAAAAACAACTAATTTGTAATATGAGACTCAAATAATCAACTTCCTTTTTTAAAAGTCAAAGTCCCATGATTTCTGACTGATAATATATGATATAATAACTGATATTAAGGAATTAGTGTTAATTTTTAAGGTGAGATAAAAGTAGTTGTGGTTATATTTAAAAAGAGTTCATATCAGCTGGGTGTGGTGGCTCACGCCTGTAATCCCAGCACTTTGGGAAGCCCAGGCGGGCAGATCACCTGAGGTCTGGAGTTCGAGACCAGCCTGACCAACATGGAGAAACCCCGTCTCCATTAAAAATGCAAACTTAGCCAGGCATGGCGGCGCATGCCTGTAATCCCAGGTACTCATGAGGCTGAGACAGGAGAATTGCTTGAACCTGGGAGACAAAGGTTGCAGTGAGCCAAGATTGCACCATTGCACTCCAGCCTGGGCAACAAGAGTGAAACTCCAAGAATTCATATTGTTTAGGGATACATTCTGAAATATTTAGAAATGAAATTATATGAAGTCTGAGATTTGTTTCAAAATAATTTGAGGCATGGAGGTGGGGTGAAATTAAAGATGTAAATTAGTCAAGATTGGCTATGGACTGCTAAATGTTGAAGCTACATAAGAGTACATGAAGTTTCTACATTGCCTCCTCTACTTTTGTAACAACATATTTGAAATTTTTAATAATAAAAAATTTTAAGAATTCTGTTTTGAGGACCCCAACAAAAAAGAATGGTCTTGATGAATTTTGAGAGGCAGCAAGAGCCCGTTCTGAAATTATTTGAAATCTCCTCTTCCCTGGTTAAGATAACCAACAAAATTGGGCTTTAGCCTCCCTAATATGACCACTACTCTGCAAAATGAAGCTACTGCTTTATCCAATTCTGTAATTAAGTCCAGATTATGCATATTTGAAGTACCTGCTTAATGTGTTGCCAACAACACATTGTATTTTTAAACAGGGCCCCATTCCACCTGCATCCACATCATGTAATACTTCTAGGTTACTGTGCCTCATCGTCCTGTTAGCGTGTATTAGAAATCACAGCGGAGCTTTAATGTTATCTTAATCAAAATACAAACAAAAAATTAAACGTGGTGCAAAAATAATCATACCATGTATTTCAAAGCCATTAGTATGGGTAAATGAGCACTGTCTAGAAAAACACGAGAAGCACGCCCCCTATTAACACGGTCTTGGGAAATCAGAGGCGACAACTGTGAATGAGCATGGCAGCCATGCCTGCTTTTACGGAAACCAACACACTTCTATTCTACTTTCTACAGAATTAAAAAATTAAACAACTGACAACAAAAATTCCAAACTGTGGGAAAGAAAATCTCCAATTTCATTGATCTTTAAACATTTTTTAAATATGAAAAAGTAGTCTGGTGGGTTGAATGCTTAGAGGTTTTGAACTAAATTAACTAACATTTTAAATTCGTAATTTGCTGTCACAGGTACCACTAAAAGACAAGCTGGAGAGGGAAAATTGCTATTGGTTAAATACTTTCTGTACTTTAGGTGCTATGCTGTGCACTTCAGACACAAAACCTTATGATATTGGCTTTATGATCCCCACTTTAGAGATGAGAAAGTTGAGGGTCATGGAGGTTAAGTAACTTTCCCAAGGTCACATACTAAATAAGGTGTGTATTCAGAATTTCCAGAAGACTTTGACCCCATGAGTGCTTTTAAAACCATTTGCCTTCCAGCCTGCTGACACAGTCCTAAATATTTCAAAATGTATCAATACATTGAAAGATGTAACCCAAGTCCTTTTTAATGCTCTTAGACTGCCAATAAGATAATTCTATGAATTATTTTCTATGTATATATCACATATGTCTTCTTCCAATTTACTGATGAATCGATTTCTACCTAGCCTGCTCCAAATCAAGTTAATCAAACTCCATACTTTTCTCTAACTATCCTAGAAAGAGACAGCCAAAAAGTCAGAAGTCTAATTCAACTGGTCAGTCCCACTATTTTCACATTGGAAAGATAATTGCTTACAACTGAGCTCTCCCTAGACTTCCACTCGCAGCAATTCAGGCTGGAACGTGCTCTCCTGTCACACTCTGTCTTCTCCAAGTGCGAGGGAGTTTTGTCTAGTAACAGATAATTAAAGACATGGCAGTGCCACTTGCTAGGATTTCACTCTTTCTCTTTTACGTCTTATAAAAGAAGAAACTTCAGTTTAAAGATTAGATTTTTTTCCCCCTTTTCTAAAGCTGGGTATACCAACTGGCATCGGCTGTATTAAAATCAGGAGAAGCCTCAATCAAAAAGCCTCTCTCGGAAGGCAGGCTTTCTTGTTAATATGCACCAACATGAAAGGCTTTCTTTTCATCCTATACAACTACAGTGTGTGTAAATTGCAGGGGGCTCATTGGCATAAATCTCGCCTGCGACCTCTGAGGTAAACTGGATTTACATTACTTTCTGACAAGAATTAAATGAAGGCCTTGTGGATATATGAACAGCCTTCTAGGCTGCAACAGATGGGCATGAATGTGCTCCCTAGGAAAACTATCAGTGACATCTGTGTCCTCCAAATTCTGGTGGTCTCAGCCAATTAACGGGGGTGGGGGGAGAAGCGGGGGAAGCGGTGGGGGTTGGGAGGCCACAGCACAGCCCCCAGCCAAAACCCAGGCAGAAGTGTTTGTGTTTGGAGATGGGATCAGGCTGGCCTGCAGCAGCGAGGTTAGCACTTTATTGTTATCATTCAAATGGAGAATGTGGCTTACAAGCTATTTGTATACCACAGTGAGGATAATATGATTTTTCTCATTTGACCGGAGGAGATGGCCCTCTCTTGCAGCTGATATCATATTTCAGTGCAATCTCTTTGAGACGGGTATTTACTTTTGTCTCTTCCGAGGCAGGCTGAGGGTGTTGCTGTCTGCCAGTTTCTGTAGTGCATTCATGAGTCACAAAGCAGGTGAACTCTAAGATGACACAGAGATCTGTCTCCAAAACATTCTCCTTCAAAGTCTACTTCTTTCTTTCTTCAAAATTGCATGTACTGATTTCACCAAAAATTAAAAATTCGTCAAAATCAGGGTTTTCTAGTTAAAATAAAGTCAAGAGAAATCACATCAGATATCTTGAATGAAGTGGTGGAGGAATCCTTCAAAGGATACGACGAACCATGAACCCCACTGTCTGAATTGACCAGGTCTCAGGATGTCAGTCCCCCTGTGTTCAATGTGCAGGCAGGAGGAAAGCCGGAGGAACCAGGACAGAAGATAAGATTCCTCTCTGGCACCTCTCCTTTGCTGCAATCTCTTGGCCCACTTGCTTGGACTGTGTAGGGCAGGAGACCAGGACTGGGGAGCTGAAAGGATGGAAGTGGAGAGGAGAACTAACATTTACTTGTTCTGTAACAGGAGGAATCAGGAGAGGCGTATGTACGTATTCCAGGTCCCATGTATTCTGGGCCCCAGCAATAAGAGCAGAGATTTGGATCTAAAGTAACCAAGTCTGAATTCTAGCTCTAACATTTACTGCAATATGAGAGAATGGGCAAGTTACTTAACGCCTTTGTGTCTCACTTTGTCATCTGTAAAAATGAGCTAACAATTGTATTTACCTCTTAGTAAGGATAAAAGAATATGACATACAGAAAATGCTCTGATATTGCTGTGAGGGCTGTTTTTATCTACAGTTTACTGTGGATTGAAGGCCCACAGTTAGAGTTCCAGACCTCTAAACTAGTTTGGCAAAATGAAAGGCATTGTGTTATACTAGCTTCTGAAAATTCAGAAAAGTGCTTTTTCAAAAGAAGCAATTGTCATTACTTTTAGGAGCCTGAGGTCATGCTTTAAAATTACATATTTTCTTCAATGTATAAGATTTTGAAATTCTTTGCTAAAATGAACTTAGTAAATATCAAAAGCATCTAGATCATTCTAAATTATAAAGTAGACTATCAAGAGGCAAGTAACATAACATTTAGACCAAAACAATGAAATTAAGGTGTTTATTTTCACTTCCTTTTCTTAATTGCAGGAGTGGAAATGAGTAGCTTGTTCTGTCCTAAATTGGTTATTATATGTGAAGTTTTAGGAGACAATGGCTAATCATGATAGTTTGGATGTAAACTGTACACCCCTTTTTCCTAGGTGTTGTTTAAAACATAGTAATTCCACACAACCATTGTGTACAACAGCAACAACAACAAAAGGAGGACAAGTGGACCTTCTAAACAAGTGGCCTACTGTCTAAGCCATAAATGCTCATAAGTGCTGTTTTTAGAGTACATTTTCACATAGGAATTCTTATTCTCTTCTTCTCTGTATGATTTTTTAAATGATCCAGTTCTAAGAGCTTCGGCAGGCTGAGTTTCAGCACAATGTAAGCTTGCTTCGAGAGGAAGTCAAATTGTTGGTCAACAAAGAAGTCTCTTGCTCTTTCTCCACAGAACTTCCACGCTGGCTGGAGAAACCTGTGGCCTCGAAGGTGAGGGTGAAAGCAACTGGAGGCATAATTTTTGTACAAGCTGTGACTTCATTACGCTGTAATACCAAACATAATTTTGTCTTATTCTCTTGGCACCAATTATCATTATGTTGAGCAATAAATAGAAGAGAAGCCTTTGTCCACACAGGGATTCAGAAAAGAATCGACACTAAACAAAAGCACCTGTTGTTTCGTTCTTGTACTGACCTCAGAAGTGACCAGTTGGCTGCATTCACCCCACACTTCTCCCTAGGCTTTGCCCAACACTACCATCTCACACATCATTATTGGACGTAAAAGGAGAATAATTGAGGAGAAGATCAATAAATTTAAAAGCTCTTTAAAAAAAGACATAATGAATTTGGTACAGCACATATTTTTAGATCAAAGATGCCTTTGAAGTGACAAAACCCTAATCTATATACTACTGAAGCACTTCCTTTCTCTCCCAAACTGCTTGTTGTCAAATAAAATGGAAGTTAAGGAAATTATCTTTATCTGAAAATGGCCAAAAGAAGCCATCACCTAATGACAGCCTTGTCACAAGCGACAATTGGGGAAATTGTCAGGAAGGCAAGGCCTAACAAGCAGCAGAGTGGGCTTGCTGTTTGCACTAATCTGGCCATGCAGCCCCCACACACAATCCCAGTCAGCTTGCTGTGTGAAACAGCTAAGGCTTTGTCAGCGTTAACAGGGACTGGAAAGAACACGCTTTCATGAATATGTATTACCATCCCTTTATGTCTACAGAGACAAACCCTTCAAAACTGAGATATAAAACACACACGCACACAGACACACACACCACCGACCCACAAAAACCAAGAGAACCTAAGCTACTTGGTTGAGAGTAGTGAAATGCTAGTAACTAAGCACCCAGTTCCATGTGTTTGCTGGGATCTGTATTTCCCAGCAATTGAGATAAAATCTTTAGGGGGCTTTCAATCTTTGGGAACCACGTGCGTGAATTCAAAGATGCCACACATCGTTACATGGATTGCAAATCACACATTTTTATAGTGAATTCACTTTCCTAATACCAAATGTGTTCTGAAATTCTAATACTAAAATGAAAACAACTTTGATATCTTAACTAAGTGCACGTGCAGTTTTAAGAAACTGATCAAATCTCATACCGACTTCCTATGAAGTAGTAAAAGCACTATGTGGAAAATTATGAAGATGTAGCATTTCCCAACACTGAGTAGAAGGACATTGCGCAGGCACAAAGTGGAAATCACAAATAAGAAATTTTAAGGTGAAAAGGGTGGGGGGGAATCTACTCTGTAAGCCCTTTGTAATCTTAATAATAGTGTTTGTTTAAGAAAATCCATATTATGTGTATTTTTTTTCTTCAAAGATAAATTATTTTACATCCACCCCAGGGCATAGATCTAGTAAGATATTTTTGAATGACTGAAATTAGTTTTTCTACTAACATTGAAATTTAATTTAAGTATAAATATGTATGTGTGTGCATTTAACTTCACTTTTTTTTAGAAGCAGATACGTAGGACAGAAAAATATAAAGTTATTTCTTTTTTACTTTTTTCTGATATGATAAAGTTTGGTTTCCCACCGTGCAAGAGACAAAGCTCAGTTTTGAAGGTTTTCTATATTACGCAATGTTTGCCGTAGACATTTACATTTCATTAGCATATTCTGCTCTACATGAAATCCAGCGTTGAATGCTCCCAGCGCGCTAAAGCTAATCCTCTTTAAAGAGCTACAGGCTATATTACATGTGGCCACAGCAGCAGTCTTGCCATCGCTGCATCACTTTGAAGACGATGAACAGAGTTCTCTTGTGTGTCTGTCCATATCCAGACTCATAAACCTCTGCTTTCTGTGCTGTGAAATCCTTCTGTTTTCATCAAGGAGAATTACAAGGAGGCCGAAATCCAAGTTACCATTCTGAAAGCTGGACTGCACTTGAAGAGACGATATTATGCTGATTTCACTTTTTCTTAAGTATCTATCCACAATCTTTTCAACTAAGATTAAAATGAACTATATCCAAGTATTTTTGGTTCTTTGATTAGGATCAAGTGCTAACCACACCTTCTGTCTAGGGAATCTGATCCTGGATAATCAAGAGAAAGAGACTCAGCGATGTCACAGCTTTGCAGGGCAACATTAAACATTTAGATGCATAATTTCTAGGTAGCTCACTTTTCCATAGACAAAGACGACTCAGCTGGCTATATCCAACTGAGCCACCAATAGATGATGCGGTGATCCAATTTCAACAAAGTATGGCAAACTAAAAATTATACAACATTGCAGAAAAAGTATTTTTTTAGTTAAAACAAAGGAAAATTAGTGAAGTCCATATTCTAGTGATGACATTCCCTTAATAATGCTTAAATTATTTTTTAAAAGAAAAGTGCTATATTATAAAGAAGACTGATTTTGTTTTACTTCTCTTGTAGTTAACTAATTTATAAACAAATAATTGGTTTATAAGTTATTTGTAATTTTAAAATAATTATTGTGTAAAAATTGCTATTGAAGATGTCTGTTATACTATCTAATGTTATTTTACTTAAAGCCCCAATTAGTAAATTGTCCTATGATTTCAAAGCAAGAGACATTTTGATTTTCATGCCAAAGAAATATATTTCTTCTTATTTGATTATGGACATCTGAACCTCATCATATTATCCTTTTTTGCTTTTACGCCCAGGAAACTCAGAGCCAGGATTTGTGCTCAGATCCAGGGTTGTCCCTCATTTGGATAACCTTGTACAAACTATCTAACCCATACCCTTCATTATTTGGTCCATCTTCTTTACCCTTGACTTAAGAGCTCTGGACGCACCTGTGTCTCTCATTGTGGGTAATTTCAAATATTTTTGAAGATACATGCAGAGTAAAGAACATTTCTCAGTGGTGCCTCTTATTTAAAGTAGCCATTTTCTTCACAAGCATATGCTAAAGGAGCTTTACAGCACGGTGGAAGGAACTCTGAATTTGGGGTTAAGTAGGTTTGCCCACTACATAGCAGGTAGTTTTTGCCTGCTCTCCTGAGGTGACCATGAGGTAGATGACCAGTTATAATTGTATCTCTGTTCCTGTGAACCACTTTGGCACTTTCAGAAATTAAATGAAAACTTTGCTACGAGTTGTCATGCCATCTTCCTTTAATTCTGGCAATATCTATATTCAGGCTGATATTTATTTATAGTTAATGTAACTCTCTGCTTGTTCTTACATTCCACTCACTTCCAAGGTAAAACATACTCTGAAAGACCTTATGATTTTATTTGCAGCCATCCAGACACTAGCAAATACCTTTCCCAAGAGGTATACATTTTTCTATGACTGCACCACTTTGAAATTTATTAAGCATCTTTTCTGTAGGCTTTTCCTCTTATTCCTTATATATATTTTTTTCTGGTTGTCTGTTTAGCATCACTTTCTAATTTAAACAAGGTAGAAAAAAGGTATAGAGTTGGGTAGATTTACAATTATTCAAAATATTGTACTCAAAAACAATTTTCCTCGGGGAAAAAACATTTGAGTATGAACACACTTAAAAATTAAAATGACAGCCGGACGCGGTGGCTCACGCCTGAATCCTAGCACTTGGGGAGGCCAAAGTGGATGGATCACCTGAGGTCAGGAGTTCAAGACTGGCCTGGCCAACATGGCGAAACCCCATCTCTACTAAAAATACAAAAATTAGCTGGGCATGGTGGCGTGCGTCTGTAATCCCAGCTACTCGGGAAGCTGAGGCAGGAGAATCGCTTGAACCTGGGAGGCAGAGGTTTCAGTGGGCTGAGATCACGCCATTGCACTCTAGCCTGGGTGACAGAGTGAGACTCCCTCTCAAAAGAAAAATGACATAAAATCGTTTATTAATCAAAATTATTTAAAAAGTTATTAGCAAACCATTCAGCTTTTATCCAAAATAAATATATATTTAAACTTATTACTGGACATTTCTGAAAATTCACAGTATAGCAGACTTAAGAGATACTTCACAAATCCTCAAAAGGAAAAAATTATTTGACCACAACTCATAAAAGCTCTAAATTATTAATTCAAAATTAAATTTTTTTATTGAGCCACTTGGAAATTAATTTCTTTTCCTTTCCTTTCCTTTCCTTTTTTTCTTTCTAAAAACACAGTCTTACTCTGTTGCTTAGGCTGGAATGGAGTGGCATGATTGTAGCTCACTGTGGCCTCTAACTCCTGGCTCAAATGATCCTCCCACTTCAGCCTCCCTAGTAGCTAGGACTGCAGGCACATGCCACCATCCCTGGCTCATTTTTATTTTTAAAAATTTTTTGTAGAGATGGAGTCTCACTACTATTGCCCAGGCTGTCTCAAACTTCTGACCTCAAGCAGTTCTCTTGCGTCAGCCTCCCAAAGTGCTGAGCTTACAAGTTTGAGCCACTGCACCCAGCCCAACACTTGGAAGTTTCAATAGCACTCAGAAACCATCTTATTGTCATTTTCCAATACATTTCCAGACTTAATGCAACCAAAACTATGTTTAGATGAAAATTTATAGCTTTATAATCTTTAATAATAAAAGCAAAGAAGTATAAAATGTGATTTTTATTTCAAATAAGTAAAAAGAGAGACAAACTAAAACTTAGGAAGTTGGGGGAATGCATAAACATAATTTTTTTAAAAAATAATAATTTATAAAAAGTAGATAAATAGAAAAAGCTAGTTGTTTAAAAGGTCAGTACAGTGGCTTTCAGGAAAATCTAATGAAAAAAAGGACTCTTTTCAGAATGGGAAAAGGAATAAAAACACTGTTATGATTAAGACTTCAGAAGTATAATAAACTATGATGTACAAATCCAATTTTAAAACATGAAAACTTATATGAACTACATTTTCTAGGATAATTTTTAATAGATGGTTAAAACTGGTTGAAGAAAAAAGTAATTTCTAGTTAAGAATAAGTGGAAAAATTTGTCTATTATTTCCAAGAAAGGTACCAGATTCAGATGTGGTTGTAGTCTATTTCCACCAAATTCTTTGGAAATATGTAATTTCTGGGATATTTAGATTATATAACTAATAGAAAAATATAAAAGACATTCCTAGTTCATTTTATAAGGCCAGCATAACACTGTTATTAATACTTGACCAAGACCATGAACAAAAAAGATAACTATAGAAGATGCTGTTGTTGCCCATCCATAGCTCCAAAATATTCACTGCCCACTATATATTTAATAAGAAATGGATTCAAGCTATTTAAGCAGGAGGAAAACTTTAATTATACACTTAAAATGGTTAAATTTTATGATTTGTGAATTATACTTCCATAAAGATGTTGAAAATTATATTCAGCTAAATTTCATTCATTAATTTTTGGTCATCTCAATTTACAAAAGAGGCAAATGACCCAAAGAGATTGAGCAACTTGCTTAGAGTTAAAGCTTTTTTTTCAACATGAAAATTAATATTTCCAAATGTAGTTTATGTGTGTCTGTCTTCCCTGGATTCAACACTAAGTGACACCTGTCTGAATCTCATTTTACCCACTCTTTTAATAAGTCTACTTTCCATTGCCCAGGGTACTTCCTTATCTATCTCCACTGAGTGTGGCTGCTCATTTGATTACTTTTCTGCTGGGATCACTAGGTCTAAAAAGAGCAAGTGAAAACCTACCCTTTGATTCATTCCTCTGTTCACTCATTCATTCAGATAGTCAACAAATATTTATTGAGTGCCTACTATGTGCCAGACACTATTCTAGGCACTAGGGAAACAGCAGTAAACAAAAGTAGATTTAATCGTTTTGAGAGGTAGATTCCAGCCAAGGGTATGGATTGGTTGGTTGGTTGGTTTTACATTTGTTTATTTTTTCAGAATGCAAAGCACCATGAAAAATTCATGACAGAGGACTTACATGCTATAAAAAAATAAGCACTTCCCATATCCATTCAGATTGGATAAAGATCCCAAGAACGCAAGGGATGAATCAGAGCTGTTAAAACATGATCCTTCTGTGGAAGCCCTGCACCTGTCCTCCTCAGGAGAAGTCCAAGAAAGCCAAGAATTAATGAGGAAGACCCTTTATTACTGGAATCTGCTTAGATTTAACTAGGTCAAGCTTTCCCTCATTCAGATGAAATGGCATTTTGAGAGAGAGATTATACTGTCATCGAAAAATATAAAGAGTTATATTTTGGCCTCCAGATTTTGTGGCTTGAATATTATATCCATTACGCAGGTCTCTCAAAGCTGGTACTCAGAAACTCCCCTCACACAGATATTAGTCTCTGTCCTGCCACGTTTTGTCAAACAGGATTCCAGTGAGTTTGTTCATTTCTATCCCAAGATGGCTCCAGCTTCTACTTCCTGCTAAGAACATCCAATACTACAGGAGGACAGGAATCCAACCAACCTCCCGCAAAGGCATTCATATCTACCTTTTGCAAAATGAAAAGAACCTTGATTATCTGGCTTATCTTGTTCTTTAGAAAAGACTACAGCTCAATGATTAGAATCACAATAAGTGCCCAAAATCAAATGATTGCATTTCCCTGACTCAAAAAGGATCTTAACATAGGTACTGTGAACCCCTGGAATGTGATAGGTTGGCAAAAGCTAATCCAAGACCCTTGTTATCCAATCTTTCTTTCTGGCTCTAGCAGTAACTGTAAATGAGGAACAATGATCATACAAAACAAAGTAGCCCAGGATTTTTTTTTCTCATCCAGCTTCCAGAAGAATAATTAGATCCAAAAGAATCCTATAGCACAAGGATTTGGGTCCAACATTGGAAGAGCTTTTGAGTTACCTAGTTTAAAATAATATGTAAAATTCCTCCTTATCGCAACTTTCCCTTAGATCCCCTGGGATATATATGCCCTACTAATATGCCAAGATTCCTATATAAGAACTAAGCTTTAAAACCGCCTTAAAACTTTAAAACTACCTTAAAATTTGATATCCTCATAGTATACACTATCCTAATCAATATTATTTAGATACTTGCCGTGTTAACATGGCCCTGAACAAAGCTTCATTTATTGGCAGTATGGATAGGGAAAACCACTTTTCTTTCTTTTTTTTTTTTTTTTTTTGAGACAGAGTCTCGCTCTGTCACCCAGGCTGGAGTGCAGTGATGAAATCTTGGCTCACTGCAATCTCCACCTCCCAGGTTCAAGTGATTCTTATGGCTCAGCCTCCCAAGTAGCTAGGACTACAGGCGCATGCCATCACACCTGGTTAATTTTTGCATTTTTAGTAGAAATGGGGTTTCACCATGTTGGCCAGGTTGGTCTCGAACTCTTGACCTCAAGTGATCCGCCCGCCTTGGCTTCCCAAAGTTCTGGGATTAAAGGCGTGAGCCACTGAGCCTGGCCTGGAAAACTTTTTCTTCAGGAAATTTGTGATATGCATCTAAAGCAGTGCTTAGAGGGAAATTTGTTCTGTGTCCTGATCAGGGTGTTTGTTACACAGTTCTATACATTTGTTAAAATTATAAAATAAAGAACAAACAAAATATCAGTGTTGCTGTATGTTAAGTTAAGAAATAAATAAAAATAAAGCCTATTTATGCTGTTTACCAAAAAAAAAAAAAAAAAAAAAACGCACACATACAAAAAATCCAAAAACAAACAAACAAAAACAAAAGGAAAAGAAAAAGCATTAAAAAGCTTCGTGCTTCTGTTAGGCTGTGTGGCAGAAGTGTCTAAATATCAGAAGGAGAGTCTGACCAAGTTATACCTACACGAGAATGGGCTTACACACCAATAGAATTGTAGAATTCTTTTTTCTAACTTATGTCAACAGAAACTAATGGAATATGTGTTCAAATGGATTCTTAAGTGCTAAATGAAGGAAGAAGAAAGGAATATAGCTCCTTTGGGTCAAACATTAATGTGGGTTCTTCTGCCAGAGACTCTGGTAATTGTGCTAGTTCTGGTAGGTGGGATTGGTTATGACCATTTGCTCAGTTGGTTGGCTGGTACCTGAACTCAGTGTTGGCCTACACTAAAGGAAGTCAAGCTGTTAGAAATTAGTATACTGTGGATGAAGATATACAGATACCTAGAGATAGAAATATTAGAATAGATTTGTGAAGGTGATCTGCTCACTCAACCCCGTAGCGTATCACTCCTAATTACGTTCCAGGGATAGTCCTAGTACCAAGGCATTACAAAACATATTAGTGAGAAAGTACACATCACTAAAGAGCAAGATGGCAACTATACTTTGTAATCTGGGGATGAAAGTAGAAATGTGCTCCATGATATACTCTCTTTAGAATTGAGAGGATATTGGAGAGGCATAAACCAAGAGGCAAGGTGGGCATAATTATGCGGGGCCAGATCAGTAATCAGAATGGTTTGACCTGCAAGGACCTTTAGCTTCAGCTTTAATACATGGGCAGTACACTAAGGTTTTACTCCATCTATGTATTATAATTGAAAATCCTAAGCCTGGCAAATAGAAGTGTGGCTTGAGGGACCACAGTCTCATAGTCTCTTACTTCCCAGAACTGAGTTGGTTCATAGACCCAAAGCCCCTTGCATGAAATGGAGGCTGGGATCCCTTGAAGCCAAGTTCTTTGAAACTGCATCTCAAGGTTTCCTTTTAGTATTCACCAAAGTGATCTGTAGTAATTCACTAGGGTAAATGTACAATGGAGAAACCAAAATAGACGTTTTTGAGATTATTGGAATTGTCTCTGAGCTACAGCCTAGGGACATATAACACCACTACAATCCAACCATCAGAAGGAAAGCTTAAGAGGGTTGGGTGATAAATGGAATATTGGATGAAATGTATCTCAGTGTGTTCATTCTAGGTCCAAGTGTTCATCCTGTATTTATTTTCCAAGTTCCTATATGTAGAATTAGAGAAGACCTTACTCAGCAAGTGGCAGAATTCCTACATTGGCTCCCTGACTGTACTGTGTCATAACCTAATATTCAGGGACCTTGATCATTTCACCATTTCATAGGACATTGACCATGGCCATGTAATTGATGGCAACCAGTCAATGAATCTGCTGAGCATAAATTAGCGAATACACAAGACGCCTTGGTAAGGCTTACATGTGACTAAAGATAAGAGAAAAATTCCATAAAAGTTCAGAGATCTACTAACTCACTGATGTTTCTGGGGGTCTAGAGATCTGGAGTATATTGAGATATCCCCTTCAAATTGTGAAAGTCAGTTTGCTGTACCTTCTTGCATCCAGTTCTAGGAAGAAAGAGGCACAAATATTTGGTGGACTTTCAATATTACACAGGCAAATTAACTGGTATTCTTCCTTCCTCCTTATTGATAAACCATAGGCTTTATATTTAAGGAAGGTCCCAAATAAAAGAACATTCTTTTGCCAGTTCAGTTTAAAGAATAAACCTCTCTTGCCACTTAGCCTTTGGGACTGTAGAGTGAGTGACTGTGGCAAATCAGGATGCCATATTGATCCTATGGAACTCCTGAATAAGATTATCATAGCACAGATCCCAGACTTGAGGGTAAAGTCATATCTCTTTGGCAAATATCTGTTTTCCTTGAGAAACCTCACCTAGTGGTTGTTATTTGGTACTGTTAGAGATTGAGTGTCTAGACATAAGAAATCAACTAATTATGTATGAGACCTGAGCTGCCCATCTGAATCAGATGTGACTTGATTGACCTGTTTGAAAATTTGGATGTGCACCAGCAGCTCTCCATAATCAAGTTGAAGAGGCATATACAAGATCAGACTTAAGCAACTGCTAAAGGCATAAGAAAGTTTCATGAGCAAGTGGCTCAAACTCTCCTACTAGTCTTGCTCTGATGCCACATCTCCTTAGACCCACATATACAGTGTCATGGGGATTTCTCTATGGACAGGACAGAAAATGTCCAAGGCTGATTTACTGATGTTTATGCATAATATACTGTCATACATAAACTGATACAGCATTGGAGCTCTCCTCACTGTCAGCCATGAGAAACAAATGAGAAGATAAATCCTCCCAATAAATAGACTTTAAGTGTTAACTCAAATTGTATACTTTGCCTACAAGGAAAGAAAATCACAGTGCAATTCAAAGACAGAGCTGAAAGGTTGGGTTAGATGATGAGGAAATTGAAAGGAACAAGATTGAAGGATAATGACAAGGAGGTTTAGGGTAGAGATACACGTATGGATATGGATGGACCTCACAGAATGGGTTTACAATATCAGGATACTTGTGCCCCATGTAAATGTCCACCAAAGGGCTCCCACTACAGAACACACCCTCTCAATAATCAGCTGGCAAAAGACCAGTACTGCACATGTCAGTTTTCCTGTCTCCCTACTCTCACTATTGTTCCTCAATGAGTTCAAGAAAAAAGTAGCCATGGTGACAAAGATGGAGGTTATTATGCATGGACTCAACCACATGAAGTTCCCCTCACCACAGCAGATCTGACTGCCACCACTATCAAATGCTTGAAACGCCAGCATAGTGAGCCCTCCATTTAGCTCTAATCCCAAGGGATGAGGGTGGAACAGCTAACCTCCTGTTGGCTGTTCATAGTGAACCTCTTTCATCATGGATTTGTAGCAATTTTTCTCCCTGGAATGGACATACGTTCTGGATGTAGGTTTGGCTCCCTTGCTATGCTTCTCTTAACAATACCGTCTGTGGACTTACTGAAAGCTTAATTCACCTACATTAGTCCATACAACACTGCCTCTGGCCAAGGATGCTACAGGACAGGGCGTTTCCCACAGGATTCATTGGTCATACCACAACCCTGGAGCAGCTGGCCTTATAGAGCAAAGCAATAATCTATTACATACTCCATTTTAGAGCCAGCTGGAAGACATGAGGCACGAATACTGGTGTAGAGAAAATGGTATATTCTCTGAATCAATAACCAATATATGGTGTTGTTTCACCCAAGGACAGGTCACATGGGTCCAGGAATCAAAGGGAAGAAGTGAAAGTAGAACCTCTCACATCACTGGGAGTGCTAGATTTAGTAGATTATAACTCTAGCCTTTTAACCAGTTGCAAAAACAAGGACCGTTGCCAGTATTCAAATTTCCCTGTTTGTGTGGTAGTGCACATGTTCATACCTTAACCTATTTCTTTTTTCCCCTCTTCCTGTTGCCTATTAATTTATACAGGCTACAATGGTGGTGATTACCTTTATAGCTTAGTCTGTGAATGACATGTAGGTACTTTTATAAAACTGTTGCCAAATGTCTCCTTTCTCTTATTTAAGTGTTCATGCAATAAATTCTTCCTGGAATTAAGTTTCAAAAATAAGTCTGCATTTACGGATGAACTTACACACACCCCTTTACTGACTGATGAAACCAGCTTTTCCTCTCTGACTTGGTTGTCTGGAGGCTGAGAACTTTCTGTAAGCTCTATTGTATGATTCATTCAACACAGGTTTCCAGGACCCAAGTTTCTTTCTTCGTTTATTCTAAATGGTTTCTGATCAGCGTTTTTCAATTTAACTTTTCCTTACATTGGATTTTTGTACATTTTAGTAGTGCATGTCACTTCAATTCCTTTTCACATGTACTTACGTAAATACATAAGTAAATAAATAAACTGAGCCTTTAGTGAAGTAGTTTGTGGCTTCCCCTTAGCAGGTTGGTCACACAGTAGCCTGTTCATTCAACCAGTGTTTATTAAGTGCTTACCATGTACAGACATGACAGGCCTATACCCCCCATCCTTGTGCGTGTCTTCAAGTCCTTGACTATTGCTGTGATTTCATGTCAGAGGCCCCATTGTCAGCCTCATGAGCAATGCCATGGGGTGATATATTGCTGCTCTTATTTGGACTGTCTTCCAGAGACTATTCCTGATTGTTCCTCACTCCCATCCCCTGAAGTCTGCCTTCCACTAATGGGTGCCTTTAAATCCAAATCCACTCTTAGATAACATCTTATAATTTCTGAATTCTCCGATAACTTTTATACTTTCCTATTTTAGGTTAACTGCAACCTTATGGCTTTTAGAAGCTACCCCAAAACCAAAATGGCCTCATCCTGAGAGCCAAGGGCTTTCTTTGTTTTGAAATAAAAAAGTGCAATACGTGGGTCTGGGCAGGGGTAATGTTCTCAGGGAACACAAACATTGTAGTTTCTGGAAAGATGTGTTCTTTACTGGCAATAGTGAACTAGCATTTCAGTTATAAGTCAGGCTCTTCAGAGTTTGATTGGTAAAAATAAATGGATTGGACTGGGCACAGTCTACTCAGCTTTTCTCTTTTTCTATTGTTTAGGAATACTGTTTGTCTAATATGGGTACAATTCTCCATAAGTGCTTGGATTATTTTCCTCTTTTTCTCCCTAAACTGATTTTTCCTCCTTCCTGCCTTCTTGTTCTTCCCAAGCATGTATATTTATTCTTTCATTCATTCGACATTTTCGTAAGTACCTACTATATGCCAGTGCTCCACGATGTGAAGGGTAAAGGGATGAAAACGGCACAGTCTCTGGACTCTAGAAGCACACATCTGTGTGGAGGCCAATGTGTAGAAAATGATTACAGCCTTGTGATAAACGACAGAGCAGAGGCACCGTGGAAGCCTAGTGATGTCCCTTCACCTGACGCACAAGCTGCGAGGCTCTCTGGGGATAATGACCCTGCTTTCTAATGCAGCACAAGGTCATCAATCTATCATGTTGGGTGAGATGTCGGGCTCTTTCACAGCTGAAAGAACCAACAAAACATCCCAGGCCACCGCATGAGCAGGCACAGTTTTGGAAGTCACACTAATTTTCCCACAAATCCACATACATGCAATGTGACCCGGGATACTAAAACTAGTACTCCAAAGTAGAATTTTAAGGAAAAAAATTCATATTTCTCACGTAAGGCACAGAGATTACACAAAAGTATTAAAGAGCTTTCTTAGGAGTCCTGAATGCCCGGTGTGGCACTCCAGAAGTCTCTGTCAGCCAGTGAAATGATGTCAATAAAGGATGGTAATTGGTCCCTAAAGGATTGCCTTGGGGAGTGTGAAGAACAAATACTCAACAGTGGCAACAAGCGAGCAAGGGAGGGTATAATTATTTATCTAGATCAAAAGATGTGGATACTTTGGACATGTAGGATGTAGTCAGATAATTAAGTAGTGTTACGTATGCATTTCTGCACTCCCCAAGAGACTTCCAGGAAAGCTATTTACCTTCCCCGTTTGATACTTCTTGCTCTTGTATCAATGACTAGCAGCCAGTGTGAACAGAGCCAAAACCTTTCTACCAGCAGCTAATGCAGTCTAGTCCCACAACAGTGGGCATGACTGCGAGTGGGCTCTTGTCCACAGACAGAAGGAACCTGGTGTGTCAGCAAAGAATCTTTGGGCCTGTGGTCATAAACAGAACTTATGAATGTATTGACTTTACTTAGTCCTCTCGTCAACAAAACAAAAACCACTGCTTTCTTTTTTAGATAGTTATTGCTTAGCATTCCCCCTATCCAAGTTCGCCATCTACAGGTCATATCATTTACAAATTGCTTTTAAGGTCTTCAGAAGATTGCATATGAGAATTCACGTGTGCCTCCTATTCAGGGAGGTGATACTACTAATTCTTGATTGATGCCACAACTGATGGCTATTACTGTATAACTACTCTCTTGTTAGATATTGACTGCACTCTTCTTTTACGTTATCACTCAGGGATTTAGGGTAAAAAGGTAATAGTGAAAAAAGTGTATGTTTTAGTGCCATATTTCTTAACTTGTTAGAAAAATTCACTCTTTTTTGGTTAACATAAAAGTATCCGTTTATTAAAGATCACAGAGCTTGTTAGTAAGTTGCAGAGTTGGTGTTGGAATGCAGATCTGTCTCACTTCAAACCTGCACTGTGAACAAATTCATCATACTGTCTCTGAATATTTTGTTTTTCTATATTTCAAACCTAGAATGACTGCCTATGGCTTTTCAACTACCCTCTCCCCCTCACTTTGAAATATACTCTCCTGGGCAGGGGGCATCTCCCTACTGCTTCAGTGAGCAGGAAAGAGTGACCCTTCTTGATGTACTGCACAGTGACTGAGAATACAGGCAGAAATGCAGAGAAGCCTCCTGCACCACCACGTTAGTCCAGCAGCGTTCCAGAAATCCAAGGTGAAACCGTAACCTGCTCCTCCTCTTCCTGGAGCTTAACTTGGCAAGTGCCTCCTGATCAGACCTCTATTCATTTGGAGTCCTCCCTGTGGGCTCTAAATGAACCCCTGTTCAATCAGCAATGCCTAGATTTATGTACACAGAGGGGCTGAGGCCTGCTCTGCAAAAGCATCCTCAAGTTGGAGTTTCTGTCATATTTTTCTTCGGAGGTTGCCTTTTAAGAAGACCATCAAGAAATTAAAGACACCCAAACTAGTTTTGGCATAAAGGGGAATGTATTGGTGGACATGAGGACAGGAAATGCAGACAGTCCTCATGTGGAATTAGAACAAGGAAACGGAAAGCTGTTAATGCAAGGCTGCCTCTCTTTCTCTCTCTCTCTCCACAGTCTGATTTATTCATTCCATAAAGACTTGAATGCCTACTATGTGTCAGATACCTTGCTAGGTAGGTGGGGCAAGAGTGCCTAAAGAGGTAAACGAAACAGACAAGGTACACTTCATCTCTCCCTGTAGACCATCTTCATCTGATCCATTTATGATGGCTTTGCATGACCTCTCGACTCAAGCATTTAACAGAAACTAACTCAGTTGCAGCGTCCTTAGTTTAAGGATAAAATCTTAGCACAATGCATGGCTTGTTCCTTCCAGCGTTTAATCAGGTATACAACAAAGGGGCTGGTAGCAGGGAGGTTTGCATAGACAATCTCAATAGTCAGGGGAAAATAAATTATGTAAAAATGGGATGTTGGGAAGGAGAAACTGACTGGTGAAAGAAATGATGATCATCTCTACTGCAAAGACTTTCAAAGACAAAGGGATGATGAAGGTTTCCATAAACTTGAGGAAAGAAGGGGAAAGAGCCCTAGGAAGGCCAGGCACTCATGCTGAGGTAGGAAAAGCTTTGATGGCTCATCCAGAGGCACCAGTTTGAGTGTGAGGGGAGACTCTGAGTAAGGCACTGCTCGCTCACACAGCCTCTCACCCAGGGCCTTAGGGAAGCCTGGGTGAAATCCCTTGGGAGGGTAGAAGGGAGAGGAGAGAAGAGGGGAATTACAAATCTTAAAAACAAGGCCTTCCCTGGAGTGCCTGAAAAACTCATAGTTGCTTAAAAGCTCAAATTATTTAAGGTTGCCTGAAACATTTGTGAACCCTGGAGGCAATCAATCTCCAATTATGAGAGCAGCAGATGGAGAGCAGTGATAGTACAGCAGTGGCTCATGAAGACTGGAAGGCATCCAGGAAAAAGAGGGCAGGGAGGCTAAAAGTTGAGATGTGCGATAACAAAACTCTGTATGACTGCCCCTTAAGACACGACTACTATGGTCCGGAGAAGGAGTATTTACAATCATCAATGTAAATGTGAACTCTACTCATGGGTCTGGACTTTGAACTTGAATATCCTAAATATGCCTCAAGTCCCTCATTTCTAATACCATCACAAAATGTTTCAGCTTAACTCCTGCCCTTCAAGGGAATCTTCGGAGCAATATTTCATTTAAGCAATATTTCATTTGCTTAAACTATACATTTCTAAGGAAGTGTTTAAGTCTGACCAAATTTATTCATATGATCTACTTTGATTTGTAGTTCAATTTACAATTTTGGGGAAAAAGTCATGGCTGGTAAATGGGAATAGTGTCTAAAGTTTTCAAAGAAATTTGGTCCATGCCAAAAGGCTGCATATATAAAGAGCTGTGATTACTGTAATGCTGATTTAGGGAGACAGGTGCATTACCTTAGGTAATTTGAACTTCATCAGTGATTACTTTGTATAGTGAGTCCTAGATTCATCTTCCATGAAGTAATGTGCTTAGGTATTTTATTATAAAGCCAAGTAGTCTACAATGTCTTAGCTTTTGTTATGCTTCTGATTTTTCCTCCTTATCAGGTCTGAAATTTGAAACTATTCCCTCAAGGGATTCACTCTATTTGCCTTTTTTTTTTTTTTTTTTTTTTGGTTACTCAGTGTCTCTCCTTCTTCTCATTAATTAATTAATTTGCTTCAACAAATATTTATTGAACCCCTCTGATGTTCCAGGGTAACCAAAATTCTTACTTTCACAGAATAGTTTTGGGACAGACAATCTACCACGAGCTCTGGGCATCTCTGCAAGTTCTTGCAGTGTGTGTCAAGAATGAGAGATCAGGTCTGGTGCAGTAGCTAACACCTATAATTCCAACATTTTGGGAGGCTGAGGCAGGATGATCATTTGAAGTCATGAGTTTGAAACCAGCCTGGGCACACAGTGAGACTCTCATTGCTATAAAATAAAAATAAAAATATTAGCCTGTAGTGGTGGCGCATACCTGTAGTCTTAGCTCCTCAGGATGCTGAGAGGGAGGATTTCTTGGGTCCAAGAGTTTGAAGTTGCAGTGAATTATGATTGTGCCACTGCACTCCATCCAGGGCAATAGAGTTAGACCCTGTTTGAAAACAACAACAACAACAAAAAAAAACAAAAATCCACCAGGCCAACCTCTCCTTACCTGGGACTTTATTAGAATTTGCAGCATCTTTGAGGAATGAGGTCATGTCTCTCACTGGGACAAAGAGCAGGCTTTTCGTAAAAGCAGTGGCTCCCTAAGCCCAGCGTTCCTTGGCTGCAATAGAGACAAACCCACTGACTGCATGTACGGCATCCATTGGCCCACTCACTACTACTCCAGTGGGACTTGGAGGACATGAGGAGCAGATGTCAGCATGATGTTCATGCTGCTTGATATACTATGGGTACTAAAACCCTTTGTCTCTGACCCAGGAGTTTCATGTCTTCTGCCAACATCCATGAAATAACAGGCTATATAAGGAGAGTAAAAACTTATTAGGAGAGTAAAAGCAAATTACAGACCTTGACAAACTTTGTATTTTCCAAGAATTGCATCGCTCCTAGATAAGCCTCTCACAGAGTAAAATTTTATGTAATTTCCTAAATATTCATCTTCACTGAAATAGGATAAAGGAAAAAATGGCAACTTTATTTGACGTACATTTATTTTTTGTGTGTTCTATGTTGTCCAAAATGTATAGCCTGCGTATTACCAATTCCATGCTCTTCAAAAAAACCAAATTCTTAAAGATTAAGATTTGTGGCAATTTTCTTCCAATAATGCAAATTAACCAAAGTTTTCTAGATACCTGCTATGTGCCAGGATCTGTAAGGCGATATGAGGATGAATTAGACACAGTTCTAGAACTTTAGGGCTCAGCGTTTACTAGCGATGACAGACACAAATATGTCTGAAATAAAAGACTGAATCTGCTCAGATATAGTTAAATTCTAAGCAAAGAATGGGCAAAGAATGATTGTGATTTGTAGTTTAATTTACCATTTTGAGGGAAAAAATAATGTTTTTTTTTTTCAGGGAAAGGAGGTTCAATTAAGTTACGCTTTGTTTAGAAGACTGACTAGGACATTGAAAGAGTGGTAGGACTCCAGCCAGTGGAAGTGAAAGGGGTAGGGTCTGAGGAGCAGGGGTGGATGGCGGTGTGAAAAGATGCACATCAGGCAGATGTGGTGAGATGTGGGGCACAGCAAGAGCAAAGACACAGAGGGACCTTGCAGAGAGTGACTGGGGTCAGCACGAAGTCCAGGTTCTCAGGGGTGGCTGTGGCTGGGTTGATGACTGACACAGACTTTCATCAAGTTTAGGTGCTCAGGGAGCCATGGGGCATTTTAACAACAATTTAAGTTGACAAAGTACTTTATTGCTGTATAGCAACTACTCAAATACTCTTTAGTAATGTTATTTCCATGAATTTGTTAATTTTACCTTATCTATTTTATTTATTTTTAAAGGAAATAAATGGCATAAGTGGGTATTAAGAATTTAAGTTGTTCTTCAGTCCTATTTCAATTTCACTTAATTTCCCCTTTTTGATTTGAGGTCAAACTCATTGATTGGGGGTCCTGTGGTAGACTGATTTCTATTTTTTTGTTTTTCTCCACTGTAACAAATGAATTAATTATGCAGCTTTGTTTAATATCTGTCTTCCTCACTATAATTTAAACTCCAAGAAGGCAGGAAATGAGTTTGTTTTGTTCCCTTCTATAACCTCAGTAATTCAGTACCTTGAATTACTCCTAGCACATAGTAGGTGCTCAAAAAATTGCTGTTGTTGTTAAATGTTTATAAAAGCAGATAGATGCAAGATAAATTCGGGTAACCTATCTTGTTGATTAAACCTATGCATTGCTTACTGTTGATGAGTTGCAAATATTCCTTTTTATTTCAGGGATATCTGTAGTGTTCAAAGGGGGTAAGATGCCTTTTGTCATCTCTAAAGTATTAAATTCTCTGCCTACACTCTTGAAGTGACAAGAACAACATGCTTAATTTTAACTGATACTCTTGTCTCTTTGAAGTAATGTAAAATTTTTAGAATATCTCTTAATGTTGATTCTCATCAGTCTTACCAGAAATTTCCACAAAATTTGCTTTATAAGTACATTATCAGATTATCTGAAAATTCTGTGACAATGTTTATGTCAAAGCTTCTGGCCCATAAAATAAGCCAATCTGGGTGTTAATGAGGATGCCAGCACCAACAAATGTTTGCCGTCATTCACATCAACCCCCATCTTGGCGGTTTTCTGCAATTTCTGACAGTAAGTTGGTTCTTCTTTCTAGTGCCTCACTGCCGCCCTCTACTGGTGGCACTTATCAGTACAGGTATAAGCAATTTCACTTTTAACTAGTATGTTTATACTTGTTAATGAAAACAAATGTGACACTCTACAGAACAGAACAGGTCTAAATAAATTAGAAGACTTAGTAATGGCCTGGAAAAATGGAAAATTTTGTGGAACATTAAAATAGCAGTGCAGATTATTCAACTGACAAATACTAATATTTGAATTTCATTTCAGTAAAGATCCATTAATCTTTTTGAATTTTGTCTTACGAGAAAACTCACTAATCCACTGTCCCAAAATCTATGATGTTTCGATATAGCAGTGATTAAAATTATAATTATATGCAAATACATGGAAATTAAATAACCTGCTCCTGAATGATTGTTGGGTCAACAATAAAATCAAGGTGGAAATTTAAAAATTATTTGAACAGAATGATAACAGTGACATAACCTACAAAATCTCTGGGATACAGCAAAGGCAGTGCTAAGAGGAAAGTTCGTAGCATTAAATGCCTACATCAAAACGTCTAAAAGAACACAAATAGACAATCTAAGGTCATACTTCAAGGAGCTAGAGAAACAAGAACAAACCAAACCCAAACCCAGCAGAAGAAAAGAAATAACCAAGATCAGAGCAGAACTAAATAAAATTGAAACAAAAAATACAAAAGGTAAATGAAATGAAAAGCTGGTTCTTTGAAAAGTTAAATAAAATTGATAGACCATTAGTGAGATTAACCAAGAAAAGAAAAGAGAAGATTCAAGTAAGTTCAATTAGAAAAGAAAGGGTGATATTGGCCGGGTGTGGTGGCTCACACCTGTAATCCCAGCACTTTGGGAGGTCAAGGCGGGTGGATCACAAGGTCAGGAGATCGAGACCATCCTGGCTAGCACAGTGAAACTCCGTCTGCTAAAAATACAAAAAAATTAGCTGGGCGTGGTGGCGGGCGCCTGTAGTCCCAGCTACTTGGGAGGCTGAGGCAGGAGAATGGCCTGAACCCGGGATGCGGAGCTTGCCATGAGCCGAGATCGCGCCACTGCACTCCAGCCTGGGTGAAAGCGAGACTCTGCCTCAAAAAAAAAAAGAAAAAAAAAAAAAAGAAGTGAGTGATATTACAACCAATATCACAGAAATACAAAAGATCATTCAAGGCTACTGAACACCTTTACACACATGAAGTAGAAAATCTAGAGGAAATTAATAACTTTCTGGAAATATACAACCCTCCTAGATTAAACCAGGAAGAAATAGAAACTCTGAACAGACCAATAACAGTAAGTGAGATTGAAATGGTAACTAAAAAGTTAGCAACAAAAAAAAGTTCAGGACCAGATGAATTCACAGCTGAATTATACCAGACATTTAAAGACGAATGGTACCAATCCTATTGAAACTGTTCCAAAAGATAAAGAGAGAATCCTTCCTAAATCATTCTATGAAGTCAGTATCGCCCTAATATCAAAACCAGGAAAGGACACAACAAAAAAAGAAACCTACACGCCAATATTCCTGATGAACATAGATGCAAAAATCCTGAACAAAATACTAGCTAACAGAATCCAACAGCATATAAAAAAGATAATCGACCATGATCAGGTGGGTTTCATACCGGGATGCAGGGATGGTTTAACATCTGCGAGGCAATAAATGTGATACACCACATAAACAGAATTAAAAATAAAAATCACATGATCACCTCGATAGATGCAGAAAAAGCATTTGACAAAATCCAGCATCTCTTTATAATTAAAACTCTCAACAAAATTGTCATAGAAGGAGCATACCATAAGGTAATAAACGCCATTTGTGACAAACCCATAGTCAACATTATACCGAATGGGGAAAAGATGAAAGCATTCCCCCTGAGAAATGGAACAAGACAAGGTTGCCCACTTTCACAGCTTATATTCAGCATAGCACTGGAAGTCCTAGCCAGAGCAATTGGATAAGAGAAACAAATAAAGGGCATCCAAATTGGTAATGAGGAAGTCAAACTGTCACTGTTAGCTGATGACATGATTATATACCTAGAAAACCCTAAGGACTCATCCAAAAAGCTCCTAGAACTGTAAAGTAAAGTTTCAGGATACAAAATTAATATACACAAAATAGTAGTAAAGTTTTAATTAAGTAAAGTTTCAGGATACAAAATTAATGTACACAAATCAGTAGCTCTGCTATACACCAACAGTGACCAAGCTGAGATTCAAATCAAGAACTCAACCCCTTTTAAAATAGCTGCAAAAAAATAAAATACTTAGGAATATACTTAACCAAGGAGGTGAAAAACCTCTACAAGGAAAACTACAAAACACTGCTGAAAGAAATGATAGATGACACAAACAAATGGAAACACATCCCATGCTCATGGATGGATAGAATCAATATTGTGAAAATAAGCATACTGCCAGAAGCAATCCACAAATTCAATGCAATTCCCATCAAAGTACCACCATCATTTTTCACAGAATTAGAAAAAAATAATTCTAAAGTTCATATGGAACCAGAAAAGAGCCAGCACAGTCAAAGCAAGACTAAACAAAAAGAACAAATCTGGAGACATCACACTTCCTGATTTCAAACTATACTATAAGGCCATAGTCACGAAACAGAATGGTATTGGTATAAAAATAGTCATATAGTCATTTTAGAGTGACTAAATATATAAGAGAAATACTGATAATGCAAAAGAGCCTTATCTATTAAATGCACCATGGGTCCATAACTTGCAAACAATGCTGGTTCTGAACATGTACATGACCCCAAAGTCTTTGGTCATGTTCTCTTGTCTCCTTCCTTACTCTCAGCATACACCCCACAGGCAACAAAGCTGCCAACCTCACCTCATAAATATGGTCTTTGCTTCTCAGTCTCTCTTCTTTCTGCCTCTTTCAGGCTTTCTCCCTCTTTAGTTTGAACCACTAGCCTCCAGGCTGGTCTTCCCGCCACTTGTTTCTTTCCCAGTTCCCATTCTTTATGCTTCATGTGCTGCCCAGATAGGTTCTTAGAAAGCAGAACTGACTGTGTTACTTTCCTACTTAGAAACTCCTGGTGCATTATTGCCTATAGGATGAAACCCAAACTCCTGAACTTGGCGTGGAGGGTCCAAGCTGCCATATTCAGCACTACCTGCCATCAGTGTAGCTTCTGCCACTGTGAACTTGCCCTTAGGACTCTGGAATGGTGACCCCAGGACTCTGTTTTCAACTCTATGGCAGATTCTGACATCATGCTTTGTCATAATTCAGTTACTTAACTGTCTCCCAGTAGACTGTGACTGCTGTGGATGACCACAGTGTCTCACTCATTTTTTTCATCTCAGCGTCTCATGCTTTGACTAGCACATTGTAGAAGTTGTTAATGGACACCTAAATGAATGAATGAATGAAAGTTCCTCTCCCCATTTTTATCTAATAAACTCATCAGTTTTCAAGTCTTAGGTTATAAGGGTGCTTCTCTAAAGGCTTTCTTGACTCTAATACGGCAGAATTAATTGCTGTCATGGTAGTTGCATATACTCCAGTCTTCCATGTTAGGTCATAAGCGACAAAAGCAACCTGGAGGAGTGAAAAGGATATGAGCTTTGGAGGCAAATGACCCTGGGCTAATCACTTAGCCTTGACACTCACTGTTTGTGTCACCTTCAATAAGCAGCTCAGCTTTTCTGAAATGAATATTCGTTTCCTCATCTTTAAACGGAGTTAATGCCACTTCCTCATAGGACTGAGGGAAAGATTAAATAAGCAAGTAAAAGTTCATGACACATGAAAATTTCATTAAATTTCAGCATTTATTTCCTCCCCCTGGGGTGAAGACCCTATTTAATTTATACCTAGGTTCCCAGAACTTCAGAAACTATAGAAATTCAGTAAATGTTTGGTAAGTAAATAAATGATTCCGAGTTGTAGTTAGTCAAAAGTAGTGTAAGTATATACTTTAAAAAGGTCTTTTAAACTAATACAATTGTTTATTAATTCCTTTCTACTCACTTAGTATAAATATCACTTCCTGATACTCTGAAATGTCTTGAATCAAATTCTTCTCATTTTAATGATTATAGTATCTAAAGTATACACACGTCTTGTGGTTTGAGGCATATTTCAGACCTTTCAACTACACTTCGATTTGTACATTTCCTTTATGTCACGGTAAAGTATGTTTGTGAAGTGTTTGAATAATAAGTAACATTTATTTTGTAATGGTATATATATCATAATTTTAAGTAAGACAAAGCAAAATATAAAATTGTTCATACAGTGTAATAGCAGCTCTGTAAAAAATCATCAAAAACCATGGACATTTTCTGCCAGAAGTAGAAAAATCCATCCTAACATTTATATAGAATCTCAAGGGACTTTGAATAGCTAAAACAATTTTGAAAAAAAGGAAAATTGAAAGACTCACACTTCCTGATTTCAAAACTTACAATGAAGCTATAGTAATCCAAACAGTAGTATAGACCATCGATGTATAAGAAGCCCAGAAATAAATCATCATATATAGGGTCACATGATTTCCAACAGGAGTGCCAAGACCATCCAATGAGGAAAGAATAGTTTTTTTTCAGCAAATGGTATTGGGAAAACTATATCCACATACAGAAGAATGAAGTGGGGCCTTTACTTTACAACACCACCTACAAAAATTAACTCAAAATGGATCAAAGACCCAAATGTAAGAGTTAAAACTAGAAAACTCTTAGAAGAACACATAGGAGGAAGGCTTCATGGAAATAGGGTTTGGTAGCGATTTTTTTTTATATGACATGGAAAGCACAGGCAACAAAAGAAAAAAATAGATAAATTAGACTACATCAAAATTGAAAACTTTGGGCATCAAAGGCACAATCAGCAGAGTGAAAAGGAAACCTAGAAATGAGAACAAATATTTGCAAATCATGTAGCTGACAATGAGTTAATATCCAGACTATATAAAGAACAACTGTAACTCAACAACAAAAAAAACAACCCAATTAAAAAATGGGCAGAGCATTAGCATTTGAAAGAACAATTTTGGAAACTTAAAGCTCAGTTAATTTGGATCTGTTATTTGATTTATCCATTAAAGTTTTTTGTTGTTGTTTAAAGTGCTTATCAGCATAATGATAAATGTCACGCACATTTGTGAAGAAACATCCTTTTTGGTCCCTTTTGGGAATGGCAGGCACTTCTTGATCTTTATGAATGACAGGTTACTGTTTTGCCTTACTTTATGTAGTGGAATAAAGCAGACAAAGCTTGAAAAAAATGGGCAAAGTTTGAATAGACATTTCTCCAAAGAAGATACACAAATGGCAATGAGTACAGAAAAAGTCTCCAACATCACTAATCATTACAGAGATGCAGATCAAAAGCACAATGAGATACTACCTCACACCCATTAAGATGGCTACCATGAAAAAAAAGCAGAAAATAACATGTTGGAAAGGTTGTGGAGAAATCAGAACTCTTGTGCACTATTGACAGGATGTCACTGTATGGTAGTTCCTCAGAATGTTAAAAATAGAATTACCATATGATCTAGGAATTTCACTCCAAATACAGCTAAAAGAATTGAAAGCAGGAACTCAAGGAGATATTTGTATACTCATGTCCATTACATGATCAGCAATAGCCAAAATATGGAAGCAGTCCACTGAATGGATGAATGGAGAAACCAAATTTGTATACATGCAATAAAATATTATTCCACCTTAAAAAGGAAGGCAATTCTGACATATGGATGAACATTGAGGACATTATGCTGAGTGAAAGAAGCCAGGCACAAGAGGACAAATACAGCATGATATCACTTATATGAAGTACCTAGAGTAGTCACATTGATAGACACAAAAAGGAAAATGGTGTTTGCCAGGGGCTGGGGAAGACAGAAATGGGAGTTACTGTTTACCGGGTGCAGAGTTTCAAATTTGTGAGATAAAAAAGACTTCTGTGGATGGATGGTAGTTATTGCAGTGCAACAATATGAATGTACTTAATACCATTGAAATGTGCACTTAAAATTGTTAAGATGGTACATTTTACATTATGTGTATTTTACCACAATTTTAAAAAATTATTGAAGAATAATCAGAAGGAAATACAATAAAATGTGGAATGTTTGTCTCTAAGTGGTACTTTTCTACTATTTTTCTCTTCTTTTCCTATTTTCTACAATGACTATGTATTGCTGTGTAGTTAGGAAAAAATAACTTAATTCAAAAGTTTCATAGAAAACTTACCCAAAGTTTGAGTTCATTGGATTTCAATCCATTCCTGATTTAGAAGAACTTCCTAGTTAAGAAAAAGACATAAAAACAGAGGACTTTGTTATAATTAGAGAATAAACAGAAGAAGGAATAATCTCTACTCTATTTCCTGCATTATATCATGAGCATTGTTGCATGTTTGCTATTTGAAGCATCGGATAAGGGAACAGGAAGGTCAAGTTCCTGAGTTGCAAATGAGTGCGGAGAAGTTACAATTGTATCATCACTGTCCATCACTTTAGATATAAAAGGAAAAAGAATGTCACATCAAGGGAGACCAGATCCTGCCCAGAGTGCTTGACTGGGGGACAAACCTCTTTTGGTTTCCTGCCTCCCTTAAATAGGGGAAAGGGCTTCAAATTTCTCCTTAAACTTTTGAAGAAGTTCAACCATAAAGAAGAGAAAACTCACCATCAGAGGATCAAACTATTAGTGGTGGTCATATCTGATAATTTCATTATGCATGAAATAAAAGGAGTTTGCTGAAAAACCTTTGGGGTTGATACGTTATCTCCTGGAGCTCTGAAACTTTCATCCACTGACTTTAAAAAAGTCTCTTTACTACTTTTGGGGCCTGCCAGAAAAATGGGAATCCCCCAGTTATTTATACAAAAATGTTGCTAACGAAGTTTGCAATAATAATTACTACTTTATCGTATATTAAAATGACAATGTGGCCGGGCACAGTGTCTTGCACCTGTAATCCCAGCACTTCGGGAGGCTGAGGCAGGCAGATCACGTGAGGTCAAGAGTTCAAGACCAGTCTGGCCAAAACATGGTGAAACCTCATCTCTACTAAAAATACAAAATTAGCCAGGTGTGGTGGGGTGTGTCTATAATCTCAGCTACTCAGGAGGCTGAGGCAGGAGAATCGTTTGAATCCAGGAAGCAGAAGTTGTAGTGAGCCAAGATCAGGCCACTGCACTCCAGCCTGGGCAACAGAGCAAGGCTGTCTCAAAAAAAAAAAAAAAAAAAAAGGCAATGGATTACTCTTCCCAGTAATTTACATTTTTTCACCTCTCCTATAACCCTCTCAAAGGCCAGCTTATTCTCCTACAGCCCCTAAACCACCATCCTAGATAGAGGTCTCCTGTTCTTAACTGCCACTTATGAACCTTGCTTTCACACACTCCTATCCCCAACTTTGGAATTCATGTCACCAGATTCTATTCTCCCACTGCCCTTCATTGTTGCTATCAGCTGCCAGTTCTCAGGGCATTTTGGCTCCTGGATCACGTGGTCTCCACAAACCACTCTTATTCTTGGATATTTCAATAATCATGTGATGATCCAGGACTCTCCGTTCCTTGAAATCATTTCTTCCAAAGATGTCCTTGACACAACCTCAGTCATTCACTTCCACGGTCATACAGCCTAAACTTTGTTATCATCAATCACAGCAACTCTTCCAGATTTTCGAATTCATGAATCTCTCTCTCTATTCACTAGTACCCATCTCGTCCCCTTTTAGTCTCCAAAATCCAACAATCCTAAAATCCCACTGGGACCTCGAATCTATGGATCCTATTCCTGAACTCTTACTGTTCTTTTATGATCTGTTTACCTTCTGCTCACTTAGGTGACTACTTCATTCTGTCAATTCCTCCTCCACCCTCATCCTTACCAGACAAGGACTTCCACAGGCTACCACTCCCTTCTATGAATCTAACGGCAGCTGCACCCCATACTCTGTCAACCCTTTGGCTACCAGAGAGGGACCACCCATGCTCTTATCTAAAACCAAGAACTCCATTTGGGCACTAAGTCCACCTGTGTTTCTATTCAAGGGCAGCAGCATTTCTCTCTTCTTCCTCTCTCAATCTTTTACATCGTCAAGCTTTTGCTGTCCTTTGGCTCATTCCTGTCTGTTTACAAGCATGCCATTATTTCTTTCATCTTAGAAGAAAAATCTCTTCATCTCACTTTCATCAGTAGTTATTGTCTTTTTTAGCAAAATTCCTTGAAAGAATTGTCTCTACTTGAGCTTCCAACCTCTCCCTTCCCATTCTCTTTTAAACGCATTCTAATTAGACTTTTGTCCCATTATGCCACGGAAACTAATTTTGTCAAAGTCACTGATCAACTCCATGTTGCTAAATCCAGCCCTCAATTATTATTATTATTACTTTTTTTGAGATGGAGTCACCCTTTGTCACCCAGGCTGGAGAACAATGGGGCAATCTTGACTCACTACAACCTCCCTCCCAGGTTCAAGTGATTCTTGTGCCTCAGCCTCCCAAGTAGCTGCGATTACAGGCATTTGCTGCCACACCTGACTAATTTTTGTATTTTTAGTAGAGATGGGTTTTCACCATGTTGGCCAGTCTGGTCTCGAACTCCTGACATCAAGTGATTCGCCTGCCCCGGCCTCCCAAAGTGTTGGGATTACAGGCATGAGCCACCATGCCTGGCCTCTAGCAGTCAATTCTTACTCCTTATTTTAGTTGACCTGCCAAAAATGTGTGACATAGAACCTCCCTCCTCTGCTGTGTTCCAGGAAACCATACTCTCTTGGTTTTCCTCCTGTATTACTGATCACTCCTTAGTCTTTTTGGCTGGTTCCTGCTCTTCTTCTAGATCCCTTGATGTTGGAATATGCAAAGGCTCAGTCTCAAACTATCTTCCTTTCTCCATCTAAACCTATTCCTTGGTGATTTCATTCAGTTCATGGTTGTAAATACCACATACGTATTAGTAATCATCAAATTCCTATCTCCAGCCCAAACTTCACCTTAAACTTCAGATGCATATTTTCAAATGTTAACTTGGTATCTGCACTTGAGTTCACATTGAACCCCTGGTTGGCCTCTGTTAATGACTGAACCTTGTCAGCAGAGTGAAATGAAAGGCCAACTGTTGATGAGCTGGGCATTCAAAAGAGGCTGAATAGGAGCAGGTGGGGTGACCGGAAGGGTCATGCCTTGTGGAAGGAACTTGGCTGGAAGGAACTGCTTGGCTTCCTCCTGTTCACTTTCAATTTGTGCATGGGCAGCTGTAGTCTTAACAAGGTTTTCTCCTGACAACTATGACTTGCGGGGATAACTGTCTTGAGACACTGTGGGACTTCTGAAACCTGTTTGCTGCAATAATAACTAAGGCTTTTCTGTTCTTTCACTGTGACTTCCTTTTTCACACACAATAACTACTGGCTTGCAAATGAGAGGTATTACCAGCCTACTCAATGTTTCCAGATTTCTGACAAGGGCTAGATAAAGAAGTATTTAAATCATTAAAATCTTAAAGAGTCTCTGTGCTGTAGTTGTCTTTAATATATTTTTAAGAATCTAGGCCAGGCGCGGTGGCTCACACCTGTAATCCCAGCACTTTGGGAGGCCGAGGTGGGTGGATCACGAGGTCAGGAGATCGAGACCATCCTGACTAACACGGTGAAACCCCGTCTCTACCAAAAATACAAAAAAATTAGCCAGGCGTGGTTCCGGGAGCCTGTAGTCCCAGTTACACGCGAGGCTGAGGCAGGAGAATGGTGTGAACCCAGGAGGCGGAGCTTACAGTGAGCCAAGATCACGCCACTGCACTCCAGCCTGGGCTACAGAGCAAGACTCCATCTCAAAAAAAAAAAAAAAAAAAAAGAATCTAGATTTTTGAAACATAGTATCATCAGAAAGCAAAACAGTGTCATTGTAAAAAAATTTGGAGAAAAATAATATATAAAAGAACATAAGAATTATCTATGATCCCACTAAGAAATAAGCACTATGAATATTTTATTAGTTTTTCTTTGTATAGCTATAGTATTTATCATGAAATTTTAAAAAGTGTAAGTTTTCAAAATTTAACTAAGTATTCTTTGTCTGACTACAATTGACCAGTCTTTGTGCCTCTACATTGAGATGCCCAGGTGTACTCAGAAATGATTTAGCAAAACACTGTGTCCCCCTGTGTGTTTTGGTGTGTGTGCTTCCTCTCACTCATGTTACAGTTAACGTGGTAATGTTTCCACACGTGCTATCTTCTGTTTTTCTTTCAGCCTTGCTTTAAAGCTGGACATCCTCACCACTCTGCCTGCCCCGACCTACTTAACACAAATGACTAACCCCGATAGCCAAGCATCATCGGTGAGTGCCAACCTTTATCAAAACCCTTTCCTAGAAAAGATCTCTGATATCTTGGTATCGGGCAGGCATGGCGCAGTTGATAGCTGGAAGGAGGGAGTGGGGTAAGGCTAGAACCTCCCCTGGAGCTGGCTGTGAAAGTCAGGAAGGCACCTTGAAGGACAGACAGGGCTTCAGGTTCTTGGGAGAGCGTGCTCTGGCAAGTGTGTCATCTCAGGCAAAGCAGATCTAAACAGACAATTGGCAGTTCTGGTAACCAGCAGGGTTAGAATGGATTAAGCACGCAGCCTGAGGTAGAGAGATGGAGTCATGCTAACAGCCTAGCATAGCAAGGAGGTGGAAATAGTAATCATTACCATTTATTGAGTAAATACTGCTACCAATAATGGTCAACTCATAAAACTGTAGTGAGTATTAAGATAACATATATAAGCATTGTAACAGAAAGGCTGACACACGGAACATGCTTAACAAATACTTACTGAAGAATAATGCATGCCACTTATTGTTATTAACTATCATTATTCAGCACTGGTGAACAGATGAGAGTGTCATTTAGGGTGGGGGAAGGGGGCTGCTTCCTTACATCTTTAAACACTGCCTGCTCATGGATTTCCTCCACCCCATGATCTATCCAGTTCATGGTGGATCCCAACCACATGGTAAATCTCCTGCTTCCAAGTGAGTGCTTTTTTGCATTTATTGCACACTAGGTAACCTGGGTTCTAATACCGACTCCATCACAAACCAGCTATGTGTGAACTTGTGAAGTCAACTTTCCCCGCTAGACCTCAGTTTCCTCCTATCTAAAGTTGGGGATTTTTGCTAAAGTCTTTAAAGTCCCTTTCGATTCTGTGATTCTGTAGTGCTACTTCCACCCTCCCAAAGTTCAGCAGCAGGTGACCAGGGATCAGTGCCAGCCTGGTCTGCTACAGCAGGATATACGTAGACTCAATTTGTTTCTATCAAGCATTGCTATAAGGGTCTTAATATATTAACTCATTCAATTAAAAAAAAAAAACTTAAGGAAAAGGGACGTTGTTATCCTCATGTTATGGATGAGAAAATTAAGGCCCTTAGTGATTAACTTGGTCATGGCCAAAAAGCAAGGAAGAGACAAAGCTGATACTAACACAGGCAGTCAATGTATCATATTAAAAGCATCCTGTCCTACAGGTTCCCATTTACACTTGATAAAGGTATCCTAGATTAGGTGTTATTTTGAATAGATAGTAAAGTCTTGTTTTTAAATAACCTGATAGAACAAGAGCAAAAACTTGGCCATGCTATGGATAAGCTGCTTTAAAACACACACCTGCTGATACAGAATCTATAGTATTCATTTTGGGACTCTTTAAATATATTTAAATGGAGCAAATATTCAGGGTGTGTTGTTTTGTTATGTAACACCAAATCAAAGGAGGCATCTGGAAGGATCTGGAGCCTTTCAAATGTTACAACCTTCTACCATTTCTAGTTGAGCAGGTGTTATTATATACTTATGAGAAAATAGATGCCGTTCTTCAAGTGTTATGTTGATGAATTTATGAATTAATTTTTCAACTTAACCCATGGGGTAAATTTCCTTTGTGAGCTAGAGAGTTTTAACAGTGTTAAGTCTCATTGACTTGTATGACTGCTTTCTACCAAAGTCAGTGGCCACTTTGTCCTGTTAGGTTAGCCATTTCTTAGCACGCAGAGCTTTTCTCTACTCAAGAACTTATTTAAATAAATTGTGATGATTTCTTCTTCATCTCTGTACACGACTAGCTCTTTTTGAAGATCAAGACTATATATATTTTTATCTCTGAATTCCTAGTACCTAGCCCAATGCATGACACATTGTAGGTGGACAATACAGAAAAAAAATTGAGCAGGACAGTAGAGATCCATGAAATTTTATTTATTTAGCAAATCTGTATTGTCCACCTACAATGCGTCATGCATTGGGCTAGGTACTAGGAATTGAGAGATTTAAAATATACAGTCTTGATCTTCAAAAAGAGTTAGTTGTGTACAGAGATGAAGAAGAAATCATTACAACTTATTTCAATAAGTTCTTGAGTAGAGAAAAGCTCTGGGTCCTAAGAAATGGCTAACCTAACAGGACAAAGTGGCCACTGACTTTGGTAGAAAGCAGTCATATAAGTCAAGTCTTCCCAGGGGTAGTGATGTTTGAGCTGGGTCCTAGAAATAAAATAGACCACAAAGGAAGGAAATGGTCTCGCAAGCAGGAAAAGTAATAGTGGTGACAAGAGTATGGCATGGTTGGGAAAGAACAAGTAGCTTGACACTACTGAAGTCTAGCTTCATCTGGGGTGTTGGAGAGGAATAAAAGATGTGGCTGGAGAAGCATGTATCTGGGAAATCAAGAAGGCTATAAAGATATGTGCTCAGAAAAGGAGGCCTCTGAACAGCATGATCTGATACAAATTGTTCAAAAACAGCCCTGCACCCAGACTAGAGATGGAGGAGATCAGGGTATGGTGCAGGATGCTGAGGGCCTGAACCAGGTGAGAATGGATCGATATGGTAGATTCAAAAGATATTTAGAGAATGGAATCAATGTGACTTCAAAATTGATTAGCTATTGTTGATTTTTTAAAAAATAAGACATCTAGGGTGACTTCAAAGTTTTCGGCTTGGCTGAATTTAGGGTGAATTTTAGTGCCAGACAGTAATATAAAAAGTACTGGTGGAGGCAGTAAATGATGAGTTCAATTTTGAAAATGTTAGATGTGAGATGCCTGTGGAATGCAGAGTAGAAATGGTAAGTAAGCATTTGGATAGGAGTCTAGACTCAGGGAGAGGAATGGCAGGGCCTTTAATATGTTAGTGTTAAGTACATCCAAGGTGAACATACAGCAAGAGAGAAAGAGGGTAGAGAGCAGAATCTAACATGTATAATGGGGCAGAGAAATAAAATAGAGAAGTAAGAGCAGCCAGAGATGTGGGAGAAAGATCAGAAGATCAGATGTGGCAGGAAGATCACTCAAGGTGATATGGAAACCAAAGGAGGGAATTTAGAGAAAAAGAGTTAGTATCATAATAGTGTCACAATTGCAGAGAGAGAGAGAGAAAATAAAGTCTAAAAATCAGCCTTTGGGTTTGTCTCCTGGGAAGCCTCTGATACATGAATGTAAGTAAGTTCAGGGCAAATGCCAGATTGCAGGGAGGTAGAAGTAAAAGGTGAAGAAATGGAGCCGAGGAGTAGAGGTTTGTCTATGGAGAAGTGTGGCTGAAAGGCACAGGAGAGAAAGGGAAGTAGCCCAAGAGGGATGCAGCCACAAAAAGGGGTTCGTTTGTTTGTTTGCTTTTTTCAGGATACTCACACTTAAGCATGCTTACTAACGCAGCAGAGGGCTGAGAAGGCAGCGTCCTCCAGAAAGAGGAAAAAGGAAGGGAACAGACTCCAGTTGTAAGGATTGGTTTGCTTTGCCTTGGGGAGGCAGGACGCCCTTTTTACTGAAACAGACAGGAAAGAGGCAGAGGTGTCCTGGTTGTGTGAGGTTTTTAAGTAGAGGGCAGGGGAAGGGGAGGAAGGAAGTTGGTGGAGTTACCTGCTTTTAGGCTGAGAGTAAGAAGTGAGGTGGCAGAACTGAGGCTTGAGGAGAATGAAAAACTTTCAGAAGAGTCCCTGAGAGGAGTGGCCCGGGAAGCTGCCCATCCAGGTAGCACCAAGGGTCCAGCTGAGAGTGTGACCAAGAATTTTAGTGGCATTAATTGTGTGGCGTTTTCTCCAGAAGCCTTTAGGAGTCCAGATGGGGGAGCAGATAAGGCAGTGGGTGGATTAATTAAGAGCTGGGGTTTTGTTGAATAGGCTGAGCAGAAAACCAAGGGAAAAATAGTAGCCATGGTGGTAGTCACTGTGATATTAACTACCCTTTATTAAGCACTTGCGATTGTGCTTAATCATTATGCTTAAGGACTGAGGGGCCTGTGGGAACAGGTTAGTGATGGCTCAGAGGAATGGTGACTGGGAGAAATGAGGGCGGGGACCAGCACCTAGAGGTCTTGACAGATGGGCTAACGAAAGCAGAGATGAAGAACGAAGGCTGTTTTTTAGGGAGTTGGATACTGAAGTATAAAATTTGAGAGCTAGACCCTGTCTCAGGGACTGTAAGCTCCAGAATGTGAATCTGAGAGTCAGCGGTGAAGGAGGAGAAAGGTTTTCGAGTCACTTTTTGACTCACTTGAGTGAAAGAGGTCATCGAGTGAAGGTTCAGTTGTCCTCAAAGACACTGGAATTGGATGATGGGAGGATATGGGGTGAAAATGCATCTATGAATCGATAGCTCACTCAGGCTCTAAAATGTGAGCCTAGTCTGCAGGTAGAACTTGCAGTGAGCCATGATCACAATCACATCACTGCACTCCAGCCAGGGCAGCAGAGCGAGCCCCTGTCTAATAAATAAATAAATAAAATGTGAGACTGCTGTTGCAGAATATATGGTATCTTCTGTATCCCATGTATCAAATGCCCCAGAGCATTTCTCTTCCTACAAGTCTCTGTCACAAGTGCTTGATGAACATTCTGGTGAGAACACGTGCTTGGGAATAAGGTGATCGGAGGTCACTTTACTGAGTGAAAATATTTTCAAGGGATGTGCCCCAAGAAGTCCCCACAGAGAGCTAGAAAGAGCAGAAGGCTAGAAGGAGAGCCTAACCTTATCTACATAATGGTGTTGGAATCTGTATAGCACGGAATTAACACAGTAAGGGTGCTTCTAACAGCTGCTGAGCTGCCCTGGCAAGCTGTGCCTTCAGAAGCCTAAACCAAGTTTCTCATGTCCCAAGGAAGAGGGTAGGTTTAGAGTAACAGGAAATCTAGGCTCAAAGGGCTTCAAATGTTGCTTATTCAGTAACCTGCAATCTTCAGAAGTGTATGTCAAACCTAATACATTAATATCTCAAAAGAGATGTTACCACTTACAGTTTATTATCTTTCACAATAATTATTTGGGGCATGACCTCAGGGAAGAAAATTTCTTGGTAATGATATAGTTATCTTGGAAAATGACGACTGGCTGACCAGCAGTGTCCAAACTTTAATTAGAGCTGAAGCTATTGTGAAGAAATGCCAACTAAAAGGACACATGATGAGGTTCTAAAATTTTTTGTAGGAAAAAAAGGTAATTATGAATGGACAAGGCTTTTGTTGGCAATTCTGCAGATATTTTGGGTGCATATTATGCACTGATGGAGAAAGCACCACAGTAACCAGATGTGCTGGGGTTAAGGTCAAAGTAGTGCTGGGTGAGCCAGTGACACAATGCACTTTGAGATGCAGTAGGAGAATATACAAAGACATGACAAAACTGAATATAAGTACATTATGTGCAGATATAAAGTACTAAATCCAAAATATGGAAATCCATAAGAACAAGAAATGGGTTAAGAAGTTACTTGCACACAGGTCAGGCCAAGTTTCCATTCCCCCTTCCCTGCCTTTTTTTTTTTTTTATTTTTAAGCCAAAAGAATTATTAGACTGAAGTAAAAGCTACAGTTGACAGAGAAGCAATCAACACAAGAAAAATGAACCAATAGTAAGTGTTTCCGTTGGTATTTCCTTCTCTGTTCACTGACTTTGCTGCACCCGCTTGTTCCTAGCACTAAGACTCAGTCCTCTCTTCTTTCACGTAGCTGGTTATTTGTATGCCAAATAAAAAGAAGGAAAAACTTTTATCTTCCAAAGCTGCATAGTTTTATTTACTATATAATAATAGCAATATAGTTCTATTTAATAAATTACATTTGTTTTCTCAAAAAATGATGTAAGTATATTATATAATAATTTTAAAATCTTATGTAAGAATATCATGTTATGTAGAAAGAAATAGAAGGAAGGGAAAAAGACAATCTATCACTATAAGACAACAATCACTTTCAGACTATTTCTGAATTTATATCTATACCATTTTATGTAAATAGTTGTGTACATACAAGTTATTCAATCCTGAATCTGTTTTTCTTTTTCTTTTTTTTTTTTTTTGAGACGGAGTCTCGCTCTGTCGCCCAGGCTGGAGTGCAGTGGCCGGATCTCAGCTCACTGCAAGCTCCACCTCCCGGGTTCGGGCCATTCTCCTGTCTCAGCCTCCTGAGTAGCTGGGACTACAGGCGCCCGCCACCTCGCCCGGCTAGTTTTTTTGTATTTTTTAGTAGAGACGGGGTTTCACCGTGTTAGCCAGGATGGTCTCGATCTCCTGACCTAGTGATCCGCCCGTCTCGGCCTCCCCTGAATCTGTTTTTCAATTAGTATTTTCTGTGCTGGTACTATCTTTTTATCCTATCATGTTTTTGGGTACTGTATCGTTTGCTTAACCTCCCCCTTTTATGAGAATAATTGCAATTATTTGTTATTATAACTTTATGGTGAACATGTTTGCCAATTATTCCCTTATCTAGAATTATTTCCTCCTTAGGATGGACTCCCAGAAATGAAATTATTGCATATAGAAATTGGCACATACTATGGTCCATTAATAGCCCTTGATCTAGATAACATTTAAAGTCCCCCCTGCCCCTGAGTTCAGAAGTTCAGTGAAACAAGCAGAATGAACCTGTAGTATTCACGCTGAGACATTTCACCCTTTCTATCACTCTTATTTGAAAAAATATTGGCTATCTTCTGCATCCCTTCAATTGTATAATAATTTATGAGGAAATACAATGGTTTATTAGACTATAGGTCTGATAAAGATTTGATAAAATATTTCTCTGTCAAATATTTTGTACATCTACACTTAGGAGATTGCACTATCAACTGAGCTCTGTAACCAAGGCCCAGTAAAGTTCAAAGATACTGCACTGGCTAAGAAAATACCCACTTCTCAAATGCATTAGTGTAGCATGTCTGAAACTTTAGCCATTTGCATGCCATCTTCATAACTTTTGCCAAATCTGCAGATTACCTGTAATATTATGTATTTAATCATTTCCTTAAAATCAATAGTAAATTAGCTCAACTTCTTACTTAACACTTTCCTAAACAATAGTTTTCATTAAATTCTAGGTTTTATAAGCAAATTATGTTTTTAATTTATATTAAGCTAGCAAATAACTCAAATTTTTTAAGTTTAGACATGTACTGCCTAAAATCAGTAGCATATATCCCATACTTAGGAAAAGTTGTATTTATATTTATCTGATATTTAAGTTATAATCATCTCTTCTTTTCTTCAGACATAGAAGAATGATAGCACCAGATAATATTCTTACCTGTAAGTTTTTAAAGTTTGTCTATCCCACAGTTCTCTCTATATAAAGCATATTACAACATTCTGCAAAAATAGTTGTCACCATCAATAACAAGAAACAAAGACTCCCCCATATAGAGAGGCGACAAATACAATACAAAATGCAAAAAAACCCACAAAAATGTGGAATGTATTTTCACCAAAAGTTTAAATGCTCATTCCTTTAAGAGTTCTTCAATCCACAGGCATTTAAAATTTCAAGAAAGAGAATCATTTACAATGAACAGTTTATGCCTAAAAGCCATCATTCTCTGCAATAGATTAGAGAACAATAAAAGCAGTTCATGCCTCGTGTTCGTGGTAAAGGGATCAGTAAAATTGTTTGGGATAGGAGGTGCCATGGGACTTCAGAAATATCTTAAAATGCACAGGAAAACTGCAGGCTCTAAATCCAAACCTAGATCACATGGCACTTGCTGGGAGGAACTGTTACAGCTTAACACATCAACCAAGCTCATCACAGTATTATTTTATATGATAATGCCTAATATCCATCATCATTTACACATGCCTTTTCTTTAGAGCTTAAAATAGATTTTGAAAAGTTTAAAGTAATTATTGGCTTCCTACTCATGCAGATAGAGATGCTATACAATTTTGGTGTCTTCTTGGGGGAAGAATTTAAGGGATTCATCTCAGATTTAAAAGATCTTTGATATGGGGAATAAGTTATTTCTAAAATAATTTTAAGTATTTTGTTTCTCTTGAGGCTTGAGGTTGATAGGGTGGGAAGGAGGTGGGAAGAGAGAAGTAAATTATTTTGGTCACCAGACAAAGACTGGACTTGACATTGGTCTGGAGTCTAGAGTGTATCCCAAGTGCATAAATTATACCCCAATTCAAATGGATATTGTTTCTTATAAGAGAATTAGTAGCACAAAGTGAAAAGAAAGTAAAAGGGAGAGAGAGAGAGAGAGAGAGCGAGAAGTATATATTGCAAACAGAGATGCCATTATATTGCAACATAAAGTCCTCTGCTTCCTGATCCTGCCTCTGTTTGCACCCTCACCCACCCTCAAATCCCAAACCATCTTAAAGGTTTTAATTTGTGGCTTTCCAAAGTACTCTAAAGCACTCATTTCAAACACTAGAATTTTTTAATGAAAGGACTCTTCTAAATAGACATGCAAAGGAATTTAATTTTTCTAGATGCTTTATCTCTAAACAATGCTTCCACGCACTCAGAATTCCCATCAATTCTCTCCCCATATCTGATGAGTAAGTCTCGTACCTTATCTACCTGTTTCCTAGCATAATTACTGATGCCGTCATAAAAGTGGTAGTTTCTATCATTACCTATGTATTCCAGGCCAAAGTCATAATATTTTTTTTCAAATAAATAATCCTAACAATCCTTTAATTAAACATCTCAATTAAGTGAAAGTAAGACCAGAAGCTTAGTGATTTAAGAACCTTGTTATTAAAACCTTATGAAAAACTGGTTTGCTTTCTCCCCTTCATAACGACTACAGTTTACTATTGTAGGTAACTCTTCCCTTCTCTCCCTCCTCTTCCCCACTCCACCCCCTTCACCCCACCAACTCACCCTCCCCTTTCTGGAAAGTTTCTATTACAGAAGTGCCAAGGTTCTTAGAGCTCTAAAGTTATTTAAATGTAGACAAGATCAGCAGATGGAAACCGAGTCAACACTTAAGAAAAATACTTCTTCATATATTATGCCATCTACTATGTTTTGTCATTTAAAAGATGATACTCACTTTTATCTTGAAGAGGAAAAATACTTTAAGACCAGCAAATCTAACTCGGAGCAGAGTGAATTCTGGTACAGCCTCTTTGAAATACACTGTTTCTCATAAATGGCATCAGTTTCAGGAAGTAGGAATTAAAAAAAAAAAAAAAAACAACAACAAATCCTGTGACTGTCTCAGAATATGGTTGTGTAATTCAATTCCGGGACTTTCAGCAATCTTGCACCATAAGACACACCCCTTTAGGAATTGCTTCAGCGAAAGGTATTCTGGGAACAGAAAAGTTCCTTCTCCTAATGAAAGTGAAAGAAAAACTTATTATTTAGACTAAGAATGGAGAGTCCTCTTAGAGCCAAGAAGAGAGAATGTCAGTAAGAAACAATGAACGTGACATTGTTGAAATCTATTATGAAAAGACAGACGCACACTAAGGCTTCATTCTGTGCTCTGTCTTCGAAGTGAGCTTGCTATCACAGAGACACACGTATTACTAGGTTTATTTGAATTGGTAAAGAAAGTTAGGACTTTTTGGATAGAATATGTGATTAGGCTGACTAGTTTGACAGTGAAGAGTGTCTTATTGAGTTACACAGTGGACACTGTCCTTCAGTGGAACAACTGAAATCTGCAACTCGAAATTTTGACCAAAAAAACAAAAGTGCATAAGATTTCTAAACGTCAAAATATATGTTATTGGAAAAGCTATTGACATGAACAATATTTTAATTTTCTCAATCCTTTTCGAACCTGCTGGGTTAAAGAAGTTTCCTCTAGAGTGAAGGAATAAGTTTTATTAACAGTAATTTGATAAATTTTGGTAAGGCCTTTGGTATACTTCCTAGAAACTGACAGAGTAAAGGACTCCAAAAGCTGGGTCATAAATGCTTTGGCAAGTCAATGGTTTACAACAAAATAGGAGGAAATAATTGAATAGTCAGCTGCTAGATCAATTAAAACACTTTTTTTTTGGTGATAGATCACTATGTAATGTTTAATATATGACCTTAGAAGTTTAAATAACCAAATGGCATTGCTATAACAAAATTCTATCTCTATTTATTTATGTAAACACAGTTCCTCTCCTCTTCCATGTGTATATTTTTGTGGAATGTTGTTTTGTTCTAACTACAAGTAATATTCATCCATGAACTAATTTTTTGAAACTCCACAAATCTTATTGAGAAACGCCTTTTGAATAAATTTTATCATTTAATATTCATCAAAACATATCATTTTATTTTTGTCTTTTTCAACAATTATGAATCAATACTTGTACAATTCAATTTTTAAGAACGTTTAATACTTAGAGTCTATGGTCACAGAAAATAGAAATGTTTAATTTCTTTTTTTCTTTTTTTTTTTGAGATGGAGTTTCACTCTTGTTGCCCAGGCTGGAGTGCAGTGGCACGATCTCAGCTCACTGCAGCCTCTGCCTCCTGGGTTCCAGCGATTCTCCTGCCTCAGCCTCTCAAGTTGCTGGTATCACAAGTGCCTGACAGCATGCCCAGCCAATTTTTTGTAGTTTTAGTAGAAGCAGGGTTTCACCATGTTGGTCAGGCTGGTCTCGAACTCCTGACCTCAGGTGATCTGTCCGCCTCGGCCTCCCAAAGTGCTGGGATTACAGGCATGAGCCACCGCACCCGGCCAGAAAGGTTTAATTTCAATATATACTTTTTTTGAGAGACAGAGTGTTGCTGTGTTGCCCAGGCTGGAGTACAGTGGCATGATCTCCACTCACTGCAACCTCCTGCCTCCTGGGTTCAAGTGATTCTCCTACCTCAGCTTCCCAAGTAGCTGGGACTACAGGCACCCACCACCACACCCAGCTAATTTTTGTATTTTAGTAGAGACAGGGTTTCACAATATTGGCCAGGCTGGTCTTGAACTTCTGACCCTGGGTGATCTGCCTGCCTTAGTATCCCAAAGTGCTGGGATTACAGGCTTAAGCCACTGCACCCGGCCTACATATTTTACCGTAAAGAAATAGGACAGGCCGGGCGCGGTGGCTAACGCTTGTAATCCCGGCACTTTGGGAGGCCGAGGTGGGTGGATCATGAGGTCAGGAGGTCGAGACCATCCTGGCTAACACGGTGAAACCCCATCTCTACTAAAAATACAAAAAATTAGCCGGACATGGTGGCGGGCGCCTGTAGTCCCAGCTACTTGGGAGGCTGAAGCAGGAGAATGGCGTGAACCCGGGAGGCGGAGCTTGCAGTGAGCCGAGATCGCGCTACAGCACTCCAGCCTAGGCTACAGAGCCAGACTCCGCCTCAAGAAAAAAAAAAAAAAAGAAATAGGACAAAAACTTTCAAGTATATAAACTCTTTTATACTGGGATAAACTTCTATGGATGAAGTGAAATGAAACAGAAGCTTAAGGAAATACAGGAATGGTATAAAATTTCCATTTGTTAAAAAAGATATTGTGCATGTGTCTTTATTTTTAAATTTTTTTAATTTTAAACTTTTTTGAGACAGGGCTGTCACCCGGGCTGGAATGCAGTGGCACAATCACAGCTCACTGCAGTCTTGACCTCCTGGGATCAAGTGATCCTCCTGCTTCAGCCTCCCAAGTAGCTCGGACCACAGGTGTACACCATCACACCTGGCTAATTTTCATTTTTTTTTTGTTTTTTGTTTTTTGTAAAGACAGTGTTTCTCCATGTTGCCCAGACTAGTCTCGAACTCCTGGGCTCAAATGATCTACCCGCCTGAGCCTCCCAAAGTGCTGGGACTATGGAAGTGAGCCACTGCACCCAGCCTGTACATATGTATTTAAGTGGGTGATGGGGAACATCAAATCACTAGGATATAAAATTTGTGTTGGATACATTTAAAAGAGTAACGCATGAGTTATGTTTATTCAACATCAGATTTAGACCCTTTGTATCTAAAGTTATAATGAAAGATGAATATCTACTTTATGTGAAGGAGTTAACTGTCTTTGCAAAATTCTATTTGGGGGTAGGAGAGCAAAAATGTTGGAAATACAGTGTTGAGGACGAAGGGCTTACATTTCAGAGCCTAAAAAAGGGCACTGCACACTTGAGTATGGAGAGAGAGGCAACGGCACGGATAGAAGAGGAGGGATCTCATACGAGACATTTAGCTTCCTTACAGTTTGGACAACAGTCAAGATTGTCTTCAACAGGGATTCCTGGTAAGAGCCTTAGAGTCACGTAAAACACAAAGACAAAATGTCTCATTTATAATCCAGTGGTGAGTTTTAGTAAGATTTCAAAGATGGAAGTTTCATTACACAAATTTCAACTATTTTAAGTGATTGAGATGTACACCTATATAAGGCATATATTATGACACACAGGAAAACTGGCTGCAGCATCATATTCGTTTTGATTTTCTAGGTTTTATCATCTTGAATATAAAGTATAAAATGCTGATACAAGCTGATATCATTCGTTCATCTCAATAACATGTTTAGAGAATCTTTTGTGTCAAGTGCTACACTGGTGCTACAGATTCAGACTGTGCACACAAGCAGTGCCCTTAAGGCAATCACAGTGATCGATGGGTTAGTAGTGATGTGGCCAGATATTAGTCGGAAAGAAATTGGCAAGAGTTGGCTCATAATAGGAGGTCTTTGTGTTTCATTTTAAGGAATTTGGATATTTATATTGAAAACATAGAAAATTTGGGCTGGGCATGGTGGCTCACGCCTGTAATCCCACCACTTTGAGAGGCTGAGGCGGGTGGATCACGAGGTCAGGAGTTCAAGACCAGCCTGGTCAAGATGGTGAAACCCCGTCTCTACTAAAAATACAAAAATTAGCCGGGCGTGGTGGCAGATGCCTGTAGTTACAGCAACTCGGAAGGCTGAGGCAAAGAATTGCTTGAACCCAGGAGGTGGAGGTTGCAGTGAGACGAGATTGCGCCACTGCACTCCAGCCTGGGTGACAGAGCAAGATTCCATCTAAAAAAAAAAAAAAAAGAAAACAGAACATTTCAAATAATGTAAAATCATAAAATTGTTTTAGAAAGAATAGTTACTGGTGTGGGAAGATTGGCTTATGGAGCAAGGTTTATGCAAGGGAGGGATCCTGGTGGTGGATGGGTAAGGAGGCAAGACTGGAATTAGGAAAATGAGAAGAGTACTGCAGTATTCTAGAGAGAAGTGATGACTGAGCTTAATTAATGACAGTCACAATGGAATAAAAAGGAAGAGAAAGAAATATTTAGGAAATAGATTCACAGGCCTGGGTGAGAGACATAGAAATATGGGTAAATGACTTAGAGGCAGTCAAAAAACTAATTGTAGTTAGATGTTACCAAAGGGGAATGTACAGGATAGAAAGAAGGCCACAGAGATGAAAGTTGGTAATACCGGCATTGATGCAGAAAAAGAGAGATCCGTAGAGGAGATGGGAAAAGAACGCCTAGAACAGTAATAGAAAAACCAAAACAAAGTATATCCTGAAAACAGGACTGACAAGAGAATTTGCAGGGCCTCTTGTTCAAAAATATTAAGCATTTCAGGTTGGTGATTGCCGATACAAGCATGGAACTCTAAGTGCAGGGCCCTGTGGATTGCACAGGTAACACACTCATGAAAGCCTGCTTAAAAGCCCAGTAGGTGGAAGTGACAGTGTCAATGAAGTGAAATTGGTCAACAAGAATAAATGATGCAGAGAAGTGAAGTAGGATGAGAAAAGTGTCCTATGGCTTGGCAAGTAGGTCAAGGATGGGTACAAAAAGAACAAATCAGTAAAGCAGTAGCAGAAAGCAGATGATGGAATATTTTAAAAATCCTAGGCCTGTGCAGTGACTCATGCCTATAATCCTAGCACTTTGGGAGGCTGAGGTGGGTGGATCACCTGAGGTCAGGAGTTCGAGAACAGCCTGACCAACATGGTGAAACCCCGTCTCTGCTAAAAATACAAAATTAGCTGGGGGTGGTGGTGGGCACCTGTAGTCCCAACTACTCAGGAGGCTGAGGCAGGAGAATTGCTTGAACCCAGGAGATGGTGATTGCAGTGAGCCAAGATCACACCACTGCACTCCAGCCTGGGCAACAAGAGTGAGACTCCATCTCAAAAAAAACAAAACAAACAACAACAACAACAACAAACAACAAAAAAAACAAAACCTAGTAAGATGAATAAGTAGAGTCGGATGAGAATCTTCCAACTGAAGCCTAGATTAAGTAAAATATACAGGTGGTACATACTTTGAGAAGGGGCTATATCCTTCCAAGGGTCCTTCAGCGTTGGAGGAAGGTGAGTTCAAGGTCACCTTAACCATTTTAATATGTAATAAACTTGAAGGCCCCAGATATCAGAGAATAGTGACATTTCTATGGGGATATGAACTAGAATGCCATTCTGGAACTTTCTTTTCAGATTTACGTACCTAGTTGACAGCACAATGAGGATAAACACAAAGAGAGAATCAGAGAGATGGATGAAAAAAGAACTTAGTCCAGATATGGCACTTTTCTGAGCCAACTTTTGCTATTTTACTTTATGAGGAAATAAAATCATTGTGTTAAAAATGTTATCTTATGATCCCCCATTAGTGGTTTAAAATGTTGTTCCTTGTTGGGAAGCTAGTAATTCATAGCATGGTGGTTCACACCTGCAACCCTAGCACTTTGGGAGGCTGAGGCTGGTGGATCCCTTGAGTCCAGGAGTTTGAGAACAGCCTGGGCAACGTGGCAAAATCCCGTCTCTACAAAAAATACAAAAATTAGCCAGGCAGCTGTAGTCTCAGCTACTTAGGAGGCTGAGGTGGGAGGAGTCGAGGTGGCTGAGGCTGCGGCAAGCCATGATTGTGCCACTGCACTCCAGCCTGAGCGACAGAGAGAGACTCTGTTTTGAAAAATAAACTAAACTAAAATAAAAGTTAAGGGAAAAGTACTAACACTTGAAGTATAAAAATATAAATACTTAAATGTAACACTGAAGAAGGGGAGAGGTTTTTTTTGTTTGTTTATTTTTACTAAAGATTACACTGACAAGGAGCACTATTTGACAAAGTTTAGATTCAACAAGGAAAAAATCAAGTCACTCGGTTTGAGGGGAGTATACGACAGGTAGAAATAATGTACTCCCCCAAATCAACTCCTCCCATGCTTGCCTACATGGCCTCAAGCCCTCATAATGAGTGACTGGGGGGTTTAGGCCAGAATAAGTTGAGGACCCGCATAATTGACCGGGACCCTCTAACAAAAGCAACTATGTTAGCTTTTTAAATTGCTGCATAACAGGTTGCTACAAAGTTAGCAGCTTAAAACAGCTGCTATTAAACTATCTGTAAAATATTTATAAATGAAGGTGCATTTTACACATTATAAATGGTATCATAACTAAAGCATGGATGTTATATAAGTTTTTAAATAATTTAGAGGAAAAATAAAGGTTCTATGATATACAAAAAACCAAACAGCACTCATTTATCATTTCAAGGTTTCTGTCAGTCAGAAGTTGGCCCACTTATAACTGAGAGTGCTGCAGTTCTTATCTGAGGCTTGGGGTCCTTCAAGGTTTATTTGGGTTTTTGGCAGAATTGCAGTTATAGCACTGAGGCCCCCATTTTCTTGCTAGCTATTGACTGGGCCACTCTCAGCTCCTAAATGCCACTGGAATTTCCTTGCCATGTGGCCTTCATAGGCAGCTCCTGCATGGATATTTGCTCCTTCCAGGCCAGCAGGAACATGTGTTTTTGACTTCATGAAGGGTGCAGTCCTTTTACCTTTAATAGCTCACCTGATTAGGCCAGGTGTGGTGGCTCACGCCTGTAATCCCAGTACTTTGGGACACCAAGGCAGGAGGATCCCCTGAGATCAGGAGTTCAAGACCAGCCTGGCCAACATAGTGAAACCCCATCTTTACCAAAAAAATAAAAAAATTAGCCAGGCATGGTAGTATGCTCCTGTAGTTTCAGCTGAGGTGGGAGAATCGCTTGAACCCAGGAGGTGAAGGTTGTCGTGAACCGAGATCGCACCACTGCACTCTAGCCTGGACGACAGAATAAGACCCTGGCTCAAAAAAAGAAAAAAACAAAACCAAACCACTCACTCACCTGATTAGGCCCAGCCCAGCTGGATCATCTCCCATTTTGTTAACTCAAAGATAACTGATTATAAACCTAATCACGATAGTGATATTACAACATATTTATAGGTTCTGCCTCTTTTCAAGAGGAGATTATACAGACTGTGTGTACCAGGGGGTGAAGACCTAGGGAACCATTTTGGAATTCTGCCTCCCACAGCACCTTTCCCACAACTGCCTCCAGGGTGGGACAGAAATGATGGCCCAAACAGGCTGACTCATTCCTCTCCCTGCATCCTCCAGGGGCCTTGTCTTTAGGGGATCCACTTTTCTCCTCACCATCTGGCTGTTTTCTTGAGAGCCTGAATTTTGTGGTAAACCTTCATCATATGAAAAATATTGAGGCTTTAAAGCCTTGAGACCTGTCTCTTGGGGAATTTCTCTTACTTGACTCTTCTTTAAAAAGCTGTGTGTGTGTGTAACTGTAGCACATGAAGATAATTACAAAAAGCCAAACTGTTGGAAAAAGGACACAGTGAGAACTCTCTGCCTGACTCCAGCCTTCTGTCCTCTGTCAGCCATGTTCTCCTCAGAATTAACCAACATTATCCATTCTATCTCCTTGGATAGCTCACATATTTATGTTTTTCCACAAATGCTAGCATTTTTGTTCTGCACTCTGTGTTTTCTTTAGTAGTGCATCCTTTACACATAGATTTAAATTATTCGTTTTGTTTATTTATTCTTTTTTTTTTTGTTTTTCCAGACAGAGCCTCGCTCTGTTACCCAGGCTGGAGTGCAGTGGCATGATCTCTGCTCACTGCAACCTCCACCTCCCATGTTCAAGCAATTCTCATGTCTCAGCTTTCCGAGTAGCTGGGACTACAGGCACATGCCACCACTTATGGCTGATTTTTGCATTTTAGTAGAGACAGAGTTTCACCAGGTTGGCCCGACTGGACTGAAACTCCTGGCCTCAAGTGGTCTGCCTGCCTCGGCCTCCCAAAGTGCTGGGATTACAGGCGTGGGCCACCGGGCTTGGCTTTAACTTGTTCATTTTAATTGTGGTTACTTGATTTCAAGAACAGGGAAGAGGAAGAGATTTGGGCTGCTGCCTGTCCCTCATTTAGGAACTAGTGGAAAACGATTTAGGTCAGCTATCTCAGGTGATTCTAAATGTTTTCACGTGTTAGCAGAGAGCATCCACCATGAGCCGGTGAGACACACTTGAGCTGAACTGCACAGAATTTGAACGTCAGCGCTGGACGGGAGAGTGAGACAAGCGTGGGTCTCAGGTGCTTAGAACGCCTTGGACAGAAAGCAAGGTCATATAATTCATTCAGCAGCAAGTAACACAAACATGCACCTCTTTTTTTTTTTTTTTTTTACATGGTGTGATTGTATTACCACAAATTAGCTGCTTTTATTTTTTATTTTAAATAACATACAGTAGGCGTTTATGTACATCATCTTAATTATGGGGTAGCAAAAATATCTAAAACTCTTAAGATTCTTGCCACGGAAAAACTTTGTATTTCCAAACAACCAAGTAACTTAATTAGAAATTATATTGACCCATGTCATGGGGATGAGGGACGATGATAAGAGGAAGTGATGGCATGCCATCAGTTGAATAGGAGAGCCAAGATACATCTTTACTTTTTTTTTAAAACATTAATACAATTTAGAAATTTCAAATTGTTCAAAGCTGGATAGAAATATAATGGATTATGGGCATTTTATGTTATTTTCAAATTAAATGATGGGTCATTGGTAATTAAAACAGTAAATCCCTCCTTTCTGTATCAATAACACATGCCTACTGTTTTCTTCTATTTTGAATACAATCCTAGCCCAACTTTTAGGATAGTCATTTCCCTGAAGGGTTTCTTGTAATTTTTTCCTGAAAGCATTTATGTTACTTCCTATAACCCCAACACCACTCAGGGCATTTGGTTGTAGCAAGTGAGGTTAACCAAGTTTAAAATCCTGTTGAATTCACAGGAGAGTTTAACTGCATCTGTCTAAATTAAAAGATGTTGGCAGCCTATGAGCAGTTCTGTGTGCAAGACAAAGTTTCACACTTTAAGGTTATGTCAGAATCAGATAATGAATTTATCAAAATGACCCAATCACATTGAAACAAAAATATTTTTGTTTTTTGATTTTTCTTCTCAAAAAGAAAAACTGCAACAAGAGGGCCTCAAAGGTGATTTCCAGCTGCTATGTTCTCATCAGCATATTTAATGGTGGCACATACTGGAAGCCTTACATTTCCTCAGTCTGATGTAACTTTGGCTGAAGTACTTTCACTTTAGTGATTTGCTTGTTTTAAGATAAGTAATAGCCTGAGATGAGGATATTTGTATAAACCCCTTCCTGAAACGTCTAGTACCTTTCATTGCATAATTAAAATTCCTACTGTGTTTCTTTAACAGTAAAGACATTTTCATTATCAAAGAATGATGTTCATGTTTTTCTAGAAGAGCTATCATTGCTCTATTTGTTTAAACTTAGATCTTGAATAAAAATAAAACAAGTAAAACCTATAGTAAAACTGTAAAATAATCTCTTCATTAAAAAATAATCATTTTTAATGGTTTTATACAAACAGAAGCAATAATAAAGCCCATATTACAAATTATTTTGCCTAATTTAGATATGAGTGACTTAAAATTGCTTCTTTTGCAAATGTCCCCTGGTGATTTTCAGAAAACTTAATAAATTGAAAGTACAGCAATAAATAGTCACATTTCTTTGGGGCTCTGGCTTTATTCAAGCTTTTAGAAATTTTCTGGGCCTTTTGTCAGTTTTCAAATTAGAGATTGGAAACTCCAATTCTGATAATACTGTTCTACTGTATGAGTTCACTGACATAATCAGATAGTATGTCTTATCTTCCATCTGCTCTCATGTTCACTAGCTGAGAGAAGGTACCCTGACTGTCTCTTCCAGAGAAGAAATAATAAATGTTGATGATTAACAAAATTGCAGCCCTTACGGGAATCTGCCTCACTTGTAAATGCACCCTTCTTTCCCCACAGTCACTGTACTTAATTATACCTAGCTCCTGACACAGTTCAAAACTTAACCACACCCATAGAACCTCTTCATCAGGCAGACATCAATGTCATTTTATTGCCAGTGAAACAGATCCACAAACAAGCAACTCTCCTGAACTCAAGGACAGAACAGACAAGGGGCTTCCACTCATTTCCATCATCAGAATTTGGTTTCCCATGAGAAGAAGTAGGCCACTATGATCTCAGCCAGGTCAAGTTTTGTCCTCCTTCCTCTATCTATCCTCAGTCTTCTTTCTCCTTCTACAGCAAGGGCCCCCAACCTTTGTGCCATGGACCAGCAGTGGTCTATGGATTGTTAGGAACCCAGTGGCAAAGCAGGAGGTGAGCTCTGGGCCAGCAAGTGAAGCTTCATCTGTATTTACAGCTGTTAACCATCACCTGTGTTACTGCCTGAGCTCTGTTTCTTGTCAGATCACTGGGGCGTTAGATTCTTATAGGAGCAGGAACCCTGCACATGGGAGGGATCTAGGTTGCAGGCTTCTTATGAGAATCTAATGCCTGATGATCTGTCACTGTCTCCCATCACCCCCAAATGTGTTCGCCTACTTGCATGAAAACAAGCTCAGGACTTCCACTGATTCTACATTATGGTGAGTTGTATAATTATCTCATTATATATTGCAATGCAATAATAATAGAAATAAAGTGCACAATAAATGAAATGGGCTTGAATCATCCTGAAATGATCTCCTGTGGTCCCCACCCCAGTCTGTGGAAAAAGTCTTCCGTGACACCAGTTCCCAAAAGGGACCGCTGGTCTCTACAGTGTCTGTCCTCTCTCTCTCTCTCTCTCTCTCTTTTTTAAACAGAGTCTCGCTCTGTTGCCCAGACTGGAGTGCAGTGGCGCCATCTTGGGCTCACTGCAACAGCGCCATCTCAGGCTCACTGCAACCTCTGCCTCCCCAATTCAAGCCATTCTCCTGCCTCAGCCTCCCAAGTAGTTGGGATTACAGGCACCCACCACCAAGCCTGGCTAATTTTTGTATTTTTAGTAGAGATGGAGTTTCATCATGCTGGCCAGACTGGTCTCGAACTCCTGACCTCGTGCTGGAATTACAGGTGTGAGCCACCGAGCCCGGGAATATCCTCTGTTGACACCTACTCCCCTTAGGTTCTTCACACTTAGGTCATTCCAAACCTTTTCACTGAGGCAGAAAACCTTATTCTAAGCTACAAAGGACTCGTGAGAGGTGTTTCCCATTTCATCATGTACCAGCTTTTGTGGACTCTGGATGTCCGTTCTGGTGGAAGCGGCAGGAGAGAATGCGACTGGACTGCTCTGCTGGGTGTAAGGCGAGGGCAACCAGGAGCAAGTTCAAATCCCGCCTCTGCGGGAGGCAGAGGTTGCAGTGAGCCGAGATCACGCCCCTGCACTCCAGCATGGGCGACAGAGTGAGACTCGTCTCAAAAAAAAAAAGAAAAAAAAAAAAATTCCACTTCTCGCCACACTCCACCATTCTCTGAGCCTCAGTTTACTCATGTGTAAGGGGGGCTGCGATGATTAGAGGAGCTCGTCCATGCCATGCACTGGCTTGCTTGGTATCCTTGGAGTCACCGAAAGATTAGTTCAACTCCCCGCCTGCCCCGCCCTGGGGCAACATTCATTTTGGGGAAAAGTCCCCCTTAATGCTGAAATATCCAGTTCCCTTCTTTTCTCTAGCTCGCCAATTGGGCTCTCCGGAGAGGCCACTCGTTTGGGAAGGCGCGGTCTGGGTCGGTGCACCGCGCACCAAACCCTGCCAGGGAACTCAGAGAAGCGGCCAGGGAGCTGGGAGCTTCGGGAGAAAGGCGCCAGCCGCCGGGTCACCTCCGGAGGAAGGAAGGGGCGGGAGCGCCAGTGGGGAGGGCGGAGCCTGAAAACCTCCGCGCCTTCGCTGCGGGCTTTACAAAGGCCCCGGGCGCGCGAAAGGACGTGCTCTGCCAGCTAGTGGGAGGGGAGGCCGCGCGCGCGCAGGAGAATCGGCGGCTCGCGGTCCGTGGTCCCTGGCTCGGTTCCCCTCATCCCGGGGCTCACACCTGCCCGCGCGGAGGAGCAGCGGCCGGGCGCCCTCCCCGAGCCTGCGCCCAGTCTCCTCGATTCCCCTCGCTCTGAGCCGGGCGAGCCGAACAACTCAGGAGAGTTCACGCACTCCCCAGCCCCAGGTACTTGCGGGGCGGCGGGCTAGGGGTGAGGTGGGGACTGGCCCTTTTCCGTTTATCCCGCAGAGACAGCAGCTTTGTCCAGGAGATTTTCGGGGTTTCGGATCGGAAGTCATCCCCCGCCGCTCCGGCTCAGCTGGCACACGCTCACCATATGCTAAGGAAAGCCTGCAAAAATTATAGACCGCACCTCCCTGTTTTATAAAATATGAGAATATTTACATAAATGAAGAAACATTGGAGATGGGGGTGTTTTTTCTCTGTACTTTAGTGTACTTTAGTGCAACGTTTTTCTAATCAGAAAACAAAAACGAATGCCTTTTATGCAGTGTGGCTCCAGAGCAGTTGTGCGCGACGCCCCCCTTGCCAACTGCCACGGCCCTACGCTGTCGGCTCCACGCTGTCGGAGACCTTTCTGAGGGGCCCTGGGCTCCCTGGATTGCCGAGGTCCTTGGTCCTTATCCTGAGTTCTTGTTTCAGTCTGGTTCATGAGATAAATATAGTAATCCGTTGTTTTCTGGGACTTTCCCCAGATTTCAGATTGAAAGGTGGAATTTCCCAAATCCTCTGAAGCCAGAATCCACAGACTGAGCCTCACTGCGGATGTCCGCAGCCACCGGGAAGTGGGACTGTACCCCGGGTCAGGCCAATTAAGTAGAGTGGGAGAAAGAAAATATTATGTCTGAAAGACACCGAGCTTTCTTAAGGGTTTCCTCCTGCTGTGTTTGGTTTTCACATTTTTTTTTTTTTTTGATTCTTTGTTTTTGCAAGCAAGACCGGTGGCTTTAGTATTAATTCTGCCAAACAGCTGTGCCAGAGTTCACAAATATCTTCAGAGCCACACTTCAGGATGATCCTGTTGAGCAGGGTTAGGCAGGAGGATTACTTGGACCTTTGCTCGGCTTCCAAGTTTCTGTTCCCCTCCTATGTGCTCAGTGTTCGTTGTTCGTTAGGGAGAAAAGCCTTGAAACTTCCTACTTGCAAACACCCAAAGACATACTCTTTCTTGAGAATATATTCAGGGGGAACTGGGGAGGAGAGGGGGCTGGGGGGAAATGAAAGTAAAAATTTTCAGCATCCAGAGCAGACCCCATTAGCATAGTCAACCCTGTTTTAAAAAACAGACTTCTTAAAGCCTGAGAAATCTTGTTGGCATGCATGACCACCCAGGGGCGCCAAGCTTTCTGTTAAACCCGCTTAGACACCTGGGTCCTTTTAGCGAAAATATTTCTATATATCTTTTTGTTTATGACATTTTAAGGCCGAACACCCTTCGGCAAGGTGAGAGTAGTACATCTCTTCACTGACTTTGCAGGACCTTGTGTGGGGGTGTGTGTGTGTGTGGGTATGTGTGTGTACGTGTGTGTGTGTTGCAGGGAGGGTAGCAGAGGTGGAAGTACTGTTTTTGCACATAACACCTCTACACATATCCATTCTTCTTTCCCCAAAGAGGAGTCAGAAGCCTTGCCCTCGATCTAACCCTTCTCTTCCCAACTCTAAGCCTCCCAGGTAAGTGTATATATACATCCTGTTGTCCAGCACAGAAGAGCTGGACACTCAAGAATGCAGCATCCATGCCTTCTGTATTCAGCTTTCAGAGACAGAGTTTCCAATGGCAGTGCTTATTTTTATTTCTATATTTATTGTATTTCCTTTGTTAACACAGATATTACTGTTTGTCAGATATTAATCAGTGTTTTACAACTTTTCCATGTCAGATATCACAGTTTACCCCTTCAATGATACTTTGCTAGTCTCCAACCACTGTCAATTCCATAAACATCAGAGGGTTGGTGATGTTGTAAAGAAAATATTTGTTAAGTGTTTGAATAGATATTGAAGTGCACATGGTATAAAATTCCAAAGGTATAGAGTGTGCAGTGGAGAGTAAGTCTCCTTCCTCTCTCAGGCCCCCAGTTTTTGTCTCCAGAGGTAACCATTGTTATCACTATATAAAATCATTGTTCCCCTGTTTCTTTGATAACATGACTAACAGATTTCAAAATGCTGTTTTGAGCAAATGTGCACCCGTGGTTTTTAAACATCTAACAATTTTAAGTATATTATTTTAGTTGTCAGCTTCTGTCTTTTCCTGTTTTTCTGCTGACCACTCTGAAATGTCAGAGTGTTCAGGCCACTTTGTAGAGAGACCTTGTGGCTTTGGAGGTAAACAAATAGATTCGTTTCTAAGTTCCTTGAGGTAAGAGATCAACATGGTCTCTAAACAACCCGCCACAATTACTGATGAGTACTAGGTCCATGTTAATATTATACACCCAGGCTTAAGGATAACTGATATTCACAGTAACCTGGTGCTTCAGAGCCTGCTCCTCCTATGAGGTAGCACTAATGGCTTATTTTCCTCCCCAGTATTAGATTCTTGTTTGGTGCCTTGCTGGTTGTAGCCCACACACCTTTATGTCCCCTTTCTCTACATGTTAACTGCTAAGGTTTGTGAAGTAACTGGTAACCGGGCAGGCAGTGTTTGTAATGGTTAAGAGAGGATGCATTCGAGTTTGAGTTCTGTCTTTGACATTGGATTTGTGATCTGGGCTAGTTTTTAAACCCTCTGAGATTCAGCTCCCTCATCAGTGAAGCAGTGATTCACAGGGTTATTTTGAAGATGAGATGAACTGTTGTCACCAAAAAGCAGGTTAGTGGCCCACTGCATGCAGAGTCCAATTAACAAGAGTGCGGTCTGGTACCAAAAAAAGTGAATTCCTAAGCTAGCTTGGGGAAGGGGGCACAAAACGTTCTGCCTTTATCCACACCCAGAATGTGCTGCTTCACTTTTGGAGCAGAAAGTGGGCACTTTTATAAAGTAGGGTGGGACGTGAGCCAGAGCAGGGGGTCCCCTGCTTCCCTTGTGTTTTACCAGATAGTTGAGTTGGCACCTTCCTGGGCAGAAATATAAGTTATATAAGTGGCCAAGCAGGCACACTCTCACCATGCCCTCCTAGTAGGTGTGAGTTCAGAGGGCACCCCCTGGAAGTGAGAGTTCTGTGGGGACATGCTTTGGTCTGCAAATTGCCAACTATCCAGGAGAGATCAAAGTCAAGGTTGTCATGGTTAGATATACTTGCCCTGTAGGGAATGTCTGGTCAGGAGAAGTGAAAGGTTACATTTGCATTTCTGAAGGTCTAAGTAGGAAGCAGGGCACGGGGAAAGGGGAAAAGAGAAAATAATTTAAAAAATTAAACTATGACTTAGAAAAATGGATGTACTTGGTTACAGTGATCAGGGACTTAGCAGTCTGCCTGGCATATGAAAGGCATGAAATAAGTAATAGCCCTTATTCCTGTCTGTATTAGTTTGTTCTCACACTGCTAATAAAGACATACCTGAGACTGAGTAATTTATACGGGAAAGAGATTTAATGGACTCACAGTTCCGCATGGCTGGGGAGGCCTCACAATCATGGCAGAAGGCAAGGAAGAGCAAGTCATGTCTTACATGGATAGCAGCAGGCAAAGAGAGGGCTTGTGCAGGGCAACTCCCCCATATGAAACCATTAGATCTCGTGAGACTTATCACAAGAACAGCATGGGAAAGACCACCCCCATGATTCAATTACCTCCCATCAGGTACCTTCCCCAACATGTGGGAATCGTGGGAGCTATAATTCAAGATGAGATTGGGGTGGGGACACAGCCAAACCATATCATTGTCAGGGTTTGCTGTGGTTTTACACCTTCATAAGATAGGTGAATGCATCCATCAGCTCAGGGTCTGATATGGTGCAGTAACAAATGACCTCAAAAATTCCAGTGGCTTATTGGAAGAAGGGTTGATTTTTTTGCTAATATTACCTGTCCTTTATGTATCTGTCTTTGGCTCTTCCCTCTGGGACCCAGACTGAGCTGCTCCTTGTGGGAACTGCTGATGTTTTGACAAAAGAAAGCGGGAAGGTGGAACTACACAGTGGCTTTTAAGCTTCTGATTAGAAGTAAGTTTCTGCTTGTCTTTCATTCATGTTTCATTGACATGGTTGTTAATGAAGTGGATCATCATTTTAAAGGGGCAGAACTGGTAGGGATAGGCCTGCAAGGATGGGGTGGCAAATATTTGACACTAATGCAGTCTGCCTCAGTGTTTGTTGGAGGGAGTCACAATTGTGAATCCAGAGATTCATCAAATCCAGAGAATTGATCTATACCAAGACACTCACAGCCACTGATGTATAAACCAGAATGCCATTTTTTCTCCCTAACAGTGGATAATATATCTGCCCTAGGGACTGAGTATAAGAACCTATATGGGGTAAGCTTTTCTTGTGGTGGATTTGCTCAGAAGACTGAATTATAAAGTAATAGCTTATGTAGAGCATACAAAAACAAAATTTGGATATTACCAAAAGACTGTTTAGATCCAGAATACACCATGGTTTTTAATCCAGTTCTCCTTTTGCAATTCTTATTGCCTGAAGTCCAAGAATGAACTAGATTGATGGCAGCATATTGTAAATAAAGCTGGAGATCACTTACAGATTTCTGATGCTTCTTTTCAGGCTCTTCTTAATAGCAAATGCTTTTCTTGTCGACTGCTAATGCATCATTCCATGACTTATAATTATTCTTTTATGCTGTCTGCTTCCTGAATAATAAGACTTTATTATCATAATTACAGTGTCTTCAAATCACAGTGTAAGATGGATTAACCAGTTCTACCCATTGTGTGTTAATTCTTGCTGACTTTGGTTTCATAGTAAGTTTTACCACCCCGGCACAGGACTTTGAGGATTTTTCTCAGTTTTTCTGCTTATAGCTGGACATCTGTGGCCTGCTTGGGTAGAGCAATATGATGCAATAATGTTCAAAAATATATTATGAAAATAAAATTGAAGATGCATTTTCAAATCAATAGAAAAGAAATATTGCTTACCTATGTCGTTTGTTGGATAACTGAATAAATTGAGAGTTTGATTTCCAGCAGCAAAACTTTGCAAAACAGAAGGAAAGATTGTATTTTAAAAGTAAATAGCAGGACTGAGAATGGTGGCTCATGCCTGTAATCCTAGCACTTTGAGAGACAGAAGTGGCTGGATTGCCTAAGCTCAGGAGTTCGAGAGCAGCCTGGGCATCACGATGAAACCCCATCTCTACTAAAATATGAAAAATTAGCTGGGAGTGGTGGCGCACGCTTGTAGTCCCACCTACTCGGGAGGTTGAGGCAGGAGAATTACTTGAACCTGGGAGGCAGAGGTTGCAGTGAGCCAAGATCACGCCACTGCACTCCAGTGACAGCAAGACGCTATCTCCAAAAAAAAAAAAAAAAAAAAAGTAAATGCCAGCAAGGTAGAAAGGGAGGAAAGTATTCTGATTTTTGTTTTTTATATTTCAAACCAGCATAATTTTGATGCCAACATCTAATATAGATTGCAAACAAAAAACAATAAAACTACAAATCGTTCTTACTTAAGACTGATGATCTCCAAACCCCAAATCAGTATAAGCAGACAGTGTCCGGTAGCCGCAGCAACTGAGAGTCATCCAAGGAATGCAGGCGGCACTCAGCATCTCTCTGTGTACCAGTGTAACTTATCACCGTGCTACAGTTACAGAATTCTGTGCAGCTGTTAAAGAATGAGGTATATTTGTACGTGTAGATATGGGAAAATTATCACCCATATGTATTATTAATTGAAAAATCAGTCAGGCACAGTGGCTCATGCCTGTAATCCCAGCACTTTTGGGAGGGTGAGGTGGGTGAATCGTGAATCACCTGAGCTCAGGAGTTTGAGAGCAGCTTGGCCAACATGGCGAAACTCCCTCTCTACTAAAAATACAAAAATTAGCCGGGTGTGGTGGTGCATTTCTGTAATTCCAGCTACCCGGGACGCTGAGGCAGGAGAATTGCTTGAACCCGGGAGGTGGAGTTTGCAGTGAGCTGACATCATGCCATTGCACTCCAGCCTGGGCGACAGAGACTTGTCTCAAAAAAAAAAAAAAAAAAAAAAAAAGAAGAAGAACAAAGAAAGGTTCAGAACTAAATATAGCGTGTTTCTATTTGTGTAAGAAACTTTTTTCTCTGTGGAGAAATGTGCTTGTATGTGTGTTTGTGTGTGAGAGTGTACACACATAGTTATGCTGGTTGTGTAAAGAAAATTTCTTTAAGGAAGAAAGTAGCTTTTACAGTGGTTGTACTCTAGGAGAGAAAGACAAAGAATTCAGATGGGGGAGAAATACTTGTTTTTTAAATCCGTTGTTAGTGTTTGAATTTTAAAATCATGTGCATGTACTTTTAAAAAATTAAATTAGTTTTAAAATGGCTATTCTGTGTTGAAGTAACTTCACAAAACTTTTAGTAGCTATTTCTGCCATCCCGTTATACTGCTTTTAAGTACTGTACTAATTATCAAAGACATATGAAGTGAAGTGTAGGTGGAGGGCACCTCAGGCCATCAGCTCTTAAGGGATGTGGTTAACAACAGTTAGATTGTTCTATTTGTAGTTAATGACAGTTTGTCCATCCAGTCATTGAGTACCACTGACAAAAATAAATAATTCTGATACCAGTGCAGGCTGTGATAATTAGAACCAACTAACGGAGACTTATATTCTTAAAAGTAATGTCTGAAATTTGAAATTATAGAATAAAATAACCATTTAAAGCATTTACTATTTTTAATCATTTACCTGTTAGAAATCAAAGTGAGGATGTAAAGGATAAATGTTGCAATTATTTGTTTATAACTATTGTTTATTTAACCAGGTTTCATAATTCATAATATATTTAATTATAATCCAGTTTATAAACTAAGTTTTCTTTATGTATATATCCTCTGAATGTATTCAAACCAAAGGGATTTTTTATTTCCTGACTTTGTTTTTAAAGTACACCTGTCATATTTTCTCTGGGCTCAAGTGACTCTATTTAGGTGAAAGAGGAGCTGAGGTTTCTTTATGCTTCCCTCAACTCATTTTATTATCAAAAATCATTCTTTGTTATTGTCTGCATTTTATGCGTGGTCTTATAGTCAAACTAGAAATGAAAAAGATAGGAAAAGCTAGTGTAGCAATTTTATAGGGCTTGGTATAAGATTTCACATATCTACTAGTTCACTGAAAGTGTTGTCTATGTATTGTTTTCTTACTCCGAATAAATTGCCTATCAGTTGATATTCATCAAAACGTTAGAATCAAAGCTCTGAATGCCTTAAGCATAAGCAGAAACTAACATGGTAATTTAATTATTGCAGGTGGGCCTTGTGCACATCATGAGCAGTTTTGAAGATGCTGACACAGAAGAGACAGTAACTTGTCTCCAGATGACGGTTTACCATCCTGGCCAGTTGCAATGTGGAATATTTCAGTCAATAAGGTTTTTAAACAGAGAGAAACTCCCTTCCAGCGAAGTGGTGAAATTTGGCCGAAATTCCAACATCTGTCGTTATACTTTTCAGGACAAACAGGTTTCCCGAGTTCAGTTTTCTCTGCAGCTGTTTAAAAAATTCAACAGCTCAGTTCTCTCCTTTGAAATAAAAAATATGAGTAAAAAGACCAGTCTGATCGTGGACAGTAGAGAGCTGGGCTACCTAAATAAAATGGACCTGCCATACAGGTGCATGGTCAGATTCGGAGAGTATCAGTTTCTGATGGAGAAGGAAGATGGCGAGTCATTGGAATTTTTTGAGACTCAATTTATTTTATCTCCAAGATCACTCTTGGAAGAAAACAACTGGCCACCACACAGGCCCATACCTGAGTATGGCATTTATTCGCTCTGCTCCTCCCAAAGCAGTTTTCCGACAGAAATGGATGAAAATGAGTCATGAACACAGAAAGTCTAAGAGGAGAAATATGAAGGATGAAAAGCTCTGTAGATGCTGTATAGACACTACTTATTAAGAGTTTATTAGGGTAGTATATTATAGTCATCTGTTATGCTGTGAAATTTGGAATTCAGTGTTATCATTTTGAAGTCTGTAAATTGTGTTAGTCATTAACTTAGTCACCTGTTGTATTCCTGTATCTACACAAAATTATTTTAAGTGCTCATCTGTGAGGATTAATACACAAAAAGTATCCTTTGAGATGAAGTAGTGTTCTCAAAATAAGGTTATATTATTTTCTTCTTCTGCTTGATTTTCATCTTGTGTTTTGCTTTGTTTTTGTAAGGAACCATCTCTTGGTTTGGTCACATCATTTCACAGCAGCCATTTGTTTTTAAGGTCAAGGCTCCAGACAGGTTGTTACTGGTGTTTGCAGCGTGTCAGTACTTGCAGTACTGGAATATGTTCTAGGCTAGTGTCTGTGCGTCACTGTGGTTTTAGTATGGAAGGACTTACTTGAGAAATACTACCTTGCTTTTCTATGATTTCTTTTTGCAGAATTATAGTGTGTTTACTCCTAAGATGACAGTTATCTTTGTCTATATTCAGCATCTAAGACAAATATTTAAACATTTTAAAGAACCACTGTGTTAAGTTTAGGATTATTTACTTACCAAATTAGAAGTTTGACTTTTATATGTTATATACAATTTTAAAATTTCACGAATTCACCTTTTTAATAGTATCCATGTACATAATAAAGTCAAAGTTTAATTAATCATTTTATTTGAATTTTTTTCTAAATAAGGGAAAAAACTGTTCTTGGGCCACTTTACATAGATAAATATATGTGAATGTTTGTAATTAACACTTAAATATTCCTAGTGTTAACTTCAAAAAAGTCTTTTTCAGTTCTTAAATACCATTTTTTTATTTAAGATACTTATTCAACTTAACTAAGGTAGCTAGTGAATGTTAAGTAGATGAGGTAACCGTTCAGTTAAGTTAAATTGTAGCATTGCCAGGTAGTGAGGCTCCCTGTACAATTTTCCAGATAAGTGAAATTTCCTGTAGTGAGAGGTCCATGTTTTTGTAACAGCCTTTTAAAAATGCTTTCGTGAACCCTCCAGCCTCTTACCAAAAGAGGCTTTAAACCTCATCTTGATTCAGACCATCAGTCTATTCCTGGGCAATAGTATGTGATGTCCAGCACCCTAACCCCGACTCCCCAGCCCGGGGACCATTCCAGTAGAGTGAAATATTTGTCCCTGTACAAAGTGGCCTGAATGACTGTTTGAGTTCGTGTGTCTAGTTTTCCTCCTTATTCCCTGTGATGCCCAGAGTAATGGCCCATCCAAAGATGTCCAGATGTTCATGTGCTAGTCTCCAGAACTTGTAACTGTGCTGTTACATGGCAAAGGGGAATGAAGGCTGCAGATGGAATTAAAATAGATTATGCTGGATTATCTGGGTGTGCCCAATTGATCACCAGATCCTTAAGAGTGGAAGAGAGGCAGATCAGGATGTCAGAGTGATGAGGTGTGAGACGGACTTGACCTGCTGTCGCTGGAAAGAAGGAGGTCATGAGCCAAGGAATGTGGACAGTCTCTTGAAGCTGGAAAGTGTGCATTGGACATCTGGAAGCCGGAAAAGACAAAGATCCAGAAAGGAACAAAGTCTTGTGGACACCCGGATTTTGGTCCAGTGAGATATATTTGACTTGTTAACCTACAAAACTTTATGATGATAAATTTGTGTTGGTTGTAAGCCACGAAATCACGGTAATTTGTTATAGCAGCAGATAGAAAACCAATATACTCCTCTTAATATAAGGTTACCTACTATTGATTCCTTCTAGGATTTTAGCTTCCTGTCTGATGTGGATTTACAGCCAGATCACCCAGCTTGTTTGAATTGCTTACAGTGTGTAGTCTCATGGTAAAGGCTTTCTATGAGTGAAGTGTATATCCTTTAATGTGTGCATACTGTCACATTTTGACTATTTCGGAAGACTTTCACCTCTGTTTCTTGTCTTTGAGGCTGATGAATGTGTTTCTAAGCTATAAATTTAATATTAAGGGATTCATGTATTATTGTTATTGAACCCAAACAATGTGTTAAGTAATATTTAGGGCCAGAAAAATCTCATGCTCATACAGAATAATGATTTCTCCTAATGTAAATCTTGGAAAGGGTTTTGTTCAACTTGAGAAATATTAAAATTTTTTTCTATTTTTTTTTCTTAAAAGATTGGCAAAGGAGAGAGTGGGTTGCTAAAAGTTTATTTATCATTGTTTCTCCAAAGAATAGAAACACTTTCCATAGCCCAACTCCAGTAGTAAATAATAATGAATGCTTTATAATAAAAGAGCAATTGGTTAGTATTAGAATTGTTTTGATTACAAAGTTAGCATCTCTGCCAGAGCTACCCAACCCCAAAGCAGGGTTGTTAGAGGAAAGCTGCCATATTTCGCAGAACCGAGGAAGGAATGCAGCAGACCTCAGGTGGGATTGAATGCACTGGCTCTGACCCTCAATGCGTACTGGCTCCATGGCCACCTGTAGCTCCCGAGGTTTACACGTTATTGATCCCCCCAAAGAGACCTGATCTCTTGATTTCATTTCCAGGGAAGGGTCAGCTTGGGTCAGGTGCCCACCCCTTCACCAATCAGCTTGTCTCAGGTAATGCAGTCACGTTATATAATGGCTGCTCTGGTCAGTGATCATGTGGATAGATACAACTTTTTCTCAAAAAAATGGTCACGGGGTGGGAGTGGGGCAAACAAAACTATTAGTGTTTGACACAAGGTACTGCAGCTAAGATGTGAAACCTTCCAAATACACCTTAAGGACTTCTTTGTCTCTGGAAAGTGATTTTTCTGGGGCTCTTTAGGTAAAGAGGTGTATGAATGGTGCCAGTGTTAGAATCATTGGCAGTCTTTTCTTGAACCTGCAACTCCAGTAGTTAAATCTCATATGTCATATGGTTATATAACCATTTTCTAGAGAATTCTGTTCCTACTATCTAATGCAGTAACTGACTTAAAAGTAAAAAGTATTGCTGTTAGACTCTAACATGAGTAGCAATATTTGTTTTAATGGAGGTGGGATTAGGTATGTGTTTTTACATTAAAATATTTTTATATATGTAAATAAATATATATGCCTTGTAGAAAAATTAGCCATAATCTTGCTACCAGAAGAGAACTATTATTAACCTTGTGTGTGTGTATATGTGGTAGATGGTTCCATATACCTCCTGGCTCTTTTTATGTTCCCAATTCTCTAATACTTGTTTAATTCCTTATATTATTATGTTAAGATAACAGGTATTGTTATTATTTTACTATGTGGACCATGATCGAAACTATCAGAGTTTCCATTTCGGGTGGTGACCAAGATGAGCCCTATGGAAAGTGTGGGTGGAATTTAATGGGCTTCTAGTTGGTATGAGTTGTCCTCAGGTCCAACCTATTCAACCTGCATGAAAATACTTATTTGTCCTTTACCTCTTAAGCAATGAACTTAGGGCTGGGAGCACTGGTGAAGAAACTGGGATGGCAGTAGTTTCAGCTTTGTTGCTGGTTTCATAATTTTGTTGCTGATGGAAGGCTACCAAGGGACTAGAGATGAACCAGTTTGGCCCTGCTTAGTGGCATCAGTGAAATAACTGCTTGAAAGGCCCAAATCAAGACAGTAACTTCTTTTTTTTTTCAGACTACTCAAGTGCAGTAGTCAGAAGGGGGAAAAAGAGTAGAACAATAAGTTCAATCTGTAACTGTGACTATGAACAATCAATTGAGCTAACTCAACAGTGACATTTCAAAACAAAACTTCTGAGGTTAGACAGTCACAATAAGGTGTGACAATGAAATTTCCCCTTAGTTCAGAGTGCCTTTTTATAATAATACCACTTTCGGCATCTTGAAAGTTTTTAAATCAAAGTTAGGTTAGACACATTCTTTTTTTTTTTTTTTTTGAGTCAGAGTTTCACTCTTGCTGCCCAGGCTGGAGTGCAATGGCACAATCTCGGCTCACTGCAACCTCCGCCTCCCGAGTTCAAGCAATTCTCCTGCCTCAGCCTCCCGAGGAGCTGGGATTACAGGCATGCTCCACCACGCCCAGCTAATTTTGTATTTTTAGTAGAGACGGGGTTTCTCCATGTTGGTCAGGCTGGTCTTGAACTCCCGACCTCAGGTGATCCGCCCACCTCAGCCTCCCAAATGCTAGGATAACAGGCATGAGCCACCGCCCCCACCCAGGTTAGACACATTCTTTTTAATAGCTAAGCAAAAAAATCCCCTGAAGCCCCCAAAACTCTCAAAACAATACTGACCTAATTTCTACCAGAAAGAATTGTACAGTGTTGAGTGTGGGCTCTGAGTCATACTGCTTGGGTTTATCGACCATTCCTGTAATTTGACATAACTCAGATTCCTCTTTTGAAAAACAAGGATTAAGTAGTGCTTCCTGTGAATATCAACTGAGATACAGTATGTAGTCTCCTTACCACAGCGTTACACACAGTTTCCTCTGAGTAGCATGGGGCAGAGTTAGGCCCTCATTTTTAATGGTCTCATATAAGATTTCTGAACTACAGAGGACATTATCTGGGTAGGAGGAAAAAAAATCTTTAAATTTGAAATAATAATACTCATACAATTTATTTTAATATTTTTCAAATTTAATTTCATTTTCACCTTTAATATTTCGTAAGGATTCAAGAATCAGATGCAGGGATTCTGTTTCTCTCCTTTTTGTTGTTATTGTTGTTGTTTTACATTTAGGATTTCAATGTGGAATCTCAGATTTCTTTTGTAAACTCCTTTACTGTCAGATAATTAACCAGAAATACCAAATAAATGAAGATGGGAAAACACTATATATTTAATAAAAAAATCTTTTTTAGATGTCTGTATTCTCAAGAAATTATGATTAGGACATGTTTACATAGTTAAATGAAACCTCTGGCCTCTGCTAGAAAAATATATTTCTCTATTGAAAAAAAAAAGCAGGCATAATCCCAAAATACATCATTTCAAAAGTTCTAGTGTTACCAGTGGTGAGTATGGGCAGGCTCCATAGTCCTTGATATTTGTCTTCTTGGGAGAAAGAATTCAGCCAAGAGACAGAAGTATATTTAAGGCAGAAACAAGAGTTTATTGAAGCCAAAAAAAGTACACTTGGATGGAACCAAGGAGGATGTGAAAAATTGAGTACCCAGCCTGACCTTCGTCTTAAGGCTCTTAGAGGTTTATGATTTCCTATTTTCTCTCCCTGTCTCTTCCCCTCCCTGTATGTGCAGTGGTTTGCCAGTATCTGGGAGGGCCTTTTGGTGGTTGAAGTTATGCACATGCTCTCTTAGGGCAATTTTCCCTTACTGGGCTAGCGTCCCCCTGCCAAGCCCCGTGGGAAGGTCATATATTCGTCAAACTCTGTCATTTTGCCCCTTACTGCACATGCCTGGACATGCCCCCAGAGGAAGGCCAAACTCTGTCATCTTAAATTCTTATTGGGAAGTTGTTGCCCATGAGCTCAAGATGTCTCCCATTAGATTTTCCCCTCCCTGTCACCAGCCCTGACATTCTTTGTGGCCCTGTCCTGCCCTGTTCATATCTGCCTATCTACCTACTCTAAAACTAGTATCTTAAATAAAAACCCTTCTATAACTCCACATCCCCTTCCAGCTACCCCATTTCTCTGCTCTTTTCAAGTTGTCTGCATTAGCTGTTCTTTATTCCTCATCCCCAACTCCCCAGTTTCCATCCCTTCATTTGTGTAACTGTCCCCAAATGCAACTAAAGCAGCGGACCTCTTTTCAAAGCATTTGCTATTGTTGGGCCCTCTGATTTCCTGGCTCCTGTGACACTATTCTCTGGTTCCTGCATTTCTCCTGTATCTGTTTCTTTTGGCTGTTTCACTACCCCCAACTTCTAAATGTCAACACTTAGTTGGGCTTCTCTATGTGCTCCCCTGGGGTAAACTCAGCTGGTTTAATGACTTAAAATACCATTTTCCTACTGACTCCCAAACTTGAACCTAGACCTCTTTCTTGGGCTGCAGACATTATCCCATCACCAACTTGACATCTTCATCCAAATATCTTATAAACACCTCAAAGTTAACTTTTCGAATAGAACTCTTTCATTTTCCCCACTTCCCAAACCTGTTCCTCCCATTACACTTATTAAGTCAAATCAGAACCAAGAAGTTACAGTAAAGGGCACTTGCAGCTGCTAGGCTGGCTGTCAGACATCTATAGATTTGACCAGTAGGGAGACAATGAGTCCAAATAGATTGAGACAGTTTATTATTTACACAGACAGCAAAACCAGCATCAGCATGGAGTCAGCTCCCTGTATGCCTGGTCCTTAGGGACGTTCCTGGATGACACTGAACCAAGGGGACAAGATGACAGATGACAAGTAGAAATAGCTCTGTTGTTGAGGAGCCAACTCTGAGCTATAGCTAAACATTTTTATAGTCGGTATCTGTACCTGAATGAGAGTGAGGTCACTGGAAACCAGTTGGATGAGAAATTGCCTCATGGCAGCCTTTTGCAAGATAGGGAGGTATTTTGCAAGATAAATGGCCCTTTGACAGCTCCTTTATGATGGCCTATCTTGCCATGGAGGATCACGACCTTTTTCTACCAAGACCTGTGTCAGACTGTGGTTGAGTTCTGCCTACGTGGACTATGTGGAGTGAGCAAGGTAGCCACGGCACCGTGCCAGATGTGTTACCCTACAGTAGTATCTGATTCTACCCCTTTCTTTAGTCTTATATCCAACCCACCAGAAAATCCTGATGATTCTACCTCTAAAATCTGCTCTGCCTTTTCAAAGCCATTGTAAACCCAAGGCACACTATATTCCACTGGGAATACTATACATCCACTCTTGCCTTCTTACAATCCATTCTCTACACAGCAACTAAAGCAATCTTTTGAAAATGTGTATATGACTGTACATCCTTGCTTACAAAAAATGTCAGCAGCTTTCTATTATACATCAAATAAAACTCATTCTTGGCCTACAAGGTCTTGCATCATCTAACCCTTAACTATCACTCCAGTATCATCTCATACCACTCTTCTCCCTCACTCGTGATGCTTCATTCCCAGTGGTCTTTTTATTCACAGAACATAACAAACTCTTTTTCACCTCAGGTACTCTGTACTTGCTGTACCCTTTGCTGATAACATGCTTCACAACAGGCTTTTTTACTTGACTGGTTCCTGCTTAACAATTAGGTTTTAGCCAAGTTGACAATTAAAACTTAAAACAATTAAGTTTTAGCCAAGGTATCTCCTCAGAGAGGATTCTCCTGACCTATGAGAAGTAGTCAATTGGCCCCCAGTTACTCTCTCTCCTATAATCTTGTATATTTTCTAACTGTGACCTGTGATTTTCTTACATATATGTTTACTTATTCTTGTCTATCTCTCTCACCAGAATGGTAAGCAAAGAGCAGAGACCTTATATGTCTTTGTACTTCTATGTCCCTAACACCCACCAGACACAGTTCCAATATTAATACTATTCCAATATTTGCTGAATAAATTATTTCTAGTACTTTTTATAAACACAAAACGTTAACTTTTTTTAACAATCAAAACACATTTTCAAGTTTAGTTCCATCTTGCTTTCTTAATTTACTTCTTTTTGTCTTCACATCAGATTTAATAAAATAATTACAAGTCAGGAATCAGAATGCCTGCATGTTTATGGAGTAAAACCAATAATAGTCAAATAACTTACTACCTTTAAGTGTAAAAATGTGTTTATTCACAACCATTTGTAAATTACCATTTGTTACCATTCCTTCAAAAAATTCTTTATGAACAAAAAGCCAAGAAAAATTACAATAGTAGCTTATGCCAAACCAAAAATATACATCTGATGTATACAAACTTTAAAAAGCATTAACACAGGCAATGTGAATATAGATTACCTTAAAAATATTTCCAAGACACAGCTACAACTTAAGACAGATATAAATAATGGCATTACCTAATGTATTATATTTACATATTTAAAGTATCATATTAATTTCTATGACATAAAAAAGGAGATAAAACTACAGATGTCATTGCTTAGCAGTTCAAATATTGAAAGGGCCACATGATTTTTTTTTAAGTACAGCAAGAACTTCAGGTTACTATTTATATCTGGACCTTCCTATATTTATAAGAACATGCACTGTCATTGTTGCAAGAGGAAAAAAATTTAAAAACATTAAGGAAAAACCAAAAAACAGTTTGCTTACTAAAATCATACCAAATCCTCAGCAAAATCAAGGAAAGCAATTATGGAGTGTTTTCTATTCCTGGCCTTTTAAATTGACACATACATTTTAGAGAAAAGAACAGTTGATTGTCTATAACAAAATGCAGTTATAGATATTGATATGCTTAGTTCTATCCCATTAAAGCACCTTGTACTACAAGGTAAACGAAAGCTTAATAAAATCAATGGAGCCTTTCATACCAGAAAGGATTTTATTTGAAATACCCGTATTACCTTTTTAGATCTTCCTTTCTTAAATCATGCAGAGAATATGTTCTGTGTAAAATCTAAGATCATTCATTGGAAATATAGAATTTTTAAAAAATAATGGCACCTAAAAACTTAATACTATATATCAATTAAAGTCAATATAGTGGCATGTAAAATGAAGTGGAAAAAACTAAATATATATATATATATATATATATATATATCTTATTAAGAATTATTTTTTATTATTACCAACTTGAAATGTCCAAACTCTGAAGGGTTATTTTTATATTATCTTTTGTTCAGATTGAATCAACATTATACTAGGACATGTAAATAAGGACATGTAATGCTGATATTTCTGCATTTCTTAGAGTCATCTACTCAAATCAACTGTACTGACTATTAGATAATAAAATCCAAAGAAGTCATAGAAATAATGCTGGAAAAGGGAACACTATTCTAAATCTGAATCTGACAATCCCTCCTTATGCTTCCTTCACATCTGCTGAGAATTAACAAAAAAAGTCTTAATGTTTTCATAGTTAAAGACAATGAATAGGCTTCATAAATCATTCAAAGGAAAATTAATTAAAAAAATGGAGAGTGGAAATCTACCATAGTAAACAGAAATGCTATAAAGAAAAGACTTAAAGTAAATTTAATTGGTAACATGACAGGACCATTAAATTGGTCTTGAAAAGCAGAAGGCAGATGATGAAATTGCACTTAATTCTGTATCAATTCAGATCCTATCATCCCTACTCCTTTCTAATAAAATAAACATTTACAACATGGTTTCTTACACATCTCCCTTACAGAAAGGCTCAGCACAATCACTTATACATTCTAGTTGGCTTTTAACATTTGGTCATAACTGATAAACAAGGTCACACAATTTACCCTATCGAGTCTGTTGATCTGTGTCAGAATGCCTTATGCCAGAATCAGACAGTTCTAATACAGGATTTACAAATCCAGAATACTCGGAATTTCCATTATCATCCATTTCGGCACTAACAAAATCATTCTCCCACTCCAGCCCATTGGAATCATCAGAGGCTGATGTAGGATTACTTCCAGTCTTCTTGTTGCTATACTTAAGTGCTGCCCGTAGAATGTCTTCCTCTGTTTTGGAACGTTCTCTCACTGGAAGCATTCTATTCATTCCTATGATTTGAACAGAGTTTTTAGAAATCTCAGAACAGATAATAAAGCTATATTTAAAAACTTCAAGTTTAGCAATATAGTTTTTATTTAACTATCAGACTTGATGTGTGAATTAAAGACCCAGTCCCATGGAGGTCTTCTTAAGGGAAATTGTTGGGGTCTAACCCTGAAGTATGCCTCAGATAAAAATAAATATTAACAGTCACCAAAGGGCAGTTTTGATGTATCATTTATTATCTGATAGGATGAAATTCCTGAAGAGTCACAAATAAAACAGAATGGATGGAGGACTTCAATTGCTGTTAGTCTTATATGGCCAAGTTAGTATGTCTGCCAAAGTCCTTTCCTACCCACATAATTTCATATCCCAGAGAATGACAGTCACTCTAATGATAACATGTACTTTTCCAGCATTTACTAGGTTCCAGTTAATGTTATATACATGTCACAGATATTAACTGATTTAATCCCCAACAACTCTATGGAGCACAGTACTATCATTATTCTCATTCTGTAGTTCAGCTAACCGGGACAGAAAGGCTAAGTGATTTGGGTAATGTCACACAGCTAAAAAGTGGTGAAGCAAGAATTTTAATCCATTCAGTCTGGCTCCAAAGTCTGTGGTCTTATGCTCTTCCGACTCTACCAAACAGAGGAGAGACGTTTCTATGGGAAACTGTTCTAGATCTAATTCGAAACAAAATGAAATTGGTAAAGTGAAAGTGTCAATAATCTTGAAAGAAAAAAAGAATGGCATTTTACTGGCAGAAGGAAGGGAGAGAGGACAGAAAAGAAGTTTGAATCTGTAAGTACAGAATCAACGTTGGTAATTGAATTAAAATCTAGGATTCGCAAAGAGATTGTAATATTCCTAGACACATTTAATGATTTTCTTTTTTGACCTTAAAGATCAGATCCCACCATAAAAGAACATTTAAATCTGTATCACCGTTGTCTGTCACTCCTGAAAAATCACCAGGACTCAACCCAGTAACACAAGTTATTTCTATAGATATGATAAAAATATGAGCTAGATACTAATATAATTTTGTAGATTTGTATCTGGTGAATTTGTTTCTGTGGATTTATTTCTAAGAGAAGTTATATTTAACTTCTGGCTTTAGAATGTCCACAAGGGGGTAGTAATCATTCGTACGGAGTAATGTCATGGGCTTGGATTACAAAACCTTAAAGAAATTAACATTTATTTTCTAAATCTAAAGGAACATTAAAAATTAAGGAATTTTCTAAACATTTTTATCAACAGTGATAATCACCAATAACAGTCTAAAAAGTGTTTATATGATTTTTCAAGGGCTTGAATTTATTTCCATTTAAATAAAGACCAAGGTAGATTTATATAAATCAACACAGATTACGTTAAATTTTTCAGGTAAAATTGTGAATTATAAAATACCTTCTTCATCTTCCCACTCTAGATCTAAGGATGTGCTGTCGTCATTTCCACTAGTTGATTTAGTTTTGGTCATTAAATCACAACTGCTTTCTGTATTTGGTGTCAAAACTGTAGCATCTGATGAGAGTCCTAGAGTATACACGAAATACAACTGAATACTCTCATCTACTCTTCTACCACAACAGCCATTTTATTTTGTAACAATTATCTCTCTCTAAATATTATTATTATTACTTTTAGCTTCATAAGAAATAATTCTGGAAATCATTTTATTGGTAAGTTTCTGTTAGGAACAGTATAAAGAAACTTTTCTCTCTTTTTTTTGCCATCTAAGCATAGCAAACATGCAAATTTAAGTGATTATAAGCTTTTCAAATATGGTGAACTCTAGATAATATTTTTAACAGTCAATTACAAAGGGGCACGAAAAAACGATGAACAAGAAAGATAAAACAAAAAGCAACCTATATTTTCAAAAAGACCCACTACTATACTATGCTTCCACTATTGGGAAGCATATGAGGTTTTGCTTTTGAAACTTGAGGAAATATTTTAATCTTATAAGTCAATTTGTAATAAGTAAAAAACAAGTACACTTTTCTATTACTTCCTCCCATCTTTCCTTTCTTTTATTTTGGAAAGGGAAGGGTTAGGATCACGGTAGAAATGGCAAAAGGAGTGCTTGACTCCCTATATGGATCTACAGAAACAGTCTGAGATTTTTCTTTGTTCCAACTTCTTTTTAAAAAGAAAAGGTGAGGTTGTATAATTAATGACTACCTAGGAAACTGACTTATCTGGGAATTACAAATTTAAGAACAGAAAGTTATTCTACAGAAACACAGCCAGAATCTCTACTTATCTGTTTACTGTGGCATAAAAAAAAGTACAGAAAATACTTTAAAAAACTTACTACTACTTCGAAAAACTTCATACTGTGACTTTATATTTCTCAAACAAGATTCAAAGTCATCTTCTGGTCCTGAACTGTAATAAAAATGAAATAATTTTTTAATATATTCATGGTAGATGCAATATAACAAATATTTAAGCTAATGATGGCATTTTGGCTTGAAGACCTATGTCATACAAATTCATAACTGCTACACAATTAGAATAACCTAATGAAAAGAGTTCTTAATTTTCTTAATACTAGCATGAAACTGAAAATAAGAAGATTTTGGTTAATCCTGAAATCCAATCTCCAAAGCTTAGCCATAAGTCTAACTTTACAATAATGAAGCATGAACAAAATTCTTTGAACAAGTAGTGATACTTGTGGAAATGTGACGCTGAAATCTCTCTTCCAAAAAATGACCACACATAAACTTTATTGTAAGAAAGAGAGGGACTAAAGAAAACACAAACAACTAAGGTATAAATAACTCACCCAAAGACATTCAGCTATGGTATTACATCTATATGGGAAATGAGACCACTCTTAAAAATGCAACAAAGTCAGTTTAAATGAATAATAATCATGTTTCAACTTAAATGCTCTCAGTATTCTTCCAAGGCAATGTCTTTTAGATGGAATAATTTTTAGGGAACACATAAACATGAATACGTATATACACATCTCGAGGTGAACAATGCTCTACGTAGCAATAAAATGTTCTACCACAAAGGGAAGGAGGCATATGTTTCATTATTTACCTTTGATATTCTCCATTGTTGGAAGGATGATATTGCTGCACAATTCTCTGCCTTTCTTGCTTTGGAAACATAATGTAATAAAAAAAAATCACTCTGTTGTAAAATTATGTATTTTAAAACCACTCATGCAATACCAAAAAGTATTTTTTTCTAGTCTAAAAAAAAAAAAAGTTATTCTGTTGACATATTTTTCCTTATTTTAACAGATATGTATTGATATTCTTAACATTCTTAGTATACCCAAGAACTTTCAACCTACTGGAAAAATGAGGAGCAGAAAAGGAATAGTTAAAACAATACATGAAGTTCTATTCTGGGTGAAATAAGTAGCAATAAAACAACAGATTTATAAGATCTGGCTGAGTTGACTCAGAAATAATAAAAGCAATTGACTAAGATTTAGAAGAAATGTCAGAGTTGTCGCTCTGATGGCTATTAGCTATGTATCCCTGGCATGGCCTTTACCTACTGTTCCTTCATCTATAAAATACAGATAGCTATATTACTGCTCTAGCAAGCTCAGGGTTACTATGAAAATCAAATGACTGGTGGGTGTCTGTGTATGTCTGTGTGTCAGTATGTACTGTATAGACTGTAATGTGTTCCTATATCAAATATTTAAACCAGGGTAGGAAAAACTCAGAGAACCCTGGAAATCACCCATATGGATGCTGTATATGGAATGCTTTGTCTTTAAAAGGGAAGCAGTAGATCATCTGTTACAGTAAAAAGAGTGTCTATATGATAACCAGAAAAATACTTTTCTTAGTAGAAGGTAAAAGTTAAAAACTTGTTCATTATTTAGAACTGACTTAAAAAGCAAAGATATTCCTTCATATAATCTGCTAAAACAGCAGAGAGAGAGAAAAAAAAAATGAGGGGAAGGAGAGGGGAAGGACACAGTTCACACAGAAATCATGTAACAATAGGATACACATGATATTTCAGTTTCTCTAAGTTTTACAATGTGCCATGATCTTTATACTACTTCAATTAACACTACAGAGGTGAATCCAAACAGGCAAAATATGGAGGAAGATATTAAGGATACCGGCTAAGCACTGTTGTGCTTGAACTTTGGCTCTGGCCCTTATTAACTGTAGGATCTCAAGCAAGTTACAAAACATATCCTACTCTCAGTTTTCTCATTTGTAAAACAGGGATTAAAAATACTATCTCGTAAGACTGTTGTGAGGATTAAATAAGGTAAAACATTGCTCCTCCTGACAGTTAGGGTTCCATAAATGTTACTTATAGTTGCCAGACATTATGGTAATGCAGCATGGTAAGATACGGTAAATCTGCTGCCTTCCCTGATAATATACCAAGTTATTTCTCAAGACCCAAACTCCCAATCTCCCAAGAATAAAGATGACAAGCAAATAATAACCTTATGGGGCAAAACAGCACAGTTTATCCAGTTCCAGGGAATAAAATAAATTCTGGTAATTTAAGAAACTGTTAAAAAAAAAAACCCTCACAAAACAAAATGCTTTGCCAATTATATTTAAAGGCTAGTTTGGCAACACTTTCCCTCTAAGAGTATATTTAATTTTTCCAAAAGAATACTGAGTTTTATAGCACTAAAATTCATCTTTAGGATAAACAGGAATCAGCATTTGCTAATCTAAAGCTAAATAGCACTGAGTATCAAGCATGTAATCTGATATTATTTCTAGCTGTTAAAGACTGACTAATTTGCCTTGAAAATTCTTAAGAATATATGAGTAAATACATTCATTTTTATTTATTTTATTTTTTTATTTCATTTTATTTTTTTTTTAAATTTATTTATTATTAGGGTACATGTGCATAACGTGCAGGTTTGTTACATATGTATACTTGTGCCATGTTGGTGTGCTGCACCCATCAACTCGTCATTTACATCAGGTATAACTCCCAATGCAATCCCTCCCCCCACCCCCCTCCCCACGATAGGCCCCGGTGTGTGATGTTCCCCTTCCTGAGTCCAAGTGATCTCATTGTTCAGTTCCCACCTATGAGTGAGAACATGTGGTGTTTGGTTTTCTGTTCTTGTGATAGTTTGCTAAGAATGATGGTTTCCAGCTGCATCCATGTCCCTACAAAGGACACAAACTCATCCTTTTTGATGGCTGCATAGTATTCCATGGTGTATATGTGCCACATTTTCTTAATCCAATCTGTCACTGATGGACATTTGGGTTGATTCCAAGTCTTTGCTATTGTGAATAGTGCTGCAATAAACATACGTGTGCATGTGTCTTTATAGCAGCATAATTTATAATCCTTTGGGTATATACCCAGTAATGGGATGGCTGGGTCATATGGTACATCTAGTTCTAGATCCTTGAGGAATCGCCATACTGTTTCCATAATGGTTGAACTAGTTTACAATCCCACCAACAGTGTAAAAGTGTTCCTATTTCTCCACATCCTCTCCAGCACCTGTTGTTTCCTGACTTTTTAATGATCGCCATTCTAACTGGTGTGAGATGGTATCTCATTGTGGTTTTGATTTGCATTTCTCTGATGGCCAGTGATGATGAGCATTTTTTCATGTGTCTGTTGGCTATAATTACATTCATTTTTAAACAAGAAGTCCTTGAGAATAGGAAAAAAAAAGTCCCAACTAAGATTTGTTAGAGCAAATAAGGAGAAAAGCAACCCTAATATATGCTGGGGTCTTTTCCCCTCACCTCCAAGAGCTTTCGCTGCTTTGCTGCCCTGGCTGCTTCACGCTGTGCAGCGTATAAAGCTTCTTCTTCTAGTCTTAACTTCTCTTCTTGTAAGGCTAACTGTACATGAACAAAACAATAAGGATTAACAAAAATCAGAACCTGTCTAACTGCTCTAAAAATAAAATGCTTCTATTTATAAAACAAAAAATAAATTATTAAAAAATAATTGATCTCTACAAAGCATAACAGAATTGAAATGTTTGCAATTGTTTGTTTAAATTTCTTCTTTTACAAAATAGCCCAAAGGATATAAAACACATTACAGGATTCTTTAGAAATTGAGTCATGAAGCAGTAGCATCTACTCTGCATAAAGTATTTCTTTAGAATATGCAGTGATCTTCATTTTAAACAATCATTCCAACACCTATCACCCTCACTAGTTTGACAGTTTTGGCCCTCATAAATCCAGTACCTTTAAGATCAATTACATCACTGTTGACCAAAGTGAACTCAGCTTTCACAAAATTCATGTCTTGTCATCTAATTAACATCAATGCACATGTCTCCTTAATTTTATTACTATCAAACTATTAAAAAATTACTTTCAAATGTAAGTTCTTGCCATTCATAAGAGCACACAAACTGCTTTAGTAGTATCTATTGCATGTTAAAGTTAACTTGAAAATCAAATTTCAACACAAATTTTTTTCTTTAGACTATTAACAGCTACTGTACAGCTTACGTTAATGCTTTGGAAATCACTAATTGGTCCTAAACATACTTTTCTTTTTGAGACGGTGTTATTCTGTCACCCAGGCTGGAGTACCATGGCACCAACACTGCAGCCTTGACCTCCTGGGCTCAAGCCATTCTCCCACCTCAGCCTCCAGAGTAGCTGGGACTACAGGTGTGCACCACCACCCCAGGTGAATTTTTGTATTTCTTGCAGAGATGAGGCCTTGCCAAGTTGCTCAGGCTGGTTTTTAACTCCTAGACTCAAGTAATCTGCCCATCTTGGCCTCCAAAGTGCTGGGACTACAGGTGTGAGCCACCATACCCACTTTAAACAGACAAATATATGTATATGTGTGTATGTATGTGTGTGTGTATTAATTTTTTTTCTGAGACAGGGTCTTGCTCTGTCACCCAGGCTGGAGTGTAGTGGCTCCCCTTCGACCTCCCATAGCCTTGAGGATCCTGGGCTCAAGCAATCTTCCCACTTCAGCCTCTTTAGTACCTGGGATTACAGGTGCATGCTACCATGCCCGGCTAATTTTTGTACTTTTTTTTAGAGATGGATTTTCACCATGCTGCCCAGGCTGGTCTCAAATTCCCGGCCTTAAGTGATCTGTCCACCTCAGTCTCCCAAAGTGCTGGAACTATGGCCACCATGCCCGGTCTTAAACAGAAAATTTTTAAATGTGCAGTGGAATGTGAATAATTCCATTTAGTTCAGTGGGTACAAAACAATAATTATAGGCCATTTCCATAAACACATTAAATAACTTTAACATTTATGATTATCAGTACTTATTATTAGTTCTCTGAGAATACACCCACCAAGACAAAAAACTCTTCAAAAAACCACTTATTGTGAAACAGGGTAATTTTTTTTAAATTTGCTTTTTGTTGTTGTTTCCTTTTTGAGACAGGGTCTCACTCTGTTGCCCAGGCTGGAGTGCAATGGCATGATCTAGGCTCACTGCAGCCTTGACCTCTCTGGCTCAAGCAATCCTCCCACCTCAGCCTCCCAAGTAGCTGGGACCACAGGCGTGCACCCCCATACCAAGCTAATATTGTATTTTTTGTAGAGATGGGGCTTCGCCATGTTGCTCAGGCTGGTCTCCACTTCTTGGGCTCAAGCAGTGCACCTGCCTCGGCCACTCAACGTGCTGGGATTACAGGTCTGAGCCTGCTCTAAAAGTTGGTTTTAAATACCAAGGTGCATATTCTTGCCAGAGTTCCTACTTTGTGAATTAAGAAGTTGTTTTTAAAAGAATGTACTATCTCCATTTTTTGGCAGCATATGATTTCTGATAAATTAAGCCAAACTCAAAAGAAATTATAATAGGCTGGAATGATTTTTTAACTTTTAAATCATATTCATCTGTATATATCTAAATATAGGTTCAATGACTCTACACAACATATTATCTAATGACAACTCTCTCCTTTATGATAACATGTACTTAAGCAATTTAAAAGACTATTTACCTCTTTTTGAATTTTCTTATCAAGATCTTTTTGTTTTTCGGCAATGGAATCATAATGCCTTTCTCTTAGGTCAACAATTTCTTCCTCAGTAAGAGGCCTAGAGAAAAAAAGGAGGAGGAGAAAAAGAAAAAACAAAAACTTCTGATGAGTCTGAGTCCAAATAAAACACTCAAAAAGCCAGTGAAATTCTCAAATTTTGCTGTTAAAAATGTTAAAGCAATTTGCTACAACTTCAATTGTTAAGAGTAAAAAGTATACATTCTAACATTTGCTATTATTCTAGTATATAAATTGGTAAGTTGATACAATATCAGAATAGTTTTTAAAGCATTACAGCCACCTTTTAAGAAATACGGATTTTATTTACCTTCATCTGGCTCTGCTTCAGCCATCTGACCTATGGGTATATACCCTAAACCATATCCCAAAATGCTCATCATAAAATATAAACGTTGGTATACTATTACACCCTGATCTCAGCCCTCATACCATTCTGGAACTCTTCTTAATCCTCCTAAATCCCTCTGGCTTCCCCAGGCCCTTCATCCTTCCCTTTTCTTCCAGTCTGTCTATCCCAATCATCTTCTGGCCTTGCTTTACTTACAACCAAGATGGACACCAAGGCAGATCTGAACTACTTTCTTACCAACATACTCAGCAGATCTGAACTACTTTCTTACCAACATACTCACCTTCTTGCACTCCTATCGTTATTCCATATTCACTCAGTTTACTCACATTCTGACCCTGGGTCATTTCCATGATCAGCCCTTTCTGTTTCAGGCTGCTAGAGAAAACTGACATCAATTTGGCACTCGGCCCTCAGCAGTAGTCCTTTTACATACATGTGGCAACTCCTTCACATATCCTATACTACCAAATTAAAAATCTTCACATACTCAAGTTCCTTATTCATACTTTTTTTCTCCTAAAAGGCAATTTCACTCCACTTTAAGAAATGAGGAGTATCAACCATGAATCACCCCAACTTTGTGACAACCCCCACTTACTTACATATATCCTTCCTATTCTCCTCACCATCCTCTAAAGAGGAATGTTCTTAACTTGTTCAGAATCACCTACTACATTTACATTCTTGATTCATTCACCATTGAGCCCATCTCTCCTGACCCACTCCAGAGAATTATCTGGGACCTTGTTCTATCAATTAGTACCTCTCTTTCACCTTTAACCTATTCCTTTTGTCTGTTTGCACCTCTCTTCCATGGGAAGGAAGGAAAGGAGGAAATGAAGGAGGGAGGGGGGAGGGAGGGAGGAACTAAGAAAAAAACCTCCATTTGACCTGTATCTATCTCAAGCTACTGCTCCCTCTTTCTTTCAGCCAAGTCCTGAAATTAAATGTATATCAATAGTCAGCACATCTAGCACTTACTATGTGCCTGGCTCTCTTCTAAATGTTTCACATATATTAACAAATTGTAATCTTCACAACAACCCTCCAAGGTAGCTATAAGGATTATACATATGAGGGAAGTGAGAGGAAGACAGATGAAGAGTATGGCTAAGTAAGTCCTATAGTATGTGGCAAAGCTAGAATCTGAACCCCAGGTAGTGTAGCTCTTGTTCTTACTACAACTACTGTTCCTCTCTTGCCTTCATGTCCTTACCTCCCATTCACTTGTCAACTCGCTGCAGTCTACCTCTGCTCCCATCACTCCAATAACTCTAGCAAAGGTAATCAGTGGATTCTATGTTGCCAAATACAGTAGACAATTTTAAGTCCTTATCTTACTACCTCAGTTTCATGGGACAGTGTTAACCATTCCCATCTGTCTGTCTCCCCTCCCTTGGCTTCCCAAGCTCTCCTGATTCTTCTTTTTGCCTACTACTTCCTGGTCATCTTCAGAATCCTCTTCTAGTGTCCGCCTAGTCAATCCTCAGATCACTGCTCTCTCACCATGCTCCACCTCTCCCCAGACCCCCACCTCAGTTAGGTGATCTTGGTAACTATCATGGTTAACTAGCCATTTATAGGTATCATCTCCTACTTCCATCCCTCCAGCTCTAACTTCTGCTAGCCCTAGTTATATATTAGGGCTTTAAAATTTTTTCTTTGAAATATAACTGAAATAAAATGAAATACAGATTTTAAGTGTTCAGTTCATAAAGTTTTAATACTTGTATACACTCATGTAACTTCCACTGGAAGCAAGATATGTGACATTTCCATCACTTCACATACTTTTCTTGTGCCCCTTTACAATCAGTTCTCTCACTTTGCTTATGCAATTTCTTCTGTCTGGAATGTCCTCCTGCTCTGCCTGGATACTTAGCACTAACCAACCCTTCAACAATCAACACCAGATGTTATCCCCTTAAAAATGTCTTCTTGGATTTATCTCTCCAGTCAAGAAGCTGTTTTGTACCAACAGCCTCTTCTCTACGGTTCCCTAGAATGTTCTATAATCACTATTTAATTGCTTTCCCTACCTCATATTGAAATTAGTCATCTCGAGAATCTATCTCCCAGAACAGGATGTTCTTTCTTCTAATGGAGAGACTATGTCTGATTTTTAAAATCCCAGTGTCTAGCACGGTGCTTGGCACATGACAGTTGCTTAATAAATGTTTGCTAAACTAAAAAAAGTAAGGATTATATGTTTATAATGTAACACTGTATATGAAAATATTCTCTTGAAATTAAGAACGCTCTTTTGACTTAAAGATACTTAAGTAATACATGCAATTTTAATAAAATATTTAAAAGCTGCTTAAATAATTATAGTACAAGGTTTTAGTTACTATTAAAAGATGTGAAAAAATTTAGAAGAACAAGTTTTAGAATGCATAAAGAAGGAAAGGGGTAATAAAGTTAAAAAATTTAAAAGAAATGTACTTATCAATACTAATGGTTTTAAGAAAACTAAAAAACATATAACAGGTACAACAGGAAAGCATCTAGGCACTTACATTAAATTATTTAATATTCAAAACAGTCCTTTTGAGATATATTTGTCTCAATCTTATAGAAAGAAAAAACTAAAAGTTCTGAAATGTAAACTGTTTAACGTCTCAAAGCAAGCAAATGATAAAGCATGACTTCTTAAGAGAGTTTTCTTACAGTTCGCATAGAAGTTTTTTTTTTTTTTTTTTAACAAAGCCTTACCTATGACTGCTTCCTGGGCTCTCCCCCTGTACAAAAATTAATTAAACAATTAAAATAAATTAGCTAAATTCTATTTAAAGTAATCAATACAATTTTTATTCAGTCTAAATACTTTCAACTTACCCATTTTCATCAGAGTAAATACATTTCACTATTAAATATATTTCACTATTAAAAATACTTGAAACAAAAAGTTTTAAAAGTTTGCTACTTCTCCATAGCAAAATTTAGTTTACTATCTAGCTTAATTACATAAAATCATTTGCTGGACATTTCTTAATTTTTTTAAACAAATATTTGTTACCTACCAAATGAACTGGAGTCAGGATAGTATTAGACAACATATTCTCTATGTTCTCATTTATATTAACAGTTGATCCTCATTTTTTTGTAGTTTCTGTATTTGCAAATTTGCCTACTTGGAAAATTTACTTGTAACCACAAAATCAATACTCTTTGAGCTTTCTAGGTTATTCAAGGACAGGCAGGGAGCAGTAAAAATTTTGAGTTGCTCAGCAATGCACATTCCCAGATGAAGTAGAACAGGGCAACAGACACTCTGCTTTCTTGTTTCAGCTCTCATGCTATAAACAAGTATCTTTTTTACAGTCTATTTAGTGCCACATTGTTTGCATTTTTGTGCTTTTTGGCTGGTGATTTCTGTTTAAAATGGCCTCCAAGTGTAGAATACTAAGTATTCCAGTAATACTAAGTATTCTAGTGTTCCTAAAGGCCAAGAAAGCTATGATGTGCATTATGGGGAAAATATGTGTGTTAGGTAAGCTTCATACAAGCATGAGTTTGTGCTACTGGCTGCGAGTTCAAAGTTAATGAATCAATAATATATGTTTAATATGGTATCTTACACAGAAACATACATCGAATGAGGCTATATACTGATTGGTTGATGAACACGTTGTGATCAGAGGCTTGCAGGAACCTAACCCTGTATTTCCCCTGCAGTAATGCTTCAGCATTCACTAATTTAGCATTTACAGCAACTTAATCAAACATAATTACAATAATGAGAATCAACTTTTTGTTTTCTTTCACAAGGTTATGAAATTATCTGTAGTTTTTTCCTCCAAAGCAAAGTATAACTATTTTCAGGATTTTTTCAGGTTTATGCCTACTTCTTACACATTTAAACTATTCATATCTGAAAGTTAAAATATAATAGCAGGAATAAAAATCCAAACGGTCCACATTAGTTTAGAAAGTAGCACTACAAAACAGGATGACATTCAACTAAACCAAACACAAAATATGAAGTAAATGAGAGAGGAGAAGAGGGGTTAGCAAAAACAAAAGTAAACAAAAAAATCCTCAGCCAACCAAACAAAAAGCATCTTGGGAAAATACACGGAATCACTAGTTCTCTTGAAAAGTGTTATGAAGCTGGGATGAATTCTAATGGAGGCTGAAAGAACGCTTACTTTTAACACTTGTCAGATGCTTTAAAAATATCATGTCCAGTGTTTGCTTAAACTTTTAAAGAGAAGGACATGAAAACAAAAGCGACCTTTGCAAAGGAAAAGAAGTTAGTTCTATGAAATGGAATGATATTTTACTGGGAGAACAAACGGCTAAAATAGTTTCCAAAATGTGTCCTATCAGATGAAAAATATGTATTATTATTTTAAAAAAGGATTTTTACCCACATTAATTTGAGAATAGCTGAGTTGAACAAGTTTAAGTAATTCAGTTTAACAATAGTTTATCTCAGAACCTTTTACATGCTAACTTACATTCTAAGACTAGTATTCTATACATACTCGAGAAAGGCTGGACTAAATAATACATTTTTAAAGGAAAAGATTAACACATTTTCTTCTTTCCCTAGAAAACAAAAATGACAAAGTGTCAACTTGCAGTGTTCTTCTAGACTAACCAATTTTCAAGATGTAGAAAGTAGACCCAGGGAGGTTAAGTAATTTGCAGAAACGTACACAATTAATTTAGTGAAGTTGCAAATTAGCATACAAACTAAAGTTCTAACTATACCAATGCATAAGAAATGCTTCTTAGCCTTTTGACTAAGATCAAATGTTGAAATATACACCACATTTTGCTGATTATAAAATGCACTCCCTTCATATTTTTAACACTTCTGTATTTGAGAAGCATCTTAAAACTTGTTGAGTTTTATGAGATGAAATGTAGAAAATTAACATAAAGAATAACTGATAAAAGAGATGATAGCTAAAGTCAGAAACTGTAGAATAAATATGTATAAAATCTGACATCAGAATCTATGAAAACTATGAAGAATGGGCCTACTCCAAAGCTGGGTGAAGTGGTACACACCGATGGTCCCAGCTACTCAGCTGAAGCAGGAGGACTGCTCAAGCCCAGGAGTTTTAGTCCAGTCTGGGCAACATACCGAGATCTTGTCTCTTAAAAAGAAAACAACAGCAACAACAAGAAAACAATGGGTCTACTCTGGATTGTGAAGTATTTTACCTACCTAATCAAGAGGTTAGAAATATTAGAAGTAAACTTTCTGAAGTTCCTCGGGTTTCTGTATAATGCTTTAAACCTATGTGTGTGTATAGTGTATCTTAGTATTTGGAATTATTTTCTAATATAAATTAGTAAAACAAGGAAATAATAAAGAACTAAAAAGTAAAAATAAAAACTAGAAAATAAAAATTCTAAAACAAAAATAAAAATTGTAAACATAATTGTTAGAACTAATGAGATGATCAATGAGAAAAATACAAGTTTTGTACTCTTATGGAAATACTTACTTCATCACTTTCTACTAGATTCTCAAACTGAAAGGACAAAAAAGTAAGTGTTAGGAGGAATATTTGTCTTAGGTATACATCTCACAAGAAATTATGTTACTTTTTTCACTTAAAAATAATATATCTTTGTATTTGTAAGATATTTAATTCAAATGCCTTTTTAATACATCATTTCATTTGATATATTCAACAGTCCTACAAAATGGCCAAGGCAAGCATATACTATTTTAATTTATGACTTTCTATGAATGAAAATCAAACAAGAGAATTAAGCAATTTTCTACATAAATCAGAACTAAAAGTTTCATCTGAAATGAGTATTTCATACAAGTATTTTCAGTCCATGCTACCAGAATATTCCACTTCACTTGACTTCAGAACAAATGTCATAAGAAGGAAAATTATTTAAGGAATGGGGACTAAAAGATACCCAAATAAGAATTTCCCAACATGTTTATATTTATTCATTTATTCATTCATATAGTTATTTACTGAAAATCTACTAAATGGTAGTTACTATCCCCAAATACAATGTCTTTCTAGAGATAGGAATGTAAACAGTTTGATCATAATGTGATTAATACTATTATGTCAGTGACCTAATGAAAGTCATTACTATTATATCACTAAAATGTCTGCATTTTAAATATAAATAACTTGATAAGTAACCACCTGAAAGAAAAGGTGTTTTATTGTTAATACTGTTTGGTTTAAAGATTGAGAGGAAACAATGAATTCAAAAGGTTTAGAAAATTAAGGAATCTCTCTAAAAAGAGAATAAAACTGTTAAAGTTATTATCCTTATCTTATTTTTATATTGGTTTGTGATTTTTAAATATCTTATTCCTGCCTTACACGTTTCCTTATTAATACAGAAGGTCATGAAGTAGTGTTCAAGCTTTGGAGCCAGGCAGTGTGGACTAGAATTTAGGTTTTGCCACTTACAGGTTGTGTAATATGGCCCAATTTCTCCACCTGTCTAAGCCTCTCATTTTTCATCCACGAAACAGGGTGACCACCACCGGTTTACAACAGAGTTGTGATGACATTCTTAATTTGTATGGTGGAGTGGCTAGTTTATACAATAGGTAAGGAATAAATGGTAGTTTCCATTATTATATTTTACATTAAAAGAAAAAGTGACTCGGTGATTCTGCTGTGGAGTTACTGAAACTCAACTTCCTGCTTTGTTTCTGGACTTTCCCTGCTGGGGTAGGCCAACCATCTCTCATTATACCCACTGCCCTAGTGAGCCACTATTACTGACAGAAGAGTACCTTCTCCCTGACTTATGTAGGGTGGGGGGAAAAGCTATTAGAAAAACAGAACCATAATCCTCTGCAAACTTCTTCCTATTCATTCCTTCCCCACTGCTCCAACTCTTTCAATCTTCACTAACATGAATACTATTGAAATATAAACAGTTCATTCTAAATTTGGGTCCAGATCTTTCCCTCTTTACAACCAAAAGCCCCTTCTGCCTTTCTGCAGGCACTTTTAATCCAATCAAATTAATGACTACTTACCTCTATTGTTAAGTGCTCACCTCTTGAGCATGTTCTAAAATACTTGGATCTGGGAAGGAAAACAGAATAACTTTTAAAAACACAATTAACTCTATGATTGAATTAATATAGTAGCATAAAAGCATTTATTTCCTCAAGAGCAACTTTCAAATCTCTAACATATAGTTATATTTATAAAAAAAGAACAACAAAATTTATCTAAGAATATAAAAAGTCCAGATTTTTAAACTTCATTATAGCTTTGTTTAGTCAACTAATATTTCTTTCTATTGGTACTAATATTTACTGTAATAATTAACTTACTGTATTTACTACATTGAGTAGAATACATTTGAACATGTATCTCATTATTTTTACTACATCAAGTACCTTGTCAAAAATACTGATGTGTTAAATAATATATAAAAATATGTTCTCAGTTTTGTTAAAAATACACAAAACATTAACTATCTAAAACATTAACTAAAAGGATATATGTCAATATGCTAAAAGTAGTTATCTTTGGTGGTGGAATCATGTATCTTTATTCAAGACTTTGTTATCTTCCCATGCCCTCACAAATACAAGAGAGGAACAATGCATATACATGTCAATTAAATAATCCATTACATTATTTTTTTCCAACTAGGGCCAAATATTGACTTTAATCATTCTTTTCTGCCCCTATTAAACTTATATGTAGTCAAATAGGAATCTTCTTTATTATATGTTCTCCAAACATACATCTACATTCTAAATACTACAGCATCCAAGCTGGCATCCCAGGACAGGGCCACTCACAGTCCTTTGTAAGTGGAAGTGCCCAGAGATTGAGACTTTCAGTCAATGTGGCTCCTGTTACAGCTGCCAAAACTGATGGAGAACTCCATCCCCGTACAATGGGGATCCAAATGTACTAAGTGTTCCTAAAGCATCAGGATTCATGGACAGAAAGCACACTTTTAAGAAACAGGAAGAATCCTGGGGTTAGGACAGGTCAGAATTCGTTTGCTTTTCTTTCTTTTTTGGAGACAGGATCTTACTCTGTCGCCCAGGCTGGAGTGCAGTGGCGCAATCCTAAGTCATCACAGCTTTGCACTCCTTGGCTCAAGTGATCCTCCTGCCTCAGCCTCCCCAGTAGCTAGTAAAACAGGCATGCACCACCATGCTTAGCTTCACTTATTTTTGTAGAGACGAAGTCTCAATATGTTACCCAGCCTGGTCTCAAACTCTTGGGCTCAAGTAATTCTGGGACTCCCAAAGTGCAGAATTCTTTGTATTATGTGTATGTGTGTGGATGAAGGTTTAGTGAAAGAGAATGTCATATCATGACTGAAGGAAAAAAGTAGCAATGAAACTATAGGAACTATTGTTCCTGCTATAATCTTTATCTGCTGATAGATGCAAATCTGTCTCATTGCCCGCTAAGATCATTGGTAAAAAGCAAAGAATTTGGTATTACAAATCCACAGATGTCATGGAGTATATCCAACATAAATGCAGTACCCTTAATCCTCTATCTAGTGCCTCCACTCTTAATCTCTTCTTTATTTCTCAAACAAATACAGAAATGAGTTGAACCTTCAGTAGTAGCACTGGGTTCTGGCATTAGGATTCCTGCTTACAGTGCTATATGCTTCTCTCCCTGCAACCATCACTATCTTCCGTGAATGAAGAATCTGTCTCTGATTAATCTGTTTCCTCCTCCAGGTTTACTGAGTGGTACAGCTGAATAATTAGAAATAAAGCTCAGTAATACTATCAATTAAAATCAAGCTTTATCAAAATAAAGCTCAGTAATACTATCAGTATGACTTCACTGCTGTGGCAAAGCCCAAAGCTAAGTAGAATACTGTCGAAACCAAGGTAACTGTTATACTACATTTATATTAGATGGCAGAACACCATGTTCTAGTCTAATTATACATAGATAATACAAACTAACTTTAGTAGTAGGCAAAAGTGTTATCTGTTGTAAATGTCTCCCTTTTCTATCCCCTCTATCCACAGCCAGCTATAGTGAGGACACTCATGTTCTCACATGACTCTGAATTCCTGAGTATCTGACTAAGCTAGAATCAGTCAATCCCTCACACCTCATTTGACTGGTTCAGGGTTACACAGAAACTGAGCAGGGAGAGACAATATCCTTCTGAGAGCTCTAGAGAGTTGCTGGGGATTATGCTTTCTGACAACATGCAATGAGAGGAATGAACTAAACTGAAAGAGTGCTCTGACAGCATCAAAATCATCCCTAAGAACCAGATGCATCCCACCCTGCTCATGGTTTTTGGTTATTAGTTGAGAAACCTAACATCCCTATTATAAATGCTACTCTTTGCCTAAGATAGTTTTAACTGGGCTTCCATCCCCACAAAATCCTGATTAATAAACATGAATATAAGTGATATGACAAGGGAGCAAATTAAGAATAGCAATAAATAAAATGAGAAAAGCAAAATATATTTGGGAAAAAATTCAAACTTTCCTTTTAAAATGGATCAGATTGAGACTTTGCTCACAAAATGCGTATCTTGACTCCTACCACAATAAAAGCTAAGATTATACTGATAAAGTAAGTATTCAATTTGGCAAACTCTGGGGTAACATTTTTTTTTTTTTTTTTTGAGACGGAGTCTCGCTCTGTCGCCCAGGCTGGAGTGCAGTGGCGCGATCTCGGCTCACCGCAAGCTCCGCCTCCCGGGTTCATGCCATTCTCCTGCCTCAGCCTCCCGAGTAGCTGGGACTACAGGCGCCCACAACCGCGCCCGGCTAATTTTTTGTATTTTTAGTAGAGACGGGGTTTCACCGTGGTCTCGATCTCCTGACCTTGTGATCCGCCCACCTCGGCCTCCCAAAGTGCTGGGATTACAGGCGTGAGCCACCGCGCCCGGCCGGGGTAACATTTTTATCAGGGGAGCTCTATCCTGTAACTTATCTGAAAATACCAAGAAACATAATATGTGTATATTTCATGAATTAAGAGTTACTTATTCAAGTATGCTTGAATTATGTTTATTTGTTCAAACATTATTGATGACTGAATAGGACCCTCAGACATGTGATGCATTAAATTCAGTCACTGACATTTTGCCAACTTCCAGTCATATAAAACCATAACTTTTCACATACTTTCCTATATTCTATGTAATATATACTTTAAAAATAATTAGAAAATCAACTTTCTAATGGTCTGAAGGGACCATTTCAGATTTCAGAGAGCTATTAAGAAATGAAAAATGAAAACTCAAATCTTTCCTATTATTGGATGCTTAAAAGCCTAGCAAATTTGGAATATGCCTTTTACAATGTTTCCTATAATAAACTATCCTGACATTTTCTGTTCTTTCCTTCAGTTTTGTTCTCGATGAGGCTCTTGGCAATCAATCCTTCACTACTTGCTCCTACGTAAGGATGAGAATATAAGTGAAGGGTAAGCGGAAGAACTGGGGAAATGAATGGAAGTATTCAACTATTAAACCTTAAGTCAAGTTTTATATTTTCATTTCACAAATATTTATCAAGTGCTTCTCAAGTGCCTGGCACTGTTCTAGGTGCTGGCAATACAACTGTCGCCCGGGCTGGTTTTTTGTATTTTTTAGTGGAGACGGGGTTTCACCATGTTAGCCAGGATGGTCTCGATCTCCTGACTTCGTGATCCGACCGTCTCGGCCTCCCAAAGTGCTGGGATTACAGGCTTGAGCCACCGCGCCCGGCCCACAACTGTCAATAAACGGATAAAGGCCCTGCCACCTTGGAGCTAACAATTTGGGAATTAATGACAATAAACACATAGATAAATGCATCAGATGATAGTAATTGCCATGAAAGAAAAGTACCTCATGCTGTTTTCCATAAAGTTTGTACTAATTCACATCCCCACCAACAGTGGCTAAGTGTTCGCTTTTCCCCACATCCTCGCCAACATCTATTGCTTTCTAACTTTTCAATAATGGCCATTCTGACTGGCGCAAGATGGTATCTCACTATGCAATATATACAGGTAAAAAATCTGCAGTTGTACCCCATAAATCTATAAAAATTATATGTATCTTTTTTGAGACAGAGTCTCACTCTTACCCAGGCTGGAGTACAGTGGCTGGATCTCGGCTCACTGTAACCTCCACCTCCCGGGTTCAAGCGATTCTCCTGCCTAAGCCTCCCAAATAGCCGGGATTATAGGCATAAGATGGTATCTCACTATGCAATATATATAGGTAAGAAATCTGCAGTTGTACCCCCTAAATCTATAAAAATTATATATATATATATTTCTTTTTCGAGACAGAGTCTCACTCTTACCCAGGCTGGAGTGCAGTGGCTGGATCTTGGCTCACTGCAACCTCCACCTCCAGGGTTCAAGCGATTCTCCTGACTCAGCCTCCCAAGTAGCTGGGATTATAGGCGCCCACCACCACACCCGGCTAATTTTTGTAATTTTAGTACAGACGGAGTTTCACTTTGGCCAGGCTGATCTCAAACTCCGGACCTCAGGTGATCCACCCCCCTCGGCCTCCCAAAGTGTTGGGATTACAGGCGTGAGCCACTGCACCAAGCCTATACTTTTTTTTTTTTTTTTAAATTTTAAGAAAAGTACCTTAGAGTAAGTGAGGATAGTGATTGGAGGAGGGAGGTTATTTTATTTGATTTTATTTTTTGAGATGTAGTTTCGTTCTTGTTGCCCAGGCTGGAATGCAATGGCATGATCTTGACTCACCACAACCTCTGCCCGCCGGGTTCAAGCGATTCTCCTGCATCAGCCTCTCGAGTAGCTAGGATTATAGGCATACGCCACCACGCCCAGCTAATTTTTTGTATTTTTAGTAGAGACAGGGTTTCTCCATGTTGGTCAGGCTGGTCTCGAACTCCCGACCTCAGGTGATCTGCCCGCCTCAGCCTCCCAAAGTGCTGGGATTACAGGCGTGAGCCACTGCGCCCGACCAGGAGGTTATTTTATGTAGGGTGGTCAAGGCAGACCTCTCGGTTAAAGCAAAAGTAGAACAAAGGTCTCAAGGAAATGAGGAAGCCAGCTAGACGGATATTTGGAGGAAAAGAATTCTAAACAGAGGAAAAGCAAATGCAAACGCTCTGAGGCAAAACTCTACTTGGCACAAAGTGAGAGGGTCAGAATGGCTGGAATGAAGAAGGAAGGGAGACAAGGTCTGAGAGATAGCCAGGGTCAGATCACAGGCCTTTATAGACCATGGGAGGAGTTTTAGATTTTAATATTAATTAGGTAAGAACTCACAGAAGAGATTTTTGGTTTTAGCATTCACTCTGTTTTTTAAAACTTTTATCATGAATCTTTTCAAATATGCACAAAAGCAGAGAGAAGAGATTCATAAGCCCCCCTGCACCCATTACCCCACTTAAAAAGTTACTACTTCCTGATCATGTTTCATTTATACTATACTCCTTTTTGTTTTATTTTTTTGTTGGTATTTTACAGCAAATCTCGGACATGTTATATTACTCTTACCTCAACTGGCATCTCTAATTAAGTATTAAGAACTGGTGTTTTTTTTTTTTTTAGAAAAGCTAACATACCAACAAAATTTAAAGTAAATCTTTACTATTATCTAACGTCCAGTCCAGTCTATATTTCTATTTCCCCGATTATCTTTTTACACATGATTTGTTTGATTAGAATCAAACAAAAGCCACACAGTATGTTTGCTTGTTAGGCCTCTTGTACCTCTTTTAGTCCATATCAGCCCCTTCTCAGCACCAGTGTCTGTTTTCATGCCATTGACTTGTTAGATAAATTGTGATTTGTTAGATAAAGTGTACAAGATTTCTCACTTTCTGGATTTACCTGATATTTTTCCTCTTTAACTTTTTTTTCTATCCCCTGTATTTCCTGCAAATTAGTAATTTGATTTAAAAGCCTGATTATACTGAGCTTAATTTTTTTAGGCAAGAATGCTTCACTTATGGTACTTGCTATTGAATCAAACCATAAGGAACTTTATTTTTGCCTGCCTCACTTTTACTGATGATCTGTAAGTTTGGATATTTATGTCAGCCTAATCTATCCATCATAATGTTTCACATCAAGCTTTTACCAAATGGTTTTTAGCATCCACTCATAATCAGTACTCAGTTCCATTATTTCACTAGAGAGTACAAAAATAATGATTTTTAAATTCTATCATTTCTTAAGAATGTATTAGCTATAAGAACTTCACTGGAAGATCCTTAAAAGACAAGTTGACATATGTTTTAAGAGACCAATTAGAAAGCTATTATAATAGTACAGCGAAGAAATGATGGTGGCTTGAATCACAGTAACAATAGTGGGAGTAATGAGAAGTAATTCTGAAGACAGGGCTGACAGAATTTGCTAATGTATCAGATATAAGGATGTGTGTAAAAAGGAAAAATCAAGACTATCTCCTAACTCTGAGGCCTGAACAATTAGGATGGATTTGTTATTTACCAAGATGAGGAAGCCTGGGAAAGAAGCACATGTGTGTTTTTAGATGCCTTGAGCTTGACATTCATATAAAGTTAAGAGTCTGGGTGAGACTCCTCTATTCAAATTCAAAACCTACAACGTCAACATAAACATCAGTCCAAAACCCCCTTAAAAGTATTCCTATTTTTAACCCTGGAGCTACTTCTCAATCTCAGATCAGTAAAAGTACTTTTCTTTTCTTCTTTTCTTCACACCCAGGAAATTTATCTTGCTTGCTTTTGCTGTCCCAATAAGGTTGTCTGTAGACAAAGATGCAATGTCAGCAATTTTCCCCCTCCCATACATACACTTCATGTTACTACCAATACATACATAGGCCTACTGTTTCTAGGGATTTTACTTCTAAGCAATATGGAGAAATGGAAGTATAGTCTCTTCCTTGGGGACAGAGGAAGAGTGAGTTATCTCCCAGTAAGCTGGAAACAAAGAAAATAGAAATTAAAGCTATAAACAATACATCATGGATCAGTTACCTTCACATGTTAACTTAGGAAACAGAAGGGCTCCTGTAAGATTTAAAAGAAAGAGAAGGAAGCTAATCATATTTTTAAAAAGATGTGCAAAATATAAGAAACAGAAGAATACAAAATAGAGAAAGAAATGTTGGTAGAGCTCAGCCAAACTCTGTAGAAAAGTCCCCTGGTTCAAGGAACTGGGCTATCTAGTCCCAGTGGATGGTAGTCTTCCAAGGTGATGGGTTATTTGAACTGCATAATTAACTTTCTTTGTTCTGAATCTATACTCACTAAGCACCTCCCACCCTGTTATTCTATGCTTATAGTAAAATAATGTCTTTACCTAAAGACACAAGTACTATATAGTTCCTTGACAGTTACATTTCTCATTTTAAATTACTAAATTTACCTTGGTTTTCTCACCTGACCCAAAAGGTTGAAGGTGAGAGCCTGGGACACGATGAAATCACCAATGTGGTGGCCCAAACAAAACTGTTATTATGTATTTTTTGTTTGTTTGTTTTGAGACAGTCTCACTCTTGCCCAGGCTGTAGTGCAGTGGTGTGATCTCAGCTCACTGCAACCTCTGCCTCTTGGGTTCAAGTGATTCTCCTGCCTCAGCCTCCCAAGTAGCTGGGACTACAGGTGTGCACCACCATGCCCGGCTGCTTTATGTATTTTTTTTTTTTTTTGAGACGGAGTCTTGCTCCGTCTCCCAGGCTGGAGTGCACAGGTACGATCTCCAGTCACTGCAAGCTCCGCCTCCTGGGTTCACGCCATTCTCCTGCCTTGGTCTCCCAAGTAGCTGGGACTACAGGTGCCCACCACCATGCCCAGCTAATTTTTTTTTATTTTCAGTAGAGAGGTGGTTTCAACGTGTTAGCTAGGATGGTCTCGATCTCCTGACCTCGTGATCCGCCTGCCTCGGCCTCCCAAAGTGCTGGGATTACAGGTGTGAGCCACCACACCAGGCCTGATTTTTGTATTTTTAGTAGAGATGTGGCTTTGCCATATTGGCCAGGCTGGTCTCGAACTCCTGGCCTCAAGCAATCTGCCTGCCTCAGCCGTCCAAAGTGTTAGAATTACAGGTGTGAGCCACCACACCCAGCCTAAAATTATGTATTAATGGGACAGCAAAAGTAGCCACAGGAAAAATCACATAACTCATCTTATTCAGGTCCCCCAAGTACTGTGTAGTAATTTCATTATTACATAGGTGCTGGTTGACAATATTTTCAAGAATGAAGTTTTAGATGTATATAGGGCAGCATCATTTAAAAAATGAGACAAAGCCGGGCGCGGTGGCTCACGCCTGTAATCCCAGCACTTTGGGAGGCCAAGGCGGGCGGATCACGAGGTCAAGAGATCAAGACCACGGTGAAACCCTGTCTCTACTAAAAATACAAAAAATTAGCTGGGCGCGGTGACGGGCGCCTATAGTCCCAGCTACTCAGGAGGCTGAGGCTGGAGAATGGCATGAACCCAGGAGGAGCTTGCAGTGAGCCGAGATTGTGCCACTGCATTACAGCCTGGGCACAGAGCAAGACTCCGTCTCGGAAAAAAAAAAAAAAAATGAGACAAAAGGAAACTGGATCACAGTCTAAAAGCAGAAATTTGGTGCCAACTATTAATGTACATTTCTAATAATCTTAGGTGAAAATTGAGTCTTAGAAGGAAAGACAGGAAACAAAACGAGCAAAAGCAGCAATATCTATTACAAAAGTTGACTCTCAATTACTGTTAGTTTAGAGAAAAAATAAGAACATTTTATTTTCTTCAATTTGAAAAAAAGTCAATATTTTATTGACTTGAAGTTTCCAACTACATATGCTACAAAACCCAAAACATAACAAGCTATTAATATAATGGAGAGCAAAGAGAGGCTTGCATTTACTGAGGACCTATGATGGGTCAGCAACAAAGCTTATTTTTAGAGTATGTATTTTGTATTCATTTCCTTCCCAGAATCATCCTATGAAGTATTGTTATCCTATTGGATAAATCTGCACTGTCCAGTATGATAACAACTAGCCATAAGTGGCTATTGAGCAACTGAAATGTGGCTAGTCTGAATTTTAAAGGCTATTATGTGTCAAATATGCACTGGATTTTGAAGGCTTAGTACAAAAAAATATGTAAAGTATCTAAACTCCAAAAAGTAAGCTCTTTTCAACATACATCCAAGGTAAAGCATAGATAAATATCTTTTAGCTCTTCCTCAATTCTTCCCCCTCCATGTTCAATCCATCACAGTTCTGTAGTTGAAAACACTGCTGTGCATGTTCTGATAATATGTGTATAGGCTGGAATCTAAAAGTGTGCTAATTTTATATGTAACACTGTTCACATTATATGCTTTTAGAACACTCTTATAAGAAAAAAATAAGTTTAATTGTATTATGCATAAAACATTTTATTAATAAACTATCATTCATAAAAAGGTTTTCACTAAAAATTAGGAGTGTATAAATCTGGTGACATTTAAAGTTAAAAGAAAATCTGATCTAATATTTTCAATCATAACTGCTTAAGAATCTAAAAATAAAGGAAAATAGCCACCCTACTTTTTTAGACCTATTGTTAGCCTATAAGTAGGTCATATTGTACAAAGCTTCCCACATTTGCTAAATAAAATTATAGTGTAAATTGGTACAGAACAATCTAAGATTCTTCTATTATGCAAACATAATTGCTTAAAAATAAGGAAGCTAAAAACCAGTATTCTCTGCTTTCACATTTGTAACTTCTGACTAAACCTGCTGAATCTCAAATCAATTTCGTTTATAATGACAACAAAACAACTCTGTAAGAAAACCCCAAGTTCATACAGACCAGAGATTTGGGGAGGTGTGAATGTTGGAGGTACCATAGGAAACAAGAGAAAATGGCAAGAGTAAATCTAAGGAGGCCTCCTTCACCCATCTTTGGGCAAAAATCAGTGTAACACTGCATTATTACTGACAGGAGACTGCTGCACACCTTTGGAAGTTGATGTACAAAAGAAAAAAAAAATGGTTATGAGTCCTTGAACTAGGCATGATACATTTAGAAACCCTCCAATATAGGTAATTAGTCTTGACAATTCTGTTTTAGAAAAGCAGTTGTTCTTATCCTGTGGTATAAAACAATTGCCTTTTAAAAATAAACATTACTGAGTTTCACCTTCAAGTTGACTAAGAGAGCCTGGATATTATATTCCAGTCCGTTCGCCAATTAGTTTATCCTTGTGGCAATACAACAGGGTTTTAATTATTAGAGTCTGTAATCCAATACGACAAGTTTCCTTCTTCAAAATTTGTGGGCTCTTTTATGGCCCTTTGCTCTTCCATAAAAATTGCTGGAATCAGCTTAGGTTCCAAAAAATTCCTATTAGGAATTTAACTGCAAATGCACTAAATTTCTAGTAAATAGGCGGAGGACATCTTAAGCACAGTGAGTCTTTTTGCCCATGAAAATGGTATTGTCCTGCATTTATTTAGATGGCGTCTTTAAAAACATTGTTCTAGTCTTACACATCTATTGATTACACATCTCTTATATTTTTTCATTGCTATCTTAAAAGGTAATTTTAAAATATGCAGTATTTGTTGCTGGTATATAGGAATATTGTACAATAAAGTTTTGACACAAGTATTAGATTGCATTTCACATCAACAGATTGAAAAAATATCTAACAATACCAAGAGTTAGGAAATGGAACAATGAAAATTCATTATCAGTAAAAGTTTATAATATAATTATTTTGAAGAAGTTTTATTTTTCTAGTAAATTTGAAGAGCTACATAAGCTATGACTGAGCAATTCTATTCCCAGGTATATCCACCTAAAGAATCTTCTGCACATGTGTACAAAGAGACATTTATCTCTTTGCACAAATTGAGGTAGTTTGTAAAAGAAAAAGAAAAAAAAAAAAAGAAGTTGGAAATGATCTAAAGGCCCATCAACAGAAGGGTGAAGTAATTATGGCCTACTCATGTAACACAACACTGCACAGGAATAGAAATGTACGACTTGAACCAGAAGTAAACCTTGGTTCATATAAGAAGCTGCTCCTGTAAGTGCCAAGAGCGATACAAGTCCTAAACAGTGAGTGGGGATAAATGTATAGAATGAACGTATGAATAACGTATGCAATCAAATTTGAGGCTAAGCAAGGAATAAGTTGGACTAGGGTGGTGTCAGTGAGAAAAGTAGAGGGATTCAAGAAATATTTAGAAGATAAAAATCATCTGGTTTGGGAGATGGACTGGAAAATAAGAGATGATGGGAGAAGTGTCAGAATCCCAATGGGGATGTAATGTGAAAGCAGCAGTATCAAGAGTGAAAGTACAAGAGAAAAATAAATGCGGTAAATCCAAGACATAAGCCTTAAATGCCAGCAGTGAAACGATAAAGGACAAAGTGATGTGAGAAGCTGGAAGAATTCTCTAGCAATACAGCAGTATCACATAAAGCCGAGCTGTGAAGAAAATGATTAGGGGGCACATAATATGTGCGTTTAACTTTCATGAATCCAGTCACATGCCCTGGAGGAAAGAAGATGATGATAAGTAATTTGATAGGTAAACAATCCACTATTCCATTCAAGAACATTTATATTCAGGAGTGTTAAGTAGGGTAAAAGTTGAGGAGCTGAAAGAGGCTCCAAAAACAATGATTTAAAGAAAACAGAAGTGTACTTTTCCTCTTAACAGTCTAGAGTCCCTCCAAGTCATCCATGGACATTCATTTACATGTAATTCTTATGGTCCTGCGAGCCGTCTCTAAATGAAATAAAGTAGGCTTCTGCGTATCCACTCTACTACTACTGAAGATGTGAAAGTGGACTGTGTTACAGCTTGGATGTTTGTCCCCTAACAATCTCATGTTGAAACTTGATCTCCATTGTTAGGGGTGGGGCCTAATGGGAAGTGTTTAGGTAATGGTGGTGGATGCCTCATGAATGGCTTGGTGCCAACCTCATCCTCATGGTTACGAGTGAGTTCCCATGAAAGCAGGTTGTTAAAAAGAGCCTAGCACTCCCTCCTTGCTTCCTCTTTTGCTGTGTGATTTCTGCACACACTGGCTTCCCTTCACCTTTTGCCCCTAAGTGGAAGCAGTCTACACCTTACCAGATGCAGATGCCAAATCCTGAACTTTTCCAGACGTCAAAATTGTGAGCCAAGTAAGCCTTTTTTTTTTTTTTTTTTAAATTAATTACCCAGCCTCAGATATTCCTTTATGTCAACACAGCCTAAGACAGATTCAAACATGTAAAGGACATCAGAGGGGTAGAAAAGAAAGGCTATGACTGGTTCTTGGAGCATAATACTCTGAACCATGGAAGCATATACAGAAATCTGGAAGAATTTGAAACTAACGTGGTACAAAAGTGGAGATACTTGCATACATATTCACTTATCGACGTTCTCAAGGTAGATTTCAAGATACTTTTATTAAAGACAAAACCAGTCTTGTTAAAAATAGGCTTAAAATGCAGTATTTTATGCTTCTCATTTTATTTTGCATAGCAGGCAAATACTCGTATCAAAGTTAAGTAAAAGGTAACTGAAAAATTATCACAAATTCTACACTGATATTGTACTTTTTCTTCATATTCCTCTTAATATCTGTTAGAATAAAACAAGAAAGTCTTTCCCTGTGTTTTGCTTGACACTATAAATAAATGATGAAGAATCATCTTAAATTGTTCCAAAGGCTATTAAAAATTAAAAGCTTCCCAAGACTGCTATTTTTTTTTTTTTCCAGAACAGAAGACTGGAAAGATTATAAATCTAATGCCTGGCAAAAACTATTACAAAGATGATGGAAACATTGTTTTTCAATTAGTATCAAATATTTCAATAGAGATTTAACCACTCAAATCTCAAGGGATAAAATCAACAGATTTTTCCAGGTAGGGATAGCAGTGATATAAGGTGATATGATGGTTAATTTTATATGTCAACATGAGTGGGTCACCAGATGCCCAGATATTGGGCTAAACATTATATCTGGTGCATCTGCAAGGGTGTTAGAGAACAGACTCGCATTTGAATTGGTGGACTGAGTAAAGCAAATTGCCCTTTCCAAGGTGGGTGGGCTGCCATCATTCAATCCATTCAGGGCCTGACCAGAACAAAAAAGTTGAAGGAAGGTTGAATTGAATTCTCTCTACCTGACTGCTTGAGCTTAGATGCTGGTCTTCTGCCCATGAACGGAGACTTACACGACCAGCTTTCCTGGGTCTCCAGCTTGCAAATAACAGATTGTGGGACTTAACCTCCATAATCATATGAGGCAATTCCTTATGGCAGTTCTCATTTTATATCTATATCTATATCTATACACATGTAAACATAGAAATACAGGTATCTCCCACTGCTTCCATTTCTCTGGAGAACCCTAATACAGGTAGTAATAATAATCATATTTCCTGTTTAATAAGCTCCTTCCTAATAAAGCCACATTTAGGAAGAATATGTTCAAAAACTTAATTTTATGCCTTGGCAGAGAAGAGACAAATTCTTCCCTCCAAACATGTCAAAGACATAATGCAAGGGTTAAAAAACAGTCATTGCCTTTTAACAGCCTGATTTAAAGGAAACTAATAATGAGAAGGGACCTCAGAGGTCTTTTAGTTCTTTGCTGTTTGTCCTCTGCAATTTGTGTGCAGCATCTGAAATCACTGACAACCCTCTTCTTTTGGAAACTGTTGCCACTCAGTTATCTATGCCACTGAATCTTCCAATTTTTTATTTCTGTAAGTTACTGAGCGACAGGCATAGCTATGTAATACAGCAACATGCATAGCTATACATTTGAAATATTTTAAACCCATGTATCCAAAAGGCGTATAATTTAACAGGGTAGACACACAGAAATTAACAACTACTATGCTGTGAGAGGGGATATGTTCAGATGAGGTGTCATGAAAAATCAGCCTGAGGCAGAGGAATGAGCCAGGCCTCCAGGCAGATAAAAGAGATGTTTCAGGGAGCAGCAGGTACCAAAGGCAAGGGGGAGTGAAAAGAACCTGACATATTCAAGATACTGTATTCATTAATTCTGCCAACAAGTATTTACTGAACATGTAATATATACTAAGCACTTAACTGAGAGCTAGGTATTCATTCAATGGTATGGAAAAAAAGGCATAAACTCCTTCCTTTTTATTGAGAGCAGCAGACAGACACTAACCAAATAATCACACTATTTCAGTATAACGATAAACTAAGAACATGCACAGAAGAAAAGCAGATGGTTCCATGATGATGTGCAGACTTACCCTCTGGAGGGTAGGAGATGGTTTTGGAAGACTTCTGTAGGAAAGAATTCTTAAGCTGGCATCTACAAGATGAGTGAATAGGAGTTATCTAAGTAAAAAGGAAAGAAATAGATTCAAGGAAAAGTGTGCCACACATGAAGCGAAAATAAAAAAATAAAAGGAGAAAGAAGAGGTAGGCAAGGAAAAGATTAACACAGGGCCTTGAAAGCTCCATGAAGATTTCAGTCTTTATCCTACAAGTTTGGTAAGCCACTTTAGAATTCATGTTGTATTTGTGTCACAGATTTGCATTTAAAAGGCAAAAGATCTATTGACTCTGAAAAGAAACCAGAGTATGAGATGTGCATTTAAGACTACTTTGATTCCAGGGTGCAGGATAAATTGAAAAAGGTCAGGAGTACATGTGGGTAGACCCACTTGATAGTCTATTCACTCAGTTGACAAATACTTATTGAGCAGCTACTATGTGGCAAGCACCGCTGGCATACTGGAGATACAGAAACAAACAAAGTCTCTGACCACATGAAATTTTTACTCTATTAAGGGAGAACAGTCAACAGACAAACAAATGCTCAGAGTCTACAAAGTCATGGAGTGGTAAGTGCCATGAAGGAAAACAAAGTAGTGTCAGAGAATGGCGAACAAGGAATACACACAGAATTACTGGAAATCTATGCAACAAATGACGACAGCCTGGATTAATGTGGCAGCAGCGAGAGAAGTGGGTGGACTGAAAAGTTATTTAAGAGATAAAAAAAAATCATCTGGTCTTGAGGATGGACTGGAAAAGTGGGATGATAGGGAACAGTGTCAAAGACAACTCCTAGGTTAGCAGCCATATGCAGGTCATTCTTTAAGGAGAATATAGTGTGAGAAGAGTCTAATAGAAGTTTTGAAGGACTCCAAAATGTCGTAACTGAGAAGAAAATGAATATGCAGAGGGGAGCAGCAGCAGGGAAGGTGAACATTAGGTTACTTTGAAGACTGAGTGAGAAGTGAGGAAACACTTCTCAAAGAAGACATCAAGACTAGGCAAGACCAGACAGTTCCTAAGAAAAATATTTAAGGGAAAAGATAGGAGATAGGGTAATAGCTGGAGGGAGACTTGGTAGTTAGGGTAACAGCTAGAGTGAGATGTTGGAGTCTGCGTAAGGTTTCGTGTTGCTTTCCTTTTGGTTTTCAGATTTGGGAGACACAAGTTCAAAAGGGCATATCAGGAGGGTAGAACTATAGAGGACAGAAGGGTCTGTTCTAAGGCTGAGAGAATATAGATGTCAGAAAGATCTAACATGTAGGGGCCATTCAAAAGGTAGGGACTTGATAACCTGGGTTTGAAGGGTGAGTAACAGGAAGGAACTTGATACGGTTCTTAGTTTCATGGCTTAGGTGATTACTTATACCACTTACAAGTTAGGGAACAAAGCAGTAGAAAAGGCTGGGGCTTAAACAGGAAAAAGGAGGAAAGGGCTATGAGAAGGAAACAAAGATGAATTCAACTTTACAAAATGAATTTATGGTTATGTTTGATAGCTAAGTGGAACCACACAGTAGCAATTAGATACTTCAGAGCTTAGACTGAGATGACTGAACTTATTAGCATATAGGTAGTAGGTGAAGTACTATTACCCAGGAAAAGTACATTAAAGCTAAAAATGTATTAGGGAAGAATAGAATGAGATTCAGAACAGAGCCTTAGGGAGTCTTTAAGGTTTAACGAAGAATGTTTAAAAAATCCATATCTATTTAAATGCACTACTGTTTTCCTTCCTATCTTCTGAAATTCCAAGAGAAACATCTTACACTTTTATATTTTTTTCAAAACTGAAAAACATGCAGAACCAAAATAAATCTTCTAATGCTGACACTATTGATTTCTATATTTTAGCAATATATATTATAATAAATATTTCTAAAATTCTCAAAGGTACTCAATATGATCTCTTTAAAAACAAAAAGGTGAGTCAATATAAAACTGGTAGGGTATGTGTTTAAGTATCTGGGTATGTGGTGTTTTTGCCAAAGTTAGGGAATTATCTTTAGGCCATAACAAAAATGAAGGATAGGAGAAATTATAGTTTTGTAGATCCTACAAGTTCAAATAACTCTTCTGGTTGTTCATTCAACAAATGTAAGATACTGAGAATGGACAGGGTGATAAAACACAGTCCTTGACCTTGAGGAGCTCTCAGCCTATATCATGGTACATATGATACCAGGAGCTGGCAACTATGGCCCACTGGCCAAATCTGGCCCTCTGCCTGTTTTTGTAAATAAAGTTGCATTGAAATATAGTCACACTCATTTGTTGAAACACTGTCTATGGCTGCTCTTCCACTAAAACAGCCAAGTTCAGTAGTCGTGACAGACCACACCACCTGCCAACCCTAAAATACGTGTTATCTGGTCCATTACAGAAAAAGTTTGCCAACCCTTGATATACAGCAAAAATAAGCCTGTAGAAAATATTATTTCCTCAGGGAGATAATATGGCTTCAGGGGCTTGGAGCGAGTTTCATAGGGAAGGTAAGTAAGGTAAGGTAAAGGTAAGTGAAAGCTCACAAAAAAACTAAAAAAAGAAGAAATATCACAGAGGTCAGGCACAGTGGCTCACGACTGTCATTCCAACACTTTGGGAGGCTGAGGTATGCAGATCACTTGAGTTCAGGAGTTTGAGACCAGCATGGGCAACATGGTGAAACCCTGCGTGTTTCTACAAAAAATACAAAAATTAGCCAAGCGTGGTGGCCTGCGCCTGTAGTCCCAGCTACTTGAGAGGCTGAGGTAGAACTGCTTGAGCCTGGGAGGTAGAGGTTTTAATAAGCCTAGATTGCACCACGGCACTCCAGCCTGGGTGACAGAGTGAGACCTCATCTCAAAAAATAAAAATAAAATAAAAATAAAAAAGAAAATAAACATCACCCACAAAGGCACAGGGTTAGAAAACACTGTATTTGGTAATCACAGCACTTTAGGAGGCCAAGGTGGGGGGATCATGAGGTTACGAGTTCGAGACCAGCCTGGCCAACATGGTGAAACCCCGTCTCTACTAAAAAATACAAAAATTAGCCAGGTGTGGTGGCATGCACCTGTAATCCCAACTACTCAGGAGGCTGAGGCAGGAGAATTGCTTGAACCTGAGGGGCGGAGGTTGCAGTGAGCAAGATCGTACCACTGCACTCCAACTTGGGCGACAGAGCAAGACTCCGTCTTGGGGGGAGGGGGAAGAAAACACCGTATTTTAGGAAAACAAGAACAAGCACAGTCCATCTGGTATATAGGACATTGAAAGTGGTAAGTGAGAGGATGGGAGAGAATAACATTGGTAAAAACAGGTTAAAGTTACATTGCTTTGTCAGAAGTTTAAACTAGTAGCTGGGAGGATAGTAATTTATCAAAAATGTTAAAATGCTAAGATTTATGAATGACAAGTTTTTTGAACTTAGAATAGCTTTAATGTTATTCTTTTAATGTTTTTCTCACTGATTAGTATCCTGACATTTTTTGACAAAGAGATTATAGAAACCCAAATATAGAACTAAATATAATCCTGAGCATACAAATGGACATCATGCCATACATGTGAATGCCATGTAATTCATCATGCTGTTACAGAAGGAAAAAAGACTTAGACATTTAGGGCCGGGCACAGTGGCTCATGCCTGTAATTCTAGCACTTTGGGAAGCCGAGGTGGGCAGATTGCTTCAGGTCAGGAGTTCGAGACCAGTCAGTCCAACATGGTAAAATCCTGTCTCTACTGAAAATAAAAAAATTAGCCAGACCTGGTGGCGGGTGCCTGTAATCCCAGCTACTTGCAGAGCTGAGGTAAGAGAAACACTTGAACTCAGGAGGCGGAGGTTGTAGTGAGCCAGGATCGCACCAGTGCACTTCAGCCTGGGCAAGAGAGCGAGACTCCTTCTTGGAAAAAAAAAAGACTTAGAAATTTAGCTATGGGAATCAGGGAGCAGATGGAAGTTGCTGAACAAAGGAAAGAAACAATCCAATGTGGCTTTTAGAAAGCCTAAGTCATGACAGGAAGGGAGGGTGGGCTGAAGTATGACAGCTACAATAGAGACAGTAGTCTGGAAGCTGCTGACTAAGCAGTTTGAAAGGCTATGTTTATGGCAGAAGACAGGAAGAAAATAGGTTCAGTATGTTTAAGGAGAGACTGAAAATAATATATAGAGATTTAATTGAATATATCCAAGAGTTCCTCTTAGGTAGACAACTGAAAAGATCTATAAGCAGAAGATGAGATTTGGAAGTAGTGGTGGTTGAAATCATAGAAATGGGTAACTTTCTTCAGGGGCAGGTAATACACATATGAAGGAAATTAAACAAAAGAGAGAAGACAGGAAAAACCCCACATTTAACAGACAGTACGAATAGCTAGGAGAGAAACAGAAAAACAAGATAAAGGTGATGTTGCAGAAGTGAAGTGCATAGGTTCAAGAAAAAGACAGCTTAGCACACAGAATAAAGAGTCAAGTTGTTCAGGTATATTCATAAATTCTTCTGGTGACAAAGTTCAAGATACTGCAATGAGAGAGATAGCAACCAAATGTTTACCTATAGAATAAGTGCCATGAACTATTTGTGGTGGTTAAGGATAAGAACTCTGAATTCAGAGGGACCTAAGTTGCAATCCCAGCTCTGCTACCTTGGGAAAGTTCAACTTTCTAAGTATCAGTTTTCAACCTATAATATATATAATATGTATACTTACTTGCCCTACTTAGAACAGTGCCTGTCACATAGGAAGTAATGGACTGTTAGCAGTTATTATTAAAAACATTTTTACTAGGAATGGAAAAGCAAATCACTGTAAACTATTGCCTGAAAGCAACTTTGCTGCCAGAGCCAAAAAGGCGAACAAATATTGCGTATTGATAAGGATACAAAATATGGTTATACCTTTCTATAAAAACTATAGTTTATCTTAAGTGGAATCACTATGTGGAATTATATAGTAATATAGAAATACGAATTAAATACAACACAATAAAACTTAATTCGGTCTTCCATCTGAGAAAGAAAAAAAACTAAGAAATATACAAAGGCCTGCTCAGAGAAACAGGAGAACTGACCAGCAGATGGAGCCCTGTAGAAAGTGTTGGCAGGCAAAACTCCAGTGAAGAAGTATGACTCGTTAAGATGCCTAGGTTTTTTTCCTTAAAGACATTTAATTCTCTCTGCTTTAATCACCAAATAATTTTATTAGTAGTAAGGTTTCCAAGATACCTCAACACTGATATTGATATTTTGACCGGTGAAACATATCCTAGAATATACAATACTAGAATTCCCTAGTATTTTATAAACTGAAAAAGTGGTAATTCTGGTTTTCAGATTGAATAGTAAAAAATGAGTGATCTGAGTTTCAGATTTCTCAGGGGTATATCGATCTGCAAGACTCAGAAACCAGGCCTCAGATCAGAAAGCATCCCTGTGAAGTCTAGCTTAAATCAAGCTAAAAAAGTTGAGGACACTCTCTTCTTCTGTGGTCACTACAACGACATATAGGATCAAATCAAGTTTTTGTGACTACTCCTCAACTTTTCACCTTTAGAAGAACTACTAACTATCCAGACCTATACTTGAAAGAAAATCAAAACAGTTGATTAAAAAAAAATTAAAATAAGAGACAGTTTAACCTTACTGCACAAGTAACTATGTCCATCTCTCTCTACATGCTTACTGGAAGCTGCTAAAACAGTATTAAAATTGATGTTAAACCGGGCGTGGTGGCTCAAGCCTGTAATCCCAGCACTTTGGGAGGCCGAGACGGGCGGATCAGGAGGTCAGGAGATCGAGACCATCTTGACTAACACGGTGAAACCCCGTCTCTACTGAAAAATACAAAAAACTAGCCGGGCGAAGTGGCGGGCGCCTGTAGTCCCAGCTACTTGGGAGGCTGAGGCAGGAGAATGGCGTGAACCCGGGAGGCGGAGCTTGCAGTGAGCTGAGATCCGGCCACTGCACTCCAGCCTGGGCGACAGAGCAAGACTCCGTCTCAAAAAAAAAAAAAAAAAAAAAAGAAAATTCAAGTAAGGGAACTGTCAAATCCTATGTTTATAGACTTAAAGTAATAGGATTAATATCACCATTATATGATTTTAGATGACAGTGTCCACAACCTATAAACTCTCACTGCCTCCACAGGACTTGTTCAAGGAGTTTTGCCCACAAACAGTAAAAATCCAACCACAGGTTGAGTATACCTAACCTCAAAACCCAAAATCTGAAATGTTCCAAAATCCGAAACTTTTTGATTGCCAAAATGTTACTCAAAGGAAATGCTCATTGGAGAATTCTGGATTTCAGATTTTCAGATACTGAACCATATACAATGCATATATTCCAAAATCTGAATAAAAATCTGAACTTCAAAGCAAGTATTTCAGGTAAGAAATACTCAACCTGCTGGCCGGGCGCGGTGGCTCATGCCTGTACCCCAGCACTTCGGGAGGCTGAGGCAGGCGGATCATGAGGTCAGGAGATTGAGACCATCCTGACTAACACGGTGAAAACTGGTCTCTACTAAAAATACAAAAAAATTAGCCAGGTGTGGTGACGGGCGCCTGTAGTCTCAGCTACTTGGGAGGCTGAGGCAGGAGAATGGCCTGAACCCGGGAGGCGAAGGTTGCAGTGAGCCGAGATCGCGCCAGTGCACACCAGCTTGGGCGACAGAGCGAGACTCCGTCTCAAAAAAAAAAAAAAAAAAAAAAAAAAAGAAAAGAAAAGAAAAGAAATACTCATAGTCAACCTGCTTATGTTTTTATGGCATATCTACAGACAATTAACACTCACGCTGATTCATGGATTTCCTCCTGCCACCTCCCTATGCTGCCACGTTCATAAGCTGAGGGAGTAGAACATACAATTTTAACGCTGTACTCTACGGAGACCACATAAAAAAAGGAAAACTAAAGTCCCACAGACACATCATGTAGTCCAAAGTCAAGTACAAAGTTTTTTGTTTATCCATTTAGAAGTACTGCTCCCCACAAACCAACTTTCTTAGAGCTAGAATTTAACGCCCTGTAACACAACTACGAATACTAGTAAAAGCCAAAGACTGTGTGGTATCTAGTTTTTGGGCAAGCCTACTTAAGCAGCCTGACCTTGTAAATTGCATTCACACATAAAAATTAGAAATACTTAAATCAGATGATCCTGGATGACAAGATAAAACAGCTGTCATGTCCCACTCAACAGTAAGAACTCTTAAATTAGGGAAATCGAAATATTAAAACTAGGCACAAACTGCAAATCCTTGCCCTTCCATTCTAGGGATAATTAGTGTAAAACCTTAGCTACTTTGTATCAGAGAGGTAACACAATGCCTAATGAATGAGAATCCTATTATATTTTATAAGATCTCCATTACCAAAGATTCAAATCATGATCATTTAGTTCAATTTATTTATGTTGAACATCTTATTACCCAATAATGTTAAATGGAACAGATTATGAAAAATTAGCAATGTTTCAGAAAGGGCAAAATAGTCCTTACACAAACTGGCTTGATTCAGATTTTCAATAACAACAAAGTCAACCCCAAAGGAATTTGCTCTAATTTTTTCAATATCTATGAAATAAAATACACAAAAATGGAATTATGAAATTTCTATTTTGTGGATGGTGCATATACAAAACCTAAGCATATCCCAGGTTTACTTAAGAGAAGTTAAGTTCGGGACTGCAATTTACCTGATGTTATAGGACGTTTGAGTAGCAATCAGGGAAAGGAATTCTTCTCGAAATTTCAAAAACTTAATATGAAAAAATTACACATAGCCCCTGCGTTACCAGCACCAAGAATCTGAATGCCCATTGGGAACTCTGCAATTCAGCAAGTCTTTGTAGCTATCAAAGAGTTCATCAGTATCTGAAACCTTCTTTTACTCCAGCATCCAAATGACTTCTACGTAAAATCAATCTGAGGCATTAAGTCCGTAGCCAGATCCCACCTGCTCTGCCTGGGCTAAAGAGAGGGTCAGATACAGGGATACTAGCTTTGGCATTAAACCCAAGCTCAGCGCAGGGTGTGTCCAGGTTGCCCTGGAGCCGATCCTACAGCCCATTAGCGCGAGGTTACTCCTTGTTTCCTGGAGATGATGTCTCCCGTGACTCCTTCCCCGCGTGACAGGGTGCCCTGGCAGGAGCGACACCCCGCCCCCTCTTCTACCTCTTTCCGAGGAGGCCCAGAGACCGGCCCCCACACTGGGCCTCCAACACGACCACCCGTCTGACGTCTGCTAAGCAGTGAGTGTAGCAGGGCTCTCGGCCGCCACCTCCAGCCGCCGGGGGACAGCGAAAGGGATTCCCCGCCGGGGGCCGAATAGGAGGAGCCACGGGGGCCGGGCCCCTCCCCCAGCGGGCTTACCCTCCGCCGCCGCCTACTCGCTGCAGCCGCCCCGCTTCCTTGCGGAGCAGTCCGAAGCACTGCGTCCAGCAGCAGTTCCCCATCGCATGCCGCCCAGGCGCCGCCGCTCCTCCTCCTCCTCCGGCTCAATGCCCAATCCCAGGCCCGGCAGCCGCATCCGCGCGGCACGAGCCGAAATGGGGTTCAGGGACCGAGGGCGGGCCGGCCGGAGCGCGGCGGCGTGAGGGGACGGGGCGACGAAAGAGACGAGGCGCTAGGGAACAAAGGCAGTGTTTACTCCCGCGGCCGTAGAGCCACCGCTGCGCGAGGGAGGAGCACCGGACTGAAGGGTCTAGACTCCTTCGCCGCCAGCATGGCCCTTCTTGCCTCAGCCCCCAGCCCTGCGCGAGTGACCGCCTCCAGCTGCCGAAGGAGGCCAGTCCCCGCGAGCCTACACCCTGGCCCCGCCCCCCAGCGCCCCCAGGCCCCCGCTCGCCGCCGACGCTGCCACACCCCCGGCCTCTACCGCGCCCCAATTGGGCGCGCTGCCTCGGGGCCCCGCCTTCTCCCGTGACCGGCCTTTGCGTCACTTCCGCTCGCTGCTGGTTCAGCTGCTTCTGCCTGCGATACGGTTCAGTTTCTGCGTGCGGACGTTTGTTTTGTTGGACCTTGACCTGACTAGGAAATTTCCCTCTCTCATTGCAGTTTCGGGCATCCTAGTCCGGAGGACGCTGGGCTTGGCATGGTTAAGGCTCAGCCTTCGCACTTTGTATCAAAGGCGTGTGAGGAGCTAGAGTCCCAGGCCGGAAGTTATAAGTGCGAAAGGGCGTTTCTCTGCATGGTGTGCTTAGTTTTTGTTAATATTGCACCATAGGTGGAGAATAGAGTCGGGAACTGAGGTTACTTTGAACGCACCAATATTTTTTTCCGGTCTCTGGTTTGTGTCTTAATCTCCATACTGTTAGCGTTTTAGGGAAACAATAATGGTGCACTATTGGCCTCGTTTTGTTTAAAATCAGATCTTCAAATAATTTGGGGTCGGGTAGTTGGGGTTCAGACGAAATTGGCAAGAGGGCTGGGGTTTTTCGGGGACGCCAGCGTTGCCATTCCAAGCATGCTGCCCAGAACTGCTGTAGATGGGAAGAGAAGGCTGCTCTGATGGGTCCGCAGCCCTCTCAAATGCTACCATGTAACTCGCGTCTTGTTTGGCCTCAAGACAGTTGGCCTCAAATAGATATAAGATGTGGCTTAGTAGACACCTAGTCCAGTGGATAGGAGGATGCTCTCATGGACTGGACACATCAAGTTTTTAGCCTGTTTAATTAAACCTAGAAAAATTGTTAGATTTTAGAAAGTTTTTATTGATGATAAAATGTTCTCTGAACTCATTTTCTTGCTGCTTTAAACACCTATCTGGTTTCAATCTTAGCGCTGCTACTTAACTAATTTTTATTTTATTTGGGTTTTAGTTATTTTTGTAATCAGAAGCATGGGATAACATTTGTCCCAATGGTCTGCTTTCAGTGAATGTTGGGATGACCGAATGACTTCCTAAATAGTTGAATGCATTTTCTTTTCTCCTTCCAACTCTTGAAATTAGACAAATGTATTAATGAAATAGTCATTAAAATTCAACTATAAAGGTTTACAGAAACTGGCACATCTATCCTATGGAATATTTAGTAACAAAAAGGAACACACTAGATGAACACACCTTGAAATGAATCTGTAGGAAATTATGGTTAAAGAAAAAGCCAATCTCAAAGGCTTATATACTGTGTAATTCCATTATGTAACATTTCAGAATTGACAAGTTTATATAAATGGACAACAGAATAATTGATTGCCACGGGTCAGGGATGGAAATCCTGCATCTTGTCTATATTAATGTCAGTTATCCTGGTTGTGTTATTGCAATAGTTTTGTAACATGTCACCATTGGGGGAAACTAGAATAAAGGTATACACGGTCATCTGTATATTATTTCTTAAAACTGCATGTGACACTACAATTGTCTCAATATAAAAAGTTTGATTAAAAAATATAGCTATAGACTTGACAGAGCACTTCCTATAGGCATTCTATAAGCCTATATTAAAACTAAATCTCACTTAAAAATAATTTTTTTGTAGTAAATCTGATCTCAAGGATATGAATGATCCTCAGAAGCAATACAAATGAAGAAGACGTTTAAAAACTTCACTAAGCAAAATAATGCAAATTAAAATGCATGTTTTAGTCATTTGTATTGATTCACTTGTCAGGTTAACAAAGATTTACAGATGGAAATACTCAGTATTTGCAAGGATACAATGAAATGATACTATTCTAAACTGCTGCAGATAGTGAAACTCATTCTGAGAAATCATTTGGAAATACCAAGAGGCAGAAACAAATTAAATTCTCAAAAATTGAAGGATGATGAAATTTGCTGGTGTATTCTTGTTACATAGACACAAGAAATATATTTTTTAAAACGTTAATAATATGGAATACTGCTTACTGAATAATGTGTGAAAAATCAGGATAGAAAATTATATGTATGTTCCAAATGATGTTTAAAACAAAACAGATACATTCTCACGTTCTTTCTTACACGTGTTTCTTGAAAATAAAGGCTGGATGGTAAATATCAAAATGGTAACAGTAATTATTTCAAGATTGTGAATGTTGGGAGCTTTATTTCTCTTCTCTATTTTCTCAGTTTTGACAATTATTATTTAATACTTCTGTAATCAGAAAAAAAGTTTAAATTTGACCCTTCAGTAGAAAAGATTGATCACCAGTTCAATTAAAGTTTAATAACAAATGCAAACATTTAGAAATGCAGAATTTTGCCCCGCAATTCAGCTAAAACCAGGTTCTTGTCACATGACCAGGAAAACTTAGACACGTGGACACATGGAAGGTGAGTAGAGCAGGATTTTATTGGGCAAAAGGAAAAAAAGAAAAAACTCAGCAAAGCGAGATGGGAGTCCTATTATCAGGCCCCCACCTCATGGATGAATCCCAGGCTACTACAGGGGACTGAAAAAGCACCTCACAGATTGAATCCCAGGCCACCACACAGGAACTGAAGAGGCCAGGCTCCTTCCCCTGCCCTGGTTCCACCCCATTCCCCCAGTGCGCATGCGGGCATGCTAAGGCCCTGGGCAGGTTCCCTCATCTGCACAAAAGCATCTGATGTAAACACTTGTGGGGCAGGTGGGAGATTTTCTGGGGACCCCTTTTTGTCTGCCTAGGCATTTGACTGTCTCCGAAAGTAATAACTCAAATATGGGTAGGTTATAATAAATTGAGGGGAGTTACTTAATTTTTTTTCTACAAATGTATTAAATAAATTACCAAGCTAATCTTAGGGGTTATGGGAATTTATCATTGTGCAATTTTTCACCAAATTTGACATCAAGAATCTTCATGGTAAGCTTTAAAACTTTTTAAACATTCAGTTAAGTGATGATCTGCTTTTAGTTAAACAGAATTAGCAGGGAAAAAACCCATAACTGGAATGGAGGTTTGAGAGGCAGATAAACTTTGTTTTATGGTTGAGAAAGAGTAGTGTTTGAGGAATTAAATGATTTGCTCAAGGTCATACAATGAATTAAAAGTGTAATATGAAGAAAACTCAGGCCTCCTGACAGGCTTGTGCCTTCTGCCGTGCTTCAGTACTGGTTCCTCAACTCTTACATTTGGACATGGGTATAAAATCAGCAACGACCATAGTCACATGTATTCTGATAAGATTTGTACATTTAATTCATCATTGCTAGAGAGTTCGTTTAGAGCTGGGTGTGGTGGCACGTAACTGTAGTCCCAGCTACTCAGAAGGTGGAGGTAGGAGGATGGTTTGAGCCCAGGAGTTTGCGTTCAGCCTGGGGGACATAGCAAGACCCCATCATTTCAAAAAGTTCATTTATGTGACAGTTGGCTAGGCAGAATATTTAACTTATCAGTAAGATACACAAACACTTAGATTATCTACAGTAGGACCAGGCACAGTGGCTTATGCCTGTAATCCCAGAATTTTCGGAGGCTGAGGTGGGCAGATGGCTTGAGTCCAGGAGTTTGAGACCAGCCTTGGCAACATGGCAAGAGCCTGTCTCTACAAAAACTACAAAAAATAGTCAGGTGTGGTGGCATGTGCCTGTATTCTCAGCTACTTAGGAGGCTGAGGTGGGAGAATTGCTTGAGCTCAGAAAGTCGAGGCTGCAATGAGCCAAGATCTAACCACTGCACTCCAGCCTGGGTGACAAGCCAGACCTTGTCTCAAAAAAAGAAAGATTATCTACAGTGATTACTGCTTACTGTCAGCTTGCTAGAGACATTCCACCTGCCTACAGGTAGCAGAACATCTCACCTTTCCCCCCATCCCTTTCAAAATTCTCTTCTCTTGGGTACTAGGCTTAATACCTGGGTGACGAAATAATCTGCACAACAAATCCCTGTGATGTGAGTTTATCTATATAATGAACCTGCACATGTATCCTTGAACCTAAAATACAAGTTTTTTTAAAAAACCCACAACATTTTCTTCTCTCAAGTATTTTCTTCTGAAGTTGAAAGGAAAGATCTTTTCTCGTAGGTGCTCTGGAGTCCGTCAGGATGCAACGTGTACCCCCAATTGTCTTCTGGATTATATGGTTCCAAATATGAATCTTTTCTCTGCTCAGAACTTCTTCTCTGCTCAGAACTTCTTCTCTATTGACTCTAGTGATTCTCTAATCACTTTTTGTCATTTTGAGATCATTTGCTACTATTATGTTTGGTGTGGAGGTTATGTGGTCCCTGCAAGGGGAAGAATTCTGTGTTCTCCATTACAACTTTGTTCCAAATATAGACACAAAGTCGTACTTTTAACTCACTGAGCGTAGTTTCAATTACCACAATTTATACAGAGTGCTAGATATGACTACTATAAAATGGAGATAATGAGATAAATTTTGCCTTTGTTGTTAGGATAAATGATTAAGCACTAAACAAAATTTGCCTTTGTTGTTAGGATAGATGATTAAGCACTATCAAGTACTTAGTATAATATAGTTATATTATAATTTCTATAACGTACTAAATAGACTATACTATAATTATCTAAAATACCATAAATATAAATATTAGGTGTTATCCACAGACTGAAAGAAATTTTCATCAATATTATACTTTCCTTTGTAGCTACATTCCTGTCATCCAATACAAAATGCTAGTCTTTTAAAATTTCTGTCTCTTAAACAGTCTTCAGGCACGCTCCACACCACTACTTGAAATCAGGCTCCAAGAAAATGTGGCATAGGTAGAGGAAAAATTCCCCAACTCTCAGGCCTTTTCTGTCCCATGATCTGCCTCTTTCCCAGATGATTATAAGTGAGAATGTCCTCTGACTTAAAGGGAGACCTCACTCCCTACCAATTACGAGTGTATTGTCCTGGGAACCCAAATGGAATAATTTTAATTTTTTTTTTTTTTTTTTTTTTTTTTTTGAGACGGAGTCTCGCTGTGTCTCCCAGGCTGGAGTGCAGTGGCGTGATCTCGGCTCACTGCAAACTCCGCCTCCCGGGTTCACGCCATTCTCCCGCCTCAGCCTCCCAAGTAGCTGAGACTACAGGCGCCCGCCACCACGCCCGGCTAGTTTTTTGTATTTTTAGTAGAGACGGGGTTTCACCATGTTAGCCAGGATAGTCTCGATCTCCTGACCTCGTGATCCACCCGCCTCGGCCTCCCAAAGTGCTGGGATTACAGGCTTGAGCCACCGCGCCCGGCCTGATTTTAATCTTAATACAACAAGCTAGTATCATTATTGTTCCTAAAGTCTTATTTATTCAGTCTTAAATAATACCATATGAAAGACCAATAAGCCAGTTCAGGTTTAAGTTGAACCAGCCTCGGCATTGCCTATTTCATTTGTACATATTTCCTTCCATTATGAGTGAGAATTTAGGTGCACTAAGTCTATTTTCAGCTCCTATGCACCCAACAATGGCTTGAACAAGAGCACATTTCCGTAAGAATAAATAACATTTTGGCCGGTTACTAATGCCACCGGTTATTAACGCCACTGCACTCCAGCCTGGAAGACACAGCGAGACTCCGTCTCAAAAAAAAAAAAAGAATAAATAACATTTTGCAGACACGTCACAGCTTCAATTCACAGTTAATGAACAAACATTCGTCCAAAAAAAGTCCAAGAGAACTAACACTCTATATAATGCAAACAACTTTTTACACTATCATGCAGAGTATTTTGGCTCTTTAAAATCACTTCTCTCAAATTTATTTCTCATGATACTCTTTTACTTTATATTTGCATAACTAAATAGTTAAGTAGATCATTTGAGTAATTTTCCAAGAAAAAAGGCACAAAAAGATGGGCTTAAAGATAAAAGGGAAAGTTATTCAACTATTGGCTCAGTCACCAGCAACTCATTTTTTCTGGCCTTTGGATGTATGTGAGGTGAGCTTCATTAGTTAGTCAGTAACACTGAGTACAAAGCAAAATACTAAGTAATTTGCTTCCTTCTTTGATCAACCAACATACACATTTCACAAAGAGAGGGATAAGGGATAAATAGGAACAGTTACATGATTAATATGGCGTCCTCCCTCTAGGCAGAGTTTGTTCCAGATCTCTCTTGCCTAGTTGGAAACCACACTAGTAATTCGAACAAGGGAAATTGAACATGAGGAATCAGTAAGTAGGTCAGTGGTGGTTAATGCTAGAGGGAAAATCTAAGTCAAACAGATGTAGCTCCTGCAGGGAGCAGCAACCACCACTAGAACTGAAGAAAACTGAACAAAGAAGGAATTTAGAAAGTTAGAGGAAGGCCCTACAAGGTAGACATTCAAGTTTCTGAGAAGAGGTTTGGATGCCATAGAAACATGCTGCCTACCACTATGGTAAGGGAGAGCATAACAGAAGTTGTCTACCCCTGAACCCCCTGTGTAGGCTAGGAAGCACTAGCCACTGAAGTAGGAGGGCCACGGCCACTGTGATAAACACTGCCAGGATTCCTTCCTGCTGATCCACTTGCCACGATATAAACAGAACAGAGGAAAAAGAATGCCACTTCTTCCACCCTTGCAATGTCCCTGCAGCACCCTGTATTGGGAGATCCTAACATAGAATCAGTCAATGAACGAGAAAGGGTGTCTGCAGAGTCCAGTTCTAGAATAAAAAATCATAGCAAAGAGGATAGATCATAACCGGCACACGGTTTAACATCCACCCTGGGACAAGAGACAAAGCCTTGGACCCGCTTAAGGGGAGGAGCCTGAGAAGTCTACATAAAGCCAGAACCCTTAGAAGATCTCACTCAGGGAAAAAGCCACCTAGTCCACTGGGAGATGAAAACAGAAATTTGGACTACTTAATTTTTTTTTTTTCAATAGCTTTTGGGGGAAAGTTTGTTACTATAGGTGTGATCTGAGTTGGAAAAAAAGGCCTGTCTTCTTTCTAGTTAAAGAGTTGGAATTTACATTAACCTTAGGGTCTTGGAACCCCAGGCCAGAAATTAACGTAAAAAGTCTTTTGGGGCCAGGCACGGTGGCTCACACCTGTAATCCAGCACTTTGGGAGGCCAAGGCAGGTGGATCACTTGAGGTCAGGAGTTCAAGACCAGCCTGGCCAACATGATGAAACCCCATTTCTACTAAAAATACAAAAACTAGCTGAGTGTGGTGGTGGGCGCCTGTAATTCCAGCTACTCAGGAGGCAGAGGCAGAGGCAGGAGAATGTCTTGAACTGGGGAGGCAGAGCAGAGATCATGCCATTGCACTCCAGCCTGGGTGAGAGAGTGAGACTCTGTGTCAAAAAAGAAAGAAAGGAAGGAAGGGAGGGAGGGAGGGAAGGGAGGAAGGAAAAGAGAGAGAGAAAGAGAAAGGAAAGGAAAAAAGAAAGAAAGTTTTTTTGGGGCAGCAATGTCCTTGAGATTTCTTGGAAAGCAAAACAAAGTTACTCTGGGTAGACATACCTTTCGTCTAGGTTATCTAGGTTGTACAGGATTCCCATAGATATAAAGCCATACTGAAAATGAGCCTGCAATCACATATTACAAACAAAAATGCCATGACTGAGTATTGGCAGACATTAAGCGATAGCAGAAAAAAATAAACCCATTAAATTTATAAAATAAATATAGTACAGAAATCAGATGGACACTATAAAATAAGCATGTTTTCAATGACTGATGCCATAAAAAGCAAGGAAATACTAAAGAGCTATTCAAATAAAACAGAACTGGCCGGGCGTGGTGACTCGCACCTGTAATCTCAGAACTTTGGCAGGCCGAGGCGGGTGCATCACGAGGTCAGGAGATTGAGACCATTCTGGCTAACACAGTGAAATCTTGTCTCTACTAAAAATACAAAAAATCAGCTGGGCATGGTGGCGGGTGCCTGTAGTCCCTGCTACTCGGGAGGCTGAGGCAGGAGAATGGTGTGAACCCGGGAAGTGGAGGCTGCAGTGAGCCAAGATCACACCACTGCACTCCAGCCTGGGTGACAGAGCGAGACTCGGTGCCCACCCCCACCCCCCAAAAAAATAAACAGAAGTAATAACAATGAAAAATAAAGAGCGACACTGAAATTAAATAAATAATGGAGAGATTTCTACTAATTTCTAATATGTAGACGGGTGTGAAAGACACATGGTAACAACAAGAAAAACCCTAAAAAAACTAAAATAATATTTTTCTATGATATCAGTACGGAAGGAGCAATAAACAAAAGAAAGTCCTGATGAAAAGCAAATTACAATGTAGTCAACTTAAACCAATCATATAAATTATATTACCTTAAATGTAAATGGACTAAGCACACTAGTTAAAAGGTAACAATTTTTTTTTTTTCAGACAGGATAAAAAAAGACCAACTATATGTTCTTCACAAGAGATTCACTCTTAATACAAAGACACAGATATGTTAAAAGTAAGGAAGGAAAAATATATAACCATATAAACACTAATCATAATCATAGAGCTGGTATAATTTATTAATATCACACAAATTAAATATCAGTATAAGCAGCATTACTAGTGATAAAGAGGGATGTTGTATTATGATAAGAAGCTGCACCAGTCAAGAAGGCATAACAGTTCTAAATGTTTGTGTAACTAATATTCGAATGAGAATCTATCTGCCATGCTGGAGAGACTCCGTGGAGGAGAATGAAGTGGGTTAGCTGACAGCTCCGGCTGAGTTCCCAGCTGGCAGCCAGGACAAACTACGGGAGGTCATTGAAGCCTTCTAGTGTCCAAATTTTAGCTGGTACCATATGAACCAGAAGAATCACCTTGTCACTCAACAGGATTGTGAGAAATAATAAAATTGTTGTTTTAAGACACTTTTTGGGGTGGTTTGTTATGCAGCAATAGATAATGGAAATAAAACTTAAATCTGAATTAGCAATAAAAATATGTTATTTAATGATACAAAAGTAATAGCAAAAGGAGTCAGTAAAAAAAATTAAATTGGGACCAGGCGCGGTGGCTCACGCCTGTAATCCCAGCACTTTGGTAGGCCAAGGAAGGTGGATCACAAGGCCAGGAGATCGAGACAATCTGGCCAACGTGGTGAAACCCTGTCTCTACTAAAAATACAAAAATTAGCTGGGCATGGTGGTGCGCACCTGTAGTCCCAGCTACTCGGGAGGCTGAGGCAGGAGAATCACTTGAACCCTGGAGGGAGAGGTTGCAGTGAGCCAACATCGTGCCACTGCACTCCAGCCTAATGACAGAGCTAGACTCCATCTCAAAAAAACAAAAAATTAAATTGGTTGATTGGTTGCCTCTTTGATACATTAAACTATTTGCTTGTATTACCTTAATACAAATAAAAAATTTTTAAGACAAAAAAGAGAACTTATGTGCTAATAAAAAATCCTGAAGAAGTTACCCAGAATTTAGTACATGAAGATGAAAATAGCAAAGAGAGGAATTAATTCCAGAAGAAGGAGCAATAAAGAATAGGGTATGGAAATATTCAAAGATGTAATATTTCAAGTACCATTAACACTTGAGAAGAGATATGAAACCTAAGATTACAAAATAGAATTCCTGAGGAAAATAAATAAAAAGAAATCTATATCTATATACATCATATGAAAACTAAAAAGCACCCAAGTCAGAAGATCTTAAAAAGAAACAGAGAAGAGACATGTTATATTTATAGGATGATGAACCCTCAACAGACTTCAACAGCAACAATAAAAATCAGGACACCATGAAGTAATACATTCAAAGAGCTGAAAGAAAATAATACTTACCAGCCTGGGCAACATGGTGAAACCCTGTCTTTACAAAAAATACAAAAATCAGCTGGGCCTGGTTGTGCACGTCTGTATGCCTAGCTACTAGGGAGGCTGAGGTGGGAAGATCACTTGAGCCTGGGAGATGGAGGCTGCAGTGAACTGTGATAGTGCCACTACACTCCAGCTCTGGTGACACAGCAAGACCCTGTCTCAAAAAAAAAAAAAAAAAAAAAAAAAAAAGAAGAGAAAATAATACCTAACTATTGTTCAACAGTGACAGCAAAATAGAAAAATAGGTATCTGTTATCCACAGAATCACACAGCTATGGCATTTACTATGGTTAAGACACTGAAATCCTTTCCCACCAGTTGGTAGATAGCTGCTGCTCCAAGCCTTCTGGTGTATCCTTTTCTCATAATGTCAGTCACTAGCCTTTCCCACAGGACCCTCCTTCCCAGCTCTCAAAAATCCAACAACCGAAATGTTGATGCTTGGCACATAAAGAGGCTTCCAGGACCTTGCGCCAGCCCTGTGGTTGGTGTCTCCTTTGATTGGCTAGGCCCTGCCCATATATCAAAATCCTGCCTCCCAGCGAGCCGGCAAAGGACTGTCCTATTTCTTCTCTGAGTCTATCACCTGGCCCTGGGGGAAATGGGTGCTCTGGGCACCACTGGGAGTTTGTGCAGGTGTCTGCCAGCCTACAGGCCTGCAAGCCAAGTTGCTGTCTGTCCGATGTGCTAGCTCTCATCACACAGTGTTCTCCTGGCCAAAATGAGCATCTATCTTACTGATAGCAGCGCTTGTACCCTGTAGACAAATGCCCAATACCAGGCTGGCTGCCTATCCAATGCTGTGGCCAACTGCTGCAGGTTACACTCCTTGCATTCATCTTTGAGTGGCCACTGTGGGAATTGTAATCTTCTTAGGACTTTGAGAAAGCCATGGAGAAACAGAAAAAACAGTTATCAGCCAGTAATGGAAAACCATTCAGGTAAACCTAACTAATATCAAAACTAATATAGATAGCTAATATCAGTTTCTGTTGCTTGTAACCAAATACGCTGATACACCCCATGCCTGTTGCTCTTTCAGTGTCTCATTTCCCAGGGAATGCTACCACTACTTACTGGCTATGTGACCTCAGGCAAACTGCTTAACTATTCAGTGCTTTAACTTCCTCATCTGTAAAATGGGGATAACAAAAGAATCAACATGAAGCAACGTTGTGAGGATTTGTAAAACATGTAAAACAGTACCTGGCAGGCAGCATTACTATGTAAGTGTTGACTTTTAATATTATTAGTCAATTATCAGTTTTAGGATCAGGCATCACTTTTTCAGGGAAAGCTCCTATAACTTCCTGAAGTCAAAAACCTTTATTCTAGGCTCTTTCCCACCTTTTCTCATAGCACCAGTCACAGTCATAATTTTACATTGATTTATGTAATTGCTTTCCTTAACCTAGATATTGACTACACAGGTGTTCATTGTATTCTTTTACTTTAAGCCTGTACATATATACTTTTAAATTTTTATCAGATTTTTACACATTTTACTAGGGAATAATTGACATACAATAAGCTGTTCATATTGAAAGTGGACACTTTTATAAGCTTTCAAACATGTATGAAACTGAACCAATAGTCCCATAGACTGTTCGTTTGGATAAACATATAAATTGACCTTTTTGGTCTTAAAACTTGAAGCTTACATTTGTTTTATCTGAATTTCTTCCTCAGGAAACAATATTCAGGCCTCTCAAAAAGCACCACAGAACTGAAACTCACCAGATCTTGGCAGCAGATGCAGGACCCCCTCACTCACCGTGATTGCCCCTTCCTAGTTGCTGTTTTCTTACATATTGTTACATTTCTTCCCTGCTAATATAAACCCCTGGTTTTAGTCAGTCAGGGAGATGGATATGAGACTGAGCCCCCATCTCCTCGGGTGCAACACCCAATTAAAGCCTTCTTCCTTGGCAAGACTTGTCTCAGTGATTGGCTTTTTGTGCAGTGAGCAGCAAGACCTAGACCAAACCCCTGGTGTTTCAGTAATATGTATACATTTGTGAAAATATCACCACAATAAAGCCTATCAAGTTTTATTTCCTGTAGAGCTCAAAGCCTTTGGAAATATTTTTTTTGTTGTTGGAGTACTTCTTCCAAATATAGTTTCAGACAAGATCTTTACGTGATGAATGTTCTGACGCCTTGTGTGACAGAGTTTCTAGTTCAGCCACACACTGAGATAATAGTGTAGTTTTATGTAAAATTCTAGATTTAAAATTCTTTCAATTCTTTGAAAAGATTATTCCATATTATTCTTGCATGCCAATTTTATATACTGTATCTTTTATGTGATTATGTGACTCATGCCTTTATCCACAACTAGACTATAAACTCCATGAAGGGAGAAATCATGTTGTTTTTGCTCAATATTGTACCAGAGTATCCAGCACAGTGCCTAATAGGTGCTATTCACATTTGTTGAGGGCCAGGCATAGTGACTTACGCCTGTAATCCTGTGCTTTGGGAGACCAAAGCAGGAGAATCACTTGAGACCAGGAGTTCGGAGCTATAGTGAGCTATGATCATGTCATTGCACTCCAGCCTGGGCAACTGAGCAAGAGCCTGTCTCTAAACAAACAAAATCCATTTATTGAATGAAAGTTAGTGGGAGGCAAGACTAGAAAGATATTTGGCATAATATTTTGGATGGGCTTGACTGCCAGTTGGAAGAGCTTGTATTACATTTTGTAAGCAATAGATTTACAGAAAGTTGTAAAATAGTGTAGTGACATAATTAGAGCAGCATTTTAGGAGGCTTTTCTGACAGCAGTATGTTGGATATATTGGAGTAGAGGAAACCAATTACAGTGCCATAGCAACAATGTAGAAGAGAAAAATGAAGGCATGATTTCAGATGCTGGGTATGGGAATTTCAAAGTGAAGACATATTTGAAACAGGATGGAACTTCACAAGGGTGCTGAGCCTGTCTATGATGATTTCTAAATTTCAGCTATGGATCAACAGATACAGGGAATTTCAGGTAAGTTCTGAGGTTTTAAATGCCTTTTGTTTAACATGCTGTTGGAATATTCATATCACGATAAACAGGAAAAAGTTGAAAATTTGTCTATAGAGCTCAGGACATAGGTCAAAACTAGAGAAATGGTCTATTTTTAAATAGGGCTGGTCAGCTCTGTGTTCATGAGTGTCAAGTCTACTGTCCACATTTGGATGGCACAGAAGCTAAGACTGGTTTTTAAACTTTTAAATGCTGGAGAAAAAAAAACAAAAGAAAAATAATGTTTTGTGCTGCATGAAAATTATATGAAATTAAAATTTTATCATTCCCAAATAATTATATTGGACCAAAGCAACAGTTACTCATTTTCTTATTGTCTATGGCTGCTTCTATGCTACAAGAGCAGAGTTGAGAAGCTGCTTTAGAAACTGTATGACTTGCAAAGTCCAAAATATTTACAATCTGCCCCTTTACAGAAAATGTTTACCACTGTGTACATACATTGCTGAGTTGTCAACTGTCGTCATTCTTTTATAAGGCAATTTCGCCAGAAAGGAGAACAAAAAAAAAAAAAAAGCTGTATTAAGGTAACAAAATGATGGATTTTTCCCTTCCCAAATTCTTTCAAGTATTTTGATAAGACATGGATAGCTTTTTTTAAAAAATCCATTCAAGTATTTTAGGCTAATGCAAATGAATTTACTGTTTGAAGAGTGAAATTCCAGGCCTGTAATAAAAAGTGGAAACTTTGTTAGGTCTTACCAAGCAAAAGCTTATACAAGTAAAGCTGACTATAAAGTGTGGTGGGGAGCAAGAAACTAGATTCCACTTGTTCAGCTATAGGGAGGAGCTGTGTCATAGATAGATCAGTCACTTCTGGTTAAAGGTTCAGGTGTGTGCAACATTCAGAGGCACAGGAATTCAATTTATCAGTTACCCAGGAGTTGACTTTTGAGCACAATTCTTCCCAATAAGAAAGGCCTCTTGGTATACCAAAGAGTTGTGTGGTGGGTATGAAGATCAAACAGGCTGAGTGAGGCTGTGAACAGTTGTCATTAAACTAGGATAGCTTCTTATTATAGGGACATAATTAGTCTGACCAGAGAGCCTGAATTGGTTAATCACAATACCTTCTGCTATAGATAAAGTAGATAAATATTGACAAATCATTGCTCTTTGGTTCTCACATTTTACACCCCATATTTATCATTAGTCTTCAGTTATTGTAGAACGGCACCGTTGTAGACAATAATAAAATATTCCTAAAGTTATCATTATATTTACTCTCTTTAATAAGGAGCAGCATGGCCTTTTTGATGGAATTTGGAGAACACCCTAATATTATCAGTACCAGTTTAAAAGTTAACTCAGAAAGTGACTTTTTTAATCTCCTTCTCTCCAAATTCTGAGGAGTTCATTATTTTTAGAAATTATATGTTCAACTTATTGTGGGTACTTACTATATTTTGTGATGAATCTTTAGCTGTTTTGTCAAAAGGTGACAGCTTTTTCTTTCCCTTTAGCATGGTCAAATGACAGAGGTAAGGAATGTCATATCATAAAACATATGACTTTATAGGGTTTGAGGTATATAGTTTTTTTTTTTAGTGTATAGAGTGACTTGAAATATACTACAATATTTTCTGTTGTAATTTTTTTAGCACATATTTGCTATAAGATGGAAGCCGGAATGGCACAATAGTATGCTTTCCATTTCAGACATATCAAATCTGTGGGGTCAATGAGAAACAATACGACAAAGTCCAGAAATCTATTGGAAATGTGGAACTACACTGTGGGTAAAGGTGAGGCCTACAGACACTAGAGTTGGAAGTCAGCAGATGAGGTCAATAAGAGAATCTGTGGAAATGGAAGAGATGCCATGTGGTGTGAAGGGAAGATATATAAAGTATCTGCCATGGTGCTTGGCATGTGCTATGCACCTTATACATGGTAGATGCTAACAGTGGATCTGCAGCTGAGGAACACTGGGATTACAAAAAGGAAAAGAAGCCAGTGAGAGGGAATGTAGCAACATTTTAGAATATAAGGTAAATATACAAAAATCCATTATATTTCTCTGTATACTAACAATAAGCAGTTTAAAATTAAAAATTTAAAAATACTATTTACAAAAGCAACAAAAACCATGAAAAACTTGGGATAACTCTAAATCAACTTCATTATTTTTCTCCTTTCATCTTCTGTTTCTAATCCCATTCCTTCTCCTCCAGACACTAGAATTAATGCATATAACATATGCCTTTACAATATGCTCTCCTAATACTTATTTGGACATATATGTATACTTGAAAAAATACACAGTGGTCTTCCTGTGTATTTAATGTTTTTTCATATAATTAGTGTAATTCTGGCCTTTCATAATTTGGCCACTGTGTTCAGACAATTAAAAACTTACAAAACAAACAAAGTAAAACAAGACACAACCCCAAGAAGTTCAGGAAGTCACTGACTATTACTATATTGGAAGAAATAGACATACACTTGTTGTTTTGTTTCTATTATACTCCCTGGAGGTATCTGTTTTACATTTTTTGGGGGGAATTAAAGCTGTTTAAGGAATTTTCTTTTTTAGTACTATACTGAGAAGTAATGGCAATATAGTTTTTGTCTTTTGGTTTTATGGTGGTTTTGTTTGTGTGTGTGTTTGTTTTGAGAGCTGGGATTCAGTTCTGAGGATTGCCTACAGGAAGACAGTGCAGAAATACTCAGGGACATTTCCATGACATATTTAGGAAGAGCTGCCACCTGCAGGTAAAAAAATGAAATAAATGCACTGGGCCTTTTTTTTTTTTCTTTTTTAATGAATGGAATTCATTATCACTACTTGTTTTTCTTTGTTTAAAATAATCTTGCTCCCTCTTTCTCCTGCCAATTTATGAATCTTTCCTGCCTTTCCTTTTCTTAATTCCCAGTTCTTTCACTTTTTCTTTTGAAGATCATTCTCTTCACCTCCTTCAGTCAGTCTACCTTCTACTCCACCAAAGACACATATGACAAGATGTCTAAAATACAGTGATTAGACTGAAGGATTTAGTTTTAGTTTCAGTTTTCACATTTAGTATGTCAATAGCCCTAGGCTTTGTCACACATAAAACATTATCTTAGATTTTAGCCTCCAAACATTAGGAATATGCTTATTTGATTCTTTTATTCTTGTTTTCATTTTTTTTTTTAAAGTCTTATATTCAGCTTTCAGAGTGTCAGTTTAGAATGGTTTCACTATAAGGTCATACACTTCTTTTATCATTTCTCTTAATCTCTGTGTTTTTCTGAAATTAAAGCTCTATCAATTCTTTCTTAAAGTTGTTTTTGTACTCAAGGCTATTTTTCTTTTAGTCTACAGTTAGATCACAGCTACCTGCATGAGGCTCTACTGACTGGATTTAAATATTCTAGTGTTAGTTTCTATCACTTATTTTTGAGTGGAAATGGCTTAATTCCAATTAAAAATTTGTTCAAGGCCTAAGAGGACTGTATTTTTACATGTGTATTGCTACATTTAAAATGAAGCAATATGTATTAGTCACCCCTTGGTATGGTATGCTGACGAAAACATTGATTTCCAAATTTTAGTGGCGTAAAATAATAAACATTTACTTTTCATTCACAACACGATCCACTATTAGGACACCCTCTTTCTTCTTGTAGTTGCACCAGCTGGAACACGTGCTGTTCAAGGTTGCCATTGCAAGGAAAAAGAGGGATAGAAAAAGGCTACTTAGTTCTTAACTGTTTTATCATTTATGTGACATTCATTACTACCACTTACATTTTATTGGCCAAAAATTGTCATAAGTCCCCAAAGGAAGGCTATGAAATATACACAAGCACATGGATATGTGATGAGAATTAATAGTCTTTATCACAGTACTTTTCTGGTTAGTCTTTGACTTTTTCTCACAGAGAGTAATAATATATGAAATGGAGAAAAAATTTTGAAAAAAAAGGATTAGAACCCGATCATATAACTTTCAAAATTAGTAAAGTAGGATTTGGAGGTAAATTAATACATATATGAGGCTTATTTTTAAAGCATAAAGTATACTCATATTAATAAACTTATTTCAAAGGGATTTGTAGAGATTTTAAAGTATGTCCACAAATTCTTTGCCATTCTTCCCATCTTTTTTTTTTTTTTTTAATTGTACTTTAAGTTCTAGGGTACATGTGCACAACGTGCAGGTTTGTTACATATGTATACATGTGCCATGTTGGTGTGCTGCACCCATCAACTCGTCAGCACCCATCAACTCATCATTTACATCAGTTATAACTCCCAATGCCATCCCTCCTTGCTCCCCCCTCCCCATAATAGGCCCCAGTGTGTGATGCTCCCCTTCCCATGTCTAAGTGATCTCATTGTTCAATTCCCACCTATGAGTGAGAACATGCGGTGTTTGGTTCTCTGTTCTTGCAAAAGTTTGCTGAGAATGATGGTTTCCAGCTGCACCCATGTTCCTACAAAGGACACGAACTCATCCTTTTTTATGGCTGCATAGTATTCCATGGTGTATATGTGCCACATTTTCTTAATCCAGTCTGTCACTGATGGACATTTGGGTTGATTCCAAGTCTTTGCTATTGTGAATAATGCTGCAATAAACATACGTGTGCGTGTGTCTTTATAGCAGCATGATTTATAATCCTTTGGGTCTATACCCAGTAATGCGATGGCTGTGTCATATGGTATTTCTAGTTCTGGATCCTTAAGGTGCCATTCCTCCCTTCTAAAGGTGGAGACTGATTCCTCTCTCTATGCATATGGGCTGCACTTTGGGACTCACTTCTAATGAACTGAGTATGGTGGAAGTGATGATGTGCAGCTTCCAAGATGAGATCATAGAATGCTTTGTCGCCTGCTCCTTGCTCTCTCTTTCAGATCACTGGCCTGGGGGTGGGGCAGGAGCCAGGTGACAGGTTGGGAGGATACATCAAACAGCTCTATGTGCAATGAGGGACTGAGTCCTACTGCCAACAGCCATGCACGTGAGCCTTTGTAGAAACGGATCCTCCAGTTTCAATCAAGGCTATGAATGCCTGCCGCTCTCCCAACCTCATGAGAGCTCCTGAGCCAGAGCCACCCAGCTAAGTGGCTCTTAAATTCCAGATTCACAGAAACTGAGATAATAAACATTTTAATTTTTAGTCACTATGATTTGGGGTAATTTGCTATGCAGCACCAGATAACTAATTCAAGGTTATAAGAAAAGTCTATTTTATTGGCATAAACATTTTGAAACTGACCCAATAGTCCCATAGACCAGGGGTCCCCAACCCCCATCCATGGCCTGTTGGGAACTGGGCTGCAAAGCAGGTGACCTATGAGTGAGCATTACCACCTGAGCTCCATCCCCTATCAGATCAGTAGCAGCATTAGATCCTCTTAGGAGTGTGAAACCTATGGTGGACTGTGGATGCCAGGGATCCAGGTTGCATGCTCCTTATGAGAATCTAATGCCTGATGATCTGAGGTGGAACAGTTTCATCCCACAACCATGGCCCCCAATGTCTGTGGAAAAATTGTCTTCCACGAAACCAGTGCCTGGTGCCAAAAAGGTTGGGGACTGCTGCCATAGACTGTTTTTTGGATAAACATAGAAATTAACTGTTCTGGTCTTAAAGCTTGAAACTTACATTTATTTTATCTGAGCTTCTTCCTCCAGAAGGCCTCTTAAAAAATATATCAAAGAACTGAAACTCACAAAATCACTGCATCCAGACAATGAGATGCCAGTCCCTTCATTCATTATGATCACTTCCTTACCTCTCCCTAGTTGCTGTTTTCTTATACATTGTTACATTTCTTTCCTGCTATATAAACCCCTAATTTTAGTTAGTCAGAGATGGATTTGAGACTGATCTCTCATCTCCTCAGCTGTAGCACCGGTTTAAAGCCTTCTTCCTTGGCAATAATTGTTGTCTCAGTGATTAGCTTTCTGAGCTGTGAGCAGCGGAACCTAGACAGAATACCTGGTGTTTCAGTAACAATTTCCTATTGAATGCTAACCAAAAATATTCTAATTAACAATTTTTTTCTTTGTTTCGATACAGGGTCTTGCTGTGTTGTCCAGGCTGGAGTGCAGTGGCACAATCATGGCTCACTGCAGCCTCAACTTCCCAGGCTCAAGTGATCCTCCCACTTCCGCCTCCCAAGTAGCTGGGACCACAAGCTTGTACCACCATGCCTGGCTAATTTACATTTTTTATTTTTTGTAGGAATCTCACTATTTTGCCCAGGCTGATCTTGAACTCCTGCACTCAAGTGATCCTCCCGCCTCAACCTCCCAAAATGCTGGGATTATAGGCATGAGCCACCATGCCAACCTTAATTAACACTTTAAAATAAAATTACATGAATATGCCATGTGTGTAGGGAAGGAAGAGAGAAATGAGGGGTTGAGCACCTCAGTGATTTTATTGTCCTGTTATTATACTATATTAACAACCAAATAATTCCAAAGAAAACCCCAGAGAATTTAGATATTTTCATTGAAATCTACCAATAAAACATAGAAATTTCATAACTACTGTATATGCCCAACATTAAAAAAGGATTCCCATTTTAAATTAGTCAATATAAGGTATAATTTATAGTAATTAAAATACAGATTACTTGTTCAGTGTGTAAAAGAAGGAAATGTGTTCATGGCTATAAGAAATCAGATTTTGATCATACATCAGCTGCTAGTTACTTGCTGTAATGAGTCTAATTTGATATTTAGGGTCATATTGTTGTCAGTTTTTACTGTGTGGTAGTTTAGGCTTGGTGGTAAGATGTCTAAAAATGACTAGAACCACTGTCCTATTATAATGAAACTCTGTAAAATAATCAAATTTGCTTTTATTTATGTGTCATATTACCTTTCTTTTGGTGATAGATTTCAAAGTAAAACTTAAGAATTAGTATATCACAAAGAGATTTTAAATATGGTCTGCATCGATTAGTTTTATTATGCTATCAAGTAAGTAAGATTAATAATAACACCATGATCTCCCAAAGAATCAGCTCACAGGATGCTTGTACCCATGAGTCCAATAAACTTGATCATATTGATACCCTGACCTTAGGCATGAGCTCCTAATGAAATAAAAAAAAGATCATTGATATATTACCCATATAATTCACCCCTTTAAAGTGTAGAGTTCAGTGGCTTTTAGTATATTCACAAGATTGCACAACCATCACCACAATCTAATTCTAGAACATTATCATCATCCCCTAAAGAAATCTGGTACCCTAGCAAGTACTCCTCATTCTTCCCTCCCCTCAGTCCCTGGTTACCCATAATCTATTTTCTGTCTCTGGACATTTTATATAAATGAAATTATGCAATATGTGACCTTGTGTATATGGACTCTTAGCATAATGTTTGCAAGGTTCATCCACATTGTAGCATGTATCAGTATTTCTTTTTTTTTTCTTTTTTTTTTTTTTTTTGAGATGGAGTCCTGCTCTGTTGCCCAGGCTGGAGTGCAGTAGCGTGATCTCGGCTAACTGCAAGCTCCGCCTCTTGGGCTCACGCCATTCTCCTGCCTCAGCCTCCCAAGTGACTGGGACTACAGGTGCCCGCCACTACGCCTGGCTAACTTTTTGTATTTTTAGTAGACATGGGGTTTCACCGTGTTAGCCAGGATGGTCTCAATCTCCTGACCTCATGATCCTGTGTCCAGAATTGGTTCTTTCCGGTGGGTTCTTGGTCTTACTGACTTCAAGAATGAAGCTGCGGACCCACGTGGTGAGTGTTACAGTTCTTAAAGATGGTGTGTCCGGAGTTTGTTCCTTCAGATGTTCAGATGTGTCTGAAGTTTCTTCCTTCCAGTGGGTTTGTGGCGTTGCTGACCTCAGGAGTGAAGTCACAGACCTTCACAGTGAGTGTTATAGCTCTTAAAGGTGGCATGTCCAGGATTGTTTGTTCCTCCTGGTGGGTTCATGGTCTCGCTGACTTCAGGAGTGAAGCTGCAGACCTTCGTGGTGAGTGTTACAGCTCTCAAAGGTAATGCGGACCCAAAGAGTGAGCAGCATCAAGATTTATTGTGAAGAGCAAAAGCACAAAGCTTCCACAGTGTGGAAGGGGACCCCAGAGGGTTACTGCTGCTGGCTTGGGTGGCCAGCTTTTATTCTCTTATTTGGTACTGCCCACATCCTGCTGATTGGTCCATTTTACAGAGAGCTGGTTGGTCCATTTTACAGAGAGTTGATTGGTCCATTTTACAGAGTGCTGATTGGTGTGTTTACAAACCTTTAGCTAGACACAGAGTTCTGATTGGTGCGTTTTTACAGAGTGCTGGTTGGTGTGTTTACACACCTTTAGCTAGACACAGAGTGCTGATTGGTGCATTTACAATCCTTTAACTAGACAGAAAGGTTCTCCAAGTCCCCACTCAACCCAGGAAGTCCAGCTGGCTTCACCTCTCAATGCCCCCTCTAAACAGGACACCCCAACTGCTGTTGGGAATTGGGCAATGACCGCTCTAGCTACTTCCTGCTGGATAGGGGCGATGAAGGGGCCCTGCAGTTGTAGTGTCCTCCAGAGGGGAACTCTTTAGGCCAGTGAAAGGGCCAGTGGGTCAGTCCAGGGGTCCTTGGTAGAAGTTGTTAGTTGAGCTTATTTGGGGTTTCATTTGTAAGACTATCTGTAGATTGATGGCCTTGATCCCAGAGGAAACAAATTTGACAAGGAGTTTAAAAATACAGGGCCCGAAGGCAAGTAATAACAAGATGGCTGCCATGGGACCTAGAAAGGGGAGAAGCCGTGTCGCCCAACTCCAGAGGTTGGTATAAGAGTTTGAAAGGGGTTGTCTGATTTCAAAAGCCTTTTCCTGTAAATGCTGGGCAGCATCTCGTACTGTCCCTGACTGGTTAGTGTAAAAACTACACTCTTCCCCTAAGAAGGGGCAGAGGCCTCCTTTCTCAGCAGTGAGGAGGTCTAGGCCTCAGCGGTTTTGGAGAATCACTGCTGCCAAAGAGTCTATTTGGGATTGTAGAGAAAGGATAGATTTTGTTATTTCTTGTAAACTGTCTGAGAAATCCTTTGAGAGTGTGTTGTAGTAGGATAATACATGTTACACTCTTAACTTTTAGCAAATTTTACTTTTGTTGAAAATCTTATAAGTTTGGGATTTCAATTATTCTTTGCTATCAATAAGACCTCGTTCAGTCCATATTAGAATTGGTATAGATGGCTCCTTCCTGATACGGTAAGTACTTTAAGGTTCGGCTGAGTGCAAACAACACGCAGACCAATTATTAGACAATTTTCCTAACTCTGCTTCTACAAGAGTTTGCTTATCACTTACTGAATACCCATTGTGTCTTTTTCCCTTAATCGCCCAGGAGGAACCATCTATCATCCTGTTCTGAGGGGAGTTCCTCCTAGATCTGGTCAGACCTTTGTAGGGTAATTAAGATTTAGATCCCCTATTAGGAAACCTGCTGGGTTAAAGATTTTTGGTAGGAAGGCTACGGGTTGTCAGTGGCCTCAGTGCTTTCAGGCTACTCCCTTGTTTACACGAACAACAAGGTGGTATTGGAGTGTTATAGGGTTACAGAGAACGCCTTCAATTATCAATTATAGGTTTTAAATTTACCCTGGCTTTTAAAGGAATGGGGTACACTGTTTTTTCTTTACTACTTCCATCTGTCTTTCTTTCTCTTTGACTTCTTCTTTGTCTCTTTCTCTCTTTCCTTCTCCCTTTGACTCTTCCTTTCTTTCCTTCTTCGACTTTCTCTCTCTGTCTCTTCCTCTCTCTGTCTCTCTCTTTGACTCCTTCTTCGTCTCTGTCTCTTCCTCTCTCTGTCTCCCCTTTGTCTCTCTGTTTCTTCCTCTCTCTCTCTTTCTCTGACTTTCTGACTCTTTCTTTCTTTCTGCTGCCTCTGCCAGCTGCTTATGCTGCTGTTCTCCCCTCTCCTTCCCCTTTTGATGGCTTCGGCAATGTAAGACTGCCACGTCCTTGGGTTTTGCACTGTGTGCAATAGTAAATAATAAAATATCCTTGTGATATTTAATGGGGGTTCCTCCAGAGGTTAGGAACTCCCTTTCTTTCCATATAGCAGCATGGGATTGTAGGATTAGATAAGCATACTTGCTATCTGTATACACATTTATTCTTCTTCCCTTTCCCGGTTCTAAGGCTCGGGTAAGTGCCACTAGTTCTGCTAACTCGGTGCTGGTCCCTGGGGGAAGAGGCTTACTTTCAAGTACTATTACATCACTAACTATGGCATAACCCGCCCTTCATATCCCATTCTCCACAAATGAACTCCCATTGGTATATAGGTTAAGGTCAGGATCAGCTAAGGGGACTTCTAAGAGATCCTCTCATGCAGCATGAGTCTGGACTATAATTTGTTGGCAGTCAAGCTCGATTGGTTTCCCATCCTCTGGGAGAAAAGTGGCAGGGTTGAGGGCCACACACATGCGTATTTGAAGCACTGGTCCCTCAAGGAGTAGTGCCTGGTATCTAAGTAGGCAGTTGTCTGATAGCCATAAACTTCTTTTGGCATCTAGCATGCCATTTACATCAGGAGTAGTCCAGACAGTGAGATCCTTTCATTATATTATTTTGATAGCCTCTGACTCTAAAACGGCCACTGCCGCAACTACCCACGAACAATGAGGCCAGCCTTTTGCTACTACATCAATTTCTTTACTTAGGTATGCCACTGGTCGTGGGATTGCCCCACAAGTCTGAGTAAGAACCCCAAGAGTGATTCCTGCTCTCTCTGTGATGTATAAAGAGAAGTTTTGCCCTGTGTGAAGGCTTAAGGCTGGAGCTTGAGTTTGTTCCTTCCAATGCCCAGACTTCAGGGTTGATTCCCTCCTCAAGCAGGGGACAACAAATGGGTAACTTGTTCCCTATATTCATGTAGATAATAGCTCCAACTTTGGGTAATATGTCCCTCCCTAATAAGGGTATGGGACTTTCAGGCATAACAAGAAGGTCATGTGAAAAGATCAAAGTCTTCCAATTACAACTGAGGAGGTGGGAGAAATACCTGGTTACAGGCCATCCTAGGATTCCTCGGATGGTAACGGACCTTGAGGACAGTTGTCCGGGACAGGAGATTAACACTGAGAAAGCCGCGCCAGTGTCCAGGAAGAAGTCAATTTCCTAGCCCTCAATGGTTAAACATACCTAGGGCTCAGTGAGGGTGATGACATGAACTGGTGCTAGCCCCGGGTACCCTCAATCCTGTTGTTGGATCATCTGGTTGGGGGCTTCTGACCCAGAGAAACTTTGTCCTCTGGAGCAGTGCACCTTCCAGTGATTTCCTCAGCATAGCGGACATGGACAAGGGGGCGACTTGTTTCTCAGTGGACAATCTTTTTTTTAAAGTATCCTAGTAAAGCACACTGATAACAAACCTTACAGGGTGACTGACCTGCTCCATTTTCTGTCGTCTCTGAACCATCAAGGTTTGTTTGTATGAGAGCCATGACTAAGGCTGAGGCCTTTCTCTGATCTCGCTTTTTCTTTTGGGCCTGTTCCTGTTGGTCCCTATTATAGAACACTGAGGTTGCCAGGTTTAATAATGCCTCCAAAGTTTGTTCAGGGTCCAGGGCTCGCTTTTGGAGCTTTCTCCTGATACCTGCGACTGATTGGGAAATAAACTTATCTTTTAGAATCAGTTGACACTCTAGTGAGTCGGGTGACAGGGGAGTATATTTTCTTAGGGCCTCCCATAGACGCTTGAGGAAGGCAGAAGGATTTTCTTCCTTTCCCTGAGTTATGGTGGACATCATTGAAGAATTCATGGGCTTTTTCCTAATTCTCCTTAGTCCTTCTGCAACACAAGTCAATAGATGTTTACGACTCCAGTCCCCATGATCTAGGTCTAGCTCCCAGTGGGGATCCATACTGGGGATGGCTTGCTAATCGGTAGGGAATTTGTCCTTTTTTTTGGCTGTCATTCTATCATTTACTTGACGAAGATACCAGGTATCTCCAAATTCTTGGGCTGCAGCTAAAGCCGCGTTCTTTTCATTAAAGGCCAGGGTTTGATCTAACAACAGCATGACATCTCTCCAAGTGAGATTGAAGGTTTGCCCTAGACGCTGTAGGACATCTATGTACCTATCAGAATCATCTGAAAACTTCTCTAGGTCTGCCTTGATCTGCTTTAAATCAGAGCAGAAGAAGAGGACATGTACCCGGGTTGGGCCAAATTCCCCTCCCCCTATGGCTTGAAGGGGACATAATCGATACCCAGGGGTTTTTGTGGTCCTTTGGAGATTTCTTTGCTTGTTTCCTTCTGGGTGGGGGAGATTAGAGGAGGCTTCTCATTAATAGGAAAGGGGGCTATAGGGAGGCTAGGATATGGGGGTAAACTGAGAGGTCTTCCTGTGGGATGTAAATTGCAAGCTTTGCATAGTCGTGTATTCTCCTTCAATGAAAAGAAAGCTTGGACATAAGGTATTTCACCCCATTTGCCTTCCCTCTTACAGAAAAGGTCAAGCTGCAGGATAGTATTGTAATTTATGCTTCCCTCAGGTGGCCATTTTTCCCCATCAGAGAGAGAATATTGGGGCCAGGCCTTAGTGCAGAAAAACAATGAGCCACGTCTTTTTCAGGGTTTGCAGGTCAAATTGGTCGCAATGGCTTAGGATGCATCTTGAGGGTGAGCCTGTTGATGCCTGAGTGTTTCCCATCTGAAAGACAAAACCGCCCATGGTTTTGGTTTGTTTGTTTCTCCCCCTGCCCAAGAACCCGCAATGGTCCCTGGACACTGCTGAACAGAATAGTTGAGCTCACCGACGCAGCAGCAGAAACACCTCTTGTCTCCTAAAGTGCTGGGATTACAGGCATGAGCCACCGCTCCCGGCCTTCATTCCTTGTTATGGTGGAATAATATTCCATTATAAAGATATACCACACTTTGTTTAGCCATTCATCGGCTGATGGACATTTGGGTTCTTTCCACATTTTGGCTATTAAGAATAATACTGCTATGAGCATTTATGCACAAGTCTTTGTGTGGATGTTTTCATTTCTATTCAGTATATATGTAGATATGGAACTGCTAGGTCATATAGAAATTCTATGTTTTAACTTTTTGAGGAACTACCAAACTGTTTTTCAGAGCAGTTGCATGATTTTACATTCCTATCAACAACGTATTGAGGATTCCAATTTCGCCACACAGCTCCTGTTATCTGTTACTAATTGTAGTCAGTCTAGTTTTTGTGAACTAGTATCTCGTGATTTTCATTTTCATTTCTTAATGACTAATGATTGTGAGTATTGTTACAAGTACTTATTGGCTATTTGCATATTTTCTCTGGAGAAATAATAAAACCATTTTAAAACTCTCTCCTGTCACTTATTAATCCAAACATTAGTAGGGGTAGGTATAAAAGTTTTAAAGACATTTTGTGTATGTAATTATAGTTTATTATTCTCATGTTGACAGCATCCGCTTCTCTATGGCCAGTCTCGAGTAGTTAATATATAGAAATTACTTATGCTAACCCACGTTAGGAGTGCTGCTTGTCCAGTTTTGCACTTCCTGGACACCCAAATATCCAAGGGTAGCGACTGCTTAGTTCAAATATTTGTAACAATTCCTACATGGGCTTCCTAAGATGTGAGATTATTAAGAAAACAAAGAATATTAGGTGGAATTAAACACTATATTTAATTTTCTGTATTGTTGAGAAGTAAAATTACATGTAACAACTAATACTGTACAGTGAGAATATTGATATTATTAATTTTAGTTATTTTTTGTTCATGCAGTCACTATTTTTCCATGTTATTGGAGGAATTTAAAAATTTGAAGTTTTGTAATTATAAAATTAATACACATTTATTGTAGAAAATTTGAAAACTATAAAAATACAAAAGAGAAAAGAAAAACAAACAGTCTGTTATTTTTCAGAGATAACTACTATTAATATATTGGTATGAGTCCTCTTCGTTGTTACATACATGCATTTTAAAATTATTTACTTTATTGTTTAAACTAGTTTATACATACACATAAAACAAAATTAAAAGGTTCAAAAGGGCATACAGTGAAATGTAAGTCTCTTTTTACATCATGTCCCAGTTTTCCTACCCAAAGCAACCTCTGTTACCCGTATTTTATATAATCTTTGAGATATAGGCACATATACACACGTGTGCGTTTTAAATTCCTCTCTTTTAAGGCATTGATGAGAATTATACATTGTGGATGGTTAAAGACAATGGTACCTCTTCTGGTCCAATATGGTTTCCTTGTCTTTTTGGGTTGTTCCCCTTCTACTGAGCCTAGTCCGCCTAATATTTTGCAGATTTTTCAGTCCCTTTTTATGTTTCCCAAATTCTCTGTAAGTATTGAATTTTTACAAATAGTATTCCTAGGAAACTTTACTTCTACAATATGTTCTATAACATCTCTAGTAGTTATACAAAAAAAAGTTCACGGCTCCCTTAAACTCGCTTGGAGTACTCTAGTTTTGTACCTCCATATGGAATGGAGAGCTATTTTAAATTCTGTTTCTTTTGGCAGAAAGAGTAATTTTTTGATTGAGCTTTAGCTAATAATGGATTTTCATGTTTATTTCTGATTTCAGCTAAATTATAAACTATGTGATAGTAATGACCAGGCCTTATACCTTGTATTACTTAGAGCATGCAATGCCAGCACTGCTCTGAAGATAGCAGATATTTAATAGTGTGTGGATTGAGTGATTAAACAGAAAAAGCAGATCTTCAAACCTTGCCAAGAAAGCAAAAAATGAAGCAAAAACAAAACAAAAATTTCAGTACAGAAAACAAATACCAAATGAAATCACAAACTGTTTGTTCCCTTTGCAAGTGTCTGGATAACAAATAGGTGAGAAATTTTTAAAGTTTTATTTATAATTGACAAGTAATTGTACATATTTATGGAGTACAGTGTGATGCTTTAATACATATATACATCATACCATGATTAAATCAGGGTAATTAGCACATCCATCACTTTAAACATTTATCATTTCTTCATGGTGATAACATTCAAAATTCTTTCTAGCAATCTTGAAACATACAATGCATCATTATTAGCTATAGTCATACTACTGTGTAATAGAACACCAGAACTCATTCTTCCTGCCTACCTGCAACTTTGTACCTGTCAGTGAACATCTCTCCATTCTCCTCTCCCCTCAAGAAAATGTTTACTTGGAGAAATTATTGGAAAAAGAAATACAAACTTAAAAAAAATCCATACTCTTTTTTTTTTTTTTTGTAGTGCTTAAAAAAATTCTATGCAAGTTTACGTGAAAGGAAATGAAGAAAGCAGTGATGGGGCTTGGTGAATACACAATTGCCCTTAGACTGGGATCTGTGCCAAATTATTTAGTTTCAGCTACTATATCCAACTCCCAGGCTGTCCAGAATGTGGCAAAGCCCAGTTGAGCAGGACTGCAAGGCACTTTGGGTTATCAAAGAGGGAAGAATTAAGATTTAAGAAATGGTACATTTGGCCCTGCTGTTTGTTTGGTTAGTTAGATTAAAATAGGCATTATTGCCAGCTTGAAAGAAAAAACAAAACAAAACAAAAAAACCCAGCATTGCTCCAGCAGATGCCCCAAGAGGGCTTCAGAAGAACTTGTCTTGGCCTTGGTTTGGAATTGCTCCTCTCCTACCCAGCTTTCTGTTATGTGGGTAGTGAAAGAGTGGCAGGGGTAGGGAACTCTCTGAAAACTATTTCCAGATATTTCAAAATTTAAACTTTTTAAACTAATCCTCGGTATGCAAACAGTTGAACAAATAACAGTATACAATTAGATTCAAAGTAATAGGTAGTGATAGGAAGCTCTCATTTCAAATAGTTTTCAACCTTTGACTGACCGTTCCATGACATTAAGCTCATTTTCCTAACAACAAATTATGACAGCATTTGGAGTACTTCAGGCCCCCATAAACCAGGTGCAATCTAAAGAAAACAGCTCAACATCTGGGCCTTATTACCTTTTCCATCATCCAGGCATCACCAGGTTTCCCCATCTGTGATCAGGCCTGATCACTCATGCAGTTTTTATGGTAGCAAATGAAAATAGTTTGGAAATTTCCATCTCGAAGGCCAACACTTCATGGAAAACCTTAAGAAGTGTTTTATTCATTACTAGAAACTTAGTTTATTAGCATTCTTAGTATGTATTTTTGCAGTTCCTTTATATTTCATTAAATAGATTATCTTTTAAAAAACATTTTTTCTGCTAGGAAGGGAACAGGTAAAACGGAGAGAAATTTAATGCACTGAATGTATAAAATAGCATGGGTCCAAAACGATAATCTTTCATTATTACCTTGTACAGGGACTACATTCTAGAAGATAAATTAAGCAAAAATGACGAAATGAAAACGTATGCCTACCAGAGATCAACACTGTCAACACCTTACTATGTTTCCTAGAAAATATATGTAAACATTAAAAATATATAAACATAAGAATGCATAATAAATATAAATATATATATTTAATAAAAATCAAGATGTTTTTTAACCTTATCCAATAATGTTTTAACCCGTTGAGAGTCAGACTAAATTGGCATTTACAAATAGAGAAACCAAGGCATGATGCAATTTCTAGAGGACAAGAGTCAAGTATAGACTGCAAGTGACACACTTTTTTCCTTGGTTATGTCACCTGTTCAATGTACAGATCTTCTGCATAATCACTGTTGAATGGTTAGAGTTGCTGACCTTCAAAAAATGATAGAGAATATATGGGACATATTTAGGCAGAAATGTTTTCAAATTCATGTAAACCAGAAGAACTCTTCGTGAGAGGGCAAACAGGCATTGCTGTCAGAAGAAGTTATCAAGCTTGTAAAGCCCCACACTCCAGAGAGTACCCAGCACCTGTTATTTTCCCCTGAGGAGAACTTCTGGTGATATGCAGATATATTAAAGATGCTCCGTGGTTGGTCATGAACGCAAATGGAGGTTGCCAGGCTGCAGGACTCATCTCTACATGCTTCCTTTCCAGGGTCCTCTAAGGCCACAGAGCAATATTAATATCAACCTAAGATGTCTTTCTGGAAAGACTTTCTAAGATGTTTCCAGCCTAAGAACTCCCTTATGGATTGACTGCTTCTGAGACCAAGCCTGTTTTGGGGTTGGTGGGAAAATGAGGCAGTGTTCCAGGCTGGTCTGTCCCGAGCAGATCAGAAGACTCACTGGTGGTAAGTGAGTCTCTTGTGGTAAGAGGTCCTCTTCAGGACCTCTGAGCCAGAGGACTCTAACGCAGTCACAACTGTATAGTGAACGCATATGATAGTAACAACTGAAGCATACCCTGAGAATGACTCTGTATGGCAGACGCACCTGAATGCATGTTCTGAGCTAGGGAATCTGGGTGTGGCCAACGTGAAGATTTGTTCCTTTTCTATGAGGAACACCTGAGCCCCCAGCCCATCTTGTGGAACACAGGCCATACAGGGGTTCCAGGTCCCAAGTTTTGGGCTGAATGAAGGTTGCCAGATGGAAGTCGTTAGGAAGAGTGCTAAGTGAAAATGCTAAACCACATGCCTTTTGCAAGCAGTTGCGGTCCTCCTGCCTTGCCCGCTGCTACTGGATTCCTTCCCCTGTATGTAAGCCCCCAATAAAATGCATGTTTTGTTTGCTGGCTCTGGGTCTCTTCTTCGGCCTCTTGAACCTGGTGCCATCCCCAGTGGTATCCACAGGGGTTCAGGCACAGCAACAGCTTGTCAACTTCTAGGGTATTTTGGAAATATCCTGGGAGTCTTCCTGGGATTCACAGATGGACCAAGGATCCCACACACAGGAGGAACTTCTAGGAGTATATGTCAAACTCAAAGACTCTTTTGGGTGTGAGCTAATTGGTTTGTATTAGGACATTTAGATTCCTATTCTTTCTCCCTCACCTAAGAAATTATTAAACATAAATACAAAGCTCACATGAAATTCTCCCTTATTAATTTGTTCATGCAATTATTTATATCTATCAGTATAAACTTGTAGATATTTATTTTAATATGTTTAATATGTCATAGAGCGATAATTTTTCAAAGGAGTATTAATGTGAATTTTATACTGCTGCTTTGAAATGTATAAAAAGAAGAGGGTGAAAAAGTCATTAGGAACTCATGTTGTCTCATAGCGCAAATGAATATTTATGTAGAAAAGGAGATAATATGTGGTTACTGACATGACTAAGGGTTAAAGTGGAATTTGTTAAAATTATTATTATTTTTTTTGAGATGGAGTCTTGCTCTGTTACCCAGGCTGGAGTGTAGTGGCGTGATCCCAGCTCACTGCAACCTCCACCTCCTGGGTTCAAGCAATTCTCCTGCCTCAGCCTCCTGAGTAGCTGAGATTACAGGCATGCGCTGCCACGCCCAGCTAATTTTCGTATTTTTTTTTTTTAGTAGATATGGGGTTTCACCATGTTGGCCAACCTGGTCTCGAACTCCTGACCTCAAGTGTTCTGCCTGCCTCAGCCTCACAAAGTGCTGGGATTACAGGCGTGAGCCACCACACCTGGCCTAAAATTATTTTTTAAGTAAGTGTTTAGTAATGCAGATAATTAAATTTTTGCAACAGAAAAATTGCAAAGACTATAGAGAGGGTTCCTGTCTATCCAGCATACAGTTTTTCCTGTTGTTAATATCTTATGTCTACGTACATACTTATAGTACATTTGCTACAACTAAACCAGTATTGATACGTTATTATTAATCAAAGCCCGTATTTCTTTTAGAATGTCTTACCTTTTCCTAAAGTTCTTTTTCTGTTTCAGAATCCTATCTAGGATACCACATTACATTTAATCATAATGTTTCCTTAGTCTTCGCTGGTTTGTGACAGTTTTTCAGACTTGTTTTTGATGACCTTGACAGTTTTGAGGTGTACTGTTCAGATATTTGATAAAATGATCCTCAATTTGGGTTTGTCGATGTTTTCCTCATGATTAGCCTGGGGGTATGGTTTCTGGAGCGGAAGACCACAGATACAAAGTGGCATTCCTGTAACATCCTCTCAAAGGTATATGCTATCAACGTGACTTATCACTGATGATACCAAGCTTGATGACCTGGCTGAAGTAGTATTTGTCAGGCTTCTCCCCTACCAAGCTACCCTCCCTACTGCCTTCAGTTCTGTATTCTGTGGGAAGTAATTCTCATGGATTAGGGAGTTGTGCTCCATCTACCTGAAGGGGCAGTAGCTATATAAATTCTTTGGAAATTCTTCTGTGTAAGAGACTTGTTTATTCTCCCTTATTAATTTGTTTATGTAATCATGTATTTCTATCCGGATAAACTCGTGAATATTTATACTTCGGGTTACAATTCAATACTACTTTATATATTTTGTTGCTTAAATTGTTCCAGCTTTGGTCTTTTGGAACCTCCTTCAATTGGTGTGCTCTCTCTGTCTCTCTCTCGTGTGTGTGTGTGTGTGTTTGTGTGTGTCTGTGTGTGTCTGTGGAGAGAGGGAGAGAGAGAGAAAGAGAGAGAATGTTTTAGCATTCTTTACTTTCCAGGCTCATCTTTCACGTTCCCTGTCTAGTCCTAGAATCAGATATTTCTCCAGGGAACCTTGATTACCCTTATTACAGAATGGTATTAGAAACAAAGAGATGGGTGCTGATGTGCTAGTGGGATGGTGGTGTTTCTAGGCCGTGTCAACTTGGAAAGATACGAGCAGTATACTAACCCCTTGTATACATACATATCTATAATTATTTCTGTATTTATCCATCTGTATCTATATTAAGCTAAAGATGAATTCATTCTGATGCCCCATGCTCTATATTTAAAGAAAAAAGTTAGCAGCAGATGGTGTGTCATAGAATTGCATTTCAGTTTGAGAATTCACCAGTGCCACTTTTCCTGGTATGAACATTTCTGAAAGTCATTGATAAAGAGAAATGACTCATCTGGTAAAGAAAATAATCCCAATAGCAGTTTCTTGCTTGATTTGGCAGAAATGAAGGAGCATCAGTAACTGGTGCCAGTAAAGCACCTGTAATTTAAAACGAATTTTATAGCCCAGGTCTTTTTGTTTCTAAGTCTTTCTGCCATTGCAAAAATAATGTCTTCTTTGTTAGCCTAGGGCTTTTGCAAGCCAAGTTAGTGGACGAAAGCCTGTCTCATTGACAGTCAGTGATATGGTAAGGGAAGAAAAACACAGTATATTTCCATTACAGAGAGGTGACTGTGAAGATCAGGTATTTAGGAATGGAGTTCTCAAGAAATGTTTCTCACAATTTGAAAAATGGAGAAACGCCTGGAGAGCTGTATGGGCCAACATCAGCTCTATCTGAGCATCTTATAAAAATATCTGAAAGCATAAACTGACAGTTAAGGAAAATGTGGGAGAACCAGTTTTGAAGTGCACTGAGAGATGGCACTAAAGATATGCCATAACTTTTCATAAACATCTGATTTGTGAAACTTCCTCTTTTCAGGTAGGGAGAAATACTTGAAAGAAAAGGAAATATGAAAGGGAAGTCCAGGAGGGAACAAAGTAACTGAAGGTTTGCTAAAATAGAAAAAGACTAATCAAAATCATAATATGCGTTTAGCATGTTTTCAGACTAAAAAGGTAAGACTTTATGAACATATTAAAAATACATATTAATACATATTAATCACCATTCCTGGCTTATGTTACCTACGTGTATATAGAATGTATCCACATGTTTTGATGTGGGCTGGATATTTTGTGTGAGGGTACTAGTATAGGTTATACATTTTGAATACAGGTTATTCTGGGTACAATTATATTTATCTTGGCCAAACATTTTTAAGTATATATTGACAATATAGCACAGACAAACAAATTAATATGAAATTTCATTTTAAAATCAAAGCAAGATACATGTTATTCTATAAACATACCCAAATACCATTGACTTATGAAATGGAGGAAAATTTAGAGCTAAGTATTTTCAGAATTGATATCGTTTTGTAAATGTTCAAACCCACAGCAGAATCGTGTGTGAATTGTTGAGTGTGGTTCTGCACCTAAGTTTTCCAAGGCAAAGAGGCAACAGAAAGTGCATGGTATTGTGGTAAATAGAGGCTTAAAGAGAACAATGCATCTTGTTAAAGAAAGTATGGTTGCACAAAGCACATTTTATTTCTGTTCATTAAATTGTTGACTTATTCCTTATTTTTATGATCATTTTAACTCATGAAGCACTCATAGTTGAAATAAGAGATTTCACAGATATTTCAATCACGAGTGATTGGGAACAGAAGAGCAGTGTAATAGAATTCCCTTGTATTTATCTTTTGTCAACAATGAAATAACTAAACCTTTTGTGGCTCTCACTATATGAGCTTTCCATGGGTAGTGAAGAAGGTCACCTCATCTCTCATGTGTGAATGTTTAATGATAAACATATGACTAGCATTTATAGTCATATAGTTTAATGACTAGCATTTATTGAAAGCTTGCTGTATGCAAGGCACTATGATAAGATACCCAGTAAATAATGCTGTCATAACAATTACCCCATTTTACAGACGAGGGGCTTAAAGTTTAAAAAGATGTATTACTTGTACAAGTTCTACACCGAGTAAATGGCAGAACCAAGTCTTAAATTCAGGTACGACACAAAGAGGACCTTTTCATCTGGAAGTTTGTTTGGACGTTATTCTAAAATTTTCCTATAACTGAAGAGGAAAAGCATGCCTCAACACTACTATAGGTTTTGTGCATAATTGGGTTGGGGTCATTGTCTTGCTTGATCATGCCCACTCCTAAGACTCTATTAGGGAGCCCCCAAAATATTCTGGACTAAGACTGTAGAAAGCTCTTGAGTGCTTACTGAATTACCAAATCTGGCTTATGAGACCCTGTGTTCTAAAAATAAAAAGTCAGAATTAGAGCCAAATCTCCAAGTCATAAATCAGTTCCAATAGTGCGTTGGGATGGGGGCACAGCATATGATTTCTTTGAAGTGAGTTCTTCTCTGCCATTCAAGATCTTATTTCTAACATGCTCTAAAAGTTTGAGGATTAAAACTGCTTTGTGAACTTGGGGAGGGGACCAGAAAGCACAAATCAGAGTTCTGGAAAGACTTACCTACATCTGTGCTTGAACTTATCCAGTTCCCATGACATGCCCTAACGATGGTTTGTCCTGGTATCTCGTGAGGCCCCATCTGGCAGACTTATTAGCTTAAATACTGGTCTATGCAGTTTATATGTACAAAATGTCATTGACTTCCTACTCCTAGCTTTAAGTAATGGGCTTTCTTGTCAACTTTTTTTTTTTTTTTTTTTTTTTTAACCTATTCCTAATAGAGGCAAGCCATTTTTGGCTTCTGGACATACTATTAAGTCAACCAAAGCTTCATCATAACTGAAGACTGGATCTCATGGTAGAAGCTAGGCAACACAACAGACTAAAGGTGTAGGTATTCCCCCAATTTGTTTTTGTTTTTGTTTTGAGACGGAGTCTTGCTCTGTCGCCCAGCCTGGAGTGCAGTGGCGGGATCTCGGCTCACTGCAAGCTCCTCCTCCCGGGTTCACGCCATTCTCCTGCCTCAGCCTCCTGAGTAGCTGGGACTACAGGCGCCCGCCACCACGCCCGGTTAATTTTTTTCTATTTGTAATAGAGACGGGGTTTCACCGTGTCAGCCAGGATAGCCTCTATCTCCTCACCTCGTGATCCGCGCTAGCACCTAGGCCTCTCAAAGTGTTGGGATTACAGGCGTGAGCCACTGCTCCCGGTCAGTATTCCCCCAAGTTTTAAGCCATCTTAGTCAATGAGTTTATGATTTAAATCAGTGATTTTCATACAGCACTCTGAAGACTAAGGTTTTTGGAAGTGACTCAGGTACCATGGAGGGCAAGGTGAGAAAAGAATGAATTCTATAGTAGATGCTACATTGTGCTGCTCAAATCCTCTCTTCAGAACCGAAGGGTTTATTTTGATAGCTGCTGGGAGTGCCGCTTGATAATCCCCAGCTGTCAGTTCTCCCTGGGAATTGCTTTTGCAGAAGAAAGCTGTCTTCTCCCAGCATGAAGCAACTCTGAGGGATCATCCTAGCTTCAGACCACTCCATAGAGTTGTGGCCCTGTTGTGACTGTATTGCCTAACCCCCTCCGTCCAGTCTTGCGTCTTTTACTTTCCTTACAGGTGCCAATCCCAGAGCACTCCCTAGTAGATTTTCTGCATGCTAATTTCTTCCAAGTCCGCTTCCCAGGGAATTTTGACCTACCGCAAAATCAATCATAGCAGCTCTTTTATCATATAAATGATATTTAGGTATCCTATATGTGATATTTGTGTAAGATTTTATGTAAACTAAATTTAAAAATCTTTGAAAGCCACTGATCTATTAAACAAATGCTTCATCTCATACAAAAAATCATCATTAGAGTTTTGCGAAAGACGATTTTATTTAGGTTCATCTCTCCAAAGTAATACCCAGGGAGGGTGTTTTCCTTTTGTAACTGTTTCTTCTTAACCTTTGTTTGTATCTTCTGTTTACATACATACTCTTGTGCCCTTTAAGACAGAAAATATATTAAAAAGTTATGACATAAGGTCCTTCAAAGGTAGCCTGCTGTGGCTACCTGGTGCTGTGGTCTCATGGAAAAACTAATCATGACTATTTTTAGAATTTTATACCTAAACAATGAAGAAAACATTAACAAAAACAATCATGACAGACCAGGGAAGGGCATTCAGTAGATGGTACATATTTTCAAATATGGATAATGTCATTACATATCCTGCTACTCCCAGAAAAATCTCTTAAAGTTTTTGTCTTAACTGTGGTATTAGTAAGTACATTGTATATAAAATTTTCTTAAACAACCTCACATTAAAAATATACTATAAACTAGCCTCTTATCATACTGGGGGAAACCAATAGCAAAAAAGGTCCATGGTTTTATGATAGAAGTTACTGTTTTCGGTGGTGTTTTGGAAAACTGGCAAGGAAATTTCCAACTGAGTCGATGAAAGATTAAATGATAAACTTTAATTGCTGAAAAGAAAACTCAAATTTAATAAACATAAATGTGTTTTGGATCCCTAGCAGGCTTCTGCAGAGTTTATTAGATAATTCTAACTTACACAATAGTCAAGGCAACAGAAAGAAGAAAAATATAGCTTGGAGGCAGAGATTGGTCTTGATCTTGGTTTTCCCACTTTTCCTTTCCCGGGAAGCCATACACGTCACGTCTTGGCATTCTGTTCCGGCAATAGGGATGAGGAAAAAAGATAACCTCTGTTCACCCTCAGGTGTGTTGTTGCTTTGGTCATTCCAAACTGGATGTGGCAGCCATTAACTGATAAGTAGAACATGTGATAGGGAGTGGGAAGAGACACTCAGAAGGTAGAGGTGTAAAAGAGTATTATTTATTAGAAAGAATAACAAAGTATAGACATGTCATTTAACACATATGTCTGGGCTACTAGGACAATGTAATAGTGAATTTCTTCTGCAGCCTAAAATACCACGCTTAAATACTTGAGAATTTCTGCTCACAAAAAAGCTTAAGAGTTGTTTTTTTTTTTTTTTTTAATTAAAATGTAGGCCAGGCGTGGTGGCTCATGCCTGTAATCCCAGCACTTTGGGAGGCCGAGGCGGGCAGATCACGAGGTCAAGAGATCATCCTGGCCAACATGGTGAAACCTCATCTCTACTACAAATACAAAAATTAGCTGGGCATGTGCCTGTAATCCCAACTACTCCTGCTGAGGCAGGAGAATTGCTTGAACCCAGGAGGCGGAGGTTGCAGTGAGCCAAGATCGTGCCACAGTCCTCCAGCCTGGCAACAGAGCGAGACTTCACCTCAAAAAACAAAACAAAAAATTAAAATGTAGTAAATAAAGTTCTTTTAAAAAATACTGAACACATGTGAAGTTTTGGTAGTATCAGTGACCATACGTATTGCAAAATATCCTTTTTGGAAAAATAGTGAATCAACAAAACACAACACTGAAAATACATTTTCTCCTAAAATACATGGGTGTATAGTGGAAATACTGTATATATATTTCCAAATAACAGCAATATTCTTTTACCAAAAGTGAATAACTTTACAAATTATTATGTATACATCAATCCATGCTCTTTGTGCACAGTAAGTATATTTTTGGAGTAAAAGAACTTCAAAGTACAACAACTCTAGATCTTTTTTGTTAGTGGTCTATATGGAGACCATGAGTAGATGGAGTGGGTTTACTTATTTGATAAATATTTTGAAGGCCTATTATGTCCCAGGCATTGTGTTAGGCACTAGCAATGCAATGACAGACATGTTCTCTTTCCTTGTGAAGCCTATTGATTAATGGAAGAAGCTGATAAATAAGCTATTGCAATATAGCATGAGAAGTGCTGACCTGGGAAGTACAGGGTTGCACATAATGAGAAACCAAGCTATAATGAAGAACCAAAACTGGATTTAAAGGAGTCAGAGAAGTTTCCCTGGAGGACATGATGTCTCACTTGAGGTCTTAAGGCTATGTAGATGTTGGCCAATCTGGTGGGGAGCAGTTAAAGAAGGTAAAGCATGTACAAAGTTCTAGAAGTAAGAAAGCATGTCTCATTAAAGAAACTGGGGAAAAGTTCAGTATAGTTGAGTCTTGGAAATGGAGAGTGGCAGTATAGACAGATGAGGTATGCAATAACCAGTACGTGAAGAGCCTTGTAAAACATATTAAGGCATAAGGACTTTATCATAATGAAAACAGAAAGCCACTGAAGATTTAGGTCAAGGATATCAGAATCATATTAGAATAATGCTTTAGAAAGATCTGTAACTAAAAAGTGGAAAATGAAGGTAGGGAGGCTAATCAGGATTCTCAGCATGCCAGGTGAGATGATGGTAGAATGGACTAAGTTAGTGATGCTAGGAATGGAGAGAAGTAGAAAGATTAAATTTTTAGAAGTAAAATAGACTTGGTAATTGGTTACATGTAGGTAGTGTAGGAAATACAGAGTCAAGGATGTCACCTACAACTCCTGCTTGATCTGTTAGGGAAAGGATTGTGTCATTTGCTGAAATGAGAAGCAGGAATTAAAGATTTGGGAGAAGGATCTGAGCTCTTGTTTGGACATGCTGCATCTCGGGTACTATGGGATAACCAAGTGCAAATAAATATTGGGCAAGCAATTGAACATATGAGTCTTACATTCTGTACAGTGCTCTGATCTAGAGATGCAAATTGGGGAGCTGTTAGGGTGCAAATGGTAACTCTGCAGCCATGGGAGTGGTGACATTGCCAAGTTGCTGTGTGGAGTGATGTGAGAGCAGGCTGTTGGACTGAACTCCCAACGCATACCAAAAATTAAATGTTGGGTAGAGAAACAGGAGTTGCAAATGACCTCAAATCCACCAATACTCCTGAAGCCATAGTTTGTAAATAAGTTTATATTCTTTTTGGCCAACTCTATTACCAGGCATGAAAATCTTATTTAATTTTTTCTTGTTTTTTTTTGAGATGGAGTTTTGCTCTTGTTGCCCAGGTTGGAGTGCAATGGCACAATCTCGGCTCATCACAAACTCTGGCTGCCGGGTTCAAGTGATTCTCCTGCCTCAGCCTCCTGAGTAGGTGGGATTACAGGCAAGTGCCACCACGCCCAGCAAATTTTGTATTTTTTTTTTTTTAGCAGAGACGGGGTTTCTCCATATAGGTCAGGCTGGTTTCAAACTCCCGACCTCAGGTGATCTGCCCACTTCGGCCTCCCAAAGTGCTGGAATTACAGGTGTGAGCCACCACCCCGGTCGTCTTGATTTTTTGCTTCTTCTCCCTTTAATTGTAAAGTCATAAATTGGCAATGAGAGCATTGAAAAAGCCTGAAACTAATAAACATTTGTGAAGTAACTATTAAAACATCATCTATGAACCACACAAATAGCCTTTGATTGCTCCATACCTGGCTTTGACTATTTTGAGCTTTCTATATTACAACAGATCTTTACTTACACTGTAATTTTTCCTCTATCAATCTGCAACTTTCACCTTTCCTGATTGCCTGGAGAGTCTTTAGTGGATCTGCAGCTTGGTAACAGCCTAGAGAGATTTTCTGTGGTCAAAACATGATTAAACAGAGATTTGTTGGTCAGAAGACAACCATGGACCATAATACCCACAAGGGAAAGATCCAGATGCAGTTTTGGGTGGGGGATTTACCTCATATGCTTTATTTCACAAAATGTGTTCTGTTCCTTACTTTCATATCTGTAGGAACAGACATGTGAATGTGGCCTCTAGGGTGTGCTCATGTATGTTTAACAGCTGGCTTTGAAGGGAAAATAAAAGATCTGATTTGTAGTGTTTACTAATTTTTTTGGTGTAAATACTCCCACCATGCCCAATTTCAAACTACCAACTAGACAGCACTGAAGCCAGAAAAAATGTTCACAGTTGGCTCTTGTAAGCCGGTGCAAGCTCGCTCCAGCACACTACTGGACTAAGAATGATCTGCCTGTAGCCAGGAATGGGAAAATACCTTGCCCATGACAACTTAAGGTATAAGAGAACAGAATTCTACAAAATACAGTCTTTACTTTAAGAAAAATGGATTTACTCATCTACAGTCTGTTTATCCGTAGACTTTGATCTTTTTTTTTTAATTACAGGCTGGCCATATGAGTATGCATTATATAATAACCTTAGCATTGTAACTTCTATTTCTTTATTCATAAGCAATAACAGTTTCTAAAACTGGCTTGTATTTGTGATAAGAATAATTTTCAATCTAATTCCTTTTTCTTTTTTTGAGACGGACTCTTACTCTGTTGCCCAGGCTGGAGTGCAGCGGCTCGATCTCGGCTCACTGCAAGCTCCGCCTCCCGGGTTCACGCCATTCTCCTGCCTCAACCTCCTGAGTAGCTGGGACTACAGGCGCCCGCCAGCACGCCTGGCTAAGTTTTTGTATTTTTAGTAGAGACGGGGTTTCACCATGTTAGCCAGGATGGTCTTGATCTCCTGACCTCGTGATCCACCCACCTTGGCTTCCCAAAGTGCTGGGATTACAGGTGTGAGCCACTGCGCCTGGCCCAATCTAATTCTTTATACCATGAACCAAATAAATTACCAGTTTTATTTCAGGATATTAGTATAATCTGCATTCTATTTCATAAAAGAAAATATTTTATTTCCATTACATAGGCAAAGTTTGTTTTTTCTCATATCAAAGGCAAATATTTGATGGTATACTGTACTAACAACCAATAATAATATATGTAGAAAGAATAACAGCAAAATATCTTATTTCTTTATATAATTTAATATATACCCTATTAACACCAGTGTGCTGATGCATAGTATTGATAGTATACTAAATAGTTACTATTAAAAATTACTTTAAAAATGTTTTCAACATTAGGTACTGGTGGAACCAGAGCTATTATTTTGTACATAGTATTGTTGATGTGTTCCAAAGGAAAAGTAAAATTTCCAGTAGCATTAGAAAAAAATTATACTTATATTTTATGGAGATATACAAAATCTCATGACGTCTACTGAAAACCTCACAATTCTACTGTGCACTAATAAAAACACCTTTTCAAACAACTTGCACTTATACTGAGTTCATAAAGGTTACTATAAAAATATTGCAAACGCAATAAAAACACAATGATATCGTACAAAGTCTTTTGCTTTTTAAAAGTCAAATTTCAAAAGGCCTGTATTTATATAAATGCACAATACTTTTTAGTGACCCCGACTAACATTTTTGTTTAGGGTTATCTGATTTTAGAAATCTAAGTTGAATGTTCTTCCTTATTTTCTGCTTCAGAATGAGAAGACACTGAGAATGCACAGAGTTTTAGAAATAAGATTTGGTAAAAGCTTTAAAAAGTGGAATAGCGAGCACTCTACATGTTTTACTTGTTGCCCTACCAAAGATAAAAATGCCTGACTGCCCCAATTTTCTGAAATTTAACTTGAATTCTAAATGATCTTAACTACCTCTTTCCTTTATAGTCTTTGAGATGAAAGTGTAAAGATTTTAGGTTCTCTAACAAAATCCAAAATATCACTAAAGCCATTCCCCATTTTCAAATATTTAAAGAAATGCAAATTTCAATATAAAACCTAAAAATGCTGAATTAAGACACCTTAATAACATGGCTAGCCAATTGCTGACATGACTTTAGTCTTAGAAAAATATTATCAAAATTGGCTAAGTTCCAAATTTAAGCATTTAGTTTTATACTGTTAATATTGCACTTTCTGATATAGATATCAAAGAAAAATGATCTGATTTTTTCTTGAAAACAACAGTAAAATATAATTTGTTTTTGTGAAAAAATCCATGTCAAGATAGGAAATACATTGTTTTAAAACTTAGAATAATTGTTATGAAAGAACTATAAAATTACAAATTTCTAAAAAATATATACTGAAAATGTCTCTCTAGGAAAAAATATGCAACTTGTTAGACACAAGAAAATATGGCATTAGCATAGGGTGAAGTCAACTAGGCTATGAGACTTTAAAAACTCACAAAAAGTAGCACCAAATTGTCTGAAACTTCAAATGATATACTAAAGTAGGTCTAGGTCCAAATGTTACATTTTAAAAAAGTTATATTTAACCTGGGAACTTTCCCCAGCAATAATAAATATATTATTTTCAACCCTTAGAAAACATTCTATCTTTACTGATTCTCATCACAATCTTAAGGTAGTGTATGCTAATTATCATTTACCTTAGTTTAGGCTGGGTAGGGACAACTGAAATCCAAATATTTCCCAAATAATATGGGATTATTTGGTGGGGAGGGTTAGTGGGGAGCAGTTTTCTAAGTGAAACCTACTTGTAGCTTATTTCATCCTTTTTCTTCTAAAATGTTTTATTGGAACTCTTTGTAAGAACTAGATTGCTTGATTTGAATTCCATGTCCTGTTATTTTCCCTGTTCACTTTCTGGTGGTGTTAGTTAAGATTTGGCATGGGGATAGAGGTGTATAAAGGGGACAGAGATCATAGTAGTGAAACAAGAGTTTTGAATAAGCTAATGTATATTCAAAATATATATTCAACCCTGTTATGATCAAGAGTTTAGTTTTAAGTAACATCCATGTATAAATTTACTTACAAAACATCCAGCACACAATTTGAAACAAGGCAAACTTTTTCGGTTGTCAAAAAATGAAACATATAACTTCTTCAATTACATATATGGCTACCAAATGTCAAACAATTCCATTCAGCCATGTTTTACTGTTGCACATAAATAATAACAAGGCAAAGAACAGAAACTAGTCCAAGGGCTTGCAGGCCAAGGAACCACAGCATAACCCAAAAGAAAATGACTATTACTGGTTCCACAATTCGTTCTCCAAAATACATCCTTGTGAAGCCCATGTTGATAAGGTTTTTGTTCAGTTCACCAAAAAGTGTTCCCATTTTCTTGTAGTCATCTCCAACAGGCTCACCAGTGTGGTTTTGTGAATCTTCAACATCCTTAAAAAAAAAAAAAAAAAAGACAAAACATGAACATAACATGAGAAATATGTAAAGGTCTTTAAGAACCTTAGTTCTTCATCTCCCAAAGTGCTGGGCATACTTGTGATAATTATTCTATAAGTACCTGTTAACTTAATACAATGGGAATGTTCTTTTTGATCCTGGAATTGCACAAAAATGGCTGCTTAAGTGAAGAACCATGTTTGTATTTCTCTTGTGAGTGACCATGATTTCAGAACACCCTTTTCTGCCACTGTCCTGTTTTATGAGGCAAGGCCTGATTGCTCTGTCCTGGTAAGATTCTTTTTTAGACGGTTTCTTTGACTCTAAGACTAAGAAACCGAGCCTCAGCTGACCAAAGCACGTTTGCTGTTACTATAGAGCAACCCTCAGCCACTACTGCTGTGATCTTTGTCTTAAGCTCAGCTAAGCAGACTTCAGAGCAGGCCCTTGCATAGTTTCCTGTTCATTATACAGACACCCTAAGTGGCTCTTATTAATTTCATCAGGAGAAACAAATAGTTTTAATAAATTTTTTTTTTTTTTTTTACAATAAGACCAAATGTCTACCCAGCAGGTAGTATCCCAGAAAATGTCTACATGCACCCAATTATACATACCAAAAGTATTATTTCTATTATCTTCCAGTCGTATTACAATTAAGGCCAAGACAGTAAGCTACTGTCTCTTGGCTTCAAACCGACTCTTTGGAATTCTGCAAGCATTTGTGTCTCCCTGTTAGGCTCTGCCAATACAGGGACCAGCGTGATACTTCACAAGTAGAGAAGGAAGAAGGAATTTGCTGTTTCCTTCAGATGGGTTTCTTAATTCTGTTAAGTCTCACTCTAGCAACAATTCTTCACTCTGACAGCAACAGTGCCTGCTAGTAGTAGCAGCTGATTGCAATTTGGAGGTTTTCCAACACTTGTAGAACCAATCTCAATGTGCCTTCTTGAGATGCCAGCACCTATTACTGGGTGCTTCGTCCTCAGATACCTGGTTCCCAGGTCTACAGGCTCCCTCCTCTGAACTCAGAGAAATCAGCACCAGGCAAGCAGTGACCTTGGCCTCCCAAAGTGTTGGAATTACAGTCATGAGCCACCGCACCCGGCTTATTTTATATAATTTTAAAAATTACTTTTGGATTTTCACTTATATCAGAAAAAGACAGAAAAACAAAATGTTGTAGAGTTATCTAGGGAGTTCACGTCCAGGCTGCAACACTTAAACTAGCTGAGTGACATGACCTTAGCCAAATTACTTCACTTTTTCTGAACTTCAGCTTTCTAATCCATAAAATGATTTATGTGATCCTTTTTTGATACTGATAGTTTTCTCTTAAGTTATAATTTGTGGATCTTTTTTTTAAAAAAAATTGATTTCTAAATTATTTTTTTCTTCACTGATATATTACAATTGGGTCAATTTTATGTTTCTTGTACTGTGATATGATCTATAACAATATACTACATTTAAAAAAAAAAAAAACCTTGTTCTTGCCTAACATTAAAGCTTTCTTTTCTTTAGGGTAGAACTTGAAGAGTCCTCGATTTAGTATGTAATTCTGCTGATCCCTCATCCCTCTCTGTTTCTCCAGTGTTTAGCATGTTGATACTGGTTCTGGCCCTTTTATTCTTCATTTTTTACTAAAGTTCTTAAAAATCTTTTTTTTTTTTTTTTTTTTTTTTTTTTACTCTTCCCAATTTCTTGTAATCTATGCACTCACTGTACTTTGGGGTTTTTTTGTTGTTACTGAAGCTTTTTAAGACTTTTTTTTTTCAGTATTTTTGTGGTTTTAGTACGAAGAAAGTACCCTAATCTGGATATGGTAGGTACTGTCTGAAGGTTTAAATTCTTTGTAAAATAAATAAAATCTACAAATGCTTGTGGGTTTTTCAGGGGAAGAAGGAGGTGTTGCAACACTTAAATCAAAATAGAGTTAGTAAATCAGGCCAGGTGAGGAGACGGCAATGCTCACATTATCTCAGATCTTGAGAACAGCTGGTGGGATTGAGACTGGAAGTTGAAGACCCAGTAAGGACAGGTCTGGGAAAGCTGTGGCTGTCGCCACCTGCTTCTTCTTTTTTTTAATTACAAAAAATTTTACACACAAAACTAGAGAAAATAGTATAATAAACCTACATACCTATCAACCAGATTCAGTAATTTCTAAAACTTTGCCACCTTACTGAAATACTTCTTAATCTGGGCAATCTAACAAAGAAGAAAAACGTTTAAAAAAATCACTAGACTACTGCCTAAAAGTAACATATCTTCACAAATGAAGTTCTGTAGAAACATCAAATATATCTAGCAATGAATTGGATAGGGGGTTCAAACAACCCTAAAGGAAGACATTTAAGAATGTGGAAAGGGTATCAGTTTCCAGGCAGGCAAAAGAAAAAAAAAAAAAAAAAGAATGTGGAGAAGGAAAATAAGCACTATTCTTCAATCAGTGAGATTATAGTCAATCTCATTCCAGTATTTTATGTATCTAGGCTATCCACTCAAATAACACAGTTCTAAAGGATACAAAGACTGGTGTGTTGGTAAATGTTTAACAATGGGCTTTGTTGGGGGTTGGGGGAAGCTCTATTTTACAGTGTTTGCCAATTCTGTTGTGATTTCCAGTTTCTGTAGTGTTAGTACTTCCACTGTGGCCAATTTCAAACTATTAACAGCCAATTCACAAAGTTCCTGAACATTTAACAACTTGCTCTTTGAGGACTGGTAGGAGCCAGCACCAGCACTTCACTGTAGGAATAAGAGATACTTGAAATAAGTTGAGGTAAAGAACTGCATGGTTACAGTTGATGAGTTTGATCCCTCCCTTCTTTCTGTCAATTGGTGCGTTTCTATGTTTTTTTTTTAAGTTTACAAAATTGACAAGCTGAGATAATTAAGTAGAATTAACTCATTACAAATGTATTGCAATTGGGTAAATTGTATTAAGAAAGGACTATATTATGACTTGAGTTATGAGATACAATGAAATGCATGTGGTGTCACAAAACTACCACAAGTAACAGCATATTGCTTTTTCTGGATTGTCTCATGAGCTATCAAAAGGTCATCCAATTCAATTATTTTTAGAAGTTCTTATTTACAATAAAATTTAAACCATCTGGCTGATTTGTGAGGAAGAGGGCTCTCTTGATGCTCCCTAAGTTAGTGAATGGCACCACCATCCATATACCAGATCCAAAGGTCAGAACTCTAAGGCATTCTTGACCCCCTCCCTCTTTCTCTTCCTCATGACCCACATCGAGGTCATCACCATATCCTCTTTGTTTTACCTTCTAAACATTTCTTTAAAGTGTATACACTATTCCATCTACTGCTATAATCCTAAGAATCTACTAAGATCTCTTGACTATTCCAATAGTTTCCTAACACTGCTATTGCACAAGTCCATTAGCTCCCCTATAATCTATATACCACAATGTAGCCAGAGTGGTTCTTTCCAAGTGCAAATTCAATCATGCCACCTCCATCCTGCTTTTAAGATCAAGGCCAAAATCTTTAACATGATCTATGAAGCCCTGCTTAGTCTGGCTTCTATCTGAGTCTCTGGTCTCATTCTGTCATCAGCCTTCCTCTGTCTGTTTTCAGCCACATAGGTCTTTCAGCTCTTGCTCACCACAAGGATTTGCACATACTATTTTCTCTGCTTAAAAAATTATTTCCTCTCTCCTTTGCTTAGTTAAGGCATCCTCTTCTTTTGGTCTTAGCTTAAGCTTCAACTCAGTCTCACGGCATCAGATAATACTCTTTCAATGCATTCTAACTCAATGCCAATGTGTGTTATTATTTGATTAATGTCTACCTGTACTATAAGCTTCATGAAGTAGGAGCAGTATTTATTTTTGCTGGCCACCGATAGCCTCTGATATGAATATGTAGCAAAGGCTATGTCCTGGGAATAGCAGCATATAGAAACATCTCAATAAATATTTGTCGAATAAACAGGAAGAATTTATCATGTGTCTTTCTGGCAGGCATTAGAGAAGTATTTGATAGAGTCTCTACTTTGCTCCTTTTTTATTTTTTGGCCAAACAAAAGATGGGCACTATTTTCCAAAATATTATTTACTACAGTAATCTGAAAACCATGTATATATTTTTATGGGATTAGCAGTATTTCTGTTGTGGATATTACTCAGCATCTAGTCTTCTTTCCTCTTGCCTATTAGAACCTTAAATCCAGCCTTCATTCTTCAGGTGAAGTGAATTCTGCCTACTCAGTTCCAGAGATGATTCTAAGAATAATTTTCTCTTTACTAGAGCTAGTTTTGGAAAGTATGTGATTCACTTTGGAACAATGACTTTTGCATGTCTTTTGAAAAAATTATTCCTAGCTCTTCTGGGTCATCTTTGGAAAGTTATTCTTATTTTCTTTTATTTCTCCACATATACTCCTCAAGTAAAGAGAACTTGTGTTTAATATTAGTTTTCTATTGCTTCCATAAGAATTATAAATGTAATGGTTTAAACCAACATAAACGTATTATTTTATAGTTCTATTAGAAGTCATTTTTGCAGGACTGAATTTCTTTCTAGAGGCTCAAAAGAATCTATTTCCGTACTTTTCCAGTTGCTAGAGCTGCCCGTATTCCTTGGCTCCTGGGCCTCTTCTTTTATCTTCAAAGCTAGCAGTACTGCACCTCTTTGACCATTCTTCAGTAGTTAACATTTTCCTCTGACCATAGTGAGAAAAAGTTCTTTTTTTAAAATTTATTTTACAAATGTATCAGTCTGCAATGAATTGAAAAACAAAAACCTAGCTTTTCACCACATTTTGAGAAAACACTGGTATAACGAACACCTGTATTTTTTACTGCCTATATTTAATTGTTGTTAACAAACAGAGAAATACAGAATTCTTCATAGAGAAATACTGTATAAAGAGGACATAAAATTAGGGGCCTCAAAAGTTTTAATTTTAAATTATTTCTTTAGCTCTTTTTAAAATCATTTCAACTTTTATTTTAGATACAGGGGGTACATGTGCAGGTTTGTTACAAGGGTATACTGCATGATGCTGAGGTTTGGGGTATATATTCCATCACTCAGGTAGTGAGCATAGTACCCAATAGGTAGTTTTTCAACCCACACTCCACTTTCTTCCTCCTCCCTCTGGTAGTCCCCAGTGTCTACTGTTGCCATCCTTATGTCCATGAGTACCCAATGTTTAGCTCCTACTTATAAGTGAGAACACGTGGTATTTGGTTTTCTGTTTCTGCATTAATTTGGTTAGGACAGTGGTCTCCAGCTATATCCATGTTGACTGCTGCAAAGGATATGATTTTGTTCTTCAGGCTGTGCAGTATTACATAGTGTGTGTGTGTGTGTGTGTGTGTGTGTGTGTGTATATATATCACATTTTCTTCATGCAATCCACCATTGATGGGCACCTAGGTTGATTCTGTCTTTGCTATTGACAGTAGTACTATGATGAACATATGAGAGCATGTGTCTTTTTGTAAAACAATTTATTTTCTTTGGGTATATATGTAGTAATAGGATAGATGGGTCAAATGGTAGCTCTGTTTGAAGTTCTTTGAAAAATCTCCAAACTGCTTTCCACAGTGGCTGAACTAATTCATATTCCCATCAATAATGTATAAGCATTCCCTTTTCTCCACAGCCTCGCCAGCATCTGTTGTTTTTTGACTTTTTAATAACAGCCATTATTATGCCTAGCATAGTATTTTCTTATAAAATTATTTCTTTATATATCTATGTTCTGTCACTAGCTTTGAACCCGCTAAGGGTATTAAGGGCAATAAACATGTCTTACAAATTTTACATTAGTACTTTGTATATTGCACTGTGCCTGGTCCATCATAGTCTCATAATAAGTATTCGTTGAAGGAAAAATGGAAATATTCTACAATAACATACTATGCAAAAAGCCCACAAAAATTTAAAACAAAGAAAACTTAAATGTAATATCAATATTCATTGTATTCTCCCATGAGCATAGTTGTGAAATTTTTCAAGTATTTATTAATTCTGGACTAAATTACAGAAAATGAGAGCTGCTAGCTAAAACTTACATGCTCAGTATAATTCCTAACCCACTGTGTTTTAAGGGCAGACACTAATATGAACAGATGAGTTCTTAGGGGTCTGATTCTCTGTCAAGATGCTTGTAATTTTCAGAGTAATAGTACTGGTAGTGTTATTAATGGTAGAATAGGAAAGCTAACCCAAGTGCCTCCTATGTAACATGCACTGTGTTTTATGTGCATTATCTTGTTTGATCTTTGCAACAATCTGTAAAGGAGGCACTATTATTTCCCCCCATTTATAGATAAGGAAACTGTAAAGTTTAAGAGGAATTAAATGTCTGGACATTGACCTATACTTAGTAATTGAAGGATCTATGACGTGAACCTAGATATTCTTACTCCAGGGGACCCACCATTAATCCCTACACTGTACACCCTCCAGTTATTATTACATTAGTAACTAGCATCTAGTTAATGCTGCTTAGTTTTCAGAGAAATTTTTATGTACTCCACCTCTGAAAAAATAAGCTATATAAATACACTTTTACTTTACACAGAATGAATACATTTTACACAGCAAAATGAATATTACTTTTTTCCTTTACATCTTTTCTCACAGTTTACAGAATACCTAAAAGTATTCAAGCAGAAAAGTTGTTCAAATTTTTATTTTCGTCTTGTACAAAAATTTAAACTATGTAAAGCTATTTGCAGCAGGTTAGTACATTTTCACAGCTTTTAAAAGTAGTAATGAATTCAGATTCAAATGTGAAAAAAAAAGACTTAGCAAGAATGAAGAGATACGTGGTTGGCAGAATTGCAGTAAGACAACAAACAAAAAACCTCCCCTACAAACAATAAGCAAACCCATAAGACTTCACTAAACCAGTACATGAGTGCAGAAATACAGATGGAGCTTTTTTCCTGTTCTAACGTTAATCACCTTTGTCTTTGCCAAAATTTATTCTTTGTATGTGAGGTCCCAATGGAAAAACATTTGTCAAATGTAGTTTCCTTTGTGGTTTCACAGAGAGTACTGACTGTGACATGCACATGAAGAGTGTTCTCACCAAAACAGTGATATTCTTTTTTTTGTCCATGATTAAAGACATACGTAAAAATAGAGGGGTGTTCTAATTGATTCAAAATCCTTCTTAAAAGATACCCAAAATTAATCATGAGAAATTAAAGGCAAACCCGTAAGTAATCACTGGATTTTTGAGAAGCATCTTCAAAGATAATTAAATCACAGTCTCTTACTTTAGAAATTAGGGATGAAGAGGTTAAGTACCATAGCCCATTAACAAAAAACCAAGGCTTTGGTAGCAAACAGGACAGATTCAAATCCTGCTCTGTCATGTATCAGCTGTGTGACATTGGGCAAATTACTTAACCACTGACTCTCAGTTTCTTCACCCATAGAATGTGTATAATAATACCTACTTTATAGAGTTGTTGTGATAAGAAAACAGATAAAAGCTTTTTGAATAAGCACTCAATATATGGTAATTATTATTACTATATTTTTGGCAGAATTTGTATCTCGTGATTTTTACTGCTATTCTCTATTGTACCATGCTGCCTGAGATAATTAATGCCTTAGTGATCATCTTTCTCATGATAATTAAGTTCAGTTGTATTTTTTTCAAGTGTTATGACAATTTAATTATATAGAAATTGAAGTGGGATGTTTTCTATTGAACATCCCTACCCACAGAACAATCTGTGCACATTAATATTGGTAGAACCTGTTTACTCACTTTGGAAATGGCACAAGTTACATTCTATAAACAGGCTTTTGCTGAGTGAGTTGACAATTTAAGATTCACCAACTGTCTTCCTGTGTCCAGTATTACATGTTGTTGTGTTAATGCATATCATTACATATGCAGTACTGAAAGTCTGCTGTTTTTGCCTGCCTAGTATATATACCATATATTCTACTTGATTTAACTTTGGGGAAGCCATACTTTACCTGCTCTTAGTCCATGTGTTGGTTGAAGATGTCTCCATTCCCCAGCTCCAAGCCTGACCAATAAGAACATTTCATTTTCTTTCCTTTTTTTTGAGACAGAGTCTCGCTTTGTCGCCCATGTTGGAATGCCACAGTGTGATCTCAGCTCACTGCAACCTCTGCCTCCCGGGTTCAAGCGATTCTCCTGCCTCAGCCTCCTGAGTAGCTGGGATTACAGGCGCCTGCCACCGCACCCAGCTAATTTTTGTATTTTTAGTAGAGACAGGGATTCACCATGTTGGCCAGGCTGGTCTCAGAACTCCTGACCTCAGGTTATCCACCCACCTCAGCCTACCAAAGTGCTGGGAGTACAGGCGTGAGCTACCACGCCTGGCTGAACATTTCATTTTCTTGGGCATGTACTTACTTAATGAATGAGTATGTAATGCAAGACAGGTCAATGAAAGCTCTAGTCAAGACTTTACTGCAACTATTGAAAAAGAGACAGGTTTTTGTTTTTTTTTTTGAAAAAAACAAACAAATTATAGTTAGATAGCTGGTGAGATGTAGGCCATATTACTAGGAGGGGAAAAAGCTTGCTAAGAACAAAGCCAACATAAAGTAAAGCCAAGAAATGGATAGAGACAGTTTCATTGACACAATTTCAGTACTCGGATATAGCTAGCATATCTACTTTTGGTCTTTTTCATAACATGAGCCAATAAATTCCTATTTTCCAAAATCTAGTACGAGTTGGATTTTTGTCACTTGAAACCAAGAGTTCTGACTATAGATGATGATAATAATAATAGCTACCACTAATCAGAATTTACCCATATGCTAGATATTGTGGTAAACACTTTACACATTCAGCCAGGGACTAGTAGCTTGGAGATTCCCACTCTGGCAACTGACAGAGAAATGCCTTGGGCATATACACAGTTTTTCAGACTGCCAGGGATGACTGTGATGTCATTTTAAAGCCTGGCTTCCAAGGAGTAAGGGGTCAGAATAGTTTATTGTTCAATTGGTGTTTGGTCAGATGTTGAATTTAAGCCCCTTGTGCCATTGAGGCTATTGTCCTGTGTTGATGGGTCTATGTACAGCACGGAGAATGCTTTCAAGTCTACCCCATATCCTACTATAATTGCTCCTGAGTGGGTGTAGCCTAGCACATGAGCCCTGCTTTCTCAATTCTCACAGTTGACTTTGATCCCAGGAAGGCTATTCTTGGCTCTTTCCCTGGTTCTCTCTTTAAAACTTCTGGCTGCTGTGTTGTTTTGATGGTGCCACTAGTAATATGTTTTGATATATTATGGCGCTATCAGCCTCCTTTTAATTGCTCTTCACCAAGCTCTGTATTGCTTTCAACAACAAATTTAGTCATGAAGTTCTCCATTCCCTTTCCCAATTAAACAAAGTCCTCTCAGGGAAATCTATGGAGCTCTTCACTCATAAGATCTGCCTTTCCTCCTGGGCAGGGCTCCTGCACCATTGCACTAGTTTTCCCTGGGGTGACACCCTGCTGTAAAATTACACACTTGAGGTTGGGGAGCAGCCCCTGGTTTTCCTGGGTTACCTCTCCTGGGAGGGAACCTCTGCCCTACAATGAGTGCAGGGAGGGGAAGGCTGGGCCTCTGTGTTCTCGACTTGCTGTGCCTCACTTAGAGACTGGTTGGGGGAACACAGACTTGGTCCTCTCAGCTATGCCTACCTGGAATTGAGATTCCACAACACAGAGCTAGGAGGAGGAGGGGCAGAGAGCTGAGAAACACCAGAGGCCTACTCCTCCAGGGCGAAACTGTAGTCTGAGATTTAGTATATTTTCTTGAATGAATAATTCTCTATTTGCTGAATACCTCGAGGATGGTTCTTAGAGACTTTAAAAGATTGCTTTATTTTGTTTTGCTTAATAATTTTCAACAGTTAAATTGCTGCTTTGCATTCCTTACCTCATTGTTCTGGAAACCCTACCTTGGTTATTTCTGGACATTACTTTTGATGGTGAACTGTGGGACAACTTCTGTGAGGCTGAATCAGAGGATGCTATATGGTAGGTAGCTAGTTCTCTGGAATGAGTACTGGGACCGTAAGCACCTTCAAGAGTGTTTATTATTCTTCACATGTCCTGTGATCAAATTCTCAGTATAAAAGTTTGACTTATGAGGATCCATTTAATCAGGCAGTTCTTACTAACATTAAAAAAAGGCTTTAAATGTACACTTGAAGATTAAATGAATTAAAAAATGGCTCCCTTTTTCTCCTTCTTCACTATATTTTCACAAATATCATCAAGTAGGCAATTTTCCATCATTATGCAGTAGTCTGCCAAGTACTTTAGCTGGTAATTAACTCATTTTTTCATTAAGCCTAAAGAAAGTTAACCAGAAACCCAAATCTCAGAATAGTCCTGTTTTTTCCTTAGTTGCTTTCAATACATTAAATGTCACTCTCAAACCTATTTTTTAGAAAAACTTTTAGCACAATTAAAATACTTTCTATCATTATATATAACTCTCTGGAGAAGTTCTTTAAAAATGTAGAACTATAAAAAGTAAATCAAGAATGCTCTGCGAACATTAAAATGGTCTCCTCTTCTATGGCCCACATTAAATCTCTGGCAGGGCAGGGCATAGTGGCTCACACCTATAATCTCAGCACTTTGGGAGGCTGAGGTGGGCAGATCATTTGAGTTCAGGAGTTCAAGACCAGCCTGGGCAACACAGTGAGACCCTAACTGTACAAAAAAATACAGAAATTAGTGGGGTATGGTGGTGGGCGCCTGTAGTCCCAGCTGCTCAGGAGGCTGAGGTAGGAAAATAGCTTGAGCCCAGGAGGCCGAGGCTGCAGTGCACCACTGCACTCTAGCCTGGGTGACAAAGCCAGACCTTGCCTCAAAACAAACAAAATATCTGGCAGCCCAGAAAGAAAAAAAAACAGCAAATATAAACATATTAATGTACAAATGAACAAATAAAACTATGCTGTCATTTATATTCAGCATAACATTTATGATTATTTTGCTTTAAAAACTCTTTACTCTCTAGAACCAATTCAACAAACATTTTTTCTGGTACCTATAAAGCATTAAATAAGACTACATCCTTAACTTTGAGAAAGCTAATAATCTAGTGTGGAGGTTAACATTTATAAACAAATACATATATTTTAAGGCAAAATGTGATCACCATTTAAGAGCTGCAAAATGCTTGGCATTTAGTTCAAGAAAGGTCAATTTGGTCAAAAACTAAATCAAAAGAATTGGCAAAAACCCCACTAATGCACTGCTTTCAAGTATGTAAATGGTGCTGTAAAAAATGATATGGTGTGTTTAACCTCTTTAGTATTATTATGTAAAAGGATAGCTGGTTATAGCTGTCCTATACCACGAACTGATTCTGTGGTTTACAAAACATCTTCACTTCAGAATTTAGTCACCTGCAAAGACTCATTTCTTGCTTTTTATTCCTCTTTATCTCAAAGGCTGTCCCTATGTAGATATGCTCTGAAATATGTAAGCCTTGAAAACAACAATGCTTAAATGAAATTTTTAACTTATTTCATGACACATTTATTAATTTAAAAAATGAACATTAATTGAATAGTATGTGCTGGGCAATGTTTTCAGTACTATGATCTTCAAAACATAAAGGAAATTGAGGAAGAAAGATTACATAATTTAGTCAAGATCTATTAGTAATTGGTGGAATCTAGACACATTCAGGCAATCTGGCTCTAAAGCCTATGTTCTAAAGCCTACACTATATGCTTCATTATAAATATAAAATCAGCCTTGTGATGATTCACATTCTAATTGTTTCAATGTATCAGTTTTTAAAAGCAGTTCAGTTATACTTGTCTTGATTCACTTATATTCAGCAAAAATAATCCTTTTTTTTTTTTTTTTTTTTTTTTTTTTTGAGATGGAGTCCTGCTCTGTCACCCAGGCTGGAGTGCAGTGGCACGATCTCGGCTCACTGCAACCTCCACCTCCAGGGGTCATGCCATTCTCCTGCCTCAGCCTCCTGAGTAGCTGGGACTACAGGTGCCCGCCACCATGCCCAGCTAATTTTTTATATTTTTAGTAGAGAAGGGGTGTCACTGTGTTAGCCAGGATGGTCTAGATCTTCTGACCTCGTGATTCACCTGCCTCGGCCTCCCAAAGTGCTGGGATCACAGGCGTGACCCATCGCGCCCAGCCATAAACTCAAGATTTTACAATCTTCATAACAAAACAAACGATGATACTTAGAACTGAATCACTTGGGCCTTTCTCTCCTTATCTCCTCCCAGTTCAAAATGCTTGCATCTTTTAATAGCCAGCATTATCTTAGATCTGCAGTTGGCTCATCACACTCAAGCCTTAGCACAATCTTCTTTGTAGTTTTTATTTTTCTGGAAAATTGGCTTAGCTTGCTCCCCATAGCCACTCTGTTTCCTGTCATAACACCGCTTTCCCTGGGCATACAGAGAATCATCACCCTTCTTGTACTGTGTCATTTTGTGGGGTTGGTGCTTGCCACACTTCATACAGAAAGTCCAGTGGGTTTTAGGAATGTTTACCATGTTTGTGGGGGTGCTATCGGCACAAAAAGAAAGTAAAAATAATAATTTTAAAATGGTTTTGTGGTTTTTGCATTTTTTTCCTGTACAATAACAGCTTCTTGTTTTATACACACATCTGGCTCACTATAGTATAGCACCTGGTCTCAATTGTCATACTTACTATTTGACCAGGATTTTAAAAATTTCATCTTTTCTTAAAAATAAAAAACAAAACCAATCTCTAACCTTTAATCCCATTCCTACCCCCAGAAGAAAAAGAAAAACTACAGAAGTTGGCACAAAGACTAAGCACAGTGAGCACTTCAAAGGTGGGCTTTTTTTTTTTTTTTTTTTTTTCCCTATTTCTAACTGTATCCAGTTGAGAGAGAAAATGTATCATATTTGGCCAAAAAATAACTGCTTGCTTTCCCCTGAAATTTTCTTGCCTTAATACTATAGTTGTCCCCCTTACCCAGTTTCTCTTTTCCCAGTTTCAGTTAGCTATAGTCAGCTGTGGTCTGAAAATATTAAATGGAAAATTTCAGAAATAAATAATTTGTAAGTTTTAAATTGTGGGCCATTTTGAGTATAGCGATGAAATCTCACACCATCTTGCTCTATCCTGCTTGGGACATGACTCAAGCTTTTGTCCAGCGTATCCATGCTGTTGACACAATCCACCCATTAGTCGCTTAGTAGTCACCTCAATTATTAGATTGACAGATCACAAGAAGGGTGAGTATGATACAATAAGATTATTTTGAGAGAAAGAGAGACCACATTCATACAACTTTTATTACAGTGTATTATTATAATTGTTCTAATTTATTCTTATTGTTAATCTCTTACTGTGTCTTTACTTATAAATGAAATGTAATCATAGCTATGTACACATAGGAAAAACAGTATATATAGGGTTCAGTACTATTATCAATTTCAGCATCCACTGGGGGTCTTCGAATGTATCCCCTGCAGATAAGGGGGGACTACTGTATGTGCTTAATGACTAAGAACGATGAACTTCTAACATGAGCAGAATGTGCTCCAATGATCATGGAAAGGCGGCCTTTCTAGAAAACATAATTTTAAACTAAATTTAGTTATAGAGAGACCGAAAGAAGGAAGAAGAATGACAGAAAGAAATTAGTTTCGAGTGAGTCTCAGAGGGATTTTAGACTAAAAAATATTTTCCCAACAAACAACTGGAATTTTGTTCCACTTAATCCACTCCACCATCCCACTCAACCTCTCCAAAGAAAGGCTTTTTGAAAAATGCCTTGTTACCTTCTTATAAAAGGTCAGGAGTCTCACATTTGTGAAACACAAGTAAGACACAGTATCATACAGGAAAAGAAGATAAACAAATACATGACAATACACACCAAGAAAGAAGCAGAATTTTAAAAGCCTCTGGATTAGTTATATATTTAGTCCTTTTGGCTTCTATTTTCTCCTTGCAGTTGAGAATACATAGTGTCTACCATTTCAACTATGAATTCATAGCTATGTTTTCTCCCCATGCCCTGACTTCCTACAGTCTCCAATTTCCCTGTTTCTTTTAGGCTGCTAAGTGTTATTGGTAAAAATTGTGTTGAGATGCTTCACTATAAAATTATGTTGTCTCAATGTTCCTGGTACTCCTTCCATACTCCCAAATCCTTTCAGTCACCTCTTGATAATTGTCCATCCAATTCCTGAAGGTTGTTTTGGATCTTTCTCACTCTTTTGTTGTCTCTTTCTTAGAGGTGTTGCCATTTCTTTTTAAGATTAGCATTTACTCATAATCCCAACTCCTCTTATTCATGCATCTAAGTACAAAAATAGATTTTACACTGTAACATATACCTTTTCATTCCTTAAGCAAAATATAGATCCTGATTGGAACTGGATTAGTTTGTGTGTTTGATGAGTCACTTCCTTTTAGGACAAAATGAAGAAAAGCAATAATATTCAAAATCAGAGGCACCAGAAAGAATCTGAGGCACTAACTAGATGAGGACTAATTCTTAAAAACATTGAATGTATCACTGATGCCGCTCTTCTAGTAGTTTGGCCAGCATCTGTTGAAAGAATTATCAACATTTATGATTTTTTTTTTTTTTTTTTGAGACGGAGTCTTGCTCTGTCACCCAGGCTGGAGTGCAGTGGCGCAATCTCGGCTCACTGCAAGCTCCGCCTCCCGGGTTCACCCCATTCTCCCGGCTCAGCCTCCCGAGTAGCTGGGACTACAGGTGCCCGCCACCGCGCCTGGCTAATTTTTTTTTGTATTTTTAGTAGAGACGGGGTTTCACCGTGGTCTCGATCTCCTGACCTTGTGATCCGCCCGCCTCGGCCTCCCAAAGTGCTGGGATTACAGGCGTGAGCCACTACGCCCGGCTAACATTTATGATTTTTGTAAATACTTCTTTTAAATTAAATTTTAGGATAGGAGTTTTAAGTTTGTACCTAGTCCAAGGTAAAGCTATATGGAAGATTGAAGACTATTTTGCTTATGCTGTTGTATCTTTTCCATATTATATTTAAAGAGTTGAACATGTAGGCATGACTAATAGAAGTATCAAAGGCTGGGTGCCAGGGCTCACGCCTGTAATCCCAGCACTCTGGGAGGCCGAGGCAGGCGGATTACTTGAGGTCAGGAGTTCAAGACCAGACTGACCAATATGCTGAAACTCGTCTCTACTAAAAATACAAAATTAAGCCAGGTGTGGGGGCGCACGCCTGTAATCCCAGCTACTTGGAAGGCTGAGGTGGAAGAATCGCTTGAATCTGGGAGGTGGAAGTTTCAATGAGCTGAGATTGCGCCATTGCACTCCAGCCTGGGCAACAGGAGCCAAACACTGTCTCAAATTAAAAAAATAAATTCAAATATAGGAACCATCCTTGTTAGAACTAAGTTTCTTTTAAAATTAATTTATCAATAATTTCTTAGTAAGATCTATGATGGAATTTTGTCTCATAGCAAAGTTAACAGTACTTACAAATCTGACAATTTTTCAAAAAGCTATGAAAATGCCATTCATATATATTAATTGTTTGGGAGTTTATTGTTTCCTGTACAATAACAGCTTGTTTTATACATTCCACTTTCTGTCAAACCCATTGACTTGGCTGATTTTTTTCTTTGCAGTTCTGAAATAACTACTGCTGGACAATTCTTATTAAATGAAGTATCTATTAAGCTATCAATCATTTGAACTAAGTAGGGAAAAAAGTTTAATTGCTTTTCATTATTTATAGGACTAAAGAGTCTGTAGGAATCTAGTCTTGTAGATAAAGAAATGTGTGTGAATCTGTGACATTTCTTGTGAAAAAACTCTTTGAAAAACAGTATATCTACATAAAGTCACCTTATTTCATAACGAAGTATATTAGTTGTTTTAATTTTAGGTGAATGGTGATATAGTGAAAATTATTAGAAGTTTTATGCTTACTGTAATACAGTTTGTGCTTACATACCAAAGTTATGATCCTCTCCTCTCAGCAAGTTTTGCACCTGCATTTTATGCAAGATGTGCTGTGCCCTACTTGTGGCAAGCCTGAACAGACCTGACTGATTTGCCAGACTGATTGCTGCTTACTTTCAGGAAGCCACACATTGGTTCTTGATGTCTGTCATGTCCTCCTTGAGAATCTTTGATTACTAAGCTTCAACTCAGCTAAATCACAATCCTTGATTCACAGAATAGGCTAGCTTGCAAAATAAACTCTTTAGTCAATTTAGTTCAATTCAACAAATAATTATTGAATGCTTACCAAGAGTAAGGTTAAGTGCTGTAGGGTATACAAAATAATAACCCATATTCCCTGCTATTAAGCTACTTAGTATATAAAGATATGTACCCAAATTACCATATAAAACACTGCTGCACTATCCCTTCCTAATTAAAATGACCCATATTTTCATAAAGATTCACAGTTTTCTTCTTATCTTTCAGAACATCACTTCTCAGCTCAGGCAACTCTTCAGATTTCTAGACTAGAATGCTCAACTACATATTCAACATTTCTATATGAATGTCTTATAGGAACCTCAAATTCAACATGCCCAGTACCAAATTCATAATCATCTGCTCTAAAATTGGTCTTCCTCCAGTATCCTCCGCCTCAATAAATGGCACAACCTGCAGTGCAAGCCAGAAGCCTACTAGTCATTCTAGGTGTCTTCATCTCCCTTTTTCTCTTTGGTCTACTTCCGTTGGCCCATTCCCTTCTGAGTTTATAGTTAGAACTCCTCAGGGGCTTATCTAGAGGGCATCTTATCTTTTTACTCTATGTTCTCTTCTGATGGAGAGTTCATCTTCTCTAATGATTTTTATTAATACGTATATAGTTTATATGCTGAAGACCCAATTTTTAAATCATACCTTGGCCAAGAGAAAATTATTAGTATTTTTAATATCTTCAGAAAAAAATCCTTCTAATTTTGATCTTTTTCCATCTTCCTTTGCTTACAGCCATTTGTTCAATGAACTATTAAACACATATATTCCAAGCATTAGCTCCACACAAAATCACAGTCGGGTGGGTGCTATTAGAGTCTAGAGGTCTAACTGACTCCAGAGGACTTCCCCCAAATCAGCCAGCCAGGATTTGAAGGCAGTAGTCTGACAACAAATTCTGAGTTCATTCCAATAAACTGTAGTACAGTTTATAGGAAAATTTCTTTTTCAGAAAACATGCTTTGCCGTAAATAACTTACATTCTCCATCTCAACCTCACCCCTTCACATCAAATAATCAAATTTCTAAATCTCTTATTGTAAAGGAGTTGAACCAGGTATTAAAAGGAAAGCAGAATAAACAAATTCATTGTAAGGTGTGAGTATACAATCTTCATTAAGAAATGTACTTTTAAAAAACATTTTTAAAAAATTTCCCAGGACTTTGGGAGGCTGAGGCGGGCAGATCACAAGGTCAGGAGATCAAGACCATCCTGGCTAACACAGTGAAACCCTGTCTCTAATTAAAAAAAAAAGAAAAAAAAAATTAGCCAGGCGTGGTGGCAGGGCTGTAGTCCCAGCTACTTGAGAGAGGCTGAGGCAGAAGAATGGCGTGAACCCGGGAGGCGGAGCTTGCAGTGAGCCGAGATCACACCTCTGCACTCCAGCCTGGGCGACAGAGCAACACTCCGTCTCCAAAAAAAAAAAAAAAAACAAAAAAAAATTTCTGAGCACATAGTAGGTGTATATATTCGTGGGGCACACAAGATATTTTGATATAGGTATACAATGTGAAATTAGCACATCATGGAAAATGGGGTATCCATCCCCTCAAGCATTTAATTTTGTGTTACAAACAATCCAATTACACTCTTTTAGTTATTTTAAAATGTACAATTATTTTGACAACAATCACTCTGTTGTACCATCAAATACTAGGTCTCATTCATTCATTCCATTCTTTTTGTAACCATTAACCATCCTCACTTCCCCCTCACGCCCCACTACCCTTCCCAGCTTCTGGTAGCCATCCTTCTACTCTCTACCTTCATGAGTTCAATTATTTTGATTTTTAGATCTCACAAATAAGTGAGAATATGCGACGTTTGTCTTCCTGTGCCTGGCTTATTTCACTTAACATAATGACCTCCAGTTCCATCCATGTTGTTGCAAAAGACGACCTCACTCTTTTTAATGGCTGACTAGTACTCCCTTGGGTATAAGTACCACATTTTCTTTATCCATTCATCTGTTAATGGACAATTAGGTTGCTTCCAAATCTTAGCTATTGTGAACACTGCTATAACAAATATGAGAGTGCAGATATCTCTTTGAGATACTAATTTCCTTTCTTTTGGGGATATACCCAGCAGTGGGATTGATAGACTGTATGGAAGCTCGATTTTTTAGTTTTTTGAGGAATCTCCAAACTGTTCTCCATAGTGGTCATACTAAAGTACATTCCCACCAACAGTGTATGAGGCTTCCCTTTTCTCCACATCCTCACTAGTTTTTTTTTTTAATTGCCTGTCTTTTGGATAAAAAACATTTCAACTGGTGTGAGATGATATATCACTGTAGTTTTGATTTGCATTTCTCTGATGCTCAGTGATGTTGAGCATCTTTTCATATGCCTGTTTGCCATTTGTATGTCTTATTTTTGTTTTTGCTTTTGAGACAGGGTCTCATTCTGTCATCCAGGCTGGAGTGTGGTGGTGTGATCACAGCTTACTGAAGACTTGAAGGAACTCCTAGGCTCAGGTGATTCTCCCACCTCAGCCTCCCAAATAGCTGAGCCCATGCCTGGCTAGTTTTCTTGTATTTTTTGTAGAGATGGGGTTTCACCATATTGCCCAGGCTGGTCTCAAACTCCTGAGTTCAAGTGATTGGCCTGCCTTGGCCTCCCAGCGTGTTGGGATTACAGGCATGAACCACGGCACCTGGCCTGTATGTCTTTTTTTGAGGAATGTCTATTTAAATCTTTTGCCCACGTTAAAATTGAATTATTAGACTTTTTTCCTATAGAATCATTTGAGTTCCTTATATATTCTGGTTATTAATCCCTTGTCAGATAGGTAGTTTACAAATATTTTCTCCCATTCTGTGGGTTGTATCTTCACTTGGTTGACTGTTTCTTTAGCTGTGCAGAAGCTTTTTTTTTTTCAGTTTATTTTAATTTTTATCATTATACTTTAAGTTCTAGGGTACATGTGCACAACGTGCAGGTTTGTTACGTATCTATACATGTGCCATGTTGGTGTGCTGCACCCATTAACTTGTCATTTACATTAGGTATATCTCCTAATGCTATCCCTCCTCCCTCCCCCCATCCCACAATAGGTCCCGGTGTGTGATGTTCCCCACCCTATGTCTAAGTGTTCTCATTGTTCAATTCCCACCTATGAGTGAGAACATGCGGTGTTTGGTTTTCTGTCCTTGTGACAGTTTGCTCAGAATGATGGTTTCCAGCTTCATCCATATCCTTACAAAGGACATGAACTCATCCTTTTTTTTTTAAATTATATTTTAAGTTCTAGGATACATGTGCGCAACGTGCAGGCTACATATGTATACATGTGCCATGTTGGTGTGCTGCACCCATTAACTAGTCATTTACACTAGGTATATCCCCGAATGCTATCCCTTCCCCCTCCCCCCACCTCACAACAGGCCCCAGTGTGTGATGTTGCCAACCCTGTGTCCAAGTGCTCTCATTGTTCAATTCCCACCTATGAGTGAGAATATGAGGTATTTAGTTTTCTGTCCTTGCAACAGTTTGCTCAGAATGATGGTTTCCAGCTTCATCCATGTCCCTACAAAGATGATGAACTCACCCTTTTTTATGGCTGCATAGTATTCCATGGTGTATATGTGTCACATTTTTTTTTTTATCCAGTCTATCATTGATGAACATTTGGGTTGGTTCCAAGTCTTTGCTATTGTGAATAGTGCTGCAATAAACATATGTGTGCATGTGTCGTTATAGCAGCATGATTTATAATCCTTTGGGTATATACCCAGTAATGGGATCACTGGGTCAAATGGCATTTCTAGTTCTAGATCCTTGAGGAATCACCACACTGTCTTCCACAATGGTTGAACTAGCTTACAGTCCCAACAGTGTAAAAGTGTTCCTATTTCTCCACATCCTCTTCAGCACCAGTTGTTTCCTGACTTTTTAATGATTGCCATTCTAACTGGTGTGAGATGGTATCTCATTGTGGTTTTGATTTGCATTTCTCTGATGGCCAGTGATGATGAGCATTTTTTCCTGTGTCCGTTGGCTGCACAAATGTCTTCTTTTGAGAAGTGTCTGTTCATATCCTTTGCCCACTTTTTGATGGGGTTGATTTTTTCTTGTAAATTTGTTTAAGTTCTTTGTAGATTCTGGATATTAGCCCTTTGTCAGATGGGTAGATTGTAAAATTTTTCTCCCATTCTGTAGGTTGCCTGTTCACTCTGATGGTAGTTTCTTTTGCTGTGCAGTAGCCCTTTAGTTTAATTAGATCCCATTTGTCAATTTTGGCTTTTGTTGCCATTGCTTTTGGTGTTTTAGTCATGAAGTCCTTGCCCATGCTTATGTCCTGAATGGTATTACCTAAGTTTTCTTCTAGGGTTTTTATGGTTTTAGGTCTAACATTTAAGTCTTTAATCCATCTTGAATTAATTTTTGTATAACGTGTAAGGAAGGGATCCAGTTTCAAAAGCTTTCTACATATGGCTAGCCAGTTTTCCCAGCACCATTTATTAAATAGAGAATCCTTTCCCTATTGCTTGTTTGTGTCAGGTTTGTCAAAAATCAGATGGTTGTAGAGGTGTGGTATTATTTCTGAGGGCTCTGTTCTGTTCCATTGGTCATCTCTGTTTTTGTACCAGTACCATGCTGTTTTGGTTACTGTAGCCTTGTAGTATAGTTTGAAGTCAGGTAGCGTGATGCCTCCAGCTTTGTTCTTTTGGCTTAGGATTGTCTTGGCAATGCGGGCCTCTTTTTTGGTTTCATATGAACTTTAAAATAGTTTTTTCCAATTCTGTGAAGAAAGGCATTGGTAGCTTGATAGGGATGTCACTTAATCTATAAGTTACCTTGGGCATTATGGCCATTTTCATGATATTGATTCTTCCTATCCATGACCATGGAATGTTCTCATTTGTTTGTGTCCTCTTTTATTTCCTTGAGCAGTGGTTTGTAGTTCTCCTTGAAGAGGTCCTTCACATCACTTGTAAGTTGGATTCCTAGGTATTTAATTCTCTTTGAAGCAATTGTGAATGGGAGTTCACTCATGATTTGGCTGTTTGTCTGTTATTGGTGTATAGGAATGCTTGTGATTTTTGCACATTGGTTTTGTATCCTGAGACTTTGCTGAAGTTGCTTATCAGCTTAAGGAGATTTTGGGCTGAGACAATGGGGTTTTCTAAATATATAATCACGTCATCTGCAAACAGGGGCAATTTGACTTCCTCTTTTCCTAATTTATTTCTTTCTCTTGCCTGATTGCCCTTCCAACACTTTGCTGAATAGCAGTGGTGAGAGAGGGCACCCCTGTCTTGTACCAGTTTTCAAAGGGAATGCTTCTGGTTTTTGCCCATTCAGTATGATATTGGCTGTGGGTTTGTCATAAATAGCTCTTATTATTTTGAGATACTTCCCATCAATACCTAGTTTATTAGAGAGTTTTTAGCATGAAGCTGTTGAATTTTGTCGCAGGCCTTTTCTCCATCTATTGAGATAATCATGTGGTTTTTGTCTTTGGTTCTGTTTATATGATGGATTATGCTTATTGATTTGCATATGTTGAACCAGCCTTGCATCCCAGGGATGAAGCCAACTTGATCGTGCTGGATAAGCTTTTTGATGTGCCACTGGATTCGATTTGCCAGTATTTTATTGAGGATTTTTGAATCGATGTTCATTGGGGATATAGGTCTAAAATTCTCTTTTTGTTGTATTTCTGCCAGGCTTTGGTAACAGGATGATGCTTGCCTCATAAAATGAGTTAGGGAGGATTCCCTCTTTTTCTATTGACTGGAATAGTTTCAGAAAGAATGGTACCAGCCCCTCTTTGTACCTCTCGTAGAATTTAGCTGTGAATCCGTCTGGTCCTGGACTTTGGTTGGTTGGTAGGCTATTAATTATTGCCTCAATTTCAGAGCCTGTTATTGGTCTATTCAGAGATTCAACTTCTTCCTGGTTTAGTCTTGGGAGAGTGTATGTGTCCAGAAATTTATCTGTTTCTTCTAGATTTTCTAGTTTACTTGCATAGAGGTGTTTATAGTATTCTCTAATGGTAGTCTGTATTTCTGTGGGGTCGGTGGTGATATCCCCTGTATAATTTTTTACTGCATCTACTTGATTCTTCTCTTTTCTTCTTTATTAGTCTTGCTAGAGGTCTATCAATTTTGTTGATCTTTTCAAAAAACCAGCTCCTGGATTCATTGATTTTTTGAAGGGTTTTTTGTGTGTCTATCTCCTTCAGTTCTACTCTGATCTTAGTTATTTCTTGCCTTCTGCTAGCTTTTGAATGTGTTTGCTCTTGCTTCTCTAGTTCTTTTAATTGATGTTAGGGTGTCAAGTTTAGATCTTTCCTTGTGGGCATTTAGCTTTCTCTTGTGGGCATTTAGTGCTATAAATTTCCCTCTACACACTGCTTTAAATGTGTCCCAGAGATTCTGGTATGTTGTGTCTTTGTTCCCATTGGTTTCAAAGAACATCTTTATTTCTTCGCAGAAGCTTTTTAACTTGATGTGATCCCATTTGTACATTTTTGCTTTAGTTGCCTGTACTTGTGGTATTACTCAAGAATTTTTTGTCCAAACCAATGTCCTGGAGCTTTTCCCCAATGTTTTCTTGTAGTAGTTTCATAGTCTGAGGTGTTTCAGTATTAATTCATTTTGATTTGATTTTTGTATATGGCAAGCGATAGGGATGTAGTTTCATTCTTCTGCATATGGATATCCAGTTTTCCTACAGCATCATTTATTGAAAATACTGTCTTTTCCCTAGTGTATATTCTTGGCACCCTTGTTGAAAATGTGTTTACTGTGGGTGTGTGGATTTGTTTCTGGGCTCTTTATTCTGTTCCACTGATTTATGTGTCTGTTTCTATGCCAGTACCACACTGTTTTGGTTACTAAAGCTCCGTAGTATAATATGAAGTCAGGCAATGTGTTTCCTCCAGTTTTGTTCTTTTTGCTCAGGATAGCTTTGGCTATTCTGGATCTTCTGTGATTCTAAATAAATTTTGGGATTGTTTTTTCTATTTCTGTGATGAATGTCATTGGTATTTTGATAGAGACTGCATTGAATCTGTAGATTGCTTTGGGTAGTATGGACATTTCAACAATATTGATTCTTGCAATCCATGAACATGCAATATCTTTCCATTTTTTGGTGTCCTCTTCAATTTCGTTCGTCAGTGTTATACATTTTCCATTGTAGACATCTTTTACTTATTTGGTTAAATGTGTTAATGTATTCTTAGGTATTTAATTTTATTTGTAGCTATTGTAAATGGGATAAGTTTTAAAAATTTTCTTTTTCAGACTGTTCACTGTTGGTATAGAGAAATGCTACCGATTTTTTTTTTTTTTTTTTTTTGAGATGGAGGTTTGCTCTGTTGCCCAGGCTGGAGTACAGCGGCGTGATCTTGGCTCACTGCAACCTCTGCCTCCTGGGTTCAAGTGATTCTCTTGTCTTGGCCTCCGAGTAGCTGGGGTTACAGGCATGCATCACCATGCCCAGCTAATTTTTATATTTTTTAGTAGAGATGGGGTTTCACCATGTTGACCAGACTGGTCTTAAACTCCTGACCTCAAGTGATCTGCCCACCTCGGCCTCCCAAAGTGCTGGGATTACAGGCATGAGCCATTGTGCCCAGCCAGAAATGCTACTGATTCTTGTGTGTTGGTTTTGTATTATGCAACTTTATTGAATTTATCAGTTCTAATAGTTTTTTGATGGAGTCCTTAGGTTTTTCCAAATATAACATCATATCATATACAAACAAGTATAATTTGAATTCTTCCTTTCCAATCTGGATGCCCTTTGTATCTTTCTCTTGTTTGATTGCTCTAGCTAGGACTTCCATTACTAAGTTGAATAACACTGGTGACCAGTGGACATCCCCCTTTCATGTTCTACATCTTAGAGGAAGGGCTTTCAGTTTTTTTCCATTCAGTATGATGCTAGCTGTGGGTCTGTCGTATGTGGCTTTTATTATATTGAGGTATTTTCTTTCTATATCCAGTTTTTTAGTGTTTTTTTTTTAAATCATGAAGGATGTTGAATTTTATCAAATGCTTTTTCAGCATCAATTGAAATGATCATATGGTTTTTATCCTTCATTCTGTTGATACATCACATTGATCATCATGTTGAACTATCCTTGCATCCCTGGGATAAATCGCACTTGGTCATGATGAATAACGTTTTTAGTATATTGTTTGGTTTGCTAATATTTTCTTGAGAATTTGTACATCAATAGTCATCAGAGATATTGGTCTGCAGTTTTCTTTCTTTGATGTGTCTTTGTCTGGCTTTGGTATAATAAATGCACCTTTTAAAAGAGGAAATTTGCTAACTGAAATAAGTCCATAGTTAGTTTACTTTTTCCTTCTATCTTTCCACAAAGAATTTGCATTTGCTTACAGTAGGAGCAAATAAAATAGCAACAAAATATAGAGAACTGGAAGTGGGGATTGTGAGAAAGAATTGAGAATCTAGATTGAAGACAGGTATGTTATCATAATTACTAAGACTGGGACTTAAATTGCTCTACCCTACTAAAGAGTCAAAGCAAACAGAGGGGCACAGTCAAGTAGATAATTCTCACTTCCTTTGGGTCTTTGCTCAACTATTACCTCAGTGAGCTCTTCCATGACCACTTTATTTAAAAGTGAAATAAGCCAGGCACAGAAGGACAAATATTACATATTCTCACTCATATGTGGGAGTTAAAAAGGTTGATTTTTTTGGAGACAGAGTAGAATGACAGTTAACAGAGCTGGGAAGTATGTATGTATGGGGGGAAAGGGGGTGATAAAGCACAATCATACAGTAAGAAAAAATCTAGTGTTCAATAGCACAGTTAGGTGACTGCAGTTAACAGCGATATATTGTATAGTTCAAAAAAGCTAGAAGAGAATATTTGAATGTTCCCAACACAAAGAAATAATAAATGTTTGAGATGATGGATATCCTAAATACACTGATTTAATCATTACACAATGCATGCTTCAAAATATCACATGTACCCCATAAATATGTTCAAATATTATATATCAATAGCAATGAAAAAATAAGAATAACAATAAAAATAGCAATCCTAGTTCATATCCACACTCCCTGTCTACCTTCCTGCTTTTTTTTCATAGTGCATATAACCCAATGATTTACTTGTTGGCTGATATACTTGTTCATTTATGCATTGTCTCTCTTTCCCTACTACAACACAAGATTAATTAGAAATGAAATGTGGCCTGTTTTTATTTGTTTCCTTATATCTTGACTTAGATCAGTGCCTGGAAAAACAGTAGGAGCTCATTAAATTTTTGAAATGAATGGGTTAAAAGCTATCAAGAAAGTACCTGCTAGCCAGAAAAATAAATAATAATAAATACAGAAACATTTATATAATACAATTATTACAATCAGTTATTAAAACAATTTATGTTCAATATTATGTAAAAGGAGAAAGTATCTTCAGTATATAGCAAGATTGTTAGAGCAACTTGAGGTTGAAAATCATAGCCAAATATAGAGTGCCCAAAGACTTTGATTTCCAAATAGCGAATCATTTAAACTCCAAGAAGAAAATATTATCATCCAGAAATGGCAGAATCATTATACCTTTTTCAGTATATTACTGTTAAATAAACCATAATAATAAATTATAATTAATAAAATAAATAACAAATGACAAAGTTTGGTATCTATTTTTTTATGTAATTTTTCTCAAGGGTTTTACATTGGATATTTTTATTGATGCCAAAGATAGTCATGCTAATTGGTTAATTCCTTATGGAAAAAAATCATTTTGTTCCTGCCCTTCTTTAAATTTAAAAGCTTAAATGAAATGTGCCTCTACATTGCTGTGAAACTCTTGAATAGACAAAGTTGTCTCTGAACAAGTGACCACTCAACACACGGAGAAAATATGCTAGGATGACATGAACAAGCAATTGGGATTTCTGTGCTAAATAAAATCTAGACATAGATATGGAATCCTTTGAGCAGCAATCTTGTTCTCACCAAATTTTTTTTGTAAATGTTTGCGGTTTTTGGGAGTGATCTCAGATTCAGGTTAGTTTTAGTTGTATAATAACTCAACAGAAGAATGTCAAAAAGAAATCAATTTTTACTTTTTTTCATGTAAATTATGCACTTTCACATGTACACTGAATGTATGCATTCAACAGTACTAGAAAAGAAGACTGGAATATAATTAATATTTTCTAACATCACATGACACTCTAAAGAGACATACATAGCCCTGCTATCCAAAACTTAATCTACTGTGTGTAGCAAATTTTAGAAATTATCTTTGTCTATTACTAAATTTTCTTTCTCTATTTATCTATTTAGAATAAGCAAAAAAAATTATTGGGTGTCTCTACGGCATTGTTTAGAACATTGTTAGTCTTCATGGTCTTTGAGTTATTTTAAAGTCTATAAATTACAGATAATTGAGAGCAATGCAAAAATATTCTTATCTATAGGAATAAATTCTGTTCCAGTTAAGGTTCAATTGACTTCCCTCTCTCTGCCTGTGGAAAAAGCCAGTTTTGAAATCCATTTCAACGTATCTTCTCCATAAATGTTTTTAGTTCTTTGATTTCTTCTTTGAAAAGGTTGTAACATTTACTGGGTTCCCTCTAAATCATGAGTTACATAAAATATTTACCACGTGTTCCTTTTATGTTTAATGAGAGCCATACTTTTTACCTTTTTGAAAATTATAATTTCAATTTCAATTGTCACAATTGAAATGGCTGATAAGAATTTTATTCACTATCTTTCTACTAGCTCTGGGCTTCATTGACTATCTGGGTTTCTTACTATCCTATTTTCAAAAAAACAAAAAACAGAACTCAAAATTTAGAGCAATACAAGTTAATATGCCCAGTTTCTATATGTGTTAGCCTTTTACCTTCTTTATATTGTGATATTTTTAAATACAGCATTTCAAGGACTACATCCTTGCCTACAATTTTACAAATGCTTCACAGAAATCTTTTAAGCTCAATGCACAACTAACATCACTAGTTCCTCTTCTGTTAATTCTGATAAAAGGACATGTTCCTGTTATACACAAAGTCCAAGTTTCTCCCTCTTGAAAACTAATTTCAGTCATGGTAATTTCACCTGGGAAGTCACACTTCTTCAGCAAAAACATCAATTGAGTTTTTACTAGCAAGTATGTTTTTCAATAGAAGTTTTGACAGATTCATCTCTAGTAGCTCAGAGATGCCCAAATAATTTTCTGAAACATTTGCCATATAATGTAATCTCTGTCCTCATGGGGATTGGGCACACACTCTACATTTTAGAGTGTGCCTGTGGAGAGGTCAGTGAAGAGTGGCAGAGAATAAACATATTAACTAACAAGGAAGATAATTTCAACTAGCAAGAAGAGCTATGAGGAAAAGAAAACAGGCTAGTGGAAGAGAGGATTATGGGGTGGGAGGTTCTTTCCACAAAGTAGTCAGAGCTGAACTTTCGGAGGGAGTAATAGATATGCTGGGATATGAAGCTCTGCCAAGGGAAGATCTGGGGGAAGAGTTCCAGGTACATCACCTGAGATAGAATTGATCTGTCTGTGCTACTGCAGTGATCGTGACTGTCATCCATAATAACAAATATAACCTAAACTAGTACATATTAAGTTCTACAAAGTGACACTCATACCATGTGTGATGCATTCTAATAATTTCCATATTATCCTATCCTGTTTAAAATCCACTAAATTGATTTCATGGCCAAACACTAGCTTGGTAGTTTAGGGCTTTTAAGCATGGGTTTGAATCTCAACTCTGCAACTTACTAGCTGCTATACTTTCACTGTTACTTAACCTCCTTGCTCTGCAATTTGTACATGTTAAAGTAGGGGCAATAATAGTATCTGTTCATAAGGTTTGATATCATATTTCCTTCTAGAAATACTGAACTAACTTATACCTCTAATTTTTAGTGTATTTTATACACTATATCTCATATAGCCATATAGTATTTTATACACTATATCTCTAAACCCACACCTTTCATCTTTTTAATCTTTGACAATTTGATAGGTGAAAAATCATTCCTAATTGTTTTAATTTGCAATTCTTTTCTTTCTAGTGAGGCTGGACATATTTTCCTATTTATCGGACTCTATAAGAAGTTGCAGTTTTCATTTTCTACAAAACATTAAAAAAGATATAATTAAATGTAAAAATTTACTACCTATATAAGGCTTCATCTAATAACAGCATTATATTATATAATTTATAACTTCTTTATCATTATAACTTGTTTGTCATTTATCAGTAAATGAAAAATTATAGCATTGTTTTATACTTACCTCCCACTAAACTACATAGAACCAATAAAAGAAAAAAGATTTTTTTGAGGGGATGGATAAAAACCAATGAGACTATCAACTAGAACTTAGTCTTTGAAATGATTATAAACTGAAAAATATCAAAATTTGCATTCATTTTTCATTTTAACTACCGGGATTCAGTATTTTTAAAATTATAAGTCATAATTGCAAATACACAAATGAAACCACCAGGTAGTCAAAAAGATACACTCAATTTCCGTAATATCTAACAGACGTATTGGAACAACTGCCTATTGTAGTGAAAGAAATGGTTATACAATGGAAAAATAATTAAATAAGAGAAGGGCTTTTCATAAACTAATGATATATAATAGTGGGCCACGAATTCAAGAATATGCCTAACTGAAGCCTCTTTTTTTGGGGAGGGGGTCTGGGGGTGGGGCAGTGGGCGCAGAGTTTTGCTCTGTCGCCCAGGCTGGAGTACAGTGGCTGATCTCAGCTCACTGCAACCTCTGCCTCCTGGGTTCAAGCGATTCTTCTACCTCAGCCTCCTGAGTAGCTGGGATTACAGATGTTCACCACCACACCCGGCTAATTTTTGTATTTTTCTGTAGAGGTGGGGTTTCGCCATGTTGGCCAGGCTGGTCTCGAACTCCTGGCCTCAGGTGACCCGCCGCCTCAGCCTCCCAAAGTGCTGGGATTACAGGCATGAGCCACTGTGCCCTGTCCAAGCCTCTTTTTGATTTCAAACTGCAGGTTAAGAAATTTCTACATTTTATACTTTTTCAAAAACCTCCTTTTTTTAATAAAAAAATATGAAATCTCTGGTGACATTACTTAGTACCTTGTACATGCAGGACAATATGCTAGATGCTACTACAAGATGGGTGAACTTATTCGTTAAAAGTAGCCAGGGTGGGCATGGTGGCTCATGCCTGTAATCCCAGCCCTGTGAAAGGCCGAGGCAGGCAGATTGCTTGAGGCCAGAAGTTCATAACCAGCCTGGGCAACATGGCAAAACTCCATCTCTACTAAAAATACAAAAAGTCAGGCATGGTGGTACGCACCTGTAGTCCCAGGAACTTGGTAGGCTGAGGCAAAACAATTGCTTGAACCTGGGAAATGGAGGCTGCAGTGAGCTGAGATCCTACCATTGCACTCCTGCTTGGGCAACAGAGGAAAACTCTGTCTCAAAAATAAACAGAAATAAATTTTAAAAAATAAAGTATCAAACTTAGGGAAAAAAAGTAGTCAAAATCAAGTATCTCTCCTGAAAAATGACTTTCCTTCTCAATTCTCAATTTCTGGCAGTGAAAATTTCACTTCTGTTGCTATTACCTCTAAAACTCATGGAATAAGAAATCCTCAATTCAGTCAGACTGATGGAATTTGCAGTCACGCAACATCAAACTTAAATTCCCTACCTCTGTAGACCATCTGCAGACATTTAAGTAAAACTTTAATCGAGGATTAAATTTTTGTTTAATCAAAACAAAAATTAAATTATTTTGGATTAATTGGAAGAGGAAATAAAAGAAATTCTCAAACACAGATATTTAAAAAGTTACATGAAAATAAATATAGTAAAAACCACAATGGGAATTTAACTTTCTTAACATTATGTTTAGATATTAAGTATTAATAATAATTTTATCCTTTATTTTCCATAAAGTTAAAAACATTTGTACCATGCTTTCCTTTTGATTAGAACCCTGATAAGCTGCAGTTGTTGCCACAAGAAAATAGCAAGAAATAAAGCCAATCACTTTCTTTTCCTATGCCAAGATTAGACTCAGCTGCCAATGAAGTTAAATGGTTGTGGGGAGGGGGGAACACTGGGTATGGAGAAAAAGATCAGAAGATACAAAGTATCTTCTGCATCAGGTTAGTTAGAAACTCAGCTGATCTGCTCAAAAGAAGCTACACTTCAAGTATCTTATTAATTCTCTTAAACACACAAACACAATGCAATAAAACATAACTAACTAGTAGAAACAAGGTTTTTGGAGATAGGTGGCTGTTACTGCAAGATAAGATTATGACTCCAGAAAAGACAGAAAATGAGGATAGTTTTGCTAAGTCTTAAAGAACACATGAATGGAGACACAGAATTTCTACATATTTTGGTTACAGCAAGACTGATGCCATGGTACTTTCAGTTTTTCCCTTTAATCTTGCCTTATCACTTCTTTTGAATAGGAAACTGAGAATAGTTTGTACAGAGAAGGTGGGTATTTTTCCTTTCAAGGATTAGTGAGCAACAAGGGGAAAAAAAACCAACTAGAGATCTACATAAAAAAACAACATAATTTAGGTTGACAGGTTTAATTTTTTCTTTAGAGATTGTGAAACAATGTATTTAATGTTTAGAAAAGACAATCTTAACACTTTGTTCAATAAATATTCTATAAATTTGAGAATTACATGTACTAAAAACACAGTTCTATGATGTGTTAGTTGAGGGAAATAAGAGGAGGAAAATCAGAGAAAAAGATGAAAAATAGAAAAGGTGAGGGAAAAATAAGGAGCAAATATTTATTGAGGGCCTACCTCCCATGTGTTAAGGCATTTTACATACAAAATGAGACTGAATCTTCATAAAAACTTTAAGAGGTGGGTAGCATTATACCCATTACCAATAAGGAAACTGAATCTCTGAGGGATTAAGTAATCAGGATCATGGGGGCTAATAAAGTAGTAAAACCAGGATTCAAAATTAGATCTGTCATACTTCAAACCCCTTTTCGTTGTTTCATAATGCTCAGCTTCTGTAAAGACGTGGAAGAGGTAGGGGAAGATGTATGCAGAAGAAGAGAAAGTGGTCGAGATGGGTGGAGAAGGATAAAACACATGGGAGAATGAGACTCAACAGGGACAGAAAGTAGGTGGTTGGTAGGAAAGAAAGGCAGAAAAGGAAAGTGCGAGAAAGCAAAATACAGCAAGTTGCATTTGAGGAGTTGCTAGAAGAGACGGAGAGAAAAGGGATCATTTAGAAGTCTGTTTAAAATACAGGTTTCAAGCAAATAAACAATTTTAAACTATCTATTGGAGTATCTATTATCAGAGTAATTACTTTTGACAACTCAAAGGACTGTAACCCTTACATATTTTGAGTATTGTTTCTCAACTTTGGCACTATTGAAATTTTGTGCCTGACAATACTTCGCTGTAGGGGACTATAGCATTATAGGATGTTTAGCAGCATTCCTGGCCTTTTCATATTAGATGTCAGTACCACCCCCTTAGTCTCAACAATAAAAAAATGTCCAGACATTGTCAAATGCCCCCTGTGGACAAAACGCCCCCAGTTGAGAACCACTGATTTAGAAGTTCCAGTCGGGATGATTTAAAAAAATGAACAAAAGATGCCTATCAAATGCAAAATTATTCCCTGAGTTACTCTAGTGACTGGATGTCCTTAGGAACAAGATGAGATTAAGTTAGGGCAGAATTCATCTAAGCTCATAGCACTTGTTACAATATTGCTTGCAAACTGCTTTTAAAATATGTGAAAGGAAGTGAGTATAAACTAACATTTAGTTTTGAACTACACAATCTAAAGAAGGGCAGAAAATTTGTCAGACTGTTCTTCCATCATGTAATGTGCTTTTTGTATTTATGAAACAAAAAACACTAGCTTTGGTGTTCAGAAACCTGGGTTCTAGTCTGCTCTAGCATGAGTTAGCTGTAGGACCTACAGCAAATAATGTGGCCTAGGGAACAACTATTGGCTTCTCATATTTTACCAAGAGTTTAAATATACACTTCTAAGAAAATAGTTAAACAACTTCATATGTATGTATTACTGATACTATGTTGAAGGGCAAGTGTGGTAAACACAGTATATTGACTTGCTTATTCTCCATTCCCTTGCCAAAATGTGGTCCATGGGCACAGCATCAGTATCACTTAGGAGCTTGTAGAGATGCAAAATCTCAGATCTCACTCCAAACCAGCTGAATCAAAATCTGCATTTAATAAGAGATGATTCCTATGCACATTAAAGTTGAGGAATACTTGTGTCAGTTTCCATTGCTATAAAAAAATCAGACACAGATAATACAGCACTGGATAATTTATAAAGAAGAGAGGTTTATTTGGCTCATGGGTCTGCAGGCTGTACAAGAAACATAGTGCTGGCATCTGCTTCTGGTAAGGGCTTTAGGAAGCTTACAAGCATGGTGGAAGGTGAAGGGAGAGTAGGCAGTGTCACATGGCAAGAAGGAGGGAGAGAGGGAGGGAGGGAGAGAGAGAGGGAGAGAGAGTAAGAGATCCCAGATTCTTTTAAACAACCAGATCTCGTGTGACCTAAGTGGGTGACAATTTACCTATCATCAAAGGGATAGCACTAAACCATTTATGAGGGATCTACCCCCATGATCCAAACACCTTCCACGAGACCCCACCTCTAACACTGTAGATCACACTTTAGTATGAGATTTGGAGGCCACAAACATCCAAACTATATTAACACTGTTCTATTCTGCTTTTCTCCTAAGGTGTTTTTCTAATTGCAAAGGCTGGAAAACTTAAAATTGCCTTTCTCAGATTTTGTTTCAGTTAGGACTTTGGTTCAAAATTAGGTCTAACAGCTAACACTCACATGCTAGCTATATGCCAGAAACTGCTCTAAGTACATCTCACATATTATTAACTCATATAAAACTTCCAATAATCCTACGAAGTTGATACAATTATTCCCATTATACAGATGCAGAAACTGAAGCCCAGAGAGGTTACTTGCCTAAAGTTACAGTCAATAAAAGGCAAACCCAGATATCCCTGATCTAGAATCTGTACTGTTAATCATATTTCTACTGATAGATAAAAAGGCATGGGCCCCCTCACTGACCCCCCATTTTGTTTCTTTTTTACAGCTCATCTCATGGAACACACTTTGGCAAATGCTGTTACAGAAGTTCCTTCATTTATTTACTTAAATTTATCTATGAGCCAGCATTGTTCTGAAAGTTCTAGGCATTGCAAAAGGCAAGAAATAGAAATGAGACATTATCATTTGAAAGGAAGCAAAATCATTCTTATCTATAAAATGGATAATTATATACCTAGAAGATCAAGTCTAAGAGATACTAGTATTTATTAGTACCAGTATAAAAATTTAGAAAGGTGGCCAGTTAAAAATGAAATACATAAAAGCCAATATCTAGACACCAGAAATAAAATATGATATGGAAAAAATCCTTTTCATAATACCAACAAAAATAAAAAACTTAATATAGATTTTAATATAATGCTTAATATTATAAAAGATTATACAGCATGATTTATAAAAGAAAGCTTGAAGCAACTTCAATGTGCGGTGTTAGGGGAACGAATTATTTGGCAGTCCTAAAGAGAGTTTTCACATAGAATTTCCATAACATGGGAAAATGACAGAACCTTTTGTAAAAGAAGACACAAAATTCTATTTATATTAAAACATGTTAAAAATACGTGTGTGGCTGGACACAGAGGCTCAGACCTGTAATCCCAGTACTTTGGGAGGCTGAGATGGGAGGATTGCTCGAGGCCAGTAGTTTGAGATTAGCCTGAGCAACATAGCAAAACCCTATCTCAAAAAAAAAAAAAAAAGTGTGTATATATGCATATACACATAGACAAATGAATATACTGTAGTAATACCAAATGTTTCATATTTGATATCAAAATATTATTCAGAGTGGGATTTCAAAGGCTTTTTTCTTCTTTAGATCTTTTTATAGTTCTAATTTTCCAAAGCACACATTACTTTTATCATCATAAAGATGTTAAAACTTGAGTTAATAATTCTAAAGTCAATCTAAGGATAATGGGACTTCCCTATTCTCTAGGTAAGAGGGTCATGTTAGGTTATTTCAGATTGTAAGTGTACATTGTGCCACATCTAGTCAGATGCTATTGACATTTAAGATTATATAATAATGGACTGGAAATGTTTAGCCTTCCAGCTATGCATCAAGGCACAGAAATTTTTAGGTAAAGCCACCTGGCATTCACCCTCATGAACATACTTGGATCATCTCTCATGCACACTATTACCAACATATATATGGAATAGCTATGTCCTGTCTCTTCAGTTCTTTGGTCATTCCTTGAAATTCCTTCTTTCCCTTGCTTCTCTCTCTTTAGACACCCGATCCTACTTCAAACCTGGCACAGTTTCTTCATCTACGGGACTTGATTCATTCTCCCAATGCCTTCTTTCTTAAGTGACTTGATTTTAACCAGGCCTCCTTTGTCAGTCACCCTACCTGGAAAGACTCAGGCCAGAAGGACAGAGGGGAACCTTCTTTTTTTGCTCAAATGGAGTAGCATCTAAGGACAAATTGTAAAAAATGATGCAGACAATATCTTAACTAGTAATAAAACACCTATGTTAATACTAGCATTTCAGTATTATATGAAATAAATAACAAAATAAAGATACATTTTGTTCTGGTATTATAATAACAAGCTGATCAAACAGCCTTCCAGGTTGAGGAAAAGGAATGAACCTTTCAGATAGAAGTGGAAAGAAAAATCAGTGAAGGAAGGGATGTATGTGGAGGAGGCTTTAGCTTGAGAAATAGCCCAAGAAAGAAACCTCCATCAAATTATCAGGAAAGGGCAAACTCTGTGAGGGGAATAGAAATAGAAAGGGACTTAGTACAGAAAAGTAGGTGTTGACAAAATCACTGAAAGAGTTAGAGGAGCACAAGTCAGGTGCCTCTGGAGTTACCGAGTTCAAGAGCATACAACCATAGCTCTTTTCCGGGTTAGAAGGAGCGCCTCTGCTAGCTCCTGCCTCTAATTTCCTCTCAATATCCATGAGGCTATCCATGACTCTGGAACACCAAGTGAGCGTGCCAAGCAGAAAAGACGGCAGGAAGATGGCCTCTGTCTCATTTCTAGCTAATTAGTTTTGGTTCTGTTTCTGTTTATATCATGGTTTTCATGGAAAAGTTCACCTTAAGTTCTAAATCATTAACTTAGAAACCAATCTTTCAAAAATATTCCATTTGTAATCTGGCGTCCTTGTATCCTTAAAACCACCAAGAAGACAAACAAAAATCATCTCCTTAAATAAAAGCTAAATAAAACGAGTCCTTGGGATATGTTCCATTGTTGTTAATTACATTTCTCCCTCAAATATCTTTACACATGTAACGCATAACAGTTTTACATTTACAGGACTTGAAAAAAAACAGCAAGGCTTTATATAATATTACCAAGAAACGATTTATCAGAAAAGTTTGCTTTTTACACCAGTGGGTTGGGTTGCACCAAGTTTTTGCTTATTTTTGGCTTCTTGACAAATTCTTCTTTGCTGCTAATGTAGTAGGTAATGCCTATCTCAGAAGTGATTTTTAATTATTGTGTATGGGGGCTTCGAATACATTAATAAATCTTGAGGCAAAAAGAGAATGATAAAAATAACACTTCAAAAGAGTACAGGAAAATGAAAAATGAACTTTCATGACATTCAATGAAGGAGCAGGTATGCAAAGTGATATCTGTTTTCTAAGATATACATTTCATTTTTTGTTTTATCCTTTTACTTTGTAACATAAGCAATTTTGGAAAGACCACAGCTATTAGTGATGTCTACATAATCATACTAATGAAGTGCACAGAAGCTTAAATGAAGTATTTTATATGCTCCCTTACAACCATTTGAAAATTTACTTTGGAAACCCCTGCTCAAATGCACCCCCTCCCCACCCCCAAAGGAATTCTTGTGCTGTCTTCTTCACTTTTCCAGTTGAGCAATTTAAGCTAGAGGAAACCAAGCCCTTGAGCAACTGAGTACAGTTAACGGGAAAAACCACTAGGAAGGCAATCAGAAGAACTAGCTACCAAATTATTTGCTTGAGTCATTTTCTCTTATATTGTCACAGATGAAAAATTACACTCCACGTGGTGAACAAACCTAACGCTAAGGCATATTTTGTGTGCTGCACAGTGTTACTCTGTTTCCTAAGTAACCTATTGAAACAATATAAGGTATACATCTATTAACGCATTTAGTGATGATACTGGAATTTGTGAAATGTGACAGAAAGGATAGATGAAGAAAGATGAGGAGAGACAGGTATTAATTGTTCTAACAGTACAGGCTGTAATAAAGGCCAATAATCATTTGAATTCCTGCGCCTTAACGTGATTCTAAAGATTGGCTTACCTCAGGTATTTGGAAAGTCTAAATACTGTATTTGCTGTAGAAAATTCATCCAACATACAATTCAATTTTAAAATTAAACCTTTTGTCTAATCTTTAAGATATCTGATGTTATAATGCCCATTATCACACTTTATTTAAATGAGATCAAACTCAGCGAGTTTAAAAAATAACCCAACTTCTCTCTTCCCTTATTATGGCTGGCCTCTTATACTTCTTTCTCTTTAGTATAATGCTAACCGAAAGCAATATTCTTGCCTCTCCACTTCTTAACTGAAGCTTTGATCTCATCTGTGTTTATGTGAAGAACTCGCTCTGGGAGAGTCCCTGTCAAGACATCCATTGTAACACCCGCTCCTACTCATGCTTTCAGCGCTGCCCTTGGACGGAATCCACCCACACCTTCCAGACACGCTAGGTGTGGGCTCGGAAACGCAAGATGGAGGGCGGGAGGGGAGTCCCGGCGCAAGGCACGGACTCGAAGTTGAAAAAGAAGTGTTTACAAGTGAGGCTTTTAAATAAATCACCACTATGGAGGGCATTTCCTCCGAGCCCTGGGCGCCGGCCTGAGAATCCTCTGCCGGACGCCAGGGGACTGGCCACACTGACCCCGTCAGACACGCGACCCCGCGGCTGGCGCTGGCGTCCGCACTCGCGCGACCCCGCGGTTCCTCCCGGGAGCGCCGTCTAACCGCTCCCGGCGGCGGCTTCCCAGAGAGCCGCGGAGCCAGTGCCCCACGCGGGGCAGAGCTGCGGCGCGGCCCACTGGCCTGATCCCTTCCCTCCACCGCTGGGCGGGGCTCGCGGCCCCAGACCCTGACGCTCCGCCGCCGCCCCTCCCCGCGCTCACCTGCTCGTTCTCTTTCGGCCGCTGTCCGCGCCGCCGCGGGCTCGCATCGGGATCCCGCTCGGTCCCTGCCGCCGCCTGCTCCGCCAGCGCGTCCCCGTCCTCGTCGCGCTCCCCGCCGTCGCCGCCCCGCAGCAGCTCCCTGGCTGAGCACATCCCGCCACCAACTCCTGCCGCCCGGGACAGCCGCCGGAGGACCACGCCGCGACGCACTAGGGAGCGCCGCCGCCCGAGGGCTGCCCTGCGATCTGCCGCACCCGCAGCTGACAGGAGCCTCCGGAGCGCGCCCCGCCGGCCTGGGCGCCTGAAGTACCAGCCCGGCCCCTCCTGTCACTGGCTCGCCCAACCCCCGGCTGTCGGGGCGGAGCCATACAGGGGAGGGGCCAAGACAGGGGGCGGGGCCAACGGGGTGTGTTGGGGGGGATGTGTGTGAGAGATTGAGAGGCCGACAGACTGAGAGAAGAAGGGGGTTGTGTGAAAAACTATGGACATAGACTGCATGAGGGAGATTGTACACGATGAGAGAGGCTGTGTGTATGTATGAGGGACATTGTGCGTGTGTAAGAAACCATTAGAGAGTGTGAGACAGACGTTGAGCGTCATTTGTGTGTGTAAGAGAGATTCTATAGAAAAGAAACTGCATATAAGAGATTGTATGCACTTTGGGAGGCCGAGGCGGGAGGATTGGTTGAGCCCAGGAGTTGGAGACCAGCCTGGGCAACCCCGTCTCTACTAAAAATACAATTAGCCAGGCGTGGTGGTGGCATTTTGATTCCAGCTACTCAGGAGGCTGAGGTGGGAGGATTTCTTCAGCCCGGGAAGTCGAGGCTGCAGTGAGCAGAGATCACACCACTGCACTCCAGCCTGGGTGACAGAGCCAGACCCTATCTCAAAGAGAGAGAGAAAGAGAGAGAGAAAGAAAGAGAGAGAGAGTGTATGTGTATGCAAGAGACTGTGTGAGAGAGAGACTGTATGAGGGAACAACAGAACACAGAGAGATCAAGTGTGAAAGAGAAACTAGTGTGAGAGAGCCAGTAGATATATTTAAGAGTGCATTTGTGTAAGAGATGAGTGTGTGTGGGTTTGCATGTGAGAGAGAAACACACATACACCCAGTTACACTCTCCAGCAGGGTCCCCCTGTTCTTGCCTGAGTAGCTGCCCATCCTTTTCAAGGAACACACATTTCACTGTCCCTCTTGTTCCTTTAGCCTCCTTTCCTAGTGTCTCACTGAAGGTCTGTGTATTTGTCCCTTTCTGTTGAGTGCTTCCTAGTGTGTGTAGTTTATTGGAGCCTTGGGTCGTTTGATGGTGTATCCAATGGTGTATCTTTCTATAACTGGCTAAGAATACATCTTTCTTAGTGGGTGGTAAGGGGAATATATCCAATTTGTAATTCTTTTTTGTACTACCCCATCCATTTTGTTCAAGGAAAATGGAGGGGTGTTTAAATAAAATATACTTTTTTCTGTGTATGCCTTATCTGTACATTGAGAAAGCGATGGGTTATTGTATAGGTAAAATATCAGAAAAGTAAATATGGAAAGTAAACATGTGTACACATGAAGAAGAGTAAGAGTTATTTGGGACCTTCTATTAAAATGTTTTCAGGCCCAGAAAAGGAATTAAAATAGGCAGAATCCCATAGGCTTATTTTTAAGACCTGTTTCCTGTTTTTTGTAGTCAGGAGACTCTCAGTCTTTCTCACACACCCACAATCTTTCATACCCACAATCTCTCTCATACACACATGATTTCACATACATATAGTTTGTCTCATATATATACAACCTCTCGCACACACCATCTCTCACACATAGTTTCTCACACACGCCCTCTCTAATTGTCTCTTCCACAAACAGTCTCTAGGGGCCAGAAAATATGCTATTGGATATCAAAAATTAGAAAGAAAATGAATCTGGCTCATTCCCTTTCTTAAAAGTCTTTAAAACCCCAGAAGAGAGTATTTAATATTATATACGTATAATCAGAAACAAATGTCACCATGGGAACCCAGTAGCCTCTCTGATGACCTCATTATTTTTCCCCTAAAGACAACATTTTCATTCTTGGAATTTTGGTTTGTCTATTAGTAGTGTTTCTTATAAAAACCAACTTTTTTTTTGGCTGGGCACAGTGGCTCACACCTGTAATCCCAGCACTTTGGGAGGCCAAGGCAGGCGGATCACAAGGTCAAGAGATGGAGACCATCCTGGCCAACATAGTGAAACCCCATCTCTACTACAAATACAAAAATTAGCTTGGTGTTGTGGCACACGCCTGTAGCCCCAGTTACTCAGGAGGCTGAGGCAGGAGAATCACTTGAACCCGGGAGGCAGAGGTTGAGTGAACCGAGATCACGCCACTACACTCCAGCCTGGCGACAGAGCGAGACTGTCTTAAAAAACAAAAAAATAAAAAATAAAAATCAACTTTTTTGGATAAAACTTTAGAATTATATACAGCAAACCAGAGAACATCAGCTCTTTATTGCCAACCCCATGAACTAAGGCACATTTTGAAGTTCTCTCTCTTGGCATTTGATTGGTAACTTGATAAGTCAAACAACTATTCACTCTTCAATCAGGCTAAAGTGAGCAGAAATTCTGTATATATAAAAAGATTCAGAAGGCACAGAATATTTATATAGCTGGGCAGGTACAATACAGAAGTTAGCTTTGTTCAGCTTAGGGGACAAGTCTTAAAAAGTCCTTTAGAGTATACTGTCTGGTCTTTTGTAGATTCTGACTTCTTGATTCTTTGAGAAGTGTATTCATTCAGTTTTTTAGCAGGTATTTATTCAACGCTAATAGGCCTTGGGTCCACTCTAAGTCCCTATTCTCTTATTGAACGCTACTAGGCTGTAGGCCCAAGTCTAGGTCCCTATTCTTGTGAAGCTTCATTTTAATCCAATTCTTGTGTTATTTTCTTGGCAGAAGTCAAGAACTTTCACCAAAGAGTAGCCAGAATCCTTAGATCTCCACCTAGCAGTGAACCTTTTTTTTTTTTTTTTTTTTTTCTAATATCATTTACCTTTAGTTTAGTGAGTGAGTTCTTCTTTAAACTGTTACTCTTTTGTTCATAGAGTCTGGTTTTTCCTGGAGATCTGGAGAACCACCTCTTTAAATAAATCTAGCGTTTTACACAAAAGACATTATCCAGATTACATCCTAATCTTATGGGAGACAAGAGCTATTTTCACTCTGCTGCACGATGTGAAAAATATACACATAAAGCTAGCACTGCCAGTTTCCCAAGGGAAATATAAGATTGTTATTACCTAGGCAACTATAACATGTTGCTCTCAAATCATACGTAGTTTTTTTGTTTGTTTGTTTGTTTGTTTGTTTTTTGACAGAGTCTCACTCTTCCGCCCAGGCTGGAGTACAGTAGCGTGATCACAGCTTACTGCAACCTCCGCCTCCCAGGCTCAGGTGATCCTCGTGCCCTGCCTCAGCTCTCTAAGTAGCTGGGACTACAGGTATGTGCCACCATGCCAGGCTAATTTTTCTATCTTTGTAGAGATGGGATTTTTGTCATGTTGGCCAGGCTGGTCTCGAACTCCTGCGCACAGGTGATCCACTCACCTTGGCCTCCCAAAGTCAAATCATATGGAGTTGTGACTTTATTAGTGTGTTTTGTGCTTTCCCAGAAATTAATAAGTGGCAAGAAACAGATGCATGTCTAAGGAATGGCCTGTCTAGTGCAAATGTGGTTTGTGCAGTTGCTATGGGAACAAGGACTTTTAATTCTTCACTTTCATGCCTTTATTATTTTTAATGTTCTTCTTATTTCATTTGTACATCTTTCCAGAGGGAGAAACGAGCAAATCAGAGAGTTCTGGACTCAATTGCTAATATAATCTTAGAAAAACAAATGCAGTTATTTGTGGAAACTACCCAAAACTTCATTTGTTGGTTTGATTTTTGACACGCTATAATGTTATTCTAAGCTTCCTTATATGCTTTAATTTTTCTCCTATGATTTTCATCTGCTTCCTTTCTATTTAGCATGGCACAGGGAATTATTTTTGAGATGTTTGGAATATGAACCAAAATTCCAGGAAACTGTATGGTTCTTGCACAATTTATGTAAATTTAGAGGAAAGGAAACTTGGAGAACCCTCACTTCCTTTAGTGTTCTTTCAGTTTAAGGAAGCTCTATTAGCTAAAACAATGCTCTATTAATGCTCTCTTTCCTTCCCAGACAGTCCATTCTGATGGGGAGAAGGAAAAATGTGCTCTTTCTGTTGGAATTAATTTTTGTTTTATTTTTTGAGACGTTTAGAGTCTTGCTCTGTAACCCAGGCTGGAGTGCAGTAGTGTAATCTCAGATCACTGCAAACTCCACCTCTTGGGTTCAACTGATTCTCCTGCCTCAGCCTCCCAAGTAGCTGGGATTACAGGCATGTACCATCACACTGGCTAATTTTTGTATTTTTAGTAGAGACGGTGTTTCACCATGCTGGCCAGGCTGTTCTCAAACTCCTGACCTCACGTGATTTGCCCACCTCAGTCTCCCAAAGTGCTGGGATTACAGGTGTGAGCCACTACGCTTGGGTTGGAATTAATTTTTATTCTCTCTGCTCTATTAACGTTCTCCAGTGTGATTTTGCTGCATTCAAATGTACTGCTGAGTTCTCTCCTTACAGTAGGAAGGTAGATTAACAGTTGTTTTATTAAAAAAAAAAAATAAAGTATTGAGAAGGCTATTTAAAATTGCTAGAGAAGTGGAAATATAGACAATTATTGAGCACTATTTAATATCTGTTAGTAATTTTTAAAATGTTGAATAAAACCTGATGTAAACAATATTTTAGAGAGATGGTTAAACTCAGGCATTGCTAGGAGCTCTGAAAACTGATAGCATTCTTTTGGCAGTACATACTCAGAACCACAGAGATATCTGTACCTTTTGGCCTACTAACTCCAGTACTAGGAAAGGATTAAAAAAGGGGTGGGGTGGGGGACAGAGAGATGTTGTCCCAAGGGTACAAAGTTTCAGTTATATAGGAAGAGTAACTTTTTGAGATCTATTGCATAGCATAGTGACCATCGTTAATAATAATGCATATTTCAAAACTGCTAAAAGGGTAGACTTTGAATGTTCTTACTACAAAAAAAAAAAAAAAAAGATGATATGTGAGCTGATGGGTAACTTAATTATCTAGATATAATCTTTCCACAATGTATATATATATAGAAACATCACATTGAACCTTGTAAATGTATACAATTATTATTTCAAATAAAAATGAAAATTAAAAAACAAAAAGGGAAAAGGGTTGTTTGCATAAAGATGTTCAAGGCATAATTAGTGTGAAAAGCTGAAAGTAGCCTAAATGTCTTCCTGTAAGAAAATGCCTAAGTAAACTGTGGTATACCAACATAAATATGTAAAGCCTTAAAATGGTAAAAATTTTGTATCAATGTGATAAACATTTAAATGTAATGCTAAGTGAAAAAGCGCAGATTGATAGGAACAGAGCCACTCAGTTATCCTGTACCCCAGGAGCTAGGCAAGTACAAAGAGTAATTCAGGACTTAGCTTCTCAGCTTAGGAAATAAGTCTCACAGAGGTGAAATTATGTGAACAAAAAGATCAAATTTGGAAGAGAAAATTTTAAAATGGCTTTTTGGACAATGTGACTCTGGGGGATGTGTTTCTTTGTAAAATTAATTTTAATGTTGTAATTTAAAAATAAATCATTTAAAAAGATCTATATCTGTTTTTCTTGTAAAATGGGATTGCTGGCACCCAAAGTCTGGTTGATTCAACTTCATAGCTGAAAGTTCTATTACCTTTTGTTGAATTATTTAGTTCTTGAATGGGTTTGGATCTTTTATTCATGCTGTTCTCAATAATTTAGAATCTTAGAGTTGGAAGGAATCTAAGAGGCAGTTTAGAGCAAGCTATCACCCAATGTAGAGATCCCTTCTATAACATTTCTGGTAGATGGTCACCCTTCTTCTGCTTGAAGGCCTTCAACTATGGGAAACTCATTACTTCATGATACTGCCCATTCAATTACCAAATAACTAATACTAATTGTTAGAAAGTTTATTGCATCTACTGAATTGAATCTGTATCCTTATGTCCTCTGCCTCTTGGTCCTAATTCATTTCTGAAGTACAAAAGAATAAATTAATCTCTTTTTTTTTTTTTTTGGTGACAGTCCTTTCAATTATTTTTTTGTTGTTGTTTGTTTGTTTTGAGACGGAGTCTAGTTCTGTTGCCCAGGCTGGAGTGCAGTGGCATGATCTCCGCTCACTGCAACCTCCGCCTCCTGAGTTCAAGCGATTCTCCTGCCTCAGCCTCCTGAGTAGCTGGGACTACAGTTGCCCGCCACCATGCCGAACTAATTTTTGTAATTTTAGTCAAGACGGGGGTTTCACTGTGTTGGCCAGGCTGGTCTGGAACTCCTGACCTCGTGATCCACCTCAGCCTTCCAAAGTGCTGGGATTACAGGTGTAAGCCACCGCACCTGGCCTCAAACATTTTTTAAAAGTGATTTTGTCTTCTCTTATACTTTATTCTTTTTACTGTTATTTATGGGTAAGTGTTGGGGTTTGGTATTGTTATCTGTACCTACTTTTTTCTTTTAGGCAAAGCACATTTGTTACTGACAGATGAGCAGTAAGGTGTACCTACTTCTTTGTTAACAATACCCCAGCTTTTCTTATTGACCAATCTCTCTCCCACTCCCAGCTGTGATTGGAATGGAGAATATGGCTTTTACTAAGTGAATTAAATGCATTTTACTCTCCCCACCTCCCATGGCCACTGTGATTGGTTCAAGAATAGGCACAAGTCAGGCCAATCAGGACCAATAAGACTCAATTTGGGGACTTTTGTTTGTATTATAAGAAAAGTATTGTCTACAGGATTGGCCTGTGGTGGTATGAGCTTGGAACTGCAGAAGGACCACCATATAGGGCATAAGAATGAAGTCAACCCAGCAGAATATGTGATTGAGAGATGAATATTTTTAGCTAGCTACTCCAAATATTAGAGCTACACCTGTATGCTTTTTTCAGTTATGTTAGCCCATAAATCTATCACCATAATGTTGTCCCCAGTTTTTTTTTTCATAAGCAGTGTTGAGTTAGCTCTTCATCACTTACTAAAGGAATCAGAATGATATAAGCTCTAAACTGGGATACAGGAGAAATGACTAGTTCTGCCACTCTCAGGCTGCAGAAATTTGTGCAGTTTATTTAAAATCTCTGCTATTGAATTTCATAGTGAGTAAAATGAACAGGCTGAACCAGACAATTTGAAAAATCTCTCTCTCCTTTAAAATTCGATGATTTCGGCCGGGTGCCGTGGCTCATGCCTGTAATCCCAGCACTTTGGGAGGCCGAAGCGGGCAGATCAAGAGATCAGGTGATCCAGACCATCCTGGCTAACACAGTGAAACCCTGTCTCTACTGAAAACACAGAAAAATTAGCCGGGCATGGTGGCAGCCGCCTGTAGTCCCAGCTACTCGGGGTGGGGGCTAAGGCAGGAGAATGGCGTGAACCCGGGAGGCAGAGCTTTGCAGTGAGCGGAGATCGCGCCACTGTACTCCTGTTTGGGTGACAGAGCAAGACTCCGTTTCAAAAAAAAAAAAAAAAAAATTCTATGATTTCTATATGACTTTTCTCCTAGATCCAACCTGAGTGCCTTGGCTGCTGTTCTTTTCATTTATTCCAATTAGTCAAGTTGTTCTGATTGGAGATACTAATTCTCAAAAGCGAAAGGATAGAAGGAATTTTTCTTATGCTGTGTCTTAATCATCATAATGAAATTATCTAAGGTTATTTTTGCCAACACCTCCCCAAAGATTTTTAACATGTTTTGATGCACATATAAGTTGTTCTATTATAATTCCAAGGTATCTATTATTTTAACACTCCGCAATGAGAAAAACCCTCTTTACTCAGTGAAAATTAGGTCTATTACATTTTTGCCTCCACATTTTTATTCTCAAAAAATTCACACCTTCAGAAAGGTTGCAATAGTACAGTGAACATTCACAGAGTGTTCACCTGGAATGTCCAGTTGTTAATATTTTTCTACATTTGCTTTCCTGTATGTGTTTTCCTGGCTAAGCCTATTGAGTTGTTTTTAAATTGAAATGGGGTCTCTGTCACTCAGGCTGGAATGCAGCAGTGCAATCTCAGCTCACTGCCACCTCTGCCTCCCAGGCTGAAGCAATTCTCATGCCTCAGTTTCTCGAGTACTTGGGACTACAGGCAGGTGCCACCATGCCCAGCTAATTTTTTGTGCTTTCAGTGGAGATGGAGTCTCACCATGTTGTCCAGGCTGGTCTCCAACTCCTGAGCTCAAGTTATCTGCCTGCCTCAGCCTCCCAAACTGCTGAGATTTTAGGCGTGAATCACCAGACCTGGCCTTCAATGAGTTTGTAAAAATGGTATATATGAAGAGAATCGAGAAATTCTGGAAGGAATGCTACTTTTCTCTGGGAACATTTAGAAGGATCTGGAGAAATGAAGGTGCAACAGTGTAGCAGTTAACAATTCTAAGACTTGAGACCTGACTTTGCCCCTAGATTCCAATCCTGGCTCTTTCTAATCCTCAGGTTTTTTATTTGCAAAATAACGGGTATTATTGGTATCTAAGTTTATACTAAAAATATATTGGTTAGCATTAATATTATGTGAATGGAGCTGATAGCATGAGGTATGCTTAGCTTTTTCATTGCATATGGGAAATCTGTTATCTATGCTCTGCAAATGAGCTTGGATCTTGGGTTTCCTCACATAGTAAATAACTCAGTGGTTGACTTAAAAGGGACTGAAAAAAGCTGAAACAGAAATTAAAGAATTCTGTACGTATCTCCAGCTGGGCAAGAAATCAGACCCCAAATAGTATCTGCCAATACGGTACTAGCAGATGTAATCCTAGATACGGAGAGGCAGATGGGTTTCATCTCATGTTCTAGTTACTGGTAGTAACTGCGTGGCACACTGTATTTTCACAAGAAAGCTTGTGAAAATTTATTGGGAAAGAATGACTGCTGTGGAATAGGAGATACGAGTGATGGCACGGTGTCATATTGCTGTGGTCTGAATGTATCCTCTAAAATTCATGAAACTTTTGGCCAATGTGATAGTGTTAAGAGGTAGGGCCTTTAGGAAGTAATAAAGTCATGAAGGCAAAGCTCTCGTGGATGAGATTAGGCTCTTATAAAAGGGCTTGAGGGAGTGGATTTCTTCTCTTCTGCTCTTCCGCCATGTGAGGACATAGTGTTCATCCCCCTTTGCCCTTCCTCCTTCTGCCAAATGAGAACATAGTGTTCAAGGTGCTACCTTGGAAGCAGAGACTGCATCCTCACAAGACAACGAACCTGCCAATTCCTTGATCTTGGATTTTTGTTGGTCCATTTTTGCACTTCTATAAAGACATACCCGAGGCCAGGTAATTTCTAAAGAAAGAGGTTTAATTGGTTCTGTGGACTGTACAGGAAGCATGGCACTGGCATTTGCTCTGGGTGGGGGCCTCAGGAAGCTTACAATCATGGTGGAAGGCAAAGGGGGAGCAGGCACATCACATAGAGCAGAGGCAAAAGAGAAAAGGGGGAGGTCCCAGACTCTGTTAAACAACCAGATCTCATGTGAATGTAGTGAGAACTCACCCATCACCAAGGCGATGGTGCTAAGCCATTCATGAGGAATCCACCCCTATGACCCAATCACCTCCCCCAGGCCCCATCTCCAACATCAGGGATTACATTTCAACATGAGATTCAGAGGGGACAAAAATCCAAACAATAGCAGACTTTCTCACTTCAAGAACTGTGAGATACAAATTTCTATTATTTATGAATTACCCAGTCTCAGATATTTTGTTATAGCAGCACAAATGGACTAAGACATATGCATTTGCCAATTCTGGTCTAGGTGTAAAAGGCAAAGAAGGAAAGTTTCAATAATACGTGCATATATCTGTCTTAGCATTTACCACATCATAGCAGCTCCTTTGTTTATGTGCTCCTCTCTCCAATTAAACTACAGGTTTCTGGATGGGAGATCTACTACTATCCCTGTGTTTTACAAAGTGCCCAGTATGTAGTTGGAACATAATCAGTGTGAGAGCTGATTCAGCTATAACTAAATTCTAATTAGGTTCAGATCGAAAGTCCTTACTCTGTAAAACTCATCCCATTTCTATGTTTATTTTGAAGCCTCCTGCTCTGCTTAATTTCTAATTGAAAATATCTTGGGAGAAGTCTAATATTGTCTTAAGTAAACTAAGTGCAAAAAGATGTTTGCCAAACTTTGATCAATATAGAGAAAGAGCAATATGAGATTAGCCTGTGATTTCTCAGCCGTTTTTCAGACCTCATGAAGGACACAACTTAGGTAGGGAATGGGGAAACGTGAGGACACTGGAGACATAAACTTTAGGCCATCTGTGAATAGTAATCAGCTCCCACCTGCTTCTGCAGCCCATTAGAAACTGAAAAACAAAATCCAAATTGAGTGATTTCTTGTCTTCTTAAATATTTATAGGCAGTCCTTAATTCTTAATTTCTGAAATTTTGTCAAACTTGGACCTTTCCACATCATTGACACTCCCAAATAAAATGTGTACTATGGTGTTCAGGAGCTGGAGAATAATTATTCTCCATTATATTTTATTATCTCTATTAATATTTTATTCTCCAATAAATATTCACCATTACAGGAAGTTGGTTAATTGCTCAGTTTTGACCTTGTTGCCTTCTTTTTCTGAATAGTGACAGTGTAACTATTTAATTAAATTTTGTCATAAGATTTTTTTGGCCGGGCACGGTGGCTCAAGCCTGTAATTCCAGCACTTTGGGAGGCCGAGACGGGCGGATCATGAGGTCAGGAGATCGAGACCATCCTGGCTAAAACAGTGAAACCCCGTCTCTACTAAAAAATACAAAAAACTAGCCGGACGCGGTGGCGGGCGCCTGTAGTCCCAGCTACTCGGGAGGCTGAGGCAGGAGAATGGCGTGAACCCGGGAGGCGGAGCTTGCAGTGAGCTGAGATCCGGCCACTGCACTCCAGCCTGGGTGACAGAGCAAGACTCCGTCTCAAAAAAAAAAAAAAAAGATTTTTTTGGGGGGAGTGGGGACAGGGTTTGGCTCTGTTACCCAGGGTGGAGTGCAGTGGCATGATCTCAGCTTACTGCGACCTCTGCCTCCAAGGCTCAAGCCATCCTCCTGCCACAGCCTCCAGAGAAGCTGGGACAACAGACGCACACTACCACGCCTGCCTAATTTTTTGTATTTTTTGTAGAGATGGGGCTTCTCCATATTGCCAGGCTGGTCTCAAACTCCTGAGCCCAAGCAATCTACCCACCTCAGCCTCCTAAAACGCTGGGATTACAGGCATGAACCACTGCACCCAACCAAATTTTGTCATAAATTTTATAGATATTAAAAAAATGCTATAAAAATAATTCGGTTGAAATGTATGTAAGAGGTATAGGCCTCATAATCTTAATGACAGTTGAGCAAAGGTCATATCCTTAGGGATGTCTCTAATGGCACAATTTTGGAATCAGCAACACACTGTTGAGCTTTAACTTTCTTATCTGTGTAGTTTGTCAGGCAAGATAATAAACTTAAAGGGTTGATACAAACTGCTAGACATATATTTTCCAAGTACCTGTATAAGATTACCTAAAGGATGTTATAGTTTTTAGCTCTCTGACAATGTACACATTTGACTCTTACATAGATTTATCAAAATTCATTTAATTAAAAAGTAGATTACTGCTTATACTTACTTTCCATGATAGTTGCCTTTTTCTCAAATTGTACTTGAGTCATCTTAAGTTTCTCCTCCTTTAATAATATTTTGCTGTTCCATATCTCTGTCTCTTAACAACTTTATCTATCTAGAACACAGTTAAGAACAAGAAACTAAGCAAAAGGCTTTCTGAATGACTTTTGAATTGCCTTGAGCATTGTAGTTCATCTACTCAGAAAAAAAAAAACCAAAAAAAACTGCTTCTTGGGTCCTCACCCAGTCAGTTTATTCATAATCTATTAACAATTCTAACAATCTTGGTGCAAAAGAGACACCTATGCATTGTTTAAGTTCTGTATGCAAGGCACTGTATATGAAGCAGCACAGAGAATATTAAGAAACCCTTCTTGTCCTCAGGGGCTTAAGCCCTAATAGGACATACAAAGCATGTACACAACTAAGAGTAAAACAATGCAGAATAAAGAAAGTCTCAGAGGGAGTTACAAATGAAGGCGCATATTGCTTAGAAGAGAGGGAGATTACTCAGTTCTCTAACTTCCTTCCATACCTACAGTATACAGAAATAGCACATTTAGAAGAGGACACTGCTATAGGCAGGTATGCTGTCAGCAGCTACTGTTACTGCTGACAACTTCCATTTACACATCACATCAAGAGAGAACATAATTACTTGAGAAAGCAGATACCTGAACTTCAAATATCGAAGAGCCCCTTAGTGTAAGGGCAAGCTCTAAAATGTTTTGAGGACATCAATGAATAATATAATAATCAATATAATAATGATCATAGACTTTTAGAATTAAAGTTATTTTAGAGGTCATCTAGGGTACACATTTTATTGACACTTAGAAAGAGTAAATGACTTGCCTAACATGGTCTGAGGGTGTCATCCTTGACTCCTTTAATTTCTCTCTCCCTCACCTTTTCTACCCCTTCCACCTCCTTTCCTCTTCGAATCAATCACTTTGTCTTTTCGCCTCCATTTTTCTCAAATTTATCTTCCCCTTTCCATCTCAATTTTCACTGCTTTTTATCAGAACTTCATTACCTCTTGCCTGCCATTGTTCCATAGGTTCCTAACTCATTCTTCTTCTTCCATTTCTGTCTTTTTTCTATTTCCATTTCTTATCTTCTTAAATCTATATTCCACTTATCTGGCCAAAGTCATCTGACTGAAATGTAAATCTGATGGAAACACTCATTGACTTTATACCACAATAGCTCTCCACTGCCTGCAAACTAAACTTCAAACTCTTACCCATCCATTTCCCACTTTCTACCATCAACTACTGATGTTATTTGTATAATTTAGGGGGACTCAGAACATTGCCCCTTCTTCCTCCTCATTATCTCTTCAAATTCACTTGACTAATATCTCAAACTTTGGGACTCATCTCAGATATCTCCTCCAGGAAACCGAGGCTAAGTTAGGAGCTCTTTCACTCTCCAGGATAGATTTTCATTACATCCTATTATATTTTTACTTCATTGTACTTTAATGTATTTGGCTCCATTCTTTGAATGTAGACTCTTTGGCAGACCATATTTTATTCATCTTTGTATGCCAAAGCCTATCTTAGATGCTTGCTATAGACTGAATGTTTGTGTACTCCCCAAATTCAAATGCTGACACCTAATCCCTTGTGTGATGGTATTTGGAGGTGGGGACTTTGGGAGGTGATTAGTTCATGGGTGCAGAATCCTCATAAGTGGTATCTGTGCCCTTATAAAAGAAACACCAGAGAACTCCTTTGCCCCTTCCACCCCATGAGGGCACAATGAGAAGATGGCTGTCTATGAACCAAGAAGCAGGTCCAACCAGACACTGAATGTGCCGGTCCCTTGATCTTAGACTTCCCAGCCTCCAGAACTGTGAGAAATAAGTGCCTGTTATCTATAAGCCACCTATTCTATGGTATTCTGTTATAGCAGCCTGAATGAGCTAAGACAGTACTCAATATTACGATATATTAGATTCTCAATAAATGTGTGTCGAATGCATGCACAGCTATCAAAGTAACACTGCCTGAATACTAATAGTCAGACAAGTGTTCTTCCCCTTATACTCCCCGTTCCTGAAACTAGCCATGAATCAAATTACCTGGGAAGGTTTTAAAAAGCACAGATTTCTGGGCTTCATTCCTGTTGTAGTAAGTCAGAATCTTTTCTTTGTATTTTTATGAAGTTTCCCAGGTGATTCTTAAGGGTCAGCCAAGCACCTGTGCTCAGGCCAGAGTCTGTAAATCATTGGACAGTGCTTCCTTTCATGAACCTTTAAGAATAATCACATTTGGCTGGGCACAGTGGCTCATGCCTGTAATCCCAGCACATTGGGAGGCCAAGGTGGGTGGATCACCTGAGGTCAGGAGTTCAAGACAAGCCTGGCCAACATGGTGAAATCCTGTCTCTACTAAAAATACAAAAATTAGCTGGGCATGGTGGTGCACGCCTGTAATCCCAGCTACTTGGGAAGCTGAGGCAGGAGAATTTCTTGAACCTGGGAGGTGGAGGCTGCAATGAGCTGAGATTGTGCCACTGCACTCCAGTCTGGGTAACAGAAAGAGACTCTGTTTAAAAAAAAAAAATCACATTTAAGAAGTCAAAGCAATGATATGTAATTGATTTTAGAAAGATCTGCATTAGATTAAATTTGGTTAAATTTGTTTTAAATGTGTTTTAAATATGAGTTAAAGGATAAACTCCCAGCTCTCCAGAAAACTCTGCACTCTATAGTAATTCATTTACTAATGGTTTTGGAGAGCCAATATTTTATTTTTTATATCACTCAATTATTTATTTTTCTTCCTTTCCTAGCTCCTCTGAAATGGATTTTATTTCTTATATTAGCTTCCTTAGTGTGACCATTTCTCAATATCTTTTGCTCCTTTCTCCATTTATAGTTAAGAAATCTCTATTCCTTTATTCCTCAAGTCTCTTTTTGTAATGAAATGTACCTTTTCAGTCTTTGCTTTCTAAAACTCATGATACTTCATTCAACCCCTCTGTGGGTTATCTGAGTCTCTGCAATGTACCTAAAGATTTCCATTTACAAAAGAAGTGAGTCCTGGGTTTCTTCTTTCCATCACATTGAGTTGATCAGTTTCTGTGGCTTGTTAGGGCTCGGCTGAGGATAGGAGGTAGTGTGGGTGGGAATTTGGCTGACTCCACAGTTTTCCATATGCACTGTGTGCTCCTTGTGCTTGAGCAGGAAGCTGGTCTCCACTGACAGACCTGGGAGCAGGAAAACAGCCACTGTGTAGGTGGTTTTGAAGAAACCTCCCTCTGTTTTTCCTGTACCCGGCTGGTTTAAGTTTTTGAATGGTGGTGCTAAAGTGACCTTCAAGTTTTGCCTTTGATTCAATAGGATTTCAGGCTTGTGTTAAAGATTGCCTGTGGTTTTGGACCTGTATTTTAATGCATTTTACAAGACAATTTATCTCCAGTTTTGGTTTTCCATGGGATACATTTTGTACAAGTGTTTATTGTTTTTAATTTTGATTATGCAATTTGATATAAATCCAATGATCTCTCAATGAAATTTTATACTACTTTCATTGTGGGGGAGGAAAATGAATTTGTTATAATTTTCATTAGTATTATGATTTATGTGATGTGAAGTTACATTCTAGATGAAAGACACAAAACACGTTATTTTCTAGAAAATTTCTTAAAGTTTATAGTTTTCAGATCACCAAAAATATTGACTACTTTAACATTTTCATCTTCCATTGTTATTATTTTTGCTTTTATTTTTGCTAACTAGCAAAACATATTTGTTTAGATTCTCGTTGTTCACAGGTGCTTAAAATCTAACTGATATGATATAGCATTTACACAAAGAATATGTTTTGGAGTTGAGAAAATGTCAAAATTAGTTAATGGAACATCTTTATGGTCTTCAAAGATTTATATTCTGAAGGCACATCTTCATTCTGCCTTGTCCCAGCAAATTAGCTGATTAATGTAAGGATAGAAGGGCAATTTCAGGTAGAAACCCTAAGATTGTTTGTTAACCTGTCGCTGCGTCCTCCTGAGCATATAGAATGGCACAGTCTTCAGTATTTATTAAGTTGGTGAAGTGGTTCACTTTGGTTATTTAATGAAATATCCTTTACCAACTTTTGCTTAACTTTTCCATATATCTCAAGGAAAATCTGCATTGTAATCTTGCATGCTAACTTAAATTATTAGATTTCAAGGTTAAGTCATTTAAACCTATCATTAGTTAGGTTTGAATATCCATAAAGGTCTATGACTGTCTCCAAGGTAGTATTTTATAACATAAGGTAGTGTCTTTTAAAGTATCAGTAGTGGTAGCCATATGTTGTGCTAGTGTCTCTTCTCAATGCTGAAAGCAATTGACAATTTTACATATACATGTTTTATATATACATACTTAAAAATCATATTTTAAAGGTTAAAAATTCTTGATAGCAGCTGGTTTTTAAGTATCACATGTAAAAATGCAAAGTATAGTTTTGGGGTTGTCATTTAAAAATTTATTTCAGATGGAGTCATAGCCCTCACAGTTAGAGCTGTTTCATATTTGAGGGTGGTTCATTATGAACTTCCTTAGATAATTGGTCTCAGCAGACTTGGTATTTTTAATATGTACTAATAAATATTAAATACATTTTTCTGCTCTATTTAAACCCAGAGTGTAACCATTATCACTTATTGTGATAGGCAATTAAGTGATCGTATAAGAGATACCTTTTATGATGTCTAGGAAATATGGCATTTTTGGATATGTCAGGGCTATAGTAGACTGATAGCTAAGTTTAAAGCAGGGATGGTACTTGGTAAATTCATGAACTTTAAGTTCAGCAGTGAAGTGTCCAAGCTCTGCAGTCAGACAGGGTTTTAACTTTGATTTTGTCATTTATCAGCAGTGTAACCTCAGTCAAGTTTTTAAGTTCTGTTTTTCTTGTCTGTAGAATGAGAGTAAGGTATCTACCTTATTGTGGTAATTACATGAAAAAAATGCATGATGTGCTTAACATAGTTACATTTACACTTCAAAGTTACAGACTATATTGTAGATTATAAGCTTGATTATAAACTATCACGATTTTTAATCAATTAAGCTTATATGCTTTTTACAAAAATACTTTGATTTTGAAGGTCTTTTTTTCTAAGTAGGGGGCCTAGAAACCTTTTTACTTAGCAGCATTTCTGATAAAAAAAAAATCCGTTTTCAAATTGAATTTATAGGATGGTGGAGCTTGAAAAAAACCTTAAGAACACATCTATTCCACCTGTGCATTTATTGGTGCAGAGGCTGAGCCCTGTAGAGTTTAACTGACTTACTCCAAGTTGAAGTATAAAAGGAAGAAAAATCCATGAATTTGATCATTGCTTTTTATGGGCTAATTATGCTAATGGGTATTAGCTCCTTATGGAAGGCAGAAAAATGGGAGTCATCTAGACAATAGGGATCTGACACATTTAAAAAATAAACTCTCCAAATATTTAAAGATATATATATAGATCATAGTTATATAGATCATAGTTTTGTTGTCTTGCTGTAATTGTCAGTGCCTCTTTCACCCTCAATAGTGTCTCAATTTGGATAATATATTATGTGCACTTCCTGTTTGACTGTGTTTATACAGGCAAAGAGTGGCAACCATCTGGTAAATTGTGGACTGGGTCGATCCCAAAACAGACTACTTTTTTTCTCGTTCTAAAACTGAGGTTCAGCTGGAATTACTGAACCATTGCTCAACACTTCTTTCATCTTCTGAATATAATGTTCTAGAGGAGGAGTTATTAATTGTTTGGAGGAGGTGGAAGGATCTACTAGTCTGCTGGAATTATATGCAAAATGGTCAGAGTGTACGTGTGAGCATTTTTCTGGGAGGTGTGTCCATGTTTTCTGTCGGATTCACCCTAAAAGACTAAAAACCATTGCTCCGTTTATGTTCCATAAAGAAATTCCTGGCCCCTGTTGTGATCCTTATTATCAAATCTGTAAGAGACAGAAAGAAATTAATTTCAAATAGTCCTTTTACTATTAATATACCTCTATAAATTTAAAACTCTTCAGTGAAAATTATTAAAATGAGCCATATGAAATATTGACAAAATCCCTTGAATATGAAGTGCGTGATAGGAGAGCTCATTTACAAGGAAGGAGGAAGGCAACACCAAACAGTGGGTGTCTGAAATTCCTTTACGCCAGAGTAATAGAATTCTTGCCAGTTTTTGACCTGAGGAAATGAACATTTCATATGGTTTATGCTGAATGATCTCACACGCAAATTTAATTCAACAAATTGTATTGAGATTCCACTTTATGAAATCATTGTACAAGGGACTGTTCAAGGAATATACATCTCTCCCCATTTTAGGTGACTCTCAAGAGTTTTAAGTTGAGAAACGACTAGATTTGTATTCAATGTGACTCAGTGGCAATCTGACTCAGTACTCGAGGAAATCCAGTTCTAGTCAGGGAGACAGACATTTAAGTAACTAATATAATGCACAGGAGAATAAAAATAAGCATTAAGTAACATACTGTGGGTACGCAGAGGAGAAGCAGGGTGGGCTTTCGTGAACAGGCCGTGAACAACAGGATCTCCTCTTGTAGCAAGCAGATGAATGGATGGAACAGACCTGGGGAGTTTGATTTGACATAATTTTTTCTTCCTTGTTATTCTCTCTTCCTGCTTTAATCAAATTATTTCTCCTTTCTTTCCTTTTCTTTTTTGTCTTCGCCCTTCATCCTTTTTTTTTTTTTTTTTTTTTTTTGAAGTGGGAAGGCAAGAAAAAAAGTTTCTTAAAATGACTAACAGAAGAGCACATGCTTTCAGAGTGCAAATCACTGAGCTCTCTGGGATAAAGAGTCTAAATATATACTTAAATCCAAATATAGACAGAAAAGTATCTGCTGGGTTTCCAGGGAGCACACTGACCAGTTGAACGCAGTTGCTTTATTCTCTGTTTTTTTTTTTTAAAGAAAAGTCAAGTTTTAAAAATTGTAACTATTAGAAAAAGACAGTACAATCGCTCAATTTTAAATAACTGCCTAACTAGGGAGCAGAGTCCCAGGAGAGGGCTGGCAGAAATAGCACAGGCTTTTTTTAGCTGCCTGTATTTTAACTTTATGCAGAGAAAAATGAAATCTCTGTAATCAAAGTATGTACAAGTATGTATAGAATTAGAAGGCCTAAATTGTTAAGTGGGTAAAGAATTCCTTCAAAGAACATGTAAAAATTCAAATATAATAATATTTTCTACGCACACAGAATTACGTATTTTAACCTAGTGATAAGAAGTCATGAACTCTATCAAGAGAAAAAGAAAAGCATGATATACAGTTGCACCCACAGTTAATAATAACTGTATTTGGCAGAAAATAATTCTTATTACTATGTATTTAATTTGTAAACATTCAAGGTCTTTGACATTTTGATTTTAAAGCTAATTTTCTAGAACAAATAACAGAAGCATACAGATACTGAAGGTCATCTCTCCTAACTTTCCTATTTCATAGTTGAGGATTTGGAAGCCCAGGGAGAGACGAGGTGGCTTGGTCAAGTCTTCTATTCCATTGGTTATTTAGTGCCATAGCGTCTGTGTCACTTATTTTAATGAGTTTTCAAAATTCATGACAATCAAAAATTATAATTAGGTATTTTTATAAGGATGTATGAAACTTGACGTCAATGATTATTACATTCCAATTTTCTATTTGTTCTAATTGTTCCAAGAAAAGAAGGTTTTGTTCTTTTCTACACAGGTTCTCTGGATGTGACTCTATACTTGGAAAGGGAAGAAGAAAATGGAAGCAAACATCAAAATCTTAGTTCTCAATGTTTTAACTAACAGGTTAGTTCAGATATAATTCAGAACTGAGTACATACTGTAAAACGCCCTTGTAGAGGACACAGTTCAATAGTTTTTAGTATATGCACTGTATTGTTCAGATATCATTCATTACCTCATTTTTTTTTTCTTTTCTTTTTTTTTTTTTTTTTTTGAGACAAGGTCTCACTTTGTTGCCCAGGTGTAGTACAGTGGTGTGATCATAGCTTGCTGCAGCCTCCACCTCCTGGGCTCAAGTGATCCTTCCATCTCAGCCTTTTTGGTAGCTAGGACTATAGGTGCATGACACCATGCCCGGCTAATTGTTTGACTTTTTGTAGAGATGGGGGTTTTGCCATGTTGCACAGGCTGGTCTCGAACTTCTGTACTCAAGTGATGCACCTGCCTCGCCCTCCCAAAATGTTGGGATTACAGGTGTGAGCTCCCATGCTTGGCTACTTCTATTTCCAGACTATTTTTATCTCTCTCTCTCAAAACCCCATATCCACTGGCAGTCATTCACCATTTTCCCCCTTTTCCCCAGTCTCTGGCAACCACTATTCTACTCTGTTTTTATGGATTTGCCTATTTTGAGCATTTGATATAGATGGAATTGTACAATATGTGGCCTTTTGTGTGTGGCTTCTTTCACTTAGAATAATGTTTTCAAGGTTTATCCATGTTGTACTATGTATCTGTACTTAATTTATTTTAATCATCATATGAAAAAGTATTGTATATCCATACAATGGAATGTGGCCTATATTTTGGAACATTTTATTTGGCCATTCATCAGTTAATGGACTTTTGAGTGTTTTTCACTTTTTGACTTTTATGACTATTATGACTAATACTGCTTTAAATAGTCATGTATAAATTTTTATGTCAACATAAGCTTTCTGATTCTCTTGGTGTATATGCCTAAGAGTAGAGTTGATGGGTCATATGGTAATGCTATGGTCAACATTTTGAGAAACTACCAGGCTGTTTTGCAAAGTGACTTTACTATTTTACATTCCCACCAGCAATGCATGAGGGTTCCAACTTTTCCACATTTTCCTCCAAAAATTGTTAGTGTTTTGTATTTTATTACAGCCATCCTAGTAGGTATGAAGTGGTAGATCACTGAGGTTTTGACATACATTTCCCTAATAACTAGTGGTTTGGAGCCTCTTTCTATGTGCTTATCGATCATTTATGTATCTTCTTTGGAGAATATCAATTCAAATCCTTTATTTTAAACATTGAGTAATTTTGTTTTTAAACTATTGATTGGCAGAAGTTCTGGATATAAATCCCTAATCAGATATATAAATATTTTCTCCCATTTGTGGGCTGTCATTTTATATTCTTGATGATGTCCTTTAAAGCACAAATATTTTGAATTTTGATGTTATAGCTAAGAAATCATTGCCTAATCCAAAGTCATAAATATTTATTCCAATCTTTTCTTCTAAGAGTTTCATAGTTTTCACTCTTAAATTTAGATATATGATCCATTTAGACTGAATTTTTGTATATGGTATGACATAGGGGTTCAAATTCATTCTTTTGCATATGGGTACACAGTTGTTCTGGCATCATTTGTTGAAAATATATTCTTCCTCCATTGAACTATCTTGTCACCTATGTTAAAAAATCAATTCACCATAAATTTAAGGATTTATTCCTGGGATCTCAGTTCTCTTCTACTTATCTATATTTCTATACTTATGCCAGTTCCATATTGTCTTGATTAATGTAGCTTTGTAGTAAGTTTTGACATCAGAAAATGCAAGTCCTCAAACTTTGTTTTCTCAAGTATCGCTTTGGTTATGTTGAGTCCATTACATTTCTATATAAATTTTAGGATCAGCTTGTCAATTTCTGAAAAAAAAAATCCAGGAATTTTCAATATTTACTGAGGAATAGTTTGTTACAATAAGACCTAGGTACCACAGAGACTACAGAGATGAAACCCAGTCTTTAATCCTAAAAGAATCAACAATCTTGTAATAACACATATATGTCAACCATCACTTTATTGCCTCTCAGCTCCAGATTCACTCCACAATATATGCCCTTTGATAATGGGCAGAATTATCTCGAGTGTCTCCTCCTTACAGTGAGCATGATGCTAAGTTTTCTTAGTAGAGGCTGTTGGAAAGATGTCCCCTGCTGTTTCTGACTACTGCATGGCGAGTTGGTGGAGTGGGTTTGAAGACATCTGGTGGAACTCTGTTTTGGTCACATTCCTAGAATATGCAGTCACTAGGTAACCTTGTAGTTTCAGCCTACCTGGCAATAAGCTTCCCATGGACCCCTTGGCATGGAAACTGGTGTCCCAGAGTCTTCCTGCCCACATGACTGCCTCAATTCCCTGTGCAAACCTGCATGTGGATTGTCAACGGACTGGGAGTTTTCCACTGAGACATTACTGTGTGGCTTGCGTGCTGCCTGGATTCCCACCACCTGTGCATAACTACGCATCTGGCTTCTAATCTGCTAAGCTCTGGCTGCACTCTGGAGGGATGCTTCCTGCTCTCCTAGTGACCCCAGACCAGCTCTGGCTAATGCAAACCAGTGAACTTTTCTGTTTCTGTTATCAGGCTGAACTACACCTTCTCCAATGAGGTCTGTACCCCAGGTCTGGGGAGGGGGGCCCCCTTACAACTTTGTTCTTCCTTGATTACTCTCCTTCAGCCCTAGGGTGCCTTATAGTTTTCTTTTACTGTCTTTGTTTCTGTATATTCATTTATCAGAGTTTAATAATTCTTTGTATTATACTTCTTCTATGTAACCCACTGTGTGATTGAATCCACACTGATACAACAAATAACATTATAGTTCGGAATTTGTTGGTTATATCTTAAGAGATCTGCCAGTGAGATAAGGATTTGGAGCTCACAGTCTATTGATGGAATCAGGAAAGACTTAATGAGGGAGTGCAATTTAAGATGAGCCTTGAAGTATGGATAAGGATTTCCTTTGAACTTACCATTAGGGAGCTTATCGTTTTAAGATGATTGCTCAGATCTCCACTTCAAGGGTAAACACATTTACAAACTGAATTATACTATTTGTCCCAAACAGCTCTCCTTTACTCCTAACTGACAAGCTTACCCTGGATTTTGCTAATGGTCTGGGTGGAGTTGCTAAACAAGGATTTAGAGATGAGCAGAAGAGATACCTGAACCTAAGTGGGTCCCTGACCCCCAAACAAGAAATATTTAAATGACATCTCCTCAGAATTACTTAATGAAATGTCTGAAAGAAAGGCTTTGATGGACTGTTTAGTTTAGTTAGAAATGAACACCCATAGCCATATGTACCATTTAATTTCCTCTCCAAATGTTTGCATACTGTTTGGTAGATGTGGCCTATATTTCGGAAGATTTTTTTTCCTTTCAAGTACGCCATTACACTGTTTTATTTCCTATTTGAACACCAAGTACACATTACTTTTCATTTCTTTTTGCTTGCCAAGTCTTTTTAAAAATATCGAATAAAAACTAGTGATTTGTAGGGCTATTCAAAGCATGGTTCCTGGACCAACAGAATCAGCATCATTTGTGAGCTTATTAGAAAAGCAAATTTTGGGGCTTACCTCAGACTTAATGAATCAGAATCTCTGAGGGGTGGGGCCCTGAATGTGTGTTTTAACCAGTTTTCTAGGTGATTTTATGCACACTAAAGTTTGAGAAGCACCAGTTAAGATTTTACAAATTGCATTTCATTTGAGACACATTCTAGAATTTAAAAAATATCTGGGATCTTAAAAGCCACTTCCAGTTGGGAGTGTGTATCTCTAGCAACCCTGATAGGTTGGCATCTAAATGCTGCTTAACATTTTTTACAGATGGGAGTTCACCACCTCACAAATCAATCTGTTACCTTTGGGAACAATTCAAATTATTGAAAAATCTCAAGGCCAGGCACAGTGGCTCTTGCTTGTAATCCCAGCACAGTGGGAAGCTGAGGTGGGAGGATCCCTTGAGCACAGGAGTTCAAGACCAGCCTAGGCAACACAGCAAGACTCCAGCTCTACAAAAAATAAAAAATAAAAATAAATAAATAAATAAATAAATAATCTGGGCATGGTTATGTGTACTTGTGTACCCAGCTGTTAAGGAAGCTGAGCTGGGAAGGCTGCTTGAGCTCAGGAGGCTGAGGCTGCTGTGGACCATGATCATGCCCCTGCACTCCAGTCTGGGCAAGAGAGTGAGAATCTGTCTGAAAACAAAACAAAACAAAACAAAAAGAAGAAGAAGGAAGAAAAATCTCATTTATTATACATTTAATCCAAATTGAGTTAATTGCTCCTTTCGATCCTTGTTCCCAATCCTCCTCATGAGGAGCATGAAATAAATCTAGTTTCTTTCTTTCTTTCTTTCTTTTTTTTTGGAGACAGTCTCGCTTTGTTACCCAAGCTGGAGTTCAATGGCACAATCTTGGCTCACTGCAACCTCCACCTCCCAGGTTCAAGCAATTCTCCTGCCTCAAGGATTACAGGTGCCCACCACTACACCCTAATTTTTGTATTTTTAGTAGTGGGGTTTCTCCATGTTGGCCAGGCTGGTCTTGAACTTCTGATCTCAGGTGATCCACCCGCCTTGGCCTCTCAAAGTGCTGAGATTACAGGCGTGAGCCACTGCACCTGGCCTAAATCCAGTTTCCTTTAATCCAGTCCGGACACTTACATATGTGAGACAGCTGTCAGCTCTCTCCTAAGAATTTTCTTCTCAAGAGAGAACATTCTTAGTCCCTTTACTTTCCCAACCTAATAAAGCCTTTTGGATTCTTCATTCAGAAGGTATTTCTATATTGACATTCTGCCTAAAAACATCACATCCAGGCTGAGCACGGTGGGGGCTCATGTCTATAAGCTTAGAACTTTGAGAGGCTGAAGTGGGAGGATGGCTTGAGCTCAGGAGTTCAAGACTGGTCTGAGTAACATAGCAAGACCCTGTCTTTACAAAAAAAAGAAAAAGAAAAACATCACCCCCAGAATTAAATATAAACTTTTCCAAGATGTTTATCCAATTAAAGCTATTAAAGATTGTTCTACCAGATGTAGAAATTAACTGAATCCTCTCCTGGACTTTAGAAAGTTGAATTCCAAGCCTGATTTTGGACAGAACACTCAATTTCTGTGGATTTAATTAAAACTGGAATTATTATGTGGCACTTAAACCTGGGGAATCGCTAATGTTTAAGAAGCAGATATTGCCAATAGAACTTTTGAAAAGAATTGAAATGGAATGGTCACAAAAGCCAGAAGAATCAGTAGAAAGTCATGTTGCAGCTATTTGATTCTTTCTCTTAATAGGTATGTGCTAAGACCTCAGTCTGGACAAGTCCCAGGAGCCTGGGTTGGGCTTCAAGACAGGGTGTTTTTTGCCCAGGGTGCCATAGTTCTCCATAAGGAATCAGGGGTAATTGATAGATACAATGTTCTGCTAGTGGGCAAGGTTGGAGTAAAGTTAGACAGTCCAAAACTGGGTCGAGCAGGCCTGCATGAAAAGAGATTGTTGGTGAAGAAAGGACAGATGACTGTGGATCAATAGCAGCGTGTTCTCATTCATGTCCTTCCATGCTTGCTTTCACAGATATGCTGGATGACTTTAAAGATCAGAAGACAAGTGGCATGCCTGTAATCTCAGCACTTTGGGAGGCTGAGGCAGGTAGATCACTTGAGGTCAGGAGTTTGAGAGCATCCTGGCCAACACAGTGAAACCCTGTCTCTACTAAAAATACAAAAATTAGTGGGGCCTGGTGGTGCATGCCTGTAATCCCAGCTACTCAGGAGGCTGAGGTGGGAGAATTGCTTGAATCTGGGAGGTGGAGGTTGAAGTGAGCCTAGATTGCACCACTGCACTCCAGCCTGGATGACGGAGCAAGACTCCATCACTGCACCCCCACTGCCAAAAAAAAAAAAAAAAAAAAAAAGAAAGATGCGTGAACAGTTGAAGCCCAAGAGCACAAAATTACAAAATTTTGGCACTATCAAATGACAGAAAAGTTAACAACAACCAAAAAAAAACAAAGGTAGAAAGATGTTGAACGCAATAGAATGCTTTTGTTGCAGTATAAAATGGAATTTAAACAGGCTAAACAAAAGAGATTTATTTGTTTGCACAATTAAAAAGTAAAGATGTAGAACCATCTTCAAGAGTGGCCTCATCAATCTTTCTCTGGGATTCTGTGGGCCTTGCCATCCTGCATGTGTTACGTTTATCCTCAGGCTAGGCCAGGGGGTCATTTCCTGGGGAAGAGAGCATGTAGCTCCTGAAGGGTTGATTGAAAGGCTTGTGGTTTGCCTTGATTAGCTAACTTCTGGACCAATCACTGTAGCTAGGGGGAGTGCCTTGCACTGTAGAAGGAGATAGTATAATTGTTTTTTAATGCCTCATGATATGTCTGGCTGTGTCCCCACCCAAATCTCATCTTGAATTGTAACTCCGACAATTCCCACATGTCGCAGGACGTACCCAGTGTGAGGTGATTGAATTATGGGGGCAGGTCTTTCCTGCGCTGTTCTTGTGATAGTGAATGAATCTCACAAGATCTGATGGTTTTAAAAATGGGAGTTTCCCTACACAAGCTCTCTTTTTTGCCTGCTGCTCCTCCTTGCCTTCTGCTGTGATTGTGAGGCTTCCCCAGCCATGTGGAACTGTATGTCCATTACACGTCTCTTTTGTAAATTGCCAAGTCTCAGGTATGTCTTTGTCAGCAGTGTAAAAATAGACTAATACACCTCCCAAACCCCACAGCTGCTAAATAGTGGGGGAAGAGTGAGTCATCACTTGAGCAGACTGCAACTCAAGGCCTACATAATCTTAATGCCTACTGATCTCTTGTTTCTTCCAGGAAAAGCTCCAGGGAGGGCTTTGGAGGGGCTGGTCCATGTGCTCTTTCCTGAACCAATGCTAGGATTAAGGAGGATAGCCCAGAGTTGTGTGTTAGCTGCCAGAAGTGAATGGGAAGAGTCAGCACCACACAAACAACATGGAACGAACTCCTCATAGTCACCACAGTCCCTTCAGTGGGTTTTCTGGATTAGTGATAGTGATACCACAGTTATAAAATAGTCTCCATTTTCTGCTCCAGAGAATGATTTTATTTTCATTTTCATTCTTTGTAGAGCTTATTTATGTGTTTTTATAATCTGTTGACTCGGTTTTTTAAAAAACTAATTTTCATTTCATTTTCATGTAAAGGATCAGTGATATCTTTCTTGGTAATCTGCAAATTCCTCCAAAGCAGGTGTCCTCTTCTCTTCTCTTCTCTTCTCTTCTCTTCTCTTCTCTTCTCTTCTCTTCTCTTCTCTTCTCTCCTCTCCTCTCCTCTCCTCTCCTCTCCTCTCCTCTCCTCTCCTCCCCTCTCCTTTCCTATCCCCTCCCTTCCCCTCCCCTCCCCTCCTTTTGTCTCCCCCTTCCTTCTCCTTTCCTTTCCCTTCCCTTCCCTCTTCCTTTCCCCCTTCCCCCTTCCCCCTTCCCCCTTCCCTTCCCTTCCCTCCCTTCCCTTCCCTTCCTTTCCCTTCCTTTCCCTTCCTTTCACTTCCTTTCCCTTCCTTTCCTTCTTCTTTCATTTCTCTTTAAGACTTTTTACTACCAGTTCAATCATGGATTTTTAGTAGTATGCTAAAGCTGGTTCTTTCTGGCTCTCTAGGGTCAATAGCTAAATGTTCAGAAAGTTTTTGAGTTGGTTTTAAACCATTAGTGCCTTAAAATTGTCCCTGGGGGAGTATTTATACCATGGAAATTGGAAATGCTACAAATCAGGACTTTTCTTCCTCAGCCAATTAGCTGTAAACCACTAATCCCGTGTCAAAACATATTATAATAAAATGCTTTTCCTGTGTTATAGTTCATCCTCTAGGAAGTAAATTGTAATTCCAGTTTCCATTTTCTGTCTGTATTGTGTTTAAAGATTTAAAAACATAAAATTATTAGGAGATTAAGTACAATTTTTCAAATAATATTGAGTCCATTATATATTTTTTTTCTGATTTCAAAACCTGAGAGTCTTAAAAAATAAAAAGACAAGCCACAAATTGGAAGAACATATTTGCAAGTAATACATCTGGTAAACTATTTCCATCCAGACTACATAAGGGATACCTATAACTCAATAAATGGAAGACAAACTATCCAACTAAAAAATAGGGAAAAGAGCTGGGTGTGGTAGCTCATGCTTGTAATCCCAGCACTTTGGGAGGCTAGGGCGGGAGAATTGCTTGGGCCCAGGAGTTTCAGATCACCCTGGATAACATAGCGAGACCTCATCTCTCTAAAAAAACCCAAAAAAACAAAAACAAAACAAAACATATATATATATATATATATATAGGCAAAATGTATGTATAGACTTTTTTTTTTTTCTGAAACAGAGTCTTACTCTGTTGCCCAGTCTGGAGTGCGGTGGCACAATCTCAGCTCACAGCAACCTGTGCCTCCTAGGTTCAAGCGATTCTCCTGCCTCAGCCTCCAGAGCAGCTGGGATTATAGGCATGTGCCACCACACCTGGCTAATTTTTGTATTTTTTAGTAGAGATGAGGTTTCACTATGTTAGCCAGTCTGATCTGAAATTCCTGAGCTCAGGTGATCCACCCACCTTGGCCTCCCAAAGTGTTGGGATTACAGGCATGGACCACCACACCCAATCTGAATAAACATTTAACAAAGAAAATACAAAATGGCTAATAATCTCATGAAGAAAAGCTTAACACCATTAATCATTAGGAAAATGCAAAATAAAACTACATGCTATTATTACATACCTACTAAAATGGCTATAATAAAAAAGACTGACAATATCAAGTTTTTGCTAAGATGTGTGTAGAAATTGGAAATCTCATACATTGCTGGTCAGGAATGCAAAAACAGTGCAACTTCTATGGAAAACAGTTTGGCAGTTCTTCAAAAAGGTAAATATAGAATCTTTAATCTAGAAATTCCACTCCTAGATATATACCCAAGAGAGTTGGAAACATGTACCCACACAAAATTTGCACATGAATGTTCATAACAGCATTATGTGTAATAGCCAGATGGAAACAATCCAGATGTTCATAAACTAATGAGTGGATACATAAAAAGTGACATATTATCTACACAGTGGAGTACTATTCAGCAATAAAAAGGAATGGCTATTGATACATGATACAACATGAATGAACCCTAAAACATTATGTTAAGTGAAAGAAGCCAGACACAGAAGACTCTTGTATAATTTCATTTACAAGAAACCTTAAGAAAAAGGCAAATCTTATAGTGACCAAAAAAAAAAAAAAAAAAAAAAAAAAAAAAAATCAATTGTTGCCTGGACCTGAGAGTAGGAATGTAAGTGATTGCAAATAGGCACCAGGGACTTTTTTGGAGTGATGAAAATATTTTTAAGTGAACAGTGGTTGCTACACGACTCCATAAATTTACAAGAAATCATTGTACACTTATGTTGAACAAATTTAAAGATATGTAAATTATGCCATTCCTTACCCTGCCAACACCTAGTTGCATGAAGTGGAGGCTTGGGTACATTCAAGATTCAGCTTCACAGTAAGCCACTGCCATGGCCGAGGAAGGCATTACTGCTGGAGGTTTAATGGATGTTAATACTGCTTTACAAGAGGTGCTGAAGACTGCCCTCATCCATGATGGCCTAGCATGTGGAATTCTCGAAGCTGCCAAAGCCTTAGACAAGTGCCAAGCCCATCTTTGTGTGCTTGCATCCAACTCTGATGAGCCTGTGTATGTCAAGTTGGTGGAGGCCTTTTGTGCTAAACACCAAATCAACCGACTTAAGGTTGATGACAAGAAACTGGAGGAATAAGTAGGCCTCTGTGAAACTGACAGAGAGGGGAAGTCCTGTAAAGTGGTTAGTGGCAGTTGTGTAGAAGTTAAGGACGCTGGCAAGGAGTGTCAGGCCAAGGATGTCATCAAAGAGTACTTCAAATGCAAGAAATGAACACATAAAACTTTGGTGCATACCAACATGCACACGCACCCAGTCACACACACAAATTATGGCTCTGTAATAAAGCTGTTTCAAACAGCCTGAAAGTCACAAATTCACTTATGTATTTCTCATTAATAAGTAAAAGTAATAAGCCTTCAGGGGTTTAACCTTTTCAGCTTGTTTCATCCGCACTCTTCAAACTTTGATGAGTGACTCAGAAACATTGAATATGCATACTTTTCCAAGGAACAAGATATTTAATCTTTTCCTTGGTTTTAGAATCTAACCTACTGAATGAAAATATTTTAGAGTTATGTTATAATTTGATGACTGCTTATGTGGAAATTAACTATCACAAAGAAAATTGGGAGACATTTCCAGTCATACGCTTGTCAAAGTGAAAAAAGTTTTAATGATATAAAAACATAACTAAATAAAAACACATGGAAATGCATGCACACACACACAAAGTAAGAAATTTATGATTAAGGATGACTTTGGATTTTTAAAATATAATCTTATTCTATGTACTTTATCCAGGTAGATTGTTATTTACCTTTTCACAGTATTTTCAACTGCGGCACATTATAATTTTTTCTGGGCATTGCTTTTATTATTTGATTGTTCTGATAATCAGGAAGTCATTCTTCATGCAATTTGAATTAACTCCTCTCTCCTTACAATCTACCTTGTGATTAAAAATGGGGAAAGATTTGGCTGTGTTCTGAAAATGTGCTGCGGCTGACCCGGCAGCCATAATTTCAAAGTTTATTCTGGCTCTTCAACTCTATACTGGGAGGCCTTGAGAAGAGTTTGAAGAAGGTTGCAGCGATTTCAATCTTTCTGTGTAAGAAAACTGGACTTTTTAAGAGGCCCCAGGTGTGGTACTCATGCCTATAATTTCAGCCTTTGGGAGGCCAAGGTGAACAGATCATTTGAGGCCAGGAGTTCAAGACCAGCCTGGCCAACATGGTGAAACCCCATCTCTACTAAAAATACAAAAATTAGCTGGGCGTGGTGGCAAGTGCCTGTAGTCCCAGGTACTAGGGAGGCTGAGGCACGAGAATTGCTTGAACCTGGGAGGCAGAGGTTGCACTGAGCCAAAATAATGCCACTGCACTCCAGCCTGGGTGACAGAGCCAGACTCTGTCTCAAAAAAAAAAAAAAAAAGAAAGAAAGAAAGAAAAAGAAAATATGACTTTTTTTATTGTATGAGGGATGGAGCCCCGGAGGCAGAACAGCTAGACAACTGAACAGCAGGGCAGGAGTTTGTCGGCCAAGTTACAGAAATGCTTACAAGACTTTGTAGAAACAGCAATTAAAATGTTATTTTATAGATATTTCTGTTTCTCTGAAGTAAATTCTCTCCATCGTCCCCAAACTTCAGCAAAGTCAGCTTTTCTGGAAAGCTTGTGTAAAAAGATGTTCATCAATCTTTCTCACTGTGGTTAAGAGGTAGATGGAGAATGCCAGAACAGGAGATGAGCCTCTTGTGTGGATCTATTCAGGCTAACGAGAGTTAGCAAATGCTAAATGGTCGTTAGTAGAAGCAGAGCCAAAAGTAATCACAGAGACTTAGGCTTCCTGATACTTCTTAGAAATTTGGGACAGAGTTAGACTGCCTGTATATATGGTTTTAAAAGAAAGCATCAAAATGTTCTGTTTGTATTAATACATACCGATTGTTTTTGGAGGTCAGTGAAAGGCTTGAATATACTTCTTCCTTAGGCTGTACTAATACTATAAACCTAACACAAGAAAAACTTTTCTTTATTTTGAGATAGGATCTTGCTCTGTTGCCCAGGCTGGTGTATAGTGGTGCAATCACAGCTCACAGCAGCCTAAACTCTAGGGCTCAAGAGATCCTCCCACCTCAGCCTACCGAGTAGCTGGGACCACAGGTGCACACCAACATGCTTAGCTAATTTTTTTGTTTTGTTGTAGAGATGGGAATCTCCCTACCTTGCCCAGGCTGATCTTGAACTACTGGGCTAAAAGGATCCTCCTGCCTTAGCCTCCTAAAATGTTGGGATTATAGGCGTGAGCCCCCGTGCAAGGCCCAAGAAGAGCTTTTGAAGAAGAGAATTGGCATATGTATGTGTGTTTAAAACTACCCTCTGGTAATATTATTCTTAATCTTACAACAATAAGATTACATTGATAAGGTCAGATTCAAGTTATTTTTTTAGGATATCTGCAGTATAATTTATAAGTTACTTTAACTTCTATTTATTCCCAGACCCGCTTTCCAAGGTTCATCACCCCCACTCTGCTAGCTAATGTTCCTGAAATTCTAGATTTCTAAATAATGTCCTCATATTGCAACTTCTTAATCTGTCATTTGGGACTTAGCTTTTTTTCCCCTGTATTAGTCTGTGTTTAATTTGGGGAAATGCAACCACTCTAGTAATTTAGTACAGGGAATTACCAATCCAGTGCAGTGATTACCAAATTGCTGGGAGTAGGGGATGGGGTAGGGAAAAACTGAGTGGGAGGCAAAGGCTATTGCAGGACTATTGGGTTCAGTGGCATACCATGGCGAGTAGGGTTGATACAGAGGTCAGGTGGCTGCTGTTGTCACCTCTGCTAATGCCCCACATCCATGAAGTCCTAAAGAGACATTGGGATGTGAAGTCTGCCTACTGCAAACATTCTTTTTCTTCTTTTCTTTTCTTTGAAGACAGCGTCTTGCTCTGCCACCCAGACTGGAGTGCAATGATGGGATCTCAGCTCACTACAACCTCTGCCTCCTGGGTTCAAGCGATTCTCCTGCTTCAGCCTCCTGAGTAGCTGGGATTACAGGCACCTACCACCACAGCTGGCTAATTTTGTATTTTTAGTAGTAGAGATGGGGTTTCATTATGTTGGCCAAGCTCATCTCAAACTCCTGAGCTCAGGTGATCCACCTACCTCTCAAAGTGCTGGGATTACAGGCGTGAGCCACTGTGCCCGGCCTACTGCAAACATTCTTATCTGTCTAATCTTGTTTACCAGCTGCCTCAGCCACAAGGAAATGGCCTTTGCCTCACTTCTGCCTTCCAAATCTCAAATGAGTGCATCTTATGACAGAACTTAAATTGCATCCAGAACTGTGGCTGCAGGACCTTTTGGGAAATGTGGTCATTTTTAGCTTCCCAGCCTTCATAATTAAGGGGGTACGCTTAAAGTGTGCAAATGTATATTGAAGGCCAAATGATAATAAGTTTCCTTCCCCTACCCCTGATGTAGTTACACTAGCAGTTTTGGCTAAAGCAATACTCAGTGTTTACATTATCATGACTGTGCAAATGTTATGCAATGTTTAGCCATGCTGTGCACTACGCCACACCTCTTTTGCGTGTAATACTTTTCCCTGCAGTTAACAATCCTCCCCTTTCATTTGCCAAATTTGCTAAGATATTCTTGCCGATTTACCAGATCTTATGATATCTCTGTCACATGCTTCTCAATAATCCTTTCAATGTATTTAAACATGAATTGGGGATGGAGGGGCAAATGTGACAGAGTTGGTGTGTAAGTCTGGCTGCTATTGTTCTGAATGTAGAGTAGAAAAAGCAGCTGAAAGTCTCAGTTTTCAGCATCCAGATTTTCACTTAATCCCTCACTTCCTGTTTTCAGTCTTTCATCCCCCACACTATGTTTGGTTTCAGGAGTTCAGAGTTTCTCTGAGCGAAAAATTCTGGTCCTTGATGGGTGAGGTGAAGTGGGAAAGGGACCTAGACTTCCAGTTGCTTCATAAACAAACAAACTGTACAGTCTTTCAACTAGGCCCTGGTTTCAGCTTGAGCCTCACTGCTACTTCCCATAGGAACTCTGCTGTCCTAGCCTCAAGCCTCCAGATAACACATTGGCTGGCTTTACTAGTTTCCCACTCTGTGGACCCTGAGGTTACACTGCTAAATTAGTTTACTTCTGCTCTATCTTCTTTTCCACTAAATTTGTTGAGATATTTCTCACCTGCTATTGTCCGTTTATCTTTTTTTTTCATGTACTTTATTGCCTTTTAACTCTTCTCTTTTTTTTCTCCATTTTTGTGGGATTTGTGAAAACAGAAGAAATAGATGTTTGATCTGGTTTGGCTGTGTCCCCACCCAAAACTCACCTTGAACTGTAACAGTCTGCACATGTCACGGGAACGACCTGGTGGGATGTAATTGAATCATGGGGGTGGTTTCCCCTGTGCTGTTCTCGTGACAGTGAGTGAGTTCTCACGAGATCTGATGGTTTTATAAGCGTCTGGCATTTCCCCTCCCGGCGCTCATTCTCTCTCTTGCCACCCTCTGAAGAGGTGCCTTCCACCATGATTGTAGGTTTCCTGAGACCTCCCCAGCCATGCAGACCTGTGAGTCAGTTAAACCTCTTTTCTTTATAAATTACTCAGTCTCAGGAAGTTCTTTATAGCAGCATGAGAACGGACTAATACAATGTTCAATTAACTGTGCTAACTAGAATTGTCTGTGCCTTTCCCACCACAACCTGTATTTTCTCCACAAGGTTTTTTTGATTTTCCTGTGGTGATTATGACATTTTAGAAATGCTTTACTGCATTTTTATATATAAAGAAATTGAGGCTCAGAAAGATTAGCTAATGTATTCAAGATCAAATAGTTAGAAAGTAGCAGAGTCAGCTACTCGGGAGGCTGAGGCAGGAGAACGGCGTAAACCCGGGAGGCGGAGCTTGCAGTGAGCTGAGATCCGGCCACTGCACTCCAGCCTGGGTGACAGAGCAAGACTCCGTCTCAAAAAAAAAAAAAAAAAAAAAAGAAAGTAGCAGAGTCAGAACTGAAAATTTGGTCTCATTAAGTTCCAGGGAAGCATTAGGACCTGGAGAGTGACTGGTATTGTAGACACCCTGAAATATCTATTGAATGAATAAATAATTTTCACAGATTCTCATGCAGTCTTTGTGTGATCTACCCCATCATGTGCACTGGTAATATTCTGCATCTTGATCTGGCTTCCTATTTTACAGGTGTGTTCAGTTTGTGAACATTCTATTCTGGAAGGTTTTTTTTTTTTTTTTTTTTATCTCACGAGAGGGCAGGACCTGGAAGATCAGGAAGGGCCAGGACTTGGAAACGGTCATAGGGAAGATATTGAATGGACGACCCTTCAGGAAAATGCTGTGGGAAAATCTGGCCTGCAATCAGATCATGGTATCCAGGAGGAATTGTCATAGGAAAAACAGAAACAAAAAAACAAACAACAAAAAACCCCAAAAAACAGTCCAGTCTAGTATGGAAACACTGTGGAAAAATCTGGCCTGCAATGAGATTATGGTATCCAGAATGAATTGCCATAGAAAAAAATAAAAACAACAAACAAACCTCCAAACAGTCCAGTACAATAGAGCGAATGCATCTGGGAGACTGAAGACGTACCGAGTACAGTCAAGCAGGTGGAATATGGGAAAAGAATATGAAAAGCTAAAATTAAAGTGGATAAAAAGCATACTGTAGATTTTTAGTAGATATTAGGGCCTATATTCTGAAAGGGAAGATAGGAGTCAAGAACTAAAGCGTTGACAGGTTTTCAAGAATAAATTTACGATTTATTTCTTAAATTATCTCCAGTTTTCTCATATCCTTATAAAACTGTGGTGATACAACTAGCTTGGGTGCACTACAGGTTTGACATGTTTTAGTTGGCACATTATAGTTTATAAAAGAAATGACATGAGTATAAAAACAAATGTGATGCACTAAGTAAAAGAGTGCTAAGAGAAAGTACTGTGCTTATTTTTGTGTAATATTTTTAAACCATTTTAATTTTTAAAAACATAAATTACTCATGATTCTTTCACTTTTTTGAATATATAAAAATGTTTTTATGACATAAAGAGAGTTACTGTCAATGTCCAGTTTGACCGCAAACATTAGTTTACAACTTATAGCTGCATTATTGTTTAAATATTTTTTGGTAGTATGATAAATGGACAGAAAATCAAATTATACTTGCAAAACTGAATGAATTTTCACAAACTGAACACTTCTGTGTCATGAAAGCCAGACCAAGACAAAGAATATTATCAGCATTGCAGAAGCCCTCTTTGTGCACTGAAGCCTCCCACCTTCCCCAACAAGAGTAACAGTCTTGACTTCTAAACATTGTACATCAGTTTTACCTGTTTTTATATTTTATATTAAGAAAATCATACATTATATACTGTTTTTGTGTTTGACTTCTTTTCACTCATCGTTGTTTATGACAGTTATCCATGTCATTAGGCATAGTAGATCATTTATTCTCATTTATGTATACTATTCCACATTGAGAATATTTTATACTTTATTCTACTGTTGATGGGCTATAAACATGCCAATTATTTTAAAGGAAAAAAATTAATATAAAGAATTGGTTAAATAGGTGTTGGAGGACTGAAAGGGGAAAAGGAAACACTAAGATAATACAAAGACAATTAACTGCAGGAAGCACCTGTCAGACTTGTGGACAAAGGGGAAAGTTAAGATCATTAGAACCTAGAAGTTGAGAGGAGAAGTTCTATGGAGATGGAATCAAGATCTCTGAAGAGGGGTTGTGGCTCAGGGGGTGCTGATGCCTTGGGACCTTGTAAAAGGGGTCCCCAAGGATCCCAGATGGTACAGATTCCTCTGAGGGGGATGAGGAGACTGGCTCTGAGAGTGTGGGAAAAACTGAACACTGCAACCAATTGCCAATGCCGGAGTGAAGAACCATTGTTGTAATGATGCTGACAGAAGCAGAGAGCAAAACAGGAAGGAATCTAGTTCCTTCTCCCTCGGCAAGCCTTCCAGTCTCTCTTTAGCACTTCCCTTGGTAGAACCCAACATAGATTTATCTGGCAAAGTAGAAATACGTTTGCAGAATTCCAGCCTCGACGTTACAAAGCAGAGTACAGAATGATAGTTTTGGAGCTGAGAAATAATAACTGGAAAACCAGTTATATGTAGTTTCCAGGTATTAGCTCTCACTGATTGTCTTAGTCCCTTTGGGCTGCTATAACAGAATACCTTGGACTGTGTAATTTATAAACAATAGAAATGCATGACTCACAGTTCTGGAGGCTGGAAAGTCTAAGATCAAGGTGCCAGCAGATTTGATGTCTGGTGAGGGCCTGTTTCTCATAGATGGTGCTTCCTTTGTGTCCTCACATGGTGGAAGGGGCAAACAAACTCTCACAGGCATCTTTTACAAGGGCATTAATTCCATTTACTGCCCTCCTGACTTAGTGACCTCCCAAAGGCCCTACCTCGTTTTTTTTTTGTTTTTTTTTTTTGAGACGGAGTCTTGCTCTGTCGCCCAGGCTGGAGTGCAGTGGCTGGATCTCAGCTGACTGCAAGCTCCGCCTCCCGGGTTCACGCCATTCTCCTGCCTCAGTCTGCCGAGTAGCTGGGATTACAGGTGCCCACCACCTCGCCCAGCTAATTTTTTTTTTGTATTTTTAGTAGAGACGGGGTTTCACCGTGTTAGCCAGGATGGTCTCGATCTCCTGGCCTCGTGATCTGCCCGTCTCGGCCTCCCAAAGTGCTGGGATTACAGGCTTGAGCCACCGCGCCAGGCCAGGCCCTACCTCTTAATATCAACACATTGTGGATGAGGTTTCAGTATATACATTTTTGAGAGACACAAACATTCAGACATTGGCATCAATAGTGCTACTGTGAATACTCTAGTATATGTTCTTTGGTAAATATATGTTTACAGTTCTCTTGGGTTTATATACAGGAGTGGAACTGTTGAGTCACAGCCTATGTATATATGCAATTTTAGTAGAATTTGCTAAAGAGTTTTAAAAGTTATACCAATTTATACTGTCACCAGCAGTATATGAAAGTCTCAGGTGTGTGGGTGTGCAGTAGCACCTCACTGTGATTTTATTTGTATTTCTTTGACAAGTAATGAACTTCAGCCCCCAAAATTAATTGGCCATCTTGATATTCTCTTCTGTAAAATGCCTATTCAGGCCATTTGTTCGTCTTTCTACTGGGGTGTCTGATTTTTTTCTTACTAATTTGTAGGAGTTCCCTATATATTCGGGATATTAGTACTTTGCCAGATACATACATTGTGAGTATCTTATCTCACTCCATGAATTGTATTTTCACTCTTAAAAGTTACTAGTTACTAGTGTCTTTTGAGAGAGAAAAATTATTAATTTTAAGATAATCCAATATTTGAAAAATTTCCTTCATAGTTTTCCTTTACATTCATAACTTGACTGACTGCCTGGTAGAGAGGCCTAGCTTTCCCCTCATCTCAGCTTTTGACATGCCTTCCTCGCTAAGCTTAATCATTTCTAGCTTTTGATTTAGAGTACGAAATGTGTGATCTTCCTTTCCTTGAACACTTAGAGGCCACTGTAGGTTTTTTAATTGGCCAATTTCAATATTGTTGTGTCTCAGGGAACAGGGAGGCCAGGGGGGGAGAGAGAGAGAGAGACCGCTGGTTGGTGGAGTAGTGGGGACACACACAACATTTACCAATTAAATTTGCTGTCTTATATGGGCATGGTGCAGGGTGTCCCCAGTTACAATAGTAACGTAAAAGATCACTGATCACAGATCGCCATAACAGATATATTAGTAATGAAAAAGCTTGAAATATTGTGAGAGTTTCCAAATGTGACTCAGAGACATGAAGTGAGCACATGCTTTTGGGAAAATGGCACTGATAGACTTGCTATCTACAGGGTTGCCAGAAGCCTGCAATCTGTAAAAATCACAATATTTGTGAACTGCAAATAAAATGAAGTGTAACAAAACAAAGTAGGCCTGTAGATAATGGCAGTACTTTCCCAAAACTGATGAAACACATCAAAGATAGATATTGCTAAATTGCCTTTCAAAAATTTTGCAACAATGTATTGTTTCATTAATTGTGTATGAACTCATGACATCATTGGGTTTTATCAAATTAAAAAAAGGAATGCTAATCTGATAAGTATGCAATTTTGTCATTTTTATTTCCATTTTTAAAATAAAAAAATAATTTTTTAATGTTTGCCACTTATTTTAATTTCTGTGAATGGTCTGTTTGTGTCCTGTTGCCAACGGTTTAGTTTAGTTAGTTTATCGTCATGCGGAGGGTTTACAATTTTATAAGGTTAGATTTATAAGTTTACGTTTATGGCTTTTGTGGTTTTGGATTATGCTTATGAAGGCATTTTCCCTTTTAAGATTAAAAAATATTTCCTCTTTTTTGTGGACATTTTATTTTTTTTAATGTAAATATTTGATGTTAAACCTAAATTTATTTTGGGGTACGGAGTGAAGCCACTCTTTGGGGAATTGTATAAAGTTGCAAAAGTGCCCTTCACTGCTTTTAAGCAACTCTTTTTCCCTCACCTCCACCCCTGCTCTTCTCTAGGGTATTTTCAAAGTGTAAAGAGCACGTAAATTGGAAGGTGCCCCTAACTCCAGAGTAAAAACAAGATTGTGGTTGCAATGTTGGTCCATTGAGGGGATAATATTGCTCTTTTGATAGCAACTGTCATAGGTCAAGCTCCTTATGAACTCTATGATTAGAATAAAACAACTTTGGATGCAGGCACAGAGAGTCTTCAGAATTCCTAGTCTGTAGACAAGTTTTCTTGCTCAGCAGCATTGCCAAAGAAAATAGCAGGGAGATGGACAGCTGGGAAATGCAACCAAGTTGTGCATTGGGTCAGGCACAGAAAACCTTCTTTTGGCCTTTTTATTATTTATTCAAGAATAAAATCGTTGTTCAAATAGATTATACTAAAAGGAACCATATTTCAGATTGACCTGTAGACAGGTTTGTATGAACATGTCATAGGGCTAACCACATGAAAGAAATCTTCCTATGAGCTTTCTTATTTCAATATTCATATAAAGAATCAGGCAGGTACATCTAATTTCATAAAATGCTTTTTAAGAAATATTTTCATGAGCATCTGTACCCATAGGATTAAGTAAATACCTAGCTTATCTAAGTGGAAGGTAAGTGAGATGCTATGATAAACAACTAGCTTGTTTCTTATTCAGAATGCTCTTATTTTTTTTCCTGCAGGTGTCCTCTTCTGTGAAGGCTTACTAAAATATACCATTATTGCAGTTTTTATTGTGTGCCCCTTTTGTCCTTCATCTATTATGTAGTTCATAAGAGAATATAACTGAGTCTCAGGTGTCTACATTTTTATAAGATCATGTAACAGACAGGTGTCTTTAGGGACAACCAGCATAATCTCTTCTTTGATTTAGTAATTTCTCTATAGCATCCTTGAATGAGTCTTCAAAACTCTTTTCAGTAACAGTAAAATCACCACCTTAGAAAGTAGCCAATGGTAGTGCTAGACAGTTTTTTTTTGGGATGGAGTCTCACTCTGTCGCCCAGGCTGGAGTATAGTGGCATGATCTTGGCTCACTGCAACCTCCCCCTCCCAGGTTCAAACGATTCTCCTGCCTCAGCCTCCCCAATAGCTGGGACTACAGGTATGCGCCACCATGCCTGGCTAAGTTTTGTATTTTTAGTAGAGATGGGATTTCACCATATTGGTCAGGCTGATCTCAAACTCCTGACCTCAGATGATCCACACACCTCGGCCTCCCGTAATGCTGGGATTACAGGCATAAGCCACGTGCTTGGCCTAGACAGTTTTTATTATAGCACATTTATTTCTTGTTTTGGCATAAATGGACTCAAATTCAGAAAAGAATAAGCTTGGTGGTGAAAGGACATGGGATCACATCATTTAAGGAATTTTTGCAAGAGCCTGAGCATGATTCTTTTGCTAAATACTCAGGAGAAACAGACAGCTTTTTGAGAATATAAAGTGACTATCCTATGTGAAGTAGATTAAGCCAGTGTGTTTGATCCCAAACATGATTTTGACTTACTAAATGAGTTGCTAACAGAGCTGGTTAAGGATAGAATGGCTGCTTTAGTAAGATCCTGACTATAGCAGGAATAAGCAGGAGACCACTTGGTGGAATTACACTGTAGATGATACTCACACATTGATCCAGTTCCAACAATAGATTATGACACTCTATAATATTTGCTTCCTTCTAACTTCCATCTGTTTCTGGCCCCTGAGACTCCTCCTTGCCTGCTGGCCCTAGCTTGGATGCTAAATTAGTTTTCTCGGGATGCTGAAACAAAGTACCACAAAGTGGTTGCTTAAATATGTAAATTTATTGCATCCGGTTCTGAAGGCAGTAAGTCTAAAGTTAAGGTGTTGGCAGGGTTGGTTCCTTCTGAGGGCTGTCAGTGAAGGAACTGTCCAGGACTTTTCTTGGCTTGTAGATGGCTATCTTGATGATCAATGGCTTTCTGTTTGCAAATTTCTACCTTGTATAAGGATATCAGTTATATCGGATTATGGACCACCCCAATGAACTCATTTTGACTTATTACCTCTGGAAAGACTTTATCTCCAAGGCTGGGTATGGTGGGTCACTCCTGTAATCCCAGCACTTTGGGAGGCCGAAGCAGGTGGATCAGCTGAGGTCAGGAGTTCGAGACCAGCCTTATTAATATGGTGAAACCCCGTCTCTACTAAAAATTAAAAAATAAGCCAGGTGTGGTGGTGGTATATGCCTATAATCCCAGCTACTTGGGAGGCTGAGACAGGAGAATCGCTTGCACCCAGGGGGTGAGGAGGTTGCAGTGAGCCAAGATAGCACCATTGCATGCACTCCAGCCTGGGTAACAAGAGTGAAATTCCATTCCCCCCCCCCAAAAAAAAAAGAAAAAAAAAAAAGACCTTATCACCAAATAAGGTCACATTTTGAAGTACTAGGGGTTAAGACTTTATATGAATTTTGGGGGGGGAACACAATTCAACCCACAAAAGATATATATGGGAAAATTTGACCTGTAGGATAAAGAGACTGGTAGAGCTTATGAATTCTAGGAATTAGCCAGGCCAGTCAATATTTTGCCAAATTTCTATTGTCTTAGAATTAGCAGTTTATCATAAACACTTTACTATGCCCATGGGTTCTGTGGATCAGGAATTTGGAGAAGGCCTAGTTCAACTGGCTCATCTCTGCTCATAGTCTGGGGTCTCAGTTGAGAAGATCTGCAGGCTGGGAGTGACTCAAGGGGTGGGTGCTGGAGTCATCTGGAAGTATCTTCATTCACTTATGTGGTGGTTAATGTTATTTGTCAGCTGGGACATTAGTAGAAGTGTCAATTGAAATACTTACATATGGCCTCTTATCGTTGCCTGGGCTTCCTCAAAGTATGGCAACCTCAGGGGAGCCAGGGCTCCAAAAGTGATTATCTCAGTATTTAAAATGGAAGCTGCATTGTCTTTTCTGACCTTACTGGGAAGTCATGAAATGCCACTTGTGCTGCCTTCTGTTGGTTAAAGGTGAGTCGCAAACCCACCCAGATTTTGAGGAGGGGATATAGGTCTTATATCTCTCTTGATAAGAGAATTTCTGACCATTAAAAAAAACAAAACAAAACAAAACACTATCTCTTTAGAAGGGATTTAGGCTGGGTGCAGTAGTTCATACCTGTAATCCTAGCACTCGGGAGGCCGAGGTGAGAGGATCACTTGAGCCAAGGAGTTCAAGACCAGCCTGGGCAATGTAGCAAGACCCTGTCTCTACCAAAAAATAAAAGAAAAACAAAAAACCAGCCAGGTGTGGTGGTGCGTGCCTGTGGTCCCAGCTACTTGGGAGGCTGAGGTAGGAGGATCACTTGAACCTGGGAAGTCGAGGCTACAGTGACCCGTGATTCCACTACTGTACTCTAGCCTGGGTGACAGAGTGAGACACTATCTCAAAAAGAGACGTACATATTTTGAAAAACAAAATGAAGAAGATTTAAATTATAAAATGTATTGTAAAGGACCTTCTAAAAGATAGACAAGTTTTCCTTGTCCTGCTTTTGGGAAGCAATAGAAAATAGACTGTACATAGAAAAAATAAGGCTTGTAGAGCTTAGTCGGGCTTACTGGACACGCACGGCCACTTCATATACTGGTCATGTGTGTCTTTCCACAACATAGAATAACTTTTGCTTTTAAAGTTAATCTCATACTCTGCAGGATCTGCTGAGGCTTTTAGAAACTACAAAAGCAAAAACTAAAAAAAAAAAAATTATAATTCTGTTAAGTTTTAAACAGAAAAGTATAAAATAAAGAGGAATAAGTGTAACACATTTGTGTGTGTGTGTGTGTGTGGGAAGGTTCTCATGACTTGTCCAGATAATTGTACTACCTAATTTATTTATTTCATACAAGCCCTGAGCAGACTAGGGATTTTAACTGGCCTTGATATAGTCAACAGATGGCTTTCACTTTCTATGTAATTTCAGCTCTGTTGACTTTATAGCTCTTTTTATATATCTGCTTCAAAACACATTATAACTTGTACAGCAATTTTATCAGACAAGCTGGACTGTGTAGTGAGAAAATTATTTTCTATTCTTTCCCTTTAAACCTGCTTTTGGATTGACTCTTCCTTTCCTGGATGAAATATTTGGCAGGTATAATAGCATTCTGGTTCCTTCAATCACAAGGAGGCCTTGTTTTAGCCAATAAAAATCCCAATCAAGGATAATATCATAATTTAGGATTCTTATCTAATTTAGGGTTCTCTTGTGTTCCAGCTTAGGCCTGACCGGGGAAAACATGCTCTGCTTTTTCATGATATTCGGATTCTGCTTGGTAGGGCTAGACTATGAAGAGTCTGTTTTGTCAGACTAGAGAACTTGGGCCCCATCTCTCTCTCACCAATGCACTGGAGAATAAAGAAACCCAGGTGAGGAGGAGTGAATGAGCAAATTTTGCCTTTCTTCTTCCCAAATCACTGAGGCCAAATTTGGTTGGTGCTTGGAGGAAAAAAAAAAAAAAATCAACATAAAATTGGATCAAGATTGAAGTTTTAAAAATCAGATTAGACTAGGCTAGAAATTAATAACTGAAAGTAACCCCCAGCCTATGTAATCTGCTCAAGATATTAAAAAATAGGAAAGAGAGATTGTATAGAGCATGGTTAAAAGGAGAAAAATATGGTTTCATGTTGGTATTCTACTAAGTTTAGATCACTTGAGAAATTTGGTTAAAAGAGGTACCCATTATTTAGCAGGGACAGGGTGTAGGGGAGTGGTATGTGGGAGACTGTGGAACACGCCAGGTTAATGCCAGGAAGATGCTTATTTGTATAATTTTGCTTGGAACTTGAAATTCAAATTTGCATTGTAAATTATAATATATAGCAATATGCTTTTTTGAGTTAGGCATTATGGATTTTTCACAAAAATCCAGAGAAGTTACATGACGCTGGGTCCATCTTAGATGATCTTCCCCACTGCTCACTAAGCTCCACCACACTGGACTTGCTCAATTTCTTAATGCGCCAAGCTCTTTGTTGTTCTAGGAACACTGCTATGTTCTGCTTAGAATAACTTCCCCCAAATCTTCTCCTAGCTAACTCCTGTACATCTCTTAGGCCTTAAATTACATATCCTATTTTAGAGAAGTTGTCTCTGATCCCTCAGCATGAATTGGGTGCTTCCTCGTTATAATCATAGATGACTCTCTTTTCTTTTTTTATCACTGTAATCTGTAATTATATGTGTGTGTGTGTATGTGTGTTTGTTTTTCTCATGTCTTATTCTTTCACTGAACGGTAAGCCTCACAAAGGTAGGACTACGTCTGTCCTCTTAATCACTCTATAAGCAGTATCTACCACAATGCCTGAAAGATAGAGGTTACTTGATGAATCTTTTTTGAATCAATGAGTAAATCAAAGCGTTTGCTAGATTGTACTAAAACATTCGTAGTATTTCTGAAGACATTTTTTTTTCTTTTTGTCTGGCATTGCCAGGCTACTCATACTGAGAGAGAGAATGAATAATTTACAGAATGAATATCTAGGCAACTTCAATTTAGGTGGTGTGCAGCAGAAATGAAGGGATAGAAGCGAGGCTTGAGACAAAGGATATCAGAAAATTCTCCAAGTAGTCCCAGTGAGTATGAACTGGATCCTAATTGTGGGACAGGCTTCATTTCTTATGCTCCTTGATTTTTCATCTCTGAACTGCTTTAAGGACACAGATGAAATGAGCCATTCTCACTTAGAAAGAGCGATGAGTTTGTGGGAATGGGGATTTTTCCATTTTGTTTGAAACGAATTATGTGCAGTGGAATACATGTAGGACTGAATTATGGGAACCTTAAATTTTGATTTTGAATCAAACAAATACTGACTGAGAATGTTTTGTAAATAATAATATAGTAATGTACTATGAAATAAGAAGTGGTCTGTGGAAGGAAAGAGAAAGGGCCAAATTTTAAAATCAAAGGTCACCTATTATTTCAGGACAGAGCATGTCTTTATCATTGTCACAAAAAACTATAGTAGAAATAGAAATACGCATCATTGTTATTTAGGATTGCACCTGAACAATGCTAATTTACACAAGGCAGTTATTTTATAAACTTTTGAGGAATGGGGCCTAGGTAGAAATGAAGGTTAGAATAAAGGTAGGTATAAAAGCTTGTAGGGAGGAAGATTTGTTTGTTTCTACCCACAAGTTGGGCCAATTCCCGGATGTCACATCACAAGCCAGATTCCAGAGGAAATGGCTGTTGACCTTTATTTCTTGTTCACTGCCATTGGACAAAAACATGAGTTTAACTTTCAAGTTGCTTTTGGCAGAGGCCTTAGGGTTACTGCTCTACCCCCAGCTCTTTTTTATGTGACACACAGAGCCTTGGCCATCCTTAACAGACGTGTCCTGAGTGCTGTTTCTTGGAATAGCAAGTAATATGGCCAATACCTAATTTTGATGTATGGATTATCTCATTTAATCCTCATTATTATTTATAATGCAGGTATTAGAATTATCTCCTTTTTATGGATAATGACACTGAGGCTTAGAGAAGCTAAGTCACTTGCCGAAGATTATACAGCCATTAAGTAGCAGTGACCAGATCTGAACCCATGCAATAGGATTCTAAACTCTGTACTGCCTCTCTTAATGACTGCCTATCGGGAATTCACTCTCCATGATGGTTGCAGTGCAAACTTGATGGAATGGAAGGCAAATGTTAATTGCTATATGACTTGCCTTACACTTATTTATGTCAGAGTGGAACTGCCAAAGGTCAGGATTGTTTGGAGGTCCATAAAAATTTCATATTGCTTGTCTTCCCTGTGCAAGGTGCTCATTGAATATCCTACCCCCAACCCCCACCCCCTCCTTCTCCATCTCTCATGGGGTAAAGAGGACATACAAACTCTTTCGCAAAAATAGACATTATGGTGAAAATCAACTAGATAAATGAACATCTCCCCCTTATCTTTATAAAGTATGAACATTGAAAGAAAATCAGAGTTTTTTAAAAAGGCAAATTATGCCACTACAATTTGAATAAAGAACTCTTTTGTTTGACAACATAAAGCTTTTGCAGAAGTACTATTTTAATATGTAAAAGATTAAGGACAAATTAAAAGCTAAAACATTGCCCATCAATACTTGAAGTCTAGCAAAAATCATAGGATACAGGTTAAATTTAAGCAATTTTCACAGCAAGGATGGTGTTCAAAGTCATCGCCCAGTAGGAGGGTGGCCCCTATTCCCAAGTTTTGATCCTTGACCATGATTCCTGGTCTGCAGACACCCAAAGCTACTTCATCTCACTTTATATCTCTCAGAATGCCCTAGAATGTCTCTCCTTGCTTCTCCAGGAATCCCTATTACCAGTCCCTCCTACTCTACAGCTCTCTCTGACTCTTGATTTTGGATTATATTTAAGATTGCTATTATTGTACTATGTAGGCCCTTACTTAAAATTTTAGACTCTCAAATGTTGCAGTCATACACTTCCTTTTTCCAAATTAGAAACTAAGAAAAATAATAGCAGCTCTCTTCTGTTTCCATCCTTCCCCTCTTTACAAAAAAGAAACTTAAAACTCTCAAAATAAAAATATTCCTTTCCATAAATTGGTTCTTCTTCCTGTTGGAACTGCACTTGATCAATATCTCATGACATACTTAATTCTGCGTCTTTCAGCAGTAAATTTTGGGTAATAATTTTCAGGGACAAGGCAACTCTGCAATATTACCTTATCCATTAACCAATGAATCAGGTAAGAAATTTTGTTTTTCTTCTTTTTCCCTGATAAGTTATTTAAAATACATCTTTTGTAATATTTGGATATAATTTAAGATAGCACATAAAACTTGCAAGGAATTTCCATTTCACCATGGACAACTTACCCTCAAAGTCATTGTCTCCCTCTAGTTTTACTTTCTATTTAAGTTTCATTTTTTATGGTAGCTAGACATCCATTGTGTGGACTTAATCACTGTACAAAGTGCATAGTGCCCACAATATTTTTAGGGGCCCACAAAAATATATGAATTTTATTTCTAATTCAATAATTAAAGTGTATACCAAAGCAGTCACAAAATACAATTGTGTATGTGCATGTGTGTGTGTGTGCATGTGTGTGTGTGTGTGTGTATGTGTATTCTTTTCAATGAAGGAAGGGGCTCTGAAGGCAAAAGTGCTTAGAACTCATGAAAGTCATAACACTACGAAAGTGGCTTTTTTATAGCAAATGAACATTTTAAAACTGCCAGCCATATTCCATATTCTTCAGAGTTTTTATGTTGTTTGTGGTTTTGATGATCATGTGAACCATCTAATTGCATAATTTGTGACCAATAAATTATGCAATTTATTGGTCACAAATTAACACTAAAGTGGAGTATAAAATTCTGAGAATATGAGTCTTGAACAATAAATAAGCCTTCAGGTATTGATATGTTATCTTAATTTGGCTTTAGTCATTCCTTATAAGTTTTATTTATTTATTTACTTTAATTTACTTTTTAATATAAACTTAAAATAAAATCCTATCCCCCTCCCCCACCAACTGAACAAACCCCCATTGTGCCCAAGAGAATTCCAGGAAAACCTTAAAACTGAGTTCCCAGCCATGATGGAATGGAAAGTCAGACATATTTCATTAAACCCTCCCTTTTATGGTTTAGGCAGAACAACTGATCAGCATTAGTGGTAAAATAGAGATCATCAGACTGACAGAACAAACTTTGTGGCAATAAGATACCATATTACACCATGATACAAACAGGACCTAAGGCCATGCCAGGCAAGGATTAGTTCACGCACCCCCTACACTTAAATAATAAAGTAGGTTTTTCTTTTTCTCTGGCAGCTAAACAAGCACTGGCTTCGAGATAAGCAATATTAAAACAATTTGCACCTCTACCAGATTCTGACCCCCACTCCCGGTTCCACCCACTCCCTGTTCCACCAGCCATAGCTATAGCTTTGATTGGATAAGAGACTGATTTCAATAACTTTCTCCTGATCAGAAGATCATGGACCATGGATTGGTTCTGGGCAGTTTATAGAGATTGTGCACTTGTACACCTTCCTGCCCTGAAAGGACCTTTTGATTTATAGAGCCTAATTGTAAATACATTTAAATGTTAAGTCTCCACCCCAAAGTGAACATGGGTCATGTTACATGCGTGTTTGTTCAATATGCATGTGACATTCAATATGTATCAGGACCACCCTCATGAATATTTATAGCTCCCCCTGTGCCTGTAGAATATGTATGTTTATCCAACCTGTTCAGCACAACACTTGCACTCCAAGCAATCCTCCTGTGAAGTGCCTGTCTCTGGTCTTTGCGGGAGGCATGCTGCCCAGTCTACAAGATGGTCACTTTGCAGGCTGTAACCCTGTAGAAGAAATAAAATCTCTACTTTTCTAAATCTACATTTATAAATCCTATTTTTTTTAAGTTAACATAAAACAAGCTTTTTAAATGTAACATTATTGGCTTTGTTTACCTTTATTATTTTCCAAAACTATGGCACCATCTACTGGAAGTTTAAAGAACAGTGCTGCATGCTTAGATTAATGGAAACAGTTCAATCCTACATCCCATGTATTTACAAAATGAAGACAGTTTATGTTACTGCCTCCTCCTCTTGCCAATTCAATGCCTTTTAAAACATCTACTCTGTCCCTTAAAAGTCCGTTTTTACCTCTCCAGCAATGCCATCTACTTCTGTAGTTTCTATTGAACCATAATGTTCAAACTCCAACTCTGATATTTTTTCCTGATGTTTTCCTGGCTTTGTCTTTTCAACTGCTGACTGAACTGGATACCTTTTCAACTCCAGCTGAAAGGTATCAGCTAGATTAAGGATGGCTGCTGTTAAGCTGTCTCTGGCAGCACCTCATACTCATCAGAAGTCTGTCTTTGTCTCATCTCGCATAGGACAACTCTCTGTTGTACTTTGCCTTTATTTCCAGAAACTGCCTTCTGTGTCCATACCTTCTGCTTTTATAGTTCAGCTCATCTACCCAACTCACATCTTTGTCATCTATGCCTTTCTCTATGGAAATTTTCTGGTGCTAACCTATTTCTGGCTATGGAATGTCTTGACTTTTACTTCTTCCCCTTGCTGGATCATTCCTGACAACAACTCTCGGATGCTGCATTCTCTGAAGGACTTAGATGCTTAGAGCCCTTATATGACAAGCCCTTTGGCTACCAGTAGTTATACTGGCTGCTTATCAGAGTGTCTGGGAACCCTTCTTAAAACTCCAGTTACTCAGATCTCACAGCAATTTGATTTAGTAGCTCTGCTGGAGACCCTGGGAATTTTAATAAATGCCTCAGAAGATTTCTGGTGCAACTGTTTCATTTGGGAACCAACAGCCCACAGGATAAATTATGCTTCACAGAATACAAAACTCTGCATAAAGTGGCCCAAGTCTGTCCTTGCGGTTTCATATTTTGCCATCTGACCTGCCATTTCTTCTGCAGGCACTTTCCTTACTCCTTGTTCTTTCTCTTTTTGCTCCTTCCCAGTTGGAAAATTTCTTCTCATCTTTTTTTTTATGTTTATTTTTTGAGATAGGGTTTTGCTCTTGTCGCCCAGGCTGGAGTGTGGCATCATGATCTCAACTCACTGCAAACTCCGCCTCCCAGATTCAAGTAATTCTCATGCCTCAGCCTCCTGAGTAGCTGGGACTACAGGCACCTGCCACCATGCCTGGCTAATTTTGTATTTTTGGTAGAAACAGGGTTTCACCATGTTGGCCAGACTGGTCTCGAACTCCTGACCTCAGGTGATCTGCCCACTTCCGCCTCCCAAAGCACTGGGAGTACAGGTATGAGCCATCGTGCCCGGCTTTCTTCTCATCTTTTAAATCACAGGTCAAATATCATCTTCTCTTCAGGGATTCCTTGTACTCTTCTTTTGCTTCCCTTTTCGTTAAGCAAAATTAATATTTCTTTTATCTGTGCCACTACACCTCAATTGTAGCTCATATACATAGTCAGATTCACACTCTGAATCCAGATGTTTATGTCCTAAAAAACCTAGATAGTAAGTGATCATTAAAACATGGTCCGTGGATCTCCTGCTTCAGAATCATCTAGGGTATGTGATCAATGATAGATTTTCACTGCAGATCTACTGAATTAGACTCTCTGGGGATGAAGTATGCAATTGGTAAAACAAATAGTGCAGGTAAGTCTTCTGTTCATTAAAATTTGAGAACCATGGTTCTATCAACTGTAGAAATTCAGGACATGAGTTGAAGTGACAATTCTTCCATGAACTGCATTAATCAACAGGACATATGTCAGGAGGTCAGAGCCCTCACATCTTTATCAGCAGCAAGGCCAAGGGGTTGGCTTCAGTTATCAGTGTTGAAGTTAGTGTTAGTGGTACCACTGCTTACTTTTTTTTTTTTAAACTATCAGTTTTCCTTTTAAACAGTCCTCCTAATTAAAAACAATGCTAGGTAAAAGAAAATATACTTGAGAGCAGCATCATATTTATGTGTTAAACCATGGTTCTTCTCCTAAAACTTTAACATTCCCTGGCCTTAGAATATATTATAATCCTAAATTTAAGAGGATGATCTATATTGTTATACTGTCATCTTCATTTCCCTCTTATGTACTTGTTGAGATTAGGACCCTTATCTAATTGTTCCTCAGTCTTTTTAACCTGAAGTCTCCAGGTATTTTTAAAAAATAATTTTAACTTTTATTTTAGATTCAGAGGGTATATGTGCAAATTTGTTACATGGTCATATTGTGTGATGCTACGGTTTGGTATATGATTCAATTTGTCACTCAAGAAGAGAGCATAGTACCCAATAGTTTATTTTTCAACCCTTGCCCCCTGCCCTTCCTCCCCACCTCTAGTAGTCCCCAGTGTCTGTTGTTCCCATCTTTATGTCCATGAGTACCCAATGTTCAGCTCCCACTTGTAAGTTAGAACATGCAGTATTTGATTTCTGTTTCTGCATTAATTTGCTTAGGATAATGGCCTCCATTTGCATCCATATTGCTGCAAAGGACATGCTTTCATTCTTTTTAAGGCTGCATAACTTTCCATGGTATATATGTACCACATTTTCCTCATCTAATCAACTGCTGATGGACATCTAGTTTGATTTCATGTCTTTGCTATTGTGAATAGTGCTGCAATGACATATGAGTGCATAGTGTCTTTTTGGTAGAATGATTTATTTTCTTTGGGGCATATAGCTAGTAATGGGATTTCTGGGTTGAGTGGTTGTTCAGCTCTTAGTTCTTTGAAAAATCTTTAAACTGCTTTCCACAGTGACTGAACTAATTTACATTCCCACCAATAGTGAATAAGCATTCCCTTTACTCCACAGCCTCACTAGTGTCTGCTGTTTTTTGACTTTTTAATAATAAGCATTTTGACTGGTGTGAGATGGTATATCTCATTATGGTTTTGGTTTGCATTTCTCTGATGATCAGTGATGTTGAGTATTTTTCTCATATGTTAGTTGGCAGCTTGGATGTCTTCGGTTGAGAAGTATCTGTGCATGTCCTTTGTCCACTTTTTAATAGGACTGTTTGTTTTTTGCTTGTTGAATTGTTTAAGATGCTTACAGATTCTGGATACTAGACCTTTGTCAGATGCATAGTTTGTGAATATTTTGTCCCATTCTGTAGGTTGTCTATTTACTCTGTTGATAGGTTTAATTTAATTTAATTTATTTATTTATGCTCTGCAGAAGCTCTTTGGTTTAATTAGGCTCTACTTGTCAATTTTTGTTTTTGTCACAATTGCTTTTGAGGACTTAGCCAAAAAATCTTTCTCAATGCCAATGTCCAGAATAGTTTTTGCTAAGTTTTCTCCTAGGATTCTTACAGTTTGAGGTCTTACATTTAAATCTTTAATAGATTTTCAGTTAATTTTCATATAGGATGAAAGATATACAGTTTCATTGTTCTGCATATGGCTCTCCAGTTATCCCAGCATCCAGGTGTTTTTCAAAATAATAATCTCATTTTTCACCTTGGGATACTCAAACAGGTAAATGGGATTATATATATTCTTATAGTTCTTTGGTAAACAACAATGTAATCACTGTGCAGTCTCTTTCCTGGACCAGTGGTCCAGGAAAAGAGAATTCATTTTTAAATGGACTCTTAAAACAATGCAAACAATATAACTTTGTCAATTAAACATAGACACATATTTGAAGAAGATGAAAAACAATAAAACTAGCAAAAACCAATTTGAGAATTCAATTAAAGTCTCTAATATGGATTAAATACCGACTGTGCACCAAGAGAAACACAAAGAACCAGCATGGTCCCTGCTCTAGAGGAATTTATGAACTCTATAGAGAAAAAACATATTCATATATAAACCACCAAACAAAGAGAGCAGAAAATTTTTTTCATGATGCCTACTTTTAAGCCAAACATTATAAAATTGGAGTAAATACTAATAGTTAACTTTCCTTCTTTTATCCATCCTCATTTCATTTCCACTACATCAGGTCAGGTCCTTGCTTCCTCAGTGATACTCATTACCTCTCAGTTGGACTAGTCTTCTAGTTCGCATTTTATCTTCCAATTCGTTCTCTACACTATTGCCAGATTGCTTTTTCTAAAACTTTGTTTTTATCATAGAATTCTCTGCTGAAAGCACTGCGTCAGTTTTAGCTTATCATTTATTATAATGTCAAATTTTATTGCCTATCTTGGCATTTAGGATTCTCTACAGTCTCATGACAATGTACTTTTCTAGTGTGTTTCCAGCTCCTCTCTTGTGTGAATCAGATGCTCTAGATACATACCATATGCTCTAGATACATACCATATGCTCACAGCTTCCTCCTCATCCTTCAAGACCCAACAATCCAAAGTCAGCACCATTCTGTCTCCCAACATCATATTATTTTATACTTTTCTGCCTGAGCAGCTTAATTTCCTTTTGTCTGGAAAGCTCTACCCTGCCATCTCCTCATAGCTAACTTCTATTCACCTTTCATTAAGCAGTTCAGGTGTCATCTTCTGACAAATCTTCCCTCCAGCATCTATGCATGGGCGATGTGCTCTTACTGTGTGCCTTCATAACACTGTGCTGCTGAACCTACCACCTAGCATGGAAACTATCTTTTATGGGGTCATCCTCCCCTACTAAATAACAGGAAATAACTTGCAAATAGAGACTTTATTTTATTCATTTTGATATCTTAGTATACAATAGTACTCAATGAGTATGTCTTTTAAAAAATTTTTATTTGTATAAATATAAGGGGTACAAGTGCAATTTTGTTACATGAATATATTACATGGTGGTAAAGTCTCAACTTTTAATCTACCACCAGAGTAATGTACATTGTACCCATTACGCAGATTATCAAATGATCGTGTCTTTAGCTGATCCGAAGTAAGAGCTTCTCCATGAAGTTCATCCCAAGCCTGAACTTCCTTCACCAAGCTCCAATAACATTAACCTTATGCCTTTTTACCTAATATCCTTTTGATAATTTCTGTGTATTAACTCTTTTTATTGGAAGTGACTGAAAATCCAACTCAAACCAGCTTAAGCAAAAAATAAAATTTATTGGATAATCAATTTGGAAGTCTAAATTATAGAGAGGTCTTCAGGAATAACTGGTTTCAGGAACTCATCCAATGTCAGCAGGACCTGGCTCTTCTCTTTGACTTGGCCCGCCTTCCTCTGGCAGCCCCTAAATGTACCGGCTCCATCCTTTCCCATTCAAGTCCTGTGGAAAGCACATGCCTTCCTCCCCTCTGCCCTATTCCCCCTGCAAAAACTTGAGAATCAGTTCTGATTGGGCCATGTACTTGTCTGGCTCAATAAGGCAGAGATACGAAACATCACTCTTGTTGCTGGTGAAAGATAATGTAGAGGATAATCTTAGAGTTTAAGTGAGTTTAATAATAACTTGAGAATATTGTAGATTAGCCACTGGTTATGACAGTGTTAGACTGGCTCCAGTCTTTCCTGCAGCCTTTCCTTCCCCCACTAAGGGTTTACTTAGCCTGCCCCTGGCCAAGCAAAGCAGAACTCTACGTTCCCACAGACCTAGCTCTTGAGAAAATACATGGAGTTGCATATGTATTTTCCAATGCTGGGCATAGGAATATGCCCAGTATTTTCTTCCCTACTGTAAGAACTAGATACCTCTGTATACCTCCTCTTGAACTGAGTGAGAAAAGAGGAGTGATTACGATGTTTGAACGTCCTTAAAATGTAAGGGGAATATCAAGCTTAAGGAAGGAGTTATTCCCTTCTAATAGAGCCCTTCCCTGAACCATTCTCTGTGATCAGAAGATGGGTTGGTCTGCTCTGAGTTACATGGACACCCCCAAAGGTAATGTGGAGTTCACACCACCTGCATTCTGACTGACAAGAAGAACTTGCTTTTAAACAAAATCCACATGCAAATACCATGAGCAGGGGAAAATTGAGCCTACAGGCAGAAGCCACAAACTTCCACTGTACAATTTACACTGGTTGTTTGTCAGGTCAGTACCCTCAGTTTTCTCATTTGTGAAATGGGAAGAATAAAAATATTTGCTCAGGTGTTAAGAGGATTTGATGAGACGATGTCTGCAAATAGCAGTCCCATAAAAGCTTGGCGGAAATGGGCCCTTTGACACCAATTTATATATAACTATTATTTGTTGAGAAAAGTACAAAGAATACATTCTCACAATGCATTCTTTATATACAAAACCAAGGAGCTATCAGGCTGGGTATGCTAAGTGGATATTGCTTCCTAATTGCTTATAGATAAAGATGTGGATCGTTGGCTCTGCATGTCCAGGACAAGGCTCAGCCAGGTTAGGGGACATGTCAGTGGGAGTTGACCGGGTCTCTTGTATCCCAAACACAGTCCTTTAAAATTCTAGCATAATTGCTTTGAGTGGTTATAAACGTTGCCTTTAGAAAGCTACTTCACCTGAATTTGACATTGAGTATTCTCACAACATTCCTTTTAAGGCCCTAGTGCTTATTCCAGAGATCATAAATAATAAAAATGTATAAACACGTGCTGGTATGGTTTGGGTGTTTTGTCCCTTCCAGATCTCATGTTGAAATGTGACCTTCAAATGTTGAGGGTGGGAGGTGTTTGGGTTATAGGGGCAGATCCCTCATGAATGACTTGATACTGCCCACAAGGTAATGAGTAAGTCCTCACTCTATTAGATCACATGAGATCTGGTTGTTTAAAAAGGGTGGCACCTGCCTCCACTCTTGCTTTCTCTTTTGCTCTATGATATGCTGGCTCCCCATTTGCCTTTTGCCATGACTGGAAGCTTCCTGAGGCCTCACCAAAAGCAGATGCTGGCACCGTGTTTCTTGTATGGCCTGCAGAACCATGAGCCAAAATAATCCTTTTTTCCTTATAAATTACCCAGTCTCAGGTATTATTTTATAGCAATAGAAAATGGACTAACACACATGCCTATATGCTTTTAGAAAGCTGTGCAACCTGGAGCTAGTATTAGATTTTCTGGTAAAATTTGTACTAAACTACTACTACTTAGACCACAGGTTCTAGGTAGTAATGGCTAGGCATCCTATATGCCCATCTGCGTTTATGTAAGAACATGAAGGCAGTCCAAAAATGCAGAGTATCAGGAAGAGAGCTCTGGGATCAACATTCAGGAAGGGCCACATTATTATCTCAGCATTGCTTTCCCTGAAGGATGACCATAATGAAAGAGGAAGGTAATGCAGGACTCTGACCTCATCAGAGGTAATGTTGAATAAATGCCAATTACTACTCACAGCTCCTAAGAGGACCTAATGCTGGCTACTATCTCATGCCAGTAGAAGCATAACTGGATTTAACCATCCAAGAGGGCAATTTTATAATATATACCAAAAACTTTAAAGTGTTCATATCCTTGCGACAGAATTCCACCTCCAGGGATTTATCTTAAGGCTACGTAGAGGCATTTTTTGTAGTATCACCCAGCCTATGCCTCCTTTCTCTGGACCTGAGGGAAAGACTCTCATGTCAGTGAGCTTGGGTAGGAGAGAAAGCCACTAGGTACAAGGAAGGGAAGAGTTATCAGTGGACAGCACAATGAATTCAGGCTATGACACATCCTCTCTGCTTCAAACAAACAGCAATGCTAGACAAGTTTTATAAGAAGGTATGTGGAAGTACCTGCCGAACTCAAAACAAGGCAAACATTTCCATAGACCACAAATAAGACTTGAAAAATTATAGGAGGGAACAGAGATGAAATCAAGAACCTGCAAGACTCCAGATCCCAATGTGGGCATCAAAGGCAAATAGGATTTTGGAGAAGATGCAGACCCCTGCCACTGCCCCACCCCCTGAAACTGAAGAAAGCGCTTTTGTGAAATATAAGGATCATCCCACATGGACAAAGCACTCGGGTGAGAAAGATGGGGTGGAAGAAGCGAGTATCATTTCTGGTGTTGATAAGTAAGGAATGACTGGGTGCACTTTCAAAGTAAGAAGTAGTTCGCTTCATCACAGACTAAGACCTAGAATAAGAATGTATGTAGGAAAAGGAGGTATAAGCATAAGACACAGAACACATAAGGAAAAAAACCTAGTTGTGTTATGTGACATTTAGCAGTTTCTTAGAAGGATTTGGAGATTGCTATCAGAGCCTACTGTGTATCTGTTATTTATTGCATATAAATATGAATTTTAAATTGCATCTCTCTCTCATACACACAGATACAGGCAGAAAGTGAAAATGAGTGTCTTCTGAGGGAAGTGACAGAGATGGCAATTTCTGGTGATTTTACATCCGGCGTTTCCAGTTCCTCATGAGGCTAATTACCTAAGGTTGTGGGTTTTTTGTAATAACCCCGGATCCTTATATTAAGTTTCACTTTTTAACTTAAGTTCTTTTCTATATATTTGAGTGATTTTTTGTTCTTTAAACAAAGGGAGCCTTGACTAAGCCGAGAAATAATGGGCCTGGACCCAAATTTTATGTATGAGGATGTTTGCTGAGGAACTATGTTTAACAGTGTAAAACTGAAAGGAATGTAAATGCATCATATAGGGAGGGTTAAGTCAGTGCCGGAGTGGTCATATGCTGCAATAGCATGCAGCTATTAAAAGTGTATTATAAAAGAAACATGAAAAGTTTGGGCAAATGTACATAAGGTTATTTAAGAGGGAGGGGGTCTTATGTTTTTCATTGTCATCTCTTCCTCTGAAGTCCTGCTGAGATTCTACTTTCTATTATGTTCTCACTTCTTGCCCTTTCCCTCAGTTTTCTTAAAACACAACTCATATCAACATTCACATAGATGAGAATTCATTAAACATCCAGGGATGTCACAGCAAGGGATTTGCATTATGGGATAGCAGGACACATGGCAAGCAATGTAAGACTAGATGCTAGACATTCTTGTTCTTGAATGCCTCTAGGGAATTCCCAGCACTGAGAACTTCTTCCTGGCTTCTCTCTCACTTCTCTCTTTGGCTCTTTCATTTCCCAGAAAGTCTCAAAATCCTTTTACTTATTAGGCAAAACAATTTAATTTTGCCATTCTTCTGCTTACTATACTACGTCCTGGGGACCATCACTTCACAATGAAATAATTTATTAAGGAACAAAAGATAGGGCTCTTCTCTAAGAAAACTGCTATTTCAGTCTTTTAAATAACATCTCTTTGTTCTCTCTACTATATCTAACTCCTCCGCTGCCCATTAAGACTGATAAAATGTATAATGTATAACAAAAATATGAAACTATGTTCATCTCTGAGTAGTGAATATTCTTTTTCTTCTTTATTATTTTCTATTTTTAAATTTTCTAGAGTGTACATGTAGCTTTTAAAAATCAGAAAAAGATTATAAAAATTATAATTCTGGTAGTGTATTAACCAGGGCAGGCTAACTGCTGAATAAAAGCTTCAAGATTTTTAGCAGCTTAATAACTAACATACAGTATTCTTTTTTTGCTCACACAATATTTCTACTAGGATATTGTTAGCTTCCTCGATGTGGTGACTCAGGAGCCCAGACTTTTTCTATCTGATGGCTCTGCCACTTACTAGGGTCTTGGATTCCTCTATTGGGTCTTCTAAATCTAGCTAGAAAACAAAGGAAGAAATAAATGGTACAAGATTGGGAGGAGTTATTTTTAGAAGCCAGGCCTTAAAGTGGCATATTTTACTTTTGTTTATTTGTGACTGGAAGATTAACTCTAGTTGTGTGGTCAGGAGGAAGAAAAAAATGAGGCTTAGTGAACAGATACACAGATCATATGTTGGAGGGGAGATATCATGTGCTTTGGATACAACAGGCCTGGATTTAAATCTCAGCTCCTCTAGTAATATAATAGACAACCTGTTACAATTCAAATAATCAACATTGAACAAACACTAATTGGGGATCTATTAGTTCTTGGCATTGTTTTATGTGCAGATAATATAGAGACAAAAAATTCTCTACATGGGAGAAGAGCAACAGTCTAGTAGGGAAGTGCACAGTTCCCTCCTCTCTGAGTGGAAGGACATTGCAATGTGGTGGGGAAAGTGCAGCCATAGATGTCTGGGTCGAGATACCCTGGGAGCGCAGATATGCGAGTGATTAACCCAATGAGAGATGGAAAGAAGGACCCTGAAGAGCTTCTATGAGGGGGTTTCTTATTAACTTGGACTTTAAGGACAAATAGGCACTCATCAGGAAAGTAGTGTTTGAGGGGGGACATTTCCTTTGAAATAATATCATTGCCAAGTCAGGAGAGATGAAAAAGATCATGCTCAGGAAACTCTGAATAAAACAAAAATCACAGGAAAAGCTGTAAACACAAGTCAGCCAGGTCTCAAATAATAAATACTCTGAAACATTCACCTTTGAGCAGATGAGTCGTTTTTCCTCCAGGATCATGGGGATACTAAGCATTCAGGGAAGGAGGAAACACAGCCACAAATGTGGTCAAGGAAGACGGGGAAGAAGACATGTGCCCTTCTTGGATAAGTTACTATAGCCTTCTCTCATAAATTAATAATGTTGGGGCCTTGCCAATAAATGTCATCTTTTTTTTTTTTAAAGTAACAAATTACTTAGGCTTTCTCTGGTATATGAAATGTAAATAGGACTATCCATACAGGCAAGAAAGAGGTTGGGGTGAGTTTGCAAGGTAAGCAGTGCAGGTGGGTGTACCTAAAAGCCTCACAAACTCTTTTTCATGTGAGTAATAGAAACATCCTGTCAATAAACACCAACTTTGAATGGTGCACATATAAAACAAGTGTGTATGCAAATATAGATACATATTTCAAATTCAAGTCAAGTTGAATTTCCATGGACTATATTCCATATGTGGTAATTCCATACTTAAAACTTTTCGAGAAGCCACCATACTCGATACTTGGATTTAAGCATCAGGTTAGACTGGGCACGGTGACTCATGCCTGTAATCCCAGCACTTTGGGAGACTGAGGCTCGTGGATTGCTTGAGCCCAGGAGTTTGAGACCATCCTGGGCAACATGGTGAAAGCCTGTCTCTACAAAAAATATAAAAATTAGCTGGGCAAGATGCCACATGCCTGTAGTCCCAGCTAGTTGGGAGACTGAGGTGGGAGGATCCCTTGAGCCCAGGAGGGGGAGGTTGCAGTGAGCTGAGATTGTGCCACTGCACTCCAGCCTGGGTAATGGGGAGAGATCCTGTCTCCAAAAAAAGCACCAGCTGAGCTGGTGAATGCTGCCTGATTTTAATCTTCAAAAGAGGATTCTTGTTTGACATGGGCTGAGTCTCAAGGCAAGTTGAAGTTAGTACCTTTGTTGGTAGGTTAGTGATGTATAGCTACCACTAGAAAAGGTTTTTCTGATCTTATTTTGATGTAGGCCTTACCATAATGTGTCTTTCTAGACAAATCCTTGCATACATCATAATTATAAACCACATTCTTTGGCTTATATGCTGACTATGAAAAACACTAACAGCTGCTGCTTCATTTGCTTCTTCCTTAGCTATGCATCTTCTTGTTTTATTAACCACCTACCAACTCCCTAATTCCCGAAACATTTACAACCTGAATATTTTGCTGAGGTACCTCTCCTTTTTTAATAGTAAGCCTTATTGCTAAATGCCAGTAGGAAATTTAGTAAATATTGGTACTCTGAATGTGAGAACTTATACAATTACTTACAAGGACTTAAAAAAGGACTCTCTCTCTTTTCCTTAGTGACATTACTTTTATAAAACATAATTGAATACTTTGTTGAAAGTCCAGCTACATATGTTCAGCCTAATGTTTTCCTTTAGGTTTACATAATTATCAGTTTAGAGCATCTTTCCACATGGTGAAGTCTCTAGAAATAGGAATCCCAGATGAAACCTACCTCAGGAATTTATCTTGTTAAACTCTATTGAAAATTTTTAAGCAAGTTTTTTTTTTCATCCTTTACTTTAGACAAAGCCAAAGCAGACAGTTTGATGAAAGATACATTATAAAAATAGAAGGTTATTAGAAAATACACATTTTTAAAACCACTGTGGAAAAAGCTATAACTGCATCTTCTGGGAAAAAGACAAATGGAAAATCCATGAAAAATTGATTATTAATAGGGTATCAAAATTCCCCATCAGAAATGGACACTCTGTCATCATTTTTCACAACATATTCCTCATCTTTTCACCAGAGAAATAAATGGTATCCAAGTTCTAGTTTCCATGTGTATTTGGAATTGGGCTGGCTGTGTTTCCTCGTGGTAAAGGAAACCTTTTATGTGGCATCTTAAAGTAGTTATATCCAGGTTGTTGGTCGCTATGCATGTATGAGCTAGTGCATAGTTAAAAGCAAGTCCGTAGGCCAAATTAACATTTGTTAAGTAGGTGATCAATAGATACAAATAATTTCAAAATATTTCTTGAGAAATAATACAGTTTTCTAAGTTTTCTTCTGAAATAGTTCATTAATTGCATTAATGGGCAATATTCTGAAAATTAGATGGTTTCAGAAGAACCTTCAAATAATCTAGGTCTGTTTCCCACAATGTGTAAGAGGTTAAGCATGGCAGACAAACTGGGAGTTGGCTTCCCAATCCTTAAGCCAATGCCTTTTTTTTTCTCACTGTGCATGCTTTTTGCCTTTTAGCATTACTAATATGAAGACAAAATTAGGTGTTTTATTTTGCTGAAAGACTCATATTTGTTTTTCTGAATATGTCTTACTCTATTCCTGCTGCTATAACAAAATACCTTAGATAAGGTAACTTTTCAACAACAGAATTTATTGCTCACAGTTCTGGAGACTGGGAAATTCATGATCAAGGTACTAGCAGATTTGGTATCTGGTGAGAGCTCATTCTCTGTTTCATTAGTGGCACTTTATTGCTGTGTCCTCACATGGCAGAAGGGCAAGGCAGCTCCCTTCAACCTCTTTCATAAAAGTACTAATTTTATTCATAAAGGCAAAGGCCTCATGACTTAATCACCTCCTAAATGCTGTACCTCCTAATCACCTCCCAAAGGCTGTACTATCACATTGGGAGTTAATTTCCAACATACAAATTTTAAGGGACACCCACATGCATACCAGAGCAATGGATGAACTACAATATACTTTTAGAAGAGGATTTAAGAGATACAATCAATGAACATATCCATTCATTTATAAATATTTGTCAAACACCAAATATATTCTAGGATCTGTATAATACACTGAGGGTAAAATGCTGTTCTAAAAGAATATGGTGCCTGCTCTCTGAAAGCTTAAAGAGTAATGGGAATAAAAGTTAATAAATGAATCACGTTAACATATGTATAATTAAAATTACAACAATTCTCTGAACAGTTCATTGCAAGTGTTTGACAATGGAAGTTGATCAGGCTTGGGCAGTCAGGATAATTTCCCCAAGGTTTGATACGTGCCCTGATATCCAAAAGAAGAGTTGGATTTAACTAGGTGAAGAGAGGTAGCATGAGGGTGAGGTAGGGAAAATAAGACGTGAAATGTAAGCCCTGTGTGTGTTAGAGAAACTGGTCAGGTATTGTGGGATCAGAAGGTGTCTTTCGTTGCATTGTTTTAAGGTGAACAAAGTTGAGCATGCTTATAATGTGAAAAACAGACCCAGTAAGGGGAAGAGGTTGAACACACAGGAGAGGGCAGTTGGGGAAGCTCTCGAAGGAGAGGGAAGGGGAAGTTGTGGGGGGCCTGAGATGATGAGAAAAGTAGAGAATCAATGGGGAAGAGACATACCTCTTACTCTGAGCATAGACGAGAAAAAGAAGATGGTTGCGACTTCACTAAGTATTCAGTGGTATCTAAGGCAAGACCATCTGCTGAGAAGGAGGAGATCAGGGTTAGATTGGGAGCTTACAGTGAACGGTAAGTGAGTACATAAGAAAGGACAAAGACCAATTAAAAAATTGAGAAATTGTTTATTAGTGCCTATGAAATCAAACACATGCTCTAGAGAATTAAACTTGTTAGAGAGAAATGATATGCCAAGTGGTATACTGTAGTGTCCCGGATGGCAGGGAAGGACTTGAGGTCAGGAAGGATCAATGGATGAGGCAAGGGCTGGCAAGGTAAGAACTTGTCAGAGAGTAGTATTTTGGGGTTAATGTTAGAGTTGAAGACAAGGTTCAAAGCAGGGCGATGGGAGGGATTTACTAAAGTGTATTGAATCCACTGGAATTGACGAGGTTAGACAGTTACTGAAGCATGCTGAAGCCCCTGGAATTGAGGACTCCAGAGCTCTTTGAAGGTAGAAGTTTTTTAAAGCATTTTTTTTTTTCACAAAAAGATAAAGTAACATAAAGGCCGAGAACCACATAGTTGTACAATAATTAGATTATGCATTAATAATAGTTCTTCAAAGTAGCAGATGGCAAAAACTTCCCTTTCATTTTTATTTGTTTTCTTATATTGAAATAGCCAAATGAAACAACTTGTGTATTGTATGTTGCATCCATGTATTAAAATTTAAACTATTAACATCATGGGAGGGAATGATGGAATAATAAACAGACCGTGAAATAAAATTGAATGTTTGCACAGTGATTTATGCCACATAAAACTAATATATTTGTTATTTTTCTAGAATCCTTATTGCTATAACCTGAGCCAGTGGCCAAAACACACTGCAGCATGAAATATGCTTAATGAAACTGTGATAATCTCAATGTTGACATCAACAAAACAATAAATTCAAATAATATACTTATGAATCAGGAGCATAGTAAAATATGCTCGGTATAAAATGTGCTAACATAATGCTGTTGAAAGAAGAAAGAGGAGGTAAAGTCCAGGGTGATATAATCTAACAGAATATTCAGTGTAATGTGCTTAGATGAAAAGAGGAGGGAAACAATGGAAGAAAATAGTTATCTCTTCTCCTTACCAGTCTGTGTTCTGGGAAAGAAAAGCTGAGGCTCCTCATTAAGTTGTAACCCGACTGGTTTACTATTCTTTTTTTTTTTTTTTTTTTTTTTTTTTTTGAGACGGAGTCTTGCTCTGTCACCCAGGCTGGAGTGCAGTGGCCGGATCTCAGCTCACTGCAAGCTCCGCCTCCCGGGTTCACGCCATTCTCCTGCCTCAGCCTCCCGAGTAGCTGGGACTACAGGCGCCCGCCACCGCGCCTGGCTAGTTTTTTGTATTTAGTAGAGACGGGGTTTCACCGTGTTAACCAGGATGGTCTTGATCTCCCGACCTCGTGATCCGCCCATCTCGGCCTCCCAAAGTGCTGGGATTACAGGCTTGAGCCACCGCGCCCGGCCTGGTTTACTATTCTTTTACTTGGTGATCTTCAGAAGATTTTGGCCAATATAAGTTGATAACTTCCCACAATAAAATATACTATATTTCCCTTTTTTCTTCATTGGACACTTTTAAAAACATGTATTTATATTAGTTTTCTTTTCTACCAAATCCAGTTAAAAGCAAAGAGCAGTAATCATATCTGAATGAGCACAAATGTACTTGCGAGTTGCTTTCCTCTGTGGCAACACTGTTGCTTGGGAAGGTGTCAATGCTTTTATTATCGTTGCTGTTATTTTATCTTACTAATGATTTAATCACCCTCTTCAAAAAGTGTGAATTTCTTAGAGGATTTTCTTTGCCTAACTACTGTGCTTGGTGATGCAAAACTTTCATAACTTAGATAACTTTTTCTTTTTTGCTATGAAAATGCTTTAATGCAGGTGAACACACAGCAAGTGCACACACAGAAAGACATGGCTTTCATAGAACACACTGGGAGTAAATCAAGAATTCATGTCACTTCTATCTAACAGAAGGCTCTACTAGGCCACCTCCTCCTGGGCCCACTCCTCAAACTCTCCCTCCTCCTGGTACTGTTGGTACTCGAACATCAGGTTGTTGCTGTTGCTCTTGGCCTCAGTGGATTCCACCTCATCCATGTCCTCACTGAATCACCAGGGCAAGAAGGCCTTGTGCCTGAACATGGCAGTGAACTGCTTTGAAATGCATCTGAACAGCTCCTGGATGGCCATGTTGTTGCCAGTGAAGGCAGCAGACATTTTTAGCCCTGGGGGTGGGATGTCACAGAAAGCTGTTTTCACATTGTGGGGGATCCAGTCAGCAAGGTAGCTGCTGTTCTAGTTTTGGCTGTTAAGCATTTGCTCATCCACCTCCCTCCAGGACATGTGGCCCCTCAAAATGGCAGCTGCCATTAGGTAGCAGCTTTGCAGGGGTCGCACAGGCAGTCAGCATACTCTTGGCATCAAACGTCTGCTGGGTGAGCTCAACCACCATCAAGACCCGGTACTGCTGGCTGCCCCAGCTGGTCAGCAGGATAAAGCCAGGTGTGAAGTGCAGGCGGGTAAATGGGACCATGTTTATGGCCAGTTTCCCAAGGTCAGCATTCAGCTGGCCTGGGAAGTGCAGGCAGGTGGTGACCCCACTCATGGTGGCAGACACCAGGTGGTTCAGGTCACCATAGTTGGGTGTGGGTAACTTTAGGAGTCTGAAGCAGATGTCAGAGAGAGCTTCACTATCAACGCAAAAGGTCTCGCTTGTGTTTTCTATGAGCTGGTGGACTGAGAGTGGCGTCGTAGGGCTCCACCGTGTCGGACACCATGTATATGAAGAAACTGCCAGCCACCTTTACGCTAGGTGCACAGAATAAATCAACTTTTCTTCTTCAGAGAAGAGTCACTTGAGTGCCCCACTAGGTTCTGAAACATATGGTAAGTAGGTCCCCATGACCCTGGAGGAAGAGTATAACAAAATGTTTGTCACTTCAGAGTTTCTTCTCTTCAGATCCCACTGTCTGCTGACAGCAGCCTTAGGGTGTGAGAACAGTGCAGTCACACAGGATCCCCAGCTCAGAAGGGCCCCATAATGGGGCTTAATGCTCAGCATTTTCTGTCATGACATTCCTTGTAGTTTTATTTTAGAATCTGTATTTTCGTCAGTGAGGTCCGATGGAACAATGGAGCATGAGCCAGTTACATGGAGCCTCAGCTCCCTCCTGGTCGCCCCTCCTCCCACTTCCCCAGGATGGGTTCATGGCTGCCTGCTTCCTATGCCTTCACACCCTGGCCTCACCCTGCCTCTTCCTCTCTGCTTGCACCCCATTAACTGATGTGCCTGCTTGAGGTGGTCACCTCAAGAGTATTGGGGCTGAGATGGGCAACATTCTTCCATTGCCTTTTTCTCTAATGGGAGCTTGCGCACAGATATGGGAGGTTCAGGGTCGATGTGTGCCCCACAGCATCTCCGGGCAGGGCAAGGTGGTGGCTGTCCCTGCCCCAGGCTGGCAACTCCACAGTACATTTGGTGAGTGAGTTGGCAGGAAAGTCTTTGGCCCACCTCATCCAGACACTGAATGCATGGCATGGAGGTTCCTGTTCCGCGGTGGTTGCCTATTCACTATGGGTTGCGACAGTGGGGCCATGGAACTGTGGGAAAAGGAGAGTGACCTTTCTACCCTGAGTAGGGCACAGCCTGTTAATTTGGTGGATGCAGAGAGGTCATGGGCTACATGTAGGGTCACAGGCAGGGCCCCTGGGTACCTGTGAAGGTCTGTACTTGCCCTGCAAGTATTCCCATGCCTGAGGGAGCACAACTTTAAATAGCAAATAAAAATCACCATGACACGAGAAGAGAGAGAGACACTGTGGAAGAAAGGAAAAAATGTAATATGTAGTACTTTTACTGACACTCTTTTCCTGACTTTTGAACAAAAGGTCCTGAATTTCCATTTGCATTGGGCTTTGCAAATTATGTGGCTGGTCTTGTCTGCAGAGCTTGTCACTGGGTGGTTGGGGGTCAGTAAGTCTTTTCGGAGGAAAGGTCCTGGAGACTTCTCTGATGGACAAAAGTATCCTTGACCCACATGTAGTGGCAGGTAAGGACCACAGACCTACATAGGAAAACCTGTGAGAAAAGGTGGACCCTGGATTTTTGCTCTTGGACAGCCATCAGGGCCTAGAACAGGCACCATACATTCAATTGGCTGTGGCAGGTAACAGCCAGCATCAGGGAATGTGGAGTGGAGGGCACTGCAGCGAAGTGCTTGCCTTGAGCAATCTGATATGGAGGAGGTGAGAGATGCTACCGCGATTCAGTTCCAGATGGTGTTGCTGTGCCAGATAGGAGCTCAGTATTGCAGTAAGAGAAACTAGAGATCCAGTTTGTTTGTGTGAAAAATTTTTATAAATTAAAATAATTTTTTTTAATGAGACAGTCTGGCTCTGTCACCCAGGCTGGGGTGCAGTGGTGTGATCTCAGCTCACTGCCACCTCACTCCTGCCTCAGCGTCCCGAGTAGCTGGGATCACAGGCACACGCCACCACGCCCAACTAAGTTTTTGTATTTTTAGTAGAGAGGAGGTTTCACCATGTTGGTCAGCCTGTTCTCAAACTCCTGACCTCAAGTGATCTTCCCACCATGGCTTCCCAGAGTACTGGGATTACAGGCATGAGCCACTGTGCCCGGCCTGTGTGAAAATTTTTACATGAAATTTCAAACACAGTATGGATAAACAAAACATATCAAGGAGACATATTTGAACTGGTGCCCCTTTGCTTGCAGGTCATGGGGTGAGTTGGTTCTGGCATAATATATTACTAGGGCTGTATAAACCCTTCTAGACTCAGCCACTGTAGCCTGATATTCATGCTTTGAGAAGAAAACTGGACATCTGAGTAGGAGATTAAAGACCCCTAATTTACACTCAAGTGTGCAGTTATACAAGGTCTGGGTCTGGAAAGGATTTTGCTGGGGATAGACATGCCACCGCCATTAGATTGTGAATGTATATTAGGTTTCAACAGCGACATCTAGTGGCAATGAAAGAAACAACAGCTGTGCTGAGCCAAGGAAGCTTTTCTCCATCAGCCAGGCGTTTAGAGTGAGTAAGCTACTGGACTCAGAATGGGAAAGGGTAGGTCTCAAGAGACAGATAATGGATTTTCTATTAATACAGGCAAGTGGGGGAAAGAGTGATTCCATGGAAATATACAAGATATGACCAAACATGCATTCCAAGCCAGTTATATGGGCCATTCTAGTTACATTGCCACTGAATTGTTTTGATTGAATGTCACAGATGTTAAAATATCAAACTTTCATTTAAGTTTTCCTCTTATTTATGGAAATTCAATAGGACTCTCTCAGAAAGGCTTAATATTAGTATCAATTTTTGGTAAATGTTTTATGACTTTATAGCCAGATATTGACTAGTAATAATATAATTTAATGTATCTTACACTTGATCTTAGCCAAAAGGCTATATGTGTTCAATATGTAATAAGCAATACATAATTACTGAGTCTGGCACAGTGCTGCCTTGTGAAGAAGGTGCTTGCTTCCCCTTCAGCTTCCGCCATGATTATAAGTTTCTGGAGACCTCCGTAGCCATGTGGAACTGTGAGTCAATTAAACCTCTTTCCTTTATAAATTACTCAGTCTCAGATATTTCTTTATAGCAGTGTGAAAATAGACTAATACACATAGGTATGGTAGACTTTTTAGAGAAAGATTCATAGTACATGAAGTAATAGATATTATTACTACTAGTTCTACTAGTACTGATCATGTGCTGAAATTTTATTGTCGATGCTCTCTGCACATCCAACCACACACAAACACATATTTATTTCATTTATTCCTCACAAAAACCCAATGCTGTATGTACTATTATTATGTTCTTTTTAAAGATAAGGAGACTGAAGCACAAATAAGTTAATTACTTTACCAAAAATCACATAGCTTATTGATAATGTAACCAGAATATAAAACAATATTTGATTCTAGAATGACAGTTCATAACTATTATACTATATCACCTTCCAAGATTGAAACTAAAATTTTCAATTATGGAAAAAAAATACATCTCTCCAATAAACATATTACCAAAGTTATCCTTTTCAGGAAAATTAAATAAGTATAGAGTAGTAATCCCAATTGTACAAACTTCAGAAATGTTTATTTGAGCTGTAATAGAATGCCTCCATTTTAAGAAGAATTATTAGGTATACTTTTTTGCAATTACTTTTCCAGAATATTTAAAGTAATTTGATTTACAAGAAACTTTTATGAATGTACTCATTACTTATTGTCAAGAAATGGTGAAATTAAGTAAAAGTTTTCCTCTTGACATTCCTTATTTTTGCTTTCTTTGTTCTACTTTATTCTATTTTCCTTTTTGACCCTTTGAGTATTAAATAATAAAAGAAGAAAGAGAAGGAGGAGGAGGAGGAGAAAGAGAAGGGAAAGGAAACAGGAAAGTGGGTGGGCAAAGAATACAAGTTGGATATACTGCACATAATTTTTAAGTGTATATTTTTTCAAATAAAACTATCTGGTTTTCTGCTTTTTTTTCCACAGTCCACAGAACTGTTGATTTAGTTACAAATTAATTTGTCATTGTTTTTACTTTTTAGGGAAGTGTATAATTACCTTTTTATTATTTGTAAATTTTTGAGGTTAGTGTTTCTCATTTGTAGCCAATCCTTATTTCTCTGATTTTATTTCAATTTTAAACAATCCTTTTGGCAACAATATACATCTTTTAAGATACCTATTTGAAATATAAGAATATGTTTATGATACCAACACATGTATGTAGTATACTAAAAATCATTACCTTAAATATACATTGATTTATCTCATTTCCAAAGAAATGAAATTTCATGTTAATTTCACTACTTTAATTTCTTTTTGGAAACAATATATAGATGCCAGTTTACTATCTCCACCTTTTTCTCTCTTAAAAATTGTTTATTATAAAATATAAGACACATTCAGAATTGCACTTAAAGCATAAATACACAGCTTAATAAACTGTTTTAAAGCAAATAACCACAGTCCACATTTTAAAAAGTGCTGCTCCAGCTTTCCCAAAGCCCATCTGGGGCTCTCCCAAAGCTCTTTCTTGATTACCAACCTCACTAAAGGTACTCACTGGCTTGACTTTTTCTTTCTTTTTTTTTTTTATTATACTTTAAGTTCTAGGGTACATGTGCATAACGTGCAGGTTTGTTACATATGTATACTTGTGCCCTGTTGGTGTGCTGTACCCGTCAACTCGTCATTTACATCAGGTATAACTCCCAGTGCAATCCCTCCCCCCACCTCCCCATAATAGGCCCCGGTGTGTGACGTTCCCCTTCCCGAGTCCAGGTGATCTCATTGTTCAGTTCCCACCTATGAGTGAGAACATGTGATGTTTGGTTTTCTGTTCTTGCGATAGTTTGCTGAGAATGATGGTTTCCAGCTGCATCCATGTGGCTTGATTTTTTCAATAGTATTTTTAAAAATTGACATATACCTTGCACAGTATAAAATTCACCAGTTTAAGGTGTACACTTTATGGTTTTTAGTAGAGTCACCAAGTTGTGCAACTATTACCACTAGTTAATTCTAGAACTTTTCCATCCCCTCCTTCCCCCGGATCCTGTATTTATTAGCAGTTTGTCCCAAATTCTCTTTCCATAATTTCCTTTCTGTGTCAGGATTTGCCCATCTGGATATTTCTTTTAAGTTGAATCACATGTGGTCTTTTGTGTCTGGTTTCTTTCACTTAGCATTATATTTTCAAGATTCATCCATGTTGTAGCATATGTCAATACTTTATTCCTTTTTATAGCTGAGTAAGTATTTCATGTTATGAATATACTACATTTTGTTTAACCATTGATCAGTTGATGGATGTTTAGGTTTTTTGCACTATTTGGGTATTATGAATAATAGTGCTATGAACAATTGTTTACAAGTTTTTGTTTGATCACATTTTCAGTTTTCTCAGGTACATTCTTGGGAGTAGAATTGCTGGGTCATGGTAATTATGTTTCACATTTTGAGTAACTGCTCAAGTATTTTCCACACTGGTTGCATCATTTTGCATTCCTTCCAGAAATTTATGAAAGTTACCATTTCTCCACCTCCACACTGACATTCATTATTAATATGTTTTTTAAAAAATATATAGCCATTTTAGTGAATGTGAAGTGGTACTCATTGTGGTTCTGATATGCATTTCCCTAATGACTAAAAATGTTGAGTATTTCTTTTCATGTGGTTATTGACCATTTGTATATCTTCCTTGGAAAAATGTCTATTAGAATCCTTTCACCATTTTAAAATTGAGTTGTCTTTATTGTTGAGTTGTAAAAGTTCTTTGTATATTATGGACACTAGACCTTTATCAGATATATAATTTGCAGCTATTTTCTTCCATTCTGTGTATTGCCTTTTCACTTTCTTGACACACAAAAGTTTTTAACTTTTTCAAAATCCAATTTATCGTTTTTTTTTCTTTGGTTGTGTGCTTATTTTTAATTTTTTTGATATTACAGTGTAATTTTAATACAAGCTAAATACAAACACAATTGTTAGATATTCGGTTATGTATCCTGTGAAACAACATGCCAAGATCAACCTTGAGATATTTATAAAAACTAAAATTTATAAAATGTCTTCCTTAATTAACTCTAGGGACCCCATATATGAATGCAAAAATCAGAACTTATCAATAATCACATCAAATGCTGAGCGCTGATTGAGCAGCAAAAAACCATTTCTAATTTTAAAATTTAATAGCTCCAGCATGCTATTTCCTATATATACTGTCTTTGTATTCTGCATGGAGTTCTAAGGTAAAGATTGTTCTGCTTTTGTTAATTGCCAGAAATGATGTCCTGTGTGGCTGCTTTGTCGTGGATCTTTCATTCTTCTTTCCTGATGGATCCTTAGTTTCTTTGGGAGGGGGTTTATGTATTGGTTTTCATGGGATTGAGTTATAAAAGGCTGAATAGGAATTTCCTCCGTAAAAACCTCTATGTTTTCCTTCGGCATAACCATAGCTCTTTGGAGCGGGATGAGTTTTATTTTTTGCATTTTCCAACCATTCCTTAAACCCTTTTCTTGCTATTTCACTTTGCTGTTGCTTTTCTTTCTCCTTTTCACATTCTTTAGCATTTTACAACTATTCTTAATATTTTTCTTTGCTTTTCCTTGCAAATATTCTTTCTCTAAGTCCTTCATATCTTCATTATTTTTCGGGCCTTTTCTCTTTCTTCTTTTTCTGAACTCACTCCTTATGTTTTTCTTAGTAATTTATCTTTCATTTACTACAGGTATGCACCACCATGCCCAGCTAATTTTTTTGTGTTTTTGTATTTTTAGTAGAGACAGGGTTTCGCCATGTTGGCCAGGCTGGTCTTGAACTCCTGACCTCAGGTGATCTGCTCGCCTCAGCCTCCCAAAGTCCTGTAATTACAGGTATGAGCCACCACGCCCAACTTGACATATCAAATTTGATGTACAAAAGACATTTCTGCAATGATGTCTAGAATATGGTTAAAAAATCACTCTTAGACCTCACAAAATAAGTCATGTCTAGATTAGGTGGCCGTTGTCCGTTTTGTCTGCCCTTTTAACATACTCTTTAATTGTTGAATAACCCAAACAAGTAGGCATAAGAATCAAAGTAAAATCTGTCATAGTCTCAACTTCAATAAATCCCCTCAGACTTGTTTCTGATCCATCAGCTATAACATTTCTCAATCATTAGTTCCTCTAAATTGCTCTGCCTTCTACATGAATATAGCTGTCATATTCATCTATAAATTATGCTTCTATTTCAGCCTGCTTATCCTCAGCTTTATGCTTTTCAGATGTCCAGAAAGGGATCTCTACATCATAAACTTTGGTGAAAATATGACTCAACCTCGGCTGAGTATGGTGGCTCATGCCTCTAATCCCAGTACTTTGGGAGGCCGAGGTGGGTGGGTCACCTGAGGTCAGGAGTTCCAGACCAGTCTGGCCAACATGGTGAAACCCCATCTCTACAAAAAATACAAAACTTAGCCGGGCATGGTGGCGGGTGCCTATAATCCCAGCTACTCAGGAGTCTGAGATAGGAGAATCGCTTGAACCCAGGAGGTGGAGGTTGCAGGGAGCCGAGACCACATCACCACACTCCAACCTGGGCAACACAGTGAGAATCCGTTTCAAACAAATATGTGACTCAACCTCATAACCTACCCAAGCCAAGCTCCCTGAGAATATAATCTGATTGAGTCAGGTCTCCAGAATCCTACGCAAAGGAATAGACAGTTATTTACCCCCAACATGAAGAGATCAGATAGATAAAAGAGAAAAGAGGAAAATAAAGGACAGAAAAAAAGAAGATACCTGACAACAGAACCTTGGGCAACATCCACATTTTAAGGCAGGCACAGAACAAGAAGCAATGAAAGGAGATGAGTAGTAGCATCAGAAACACTAAGTGGAGCATAAGAAGGCAACCCAAATATTAATAACAGAATAATTATCCAATTAATTGTGGCATATTTTTCAAATGTAAATGCCATAGAACAGTAACAACCAATATATACTTAGCTCTCCACAACACCCTAAATGTATCTTAAAATACAATGTCGATAACAAAGTCAGATGGTGTGTTTTTTAGGTATGATGTAAAAAGCATAATCAATTGGCTGGGCAGGCCAGATGTGGGTGGCAGGGCAGTGGGGAACTGCTTCTCCACCTCCCCACATCTACTTCCCAGCTGATTGAAGGCCCAGGTCTCAGCCCTTCTCAGGAGGCTGCAGTGAACAGATCACCTGAGGTCAGGAGTTCAAGACCAGCCTGGCCAACATGGCAAAACCCTGTCTCTACTAAAAAAAAAAAAAAATTAGCTGGGCATGGTGGGTGCATGCCTGTAGTCCCAGCTACTCGGGAGGCTGAGGCAGGAGAATCACTCGAACCCAGGAGACGGAGGTTGCAGTATGCTGAGATTACTCCAGTGCACTCCAACCTGGGCAGCAGAGTGAGACTCCATCTCAAAAAAAAAAAATTGATATGTCAGAAATTGAAATGATCTTCCCTTTCCAATTACTTTTCTTGGGAAAGCATACATAATGCCACAACCGTTCTCCGTATCACAAAGCCCAGAATCTCTGAACCATCTTTGATTCAATCTTCTTGCTTATCATCTATTTTTTATCAATTGTCAAGTCCCATTGGTTTCCTTTCCAAATATTACTCTTAGACATTCTTTCATAGTTTGGTCTCTCATTTGGACCATTGTAATGACTTTCTTACAGACCTCCCCATGTATAATCTCTGACCCTTCCAATCCATCTTTCACATTGTCACAGAAGAGCACATTGTACCAGTGTACTGTACAGCAGAGAATCTACTAGCTGTATGTCACTATTTAAATGTAAATAAATTACAATTAAATACAATAAAAAATTTGGTTCCTCAGTTATACTAGCCATATTTTAAGTACTCATGTGGCTAATTAGCAACTATATCGGACAGTGCAAATATAGGACATTGCTATCTTTCCAGAAAGTTCTATTCTGTTTAGAATATAGGCAGATAATAATGTCTTTATTGTTTTAATAATTTGTTATCTTTCTCTCTAGCTTGTATCAGAAAGTGCAAGTTTCTTGATGTGGAATTTAAAGCCCAAATTATTTTTCTAGCATCGACTTCTTTTTTTTTGAGACAAAGTCTTGCTCTGTGACCCAGGCTGGAGTGCAGCTGGGCAAACTCAGCTCACTGCAACCTCTGCTTCCCGGGTTCAAGTGATTCAACTGCCTCAGCTTCCCGAGTAGCTGAGACCACAGATGTGCGCCACCATACCCAGCTAATTTTTGTATTCTTAGTAGAGACAGGGCTTCACCATGTTGGCCAGGCTGGTCTTGAACCCTTGACCTCAGGTTACCAGCCTCTAGTAGCCATCATTCTACTCTCTATCGCCATTAGTTCAATTGTTTTAACTTTTAGCTCCCACAAATTAGTGAGACCATGCAAAGTTTGTCTTTTTGGGCCTGGCTTATTTCACTTAACATAATGTCCTGTTCCATCCATGTTGCTGAAAATGACATGATCTTATTCTTTTTAATGGCTGAACAGTGCTCCATTGTGGATATGTCACATTTCGTTTGTCCATTTGTCTGTTGGTGGACACTTAGGTTGCTTCCAAATCTTGTCTATTGGCAATTTCTGTATGTTGAACCAGCCTTACATCCCTGGGATAAATACTATTTGGGCATGATGAATGATCTTTTTAATGTGTTGTTGAATTTGGTTTGCCAGTATTTTGTTGAGAATTTTTGCATCAATGTTCATCTGGGATATTGGCCTGTAGTTTGTTTTTTTTTTTGTTTTTTGTTTTTTTGATGTGTCTTTGTCTGGTTTTGCTATCAGGGTAATATTGGCTGCATAGAATGAGTTTGAAAGTATTCCTTCCTCCTCTATTTTTTTGGAATAATTTGAATACAATTTGTATTAGTTCTTCTTTCAATGTGTAGAAAAATTCAGCAGTGAAGCCATCAGGCCCAGGTTTTTCTTTGCTGGGAGACTCTTTATTATGGCTTTGATCTCATTACTTACTAGTGGCTAATGCAGGTTTTGAATTTCTTCATGGTTTAATCTTGATAGATTGTATGTATCTAGGAATATATCAATTTCTTCTAGGTTTTACAGTTTATGAGTAACTAGTATATACTATGATCAATGATCATAGCAGCCACTAATGTTCTTTGGAATTTCTGTGGTATCAGTTGTAGTTTCTCATTTTTTCATCTCTGATTTTATTTATTTGGATCATCTCTCTTTTTTTCCTGGTCTGTCTAAAGGTTTGTTGATTGTTTTCATTTTTTCAAAAAACCAACTATTTGTTTCATTGATCTTTTTTTTTTTTGCCTCAATTTCATTTATTTCTGCTCTGATATTTATTTTTTTTGACCAATTTTGAGTTTGCCCTCCCTCCCCCCTCCCCCCTCCCCCTCCCCCTCCCCCTCCCCCCCTCCCCCTCCCCCTCCCCCTCCCCCTCCCCCCCTCCCCCTCCCCCCTCCCTCCCCCTCCCCCTCCCCCTCCCCCCCTCCCCCTCCCCCCTCCCTCCCCCTCCCCCTCCCCCTCCCTCCCTGCCTCCCTTGGCCTTTCCTTCCCTCCCTCCCCCCTCCCTCCCCCTCCCTCCCTCTCCCCCTCCCCCCTCCCCCTCCCCCTCCCCCTCCCTCCCCCTCCCCCTCCCTCCCTGCCTCCCTTGGCCTTTCCTTCCCTCCCTCCCCCCTCCCCCCCCCCCTCCCTCCCCCTCCCTCCCCCTCCCTCCCCCCTCCCCCTCCCCCTCCCCCTCCCCCTCCCTCCCCCCTCCCTCCCCCCTCCCTGCCTCCCTTGGCCTTTCCTTCCCTCCCTCCCCCCTCCCTCCCTCCCTCCCTGCCTCCCTTGGCCTTTCCCTCCCTCCATCTTTCCCTCCCTCCGTCTTTCCCTCCCTCCATCTTTCCCTCCCTCCGTCTTTCTCTCCCTCTTTTCTTCCTTCCTTTTCGGTAAAGGTGATTTTCTCTGGTGGTATGTTTTGGTTTCTTGATTTTTATTTTTTGTCTACCTGATATATTTTTTTTATTTGAAGATATCATGAGGCTAGCAAATGATATCTTATGACCCATTATTTTTAAACTGATGACAACACTGATTGCAAAAACAAACAAGCAGACAAAAAACCAATAAAACTCTACATTTTTAACTTCATCTTCCTGCTTTTTAATTATTTTGTTATTTCTATTTATATTTATTATGCTGTCTATGTCTGGAAAAGCTGTCATAGTTATGATTTTTGATTGGTTCATCTTTTAGTCTTTCTACTCAAGATAAGAGTAGTTTACACACCACAATTATAGTGTTATAATATTCTGTGTTTGTCTGTGTACCTACTATTGCCAATGAGTTTTGTACCTTCAGATGATTTCTTATTACTAATTAATATCCTTTTCTTTTAGGTTAAAGAACTCCCTTTAGCATTTCTTGTAGGACAGGTCTGGTGTTGATGAAATCTGTCAGATTCTCTTTATCTAGGAAATCTTTATTTCTCCTTCATGTTTGAAAGATATTTTTACTGGATATACTGTTCAAGGTAAATGTTTCTTTCCTTCAGCATTTCATTTTATTTTATTTTTATTTTTTTCAGTTTTGAAAACATGTTTTATTCCTGTTTGCACAGAGCAGTTTATGAAGGTGGCTATCTCCTGACTCCATGCATCTTTTACACAAAGATGCCCCCTCAAATATGCCCAGTTATCTGCCCCACTTCAGTGTTGGAGAACTGGCAGTTAGTAAGTGGGGCAGAATGCTTAAGTCTCAGGAAGGTTTGTAAAGACATTTTTGTGGGGAGGAAGTTCTGGGTCAAGGGGAAAGATTAGACCCAAGAGTGAGTATTCCATTCTCCATCTTCCTGGGGAAATCCAAATCCCAAAGGTTTTATGAAGAAAAGCACCTGTCTCAGCGACCTAGAGACAGGGAGAGCACAGACGCACTGCTTGGGTGTAAGGCTGAAGCAGAGAGAGGGTGGGCTGCAGCGACTGCAGACCCAAGGCAGAGGAGTAAATGCATGTCGGGGAGTTGAGGGGACAGAGACAGCCTAGACGCCCAAGTCATAAGTTCTTCTCCTTCCCCAGTTCTGAGTAGAAAGTTTTCTTCCCAAGACTAGAATGGAGTTTTAGTTTTAGGAACTGGCTTTGCTTCAGGACATGGAGAAGACAAACCAGGCAAAGATCCCACAGGTAGTAAGGGTGGAGAGTTAAGGTAGCTAACTAAGAGACGGGCACTCACCACGGCAGTTTTGAAGCTATATGTCAGATCGGGGTAGAGAATGCATTTTATGTGCCCTATTCAATACAATTTAAATCACTGTTTCTTCCATGTTGTCCCTTCCCTATGAACTATTCCCAATACCTTTTCCAAGGCAGAGGACAGAGCAGTAAGAAGGAATAGAAGAAAACACTGAGGACAGTAAGTGGGGCTAGGGCTTAGATTGGATAAATCCCTATCCATCCCCACCCCCACTTGTTCTTTAGTAAAGAATTCTCTTTCTCCCTCCCCTTGCTGGGGTATCGGAATGAGGTCCAGGTAAAGGCAAAGGCAGGAAAACATTCAGCACATTCTTTCTCCTACTTTAATCTGAAGTGTAGCTACAACAAAGGGCACAGAATTTACAAAAATGTCAGGGCAGGGGAGCATGTGAGCATAATCCAGTCTAGAAAGAAAGAGGGTGCTTCCCCTGCCCTATTATCTAAATATGCTGGGAGCTTTACTCCTAGAACTGCAAGAAGAATGAAAAAGAATAGGAAGGGTGTAGGGGAGGTTGGGGGGACAAGCACAAACAGAATGGAGATTTAAGGATCTCTGTGATCCCCGAGATGACCCTGAGAACATCAATTGGGGAACTAGATGAAAATTCACAGCAGACATGCGAATTTTTTGAAGAGGATGAAGAGCCAGGAATAGTGGCGTCTTCACGGAAGGAGTGACCACTTGATCTGTTCTTTGGCTGACTGCAGCACCTGAGACACGGTCTGCTCCGTAAGGGGGACATCTTCACCCCTTAATGCCACCCAGTGTACCACCTGCTGGGGATCACTCTCGAGGATCACCCCTCCATCTACAATTTCATCCACAGCCAAGAACAGCCCCTCCATGTTCTCCAGCAGTGCTCGCTTTTCTACATTTTTCCTCAGCATCTGGCTCAATGAGTCCAAGAGGCAGTTCAGAACTGCCATAAGCATCAGCTCATTTTCATAGGAGCTGCCAATCACATAGAAATAGAGATCTATACTGCTTTTGTATACCAATGTCAGGCCTTCCAAGAGGGCAATTCCACTGTCAATCCGATGGGTCTTATTGAAAATGTTCTTCTCAAAGGCCTTTTGCTCCTTGACACTGGGGTAGGTGTCGTCATAGTACTTGGCAAAAAGTCGATCTCCATCATTGTCCAGAATCAGGATGGCTTTGACAGTATACACGGAAGGTTCCAAAATCAGCGCCTCCATCTTGCCCCACAGCTGGTGCCGACGTCTCCTTCAGCATTTTAAATACGTCAGGCTGTGACTAGAAATGTTGTCCAGGTGCTAAGACCTGGAATGGGGGCCTCAAAGCTTTGCCTGATGCCCCATTTAAGTGTTGCTGAGCTGGTATGCAAGTTGCAAGACAAAGTTCTCTTAACTCTCTCCTCTCTCTCCAGGAGCTGTGAGCTTCATTACCTGTGGTTGGGGGAGGGATGACAAAAGCACTCCCTTGGCCCCCTTGGCTAGTGTCTCACTAGGTCACATGCTCCCAAGTACACTGTCTCTGAGCCTGGAATAGCCCCAAGACTAGCCCATGAATTGCAGTCCTTGTGGCCTAAACTGCCTTTCAAGTTTACTTAGAACCCAAGAGCACTTTAGCTCTATGGTGGTGGGGCCAGCTGGAACTCAGGTTCTGACCGCTGGGCTGGACAATTCCCCTCTGGCTAGGGCTGGTCTAAATGCTCCCTCTGTGGGTGCTGGCTGATTTCTGGCTCCTGTTGCTTTCCACTGTGACAGGGCTGTGCTGAGTTTTAATGCAAAGTCCCGTGATCACTGTGCTCTCCTTCCCCGAAATGCACAGATTCTCTCTCCACATTACACAGCTGCGAGGGATGGGGGAGGGATGTTGTAAGTGATTCAAGACTGTCTTTCCTACCCTCTTCAGTGCCTCTTTCCTTGATATCATGTTAAACCAGTTACTGTGATCACTCACCTGATTTTTGGTTCTTATAAAGGTACTTTCTTGTGTGGATAGTTGTTCAATTTCGTGTTCCTGTGAGGGTGGGGGGCAGTGGTAGGCAATTGCTGGAGGGTTCTATTCAGCCATCTTGCTCTGCCTCCCGGATATGTGCATATTTTGGGAGAAAGGGTTTGCTTTTATTAGATTTGCAAAGGTTTTTGTGAACATAGAGTAAAAAAAAAATCACATTTTAAAAATATTCACAATTTTTATTAATTCAATATATATCTATGAGAACATAATGTGGGGCAGACACAGTTTTGAGGCTGGGGTACGATTGCGGAATCAGATAAAGATTCTTCTTCATCAACCTTACATCCTGGTAAGAGTAATATTTCACAAGAAACGTCATGGACATCAGTAAGAGAAAACACAATGAAGCCAAAATACGCAGATTCTAATTTCAGAGATACATGTTACCCAAGTATATACAATGGAAGAGACAGTCTTGGGGTTCTTATTTATGTAGTGTGGAATATCTGAACAGTGGACCACTTTACACTGGATTCCTCACACGTTGTAGACATAACTATGGTGTCTTGAATGATTTGGTTTCCTTATTCTCAATGGTCTTCCAGATTTGAGAGTCTTTGAATACTCTGAGATAATGATGGCACATGTTGGTACAGGTCGGTCCTAGTGCGATTGGGGCCTGATCTTCAAGAAAGCCCCTTCTCCATTGAGTTCTATTATTTGCTCTCTTCTTTGGCTGGAGTTCTGCTAGTCTAGGTCATCATTAGCTGCCACTGGATGGAGCTATAGCTTCAGGCAAATAATCTTTCTATTGATTCCAGCAGTAATTTCCCTGACATTTAGCCCTCAATTTGCTTAGCTGTAATAAGTAAAGATTGTTCAGTTCCTGCAATTTTGGGGTTGTAGTATTTTATTACTTACTTGGCTGTATTCCCTGAGTTCTTTTACAGATTCTTAAGATGTATTTTTTAAAATTAGGTATGTTAATTTTGTTTTGGCAATTTTATGACACCCTGAAATAGAAAAATCCTGGAGTGTTGGAAACCAATACTGGTAATTACTGGAGTAGGTGTATTAAATGCTGCTGACATGTGTTTTCTGCAACCTCAATAAGTAATGACATGACTTAAACTTACCTTACACTGGGGGACCATTCAGTGGTTTCCTGTTGTCTTGAGAGAAATTGCAGAAATTGTAAATTGAAATATTTCTCAAGTTTCACCAGTTTTTATACACTGAAAACTATATCCAGAAAAATTAGTGTTATTTTCAACATCATATCAGAAAAGTTTTAGTTTTTTTGAATTTTTATCTATCTTCTATTATCTGCCTTTCTATTCATGATCTATTTTACTACTAGTACTGTGTAATCACTCTCTACTAATAGAAAATATTTTATGGAAAAACATTATCTCTCAAATCATCTACTAAATTATTACTTTTTGAATGGCCAATATTGCTCTAGAATCAGACTCTTAACCGAAGGCCAGTATAACACTAAGACCTATGCATGGTGAATTGTCATTATTATTTCATTTATGCCATCAATAATGAAAGACTTGAGTCATTTAAATATAATCTTTCTTACCTGTATTCTTGTCCTCTGTAGGTTCATTGCTCTTCTCCGTAAGCAAGAACGATGTCTCAGATCAGATGTACACTTAAAGATGGACTAGCCAATAGAAATCCATATTTTTATATTCATCTGGTTGAACTGAACTGTAAATTCTGTGACCTTGTATTAGAAATGATTACTACCATTCTATAAAGACATTTTAAAATTTCTAGGCATCCTTTACTTCTCCTTTAATAAATTAGTGATGAATTTCTAATAAAACAGTTCAATTAAAACATTTACTCCTTTATATATAATGTTTATTACTTTGTGATTTAAAGACTTATAAAATAACAAAATTGCTTCATGGAACAAGGCATACAAGTCCACTACTTCTTCAAATTGCTGATTTTTCTAGTTGCTTGCTTTTATTATAGGAGATGAAAAGAAACTTTCTGGGTTAAACATTGCTAAGACACATTAATTATAATGAAACAGAAAATTCCAATTTTAAAAGCACAATTAGAAAATTTAAAAGATGTATCTAAAATTATTTGGCTATAGTATTAGTTCCCTGGATTGTAGGGTAAAATAAAAACACATCTGCCCAACTGACTAAGTCCCTTTTGACTGATTTACTCTTTAGATGCCACAGGTAACGTTTGTTGAAAAGACAATAGAATACATGCACAGAACCTGGGTTTTTTGTTGGATATGCCTGACACTGAACCCTAACTCCACCTCTTAGTTAACTACTCTAACACTAGACAAAAAAGATCTGAAAAATCTGGAATACCAGCCCAAGAAATTTGTACTTAACAGGAAATGCCTAAGTAGGCATCACTGATAGATTCTTGAGACAAGATGTCATATGATTAGAATATGTTTCTGTTTGTTCCTCCTTCAGGGATTAAAGCAGAAGCATTTGACTGGCTGGGAACAAGTCATAGGTCTATGTCCAGGCTGCCACAGGGCAGAGAAACCAGTGATTTATCTCCTTTTGCTCTTGTAATAAAAGGTGAGGACTGTACATCTAGTCAATAATACATATCTTGGGGAGCTACCCTGAAGATAAAAGCAGTTTGTATGCTGGCCATTAAAATGATGAGTTAGTTTTTACTTCCTTATGTTCAAGTTCTGTGGCTGATTCATCACACTCCTGTCACATTGTCCAGCATATGTGGTCATTTACATACATCCATTCACTCTTTCATTAATTAATTTATTCATTCATAACTGAATGCCTGATCTATATATACCAAGCACAGTAAGCACAATTCGCAGCTCTCAGGGAGCTTAATTTTATGTTGGAGAAATAAATGACAAACAAATGACACAAAACAAAATAATTTTAGGGAGATATAAATGATAAAAGAACAACGAAATAGGTAGAGATAGAGAGTGATGGGGAGGTGGTCAGAGAATGCCTTTCTGATGTGTGACTTTAACTAAACATTTTAAACAATATTTATTGAACCAATGGATGGGCTGGAGGATTGACTACAGAGGAAAGAGAACCATAAGGAAATTGTAATAATCTAGGCAAGGAATCCAGAGGCTTTGTGCTTTCTGAGTATGATGTGCTGGTGCTTCTCCGTTTGTCCCTAAAGGTCTGTTCTTTGCCCTTTTGAATTCTGTGGGTCACATCACTTGAGTTCCATTGTCTCTGGATTTCAGTTGGGCTTGGTCAATGGAAACAAAACCAGAAGACTGAAGGGTAGGAGAAGAAAGAAGCTGGAGTATTTATTCCTCATGGACTATCACCTACACTCTGGGCCTTGGTTTTGGCAGTGGCTGCCTTCCCTCTTCTTGCAGTCACAGCATCAGTGAGGTGGACCCTCACCCTGGCATCCAACTCTCTTTGGGTTTCAGTAACACAACTGCCTAATCTTGCTCCTTCAGGCCTGTAGGTGGTAATCGCTTCCTGTGGTTGTGACTTCCTGCATGTTCATTATTCCTTACACCTCTGTAGATATTTTTTTCATCCATCTCTTAGCAGTTAATCCTTTAGGTGTGCATCTGTTTTTTGGAACTGTGACTGATACAGATAAGCAGACGGAAAATGAGAGGTAGATGGGAGAGACAGTGCAGTGGTAGCTGTAGGGTTTGGCATCTGGCTTGGTGTGATGGGGTAGGAAAGGGGGAGATGGAGAAAGAATGGCATAGCAAAAGGTAGAGAATCATGTAACTCCAGAGAAATGTTTGAACATTAAATAAAAAACTCATTCTAGACCCTGAAAAATGCATCTTCAGTAGAGTTGTGAGGATAGAAGCTAAACCACTTCTCTTCCAAACTGCTTTCTTAGACTATTGCTGCTTAAACAGATTCTCAACTTTTTGAGTATTTATGATTTAGAGTCAGTGTTAGAGAGGTTAATACTCCCTATTCACCAGTGTTCAGCGTATGTTGGTTTTCTTGCCTAAGACGGAGTGATAGCAACTTGATAATTTGGACCTTATAAGGATCTCAGGCTTCTTTGTCATATCCATTATATTCAGACAGTGCTTAGCAAACAATTCTAAGCAGTTTTTGTTTGAGTGTAGCAGATGTGCAGTGAGTCTTATATCCACTGCATCTCAGACCTACCTCCTTGCGGTGTGATGAGATGGGTAATTATAGTAGCCATTGTAATTATTTATATAAATATCTATTTCCCAACTAGATTATGAAGTTATTTTTTTCAGACAGGATTTCACTCTGTTACCCAGGCTGGAGCGCAGTGGCATGATCATAGCTCTCTGCAGCCTCAAACCTCTGGACTCCAGCGATCCTTCCACCTCGGCCTCCTGAGTAGCTGTGGCTACAGGAACTTGCCATCATGGCCGGCTAATTTTTTTATCTTTTATTTTAGAGATGGGATCTCACTACGTTGCCCAGGCTGGTTTTGAATTCCTGGCCTCAAGCATTCCTCCCTCCTCTGCCTCCTAAAGTACTGGGATTACAGACATGAGCCACCACACCAGGCCAATTATGGAATTTTTGAAGACAAGGATAGTATCTTATTCATCCTCAAACACACAATGCCTCGAATTCTCAGTGTCTCTCATACTCAACTGCATTTGAGTGTTGTCCATCTCATGCTGTCTCCATCTTCCTGAGCCAATGCTCTTTGGCAGGGTTGTGCTTCAGCTGTTGATGTTGGGATGGCTGACTTTGGTCTCCTGTTTTCTCTCTGGGTTTATTTGTGCACAACATATATTAGGGATTCAGCAGTCTTTATTATAATAACAAAGAAACAATGATAGAGAGGCTGCAAGTGTTTTTTCTTCCCTATGGCTATAAATATTAATAAACAGTCACTAAACTGAAAGTGATCCCAAAGAAGGGGGTTATGCTTTTCCCTCCATTGACTATTTAATTTGAAAATTAAGAAATGAATTCTGGGCCAGGCATGGTGGCCTGTAATCCTAGCACTTTGGAAGGCTGAGGTGGGCAGATCAGTGGAGGTCAGGAGTTTGAGACCAGCATGGCCAACAAGGCGAAACTCCATCTCTACCAAAAATACAAGGATTAGCCAGGCGTGGTGGTGCACACCTGTAGTCCCAGCTACTTGGGAGACTGAGGCAGGAGAATCACTTGAACCCAGGAGGTGGAGTTTGCAGTGAGCTGAGATCATGCCACTGTACTCTAGCCTGGGTGACAGAGCATGACTCTGTTTCAAAAACAAGAAAAAAGAAAAGAGAAATGAATTCTGAAAATTTTGTTCAGTAATACAGAATTTCAAGATGGTGATGCCATAATAGTTGATATTAAGGGCTATAATTGATACTATAGTTTAATCTGAAAGAGGCCTTTTAGGAGTTAAGTATGGAATGCTTTCCTTTAAGGATGCTACTTCATAAAGATTCAAAGGATTAAGATTCAAAGATTCAAAACACCTAGATAAGTTATCTATGACTCATACTTTAAAATGTTTCCCATTAGGAAAAAATTGGTTTTGTGGGACTTGGCCATCCCTTCCAGGTTGTATTCTGTGTTTTCAGAAGCTGCTAGGACTCCATTCTATTTTCTTTATGTGTAACTTTGTACTAGCAAACTTAAATATTTATCTACACTTTTTTCAAACGGCTAATATTCACTAAAGTGACATTTTAAAACAAAGAAAAATGGAGAATAATTGCTCCTTAGTTTTTGCTGGTCCTAAATAGCAAAAATGTATTATTAAGTATGAGTGGGGGAAAAGCATTAAAAAAAAAAAAAAAAAAAAAAAAAAACAAAAACCTTGACAAAAGCAAAAGAAATAGAATGGAGAACTGACACCTTCATTTAGAAGGAACTGTAACCCTGTAGCACCCAATGCTCTCTAATGCCATCAGCCAATTAGGAGCTGCCCTGAAGCCAACGCCTGAGAAAATGCAGTGGAATTGGTTTAGTTGTGTTAATGGCCTGCAGGTAGCTTAGTTCAAGAAGGTGGAAATTGACTACTCAATTGGGTGTGGTAATTAGGTCCCCAATTGATTTTTCTAAATTTGTCTATTTTTAACTGGAGGCTTTTTGTGCCAGTCTAAAAAAATCAAACAAGATTTAAATAAAATTCTTAAATATGCAAAAAACTGTGTTTTCTTTCTCCCCCATTAAAAAAAAAACCTCCCACTAAAATTAATTTAACTTTATATCTCTGCCTTCTTTGGAAATGGATTTTCCCCAATGTTTCTGTATTTAATTATTTCATAGCATGCAGTTTATCATTAACTTTGCTTCTAAAAAGTCACTTATATTTTTCTTAAGATATTGAGACTTACCAGATCATGAAGATTCATAGAAAGCTGTTTGTCAGCTTTTAAAGTCCTGGCTTTAGTTTTGGGAAATCTGTTTTTTTTCCATTTCTCATTAACAGATTGATAAGGCGGGTATCCTGTGATAACTACGGTGGGAAATTAAAAACATTTTTATAGTTTGAAATTTGCACAGATTATCTTTTAAAAATTTTAACCACCATAGCGTCATCTAGTGGACCAATTACACAGCTGTAGGGATCAAACCTATTAAATGTGATAAACAATATAATTCCTTCTGTCATTTTGGTTGTGATAAAGACCTTAAGGCACCTTCAATACTAGTGTAAAATTAATTTTTATATTCTACTGTCCTACTGAAAAAATGATATTCAATAGTTAATTTTAGGAGTCAATCCAAAGGTTAACCTAATAAATCTGAGGTTATTGTATTAAATAATTCAAACCAAGACGAGCCAGTAGAAACAGATGGTGCTTCTGGAAGAACCTGAAAATTTTCCACTCTTAAATGAACATAAACCTGCTTGGAGCTGTGCAACTCCATGAACTTCTATGCAGGCCTGTAAATCTATGAGGTTACTTTTTCTGTGATCTTGAGTCACATTCTTTTAATTTGATGCTTCTCAAGGTATGGAAAGCAAAGGCTAACTCAAAACACAAGAGAACAAGTTCTGGTTATTCTCACTTTGTATTGCTATCTTTCCTCCTCCTGCGATTGCTTCCTGCTCCTCAGTTTTACATGTCAGAATGTGTATTCCAGTAAGAGGACAAAAGGCATTTTAGCAAGCTTTTATTATACCTAAGCCTGGATTTAAGTCCCTCGATAACTGAATAGGCATATAATCCCATGGATTTCTTAAGGTAGTGAGTTGAGTCTAGATGAATTACAACATTTTTTTTTTTTTTTTTTCCTGAGCCTTTTCAAATGATTAGCAACACTTCTGCGGACAATTGTGTTTGAAGGGTTATAGCTGGCTTTGATGAATAATCTGAAGCAGACAGCAAATAAATATGCAAGAAAAGAAAGAAAATGAAAATGAAAGAAGAGAAAAGAAGAAAGTGAATGCATGTGATAGCACCCTGTTTTTGATCATATATTCATGCTGATAGGTTGAATTCTTTTGACCAAAAAAAGATGTTGATAAAGCTGTAAATTGAAGACGCGGTTGAAGATGAGCTTGTGAAGAGTATCTTGTTTTCAATGAGAGATAAGTCATTGACTCATAAAAATTGTGTTAGAAGTAAATACAAGATATGTAGTTGTCATCTAATTTATTGGTTTGATTTTATTTCTTTCATTTTTTATTGTTAATTTTTTGTAACTGTCCATCTTTTACTTATCTGTAATTGAACGTATCATTTCATAAGGAAATGCAATTACTCACACAAATACATTGTCTGAATATTTCTGTACTACCAAGTTGCTGACAATAAAAAATATAAGGATTCACCAAATGCTGTCCAGAATGTGGAGAAACTGGATCATTTGCACATTACTGGTGGGAACGTAAAATGTACAGCAACTTTTGAAAACAATTTGGCAGTTTCTTGAAAACACTAAACATGCAACTACTACATGACCCAGCGATTGTGCTCCTGGGCATTTATCCCAGAGAAATAAAATCTTATGTTCCCAAAAAATCTTTCCATGACTTTATCATAGCTTTATTCGTAATGGCCAAAACTGGAAACAACCTAGATGTCCTTCAACAGGTGAGTGGTTGAACTGTGGTACATCTATACCATGGATTATTTCTCAGAGATAAAAAGGAACAGACTACTGATGATATACACAGCAGCTTGGATGAATCTCCAGAGAATTATGCTGAGTGAAAAAAGCCAATCCTAAAAGGTTGCATACAGTATGACTCCATAAAAAATAACATTCTTGAAATGACAAAATTATAGAAATGAAGAATAGATTAGTGGTGGATTTAGAAGGGGGGAAGGGCAAAGGGAAAGTGGGTGTGGCCACGAAAGGGCAACATGAGGGATCCCTGTGATAGAAGTAATCTGTATCTTGGTTATATCAGTGTCATGATCTTGGCTGTGATAGTACCATAGTTTTCCAAAATATTACCATTGGAGAAAATGGGTAAGCTGTATATGATATCTTTGCTTTCTTTTCTTTTTCTTTTTTAAAAATTTTTATTGAGATGGAGTCTTGCTCTGTTGCCCAGGCTGGAGTGCAGTGGTGTGATCTCTGCTCACTGCAACTTCTGCCACCCGGGTTCAAGCAATTCTCGTACCTCAGCCTCCCAGGTAGCTGGGACTACAGGCATGCACCACCACACTCGACTTATTTTTTTGTATTTTTAATAGAGACGGGATTTCGCCATGTTGGCTGGGCTGGTCTCGAACTCCTGATCTCAGGTGATCTGCCGGCCTCGGCCTCCTGAAGTGCTGGGATTACAGACGTGAGCCAGCATGTCTGGCCGAGATCTCTGTTTTTTTAAACTGCATGTAATCTATAATTATCTGAAAATAAAAGTTTAATTAAAAATATATAGTAGGGTTTACATAAGATAGCTCAATGCTGAATTGATGAATGTGAACTCAAAATACATTCTAAAATATCCTATTTGAATTAAGTCTAATAACTTAAAAGTTTGGATCATACCATACATAATTCTTACTATGAATTTATTTTTGATTTTTATGAGTACATAGTAGGTATATATATTTAAGGGGTACATGAGATATTTTGAGGCATATAATGCATAATAATTACATCAGGTTAAATGGAGTATTCATGACCCCAAGCATTTAACATTTCCTTGTGTTTCATCTTTAGCATTAAAAATGAATTTTATCACACCACTGCAATATTCCTGTTGTGAAAATGATTGTATTGCTATTAGTAAAGGGAAAGAAATAAAAGAAAATATTCCCTAGTGTAAATAATATAATTCATTAAGAATACAGATGTTGGTAAAGTGACTTTATCTTGTGTTTTCATCACTGCTGTTTAATAATAGAGTTTTAAATTATATAAATAAACTATATAAATAATATAGTTTCAATAAATTCTGATGAAACAGAACTGTTCTCTAACTTTTAGTGAAAGTTTGCAGAACAACCTTTTAATATGTTGACTGATTTCTAATCACCTTGCCTTTGTAAGTGGCATTACCATGTAGAAGGTTCATACCTATCTTTTGTGATTAAAGTTATAGGAGGAATGATTTTCTATATCCATGGATATTTCATATGTTGAAAGAGCTGAGGAGTTCAAATGAGCAGTGTGTCTACACCAAATCCAAATAGATAACTGAAAAGTGAAATATTCAACCAACTCTGAATTAGTTGACCATGCTATTCCATGTATCTAAGGAAATTGATTTTATTTTACCAAATAGTAGACTGGATATTTAAGTTGTCATAAAGTAAACACAAGTCTCCATGAGTTTTTAATCTCAGAATGAAAAAAGAATCAAAATATCTTACTGGGTGACTCAAAGATGCTGTAGTGTCTACATGTTTAGTGGTGTCCTAGATGGTTGAACACATCATTCTGACCATAGAGAATTTGATAGTCATATTTTATTACTACTCTATAAGGTCAGCTTAATTTCACATGGGGTATTAGCTGATATAAGAAAAATTTGTTTTAATAGTACATTGGGATCTTAAAAATTAAAAAGAAATATATTATACTTCCACATGTTAAGGAAAATTCTAAGGCATGTGAAGAGATTCAACATTGGGGTGGATTAATTAGATAATCTGGATTAAAAAAAACTTCTGCTGAATTCACTCATTTATTGACAATGCTTCCTAACTGGCTCCACCCTTAGCTGATGGACAGATACTTGATCTATCTTAAAATGTCTAATCTCTTCTTGATTTATTGGCATAAACCTCCTTGACAGGTGTTTTTGTTTGTTTGTTTTGAACCATGACTTCAGGAAAAGTTGCACCCTTGGAGCAGTGGTGACTATTGCACTCAGTGCTGTTTTCCTTGTGCTTTGTATTTCATCACAAATAGCGTTTCTATGATTCAGATTAGAAGAGGGGATATCTATTCAGATATTTCTGTTCTATATGTTTACAAGACTTATAAGATTAAATGAGTTAATATACGTAAATTGGAATAGTGAATGACACATACTAAGTGCTATAAGTCTTAGCCATTATTATCATGATATTTGCTATTATTACTATTACTTCCTTGTCTCGATTGTTTGGCAAGTATTCTGCAAAGCTAACCCTATAATGACAATATTTTTTCCTCATCTCAAGCACATCATTGCAATCTCAAATAGCTATACATAAGTATTTTGAATTTTAGTTTCAGTTCTAATATAGAAAGTAATTTAAAAATACTTTTAAACTGTAAAATATAACATGTGTATAGAATAGTCCACAAAACAAAAATATAGCTTAATGAGGCTGGGCACAGTGGCTCACACCTGTAATCCCAGCACTTTGGGAGGCCGAGGCGGGTGGATCCCGAGGTCAGGACTTGGAGACCAGCCTGGCCAACATGGTGAAACCCCGTTTCTACTAAAAATACAAAAAAATTAACCAGGCATGGTGGCGGATGCCTCTAACCCCAGCTACTCGGCAGGCTGAGGCAGAGAATTGCTTGAATCTGGGAGGCGTAGGTTGCGGTGAGCTGAAATCGCGCCACTGCCCTCCAGCCTGGGCGACAGAGTGAGACTCAGTCTCAAAAAAAAAAAAAAAAAAAAAAAAAGAAAAGAAAAAATATATATATATCTTAATGATTTGTTACAAACTAACCACCCACAGAACCCACTCAAGTCTAGATATAGTATTGTCACCCTCTCGGAAGTGCCCTTCCACACTTCCTCTCAGTCATTGCCCCCTGTATGCTTCCTAAAGTTAACTAATATCCTGACTAATACTGTAATCATATCTTTTCTTTTTTTTTTTTTTTTAAGAAGGAATCTCACTCTGTCACCCAGGCTGGAGTGCAATGTCGAGATCTTGGCTCACTGCAACCTCCACCTCCCGGGTTCAAGCGATTCTTCTGCCTCAGACTCCTGAATAGCTGGATTTACAGGAACGCACCACCAAACCGGGCTAATTTTTGTGTTTTTTGTAGAGACGCAGTTTCACCATGGTGGCCAGGCTGGACCTGACCGGGCGTGGTGGCTCATAGGTGGCCGGGCGTGGTGGCTCACATCTGTAATCTCAGAACTTCGGGAGGCCGAGGCGGGTGGATTCTTTGAGCTCCGGAGTTCAAGACAAGCCTGGGCAACATGACGAAAACCTGTCTCTAAAAAGAAAATAAAAAATTTGAGATTTTCATTGTATGAACATACTGTAATTTATCATTTTCCATTTACTGGTTGACGTTTGTATTGTTTCCAGTTTTTTTGATATCATGAATAATGTTGACAGAAACACTCTTGAACACGTCTCTTGAACCACATGTGTATACATTATTGTTAGTTATGTAAGTGGAAATAGTGGGTCAAAAAGCATACATATCTTCCATTTTAAAAGATAGTTATATTGTTTTTCATATTATTTCTACTGACATTACTCCTGTTATTAGTGTTAGAGTTCCCACTGTTCCACATTCTTTCATATACTAATAGTATTCGACTTTTTCATTCTGGCCATTCTCATTGGTTACCGTAGTATCTCACGATGGCTTCAATTTCAATTCCCCGTTTACTAATGACATTGAACACCTTGCATATTTTCCAGCCATTTAGATATCCTCTGTTGTGAAGCAATTGTTTTAAGTCTGCTGCCCACATCACTGTTGCACTGACTTTCTCTCTTTGCTTTGTTGTGGACCTGAGACTCTTATGGTGTCTTTTAAAGAAAAGGAAGTTTTGAACTTTAATATAGTCCAATAAACCAACTCTTTCTTTCATAATCTTTCATGTAGACTAAATTTAATGTAGTCTGATTTATCAACCCTTTCTTTCATGGTTTTTCTGTTTTGTTTAAGAAGTCTTTCCCTCCCCCAAGGTCAAATATATTTTCTAATATAGTCTTTAAGAAGTTATATAATTTGCCTTTCATATTTTTGTATATGGTGTGAGGTAAAGGCCAAGTTTTATTTTTTTTTCACATGGGCACCCAATTGTCTCAGCACCAGTTGTTGAGATAATAATCCTTTCCGTGCTGTTTAGCAGTGCCATCTTTGTTAAAAATCAGCTGTCCATACTTGAATGTCTCTTGAATCTCTGTTCTATTCCGAAGGTATATTTATCATTCTTGTGTCAATACCATATTGTTTTAATAAGTGTAGTTTTATATAAATCTTGATATCAGGATAATTTTGGCCTTCATTATTTCCATATAAATTTAGCATCAGCTTGTTGAATTCCGCAAAACAAAACAAAATAGAGCAAAAGACTGCTAGAATTTTTATTGGGATTTCATTGAATCTGTAAACAGTTTGGGGTACACTGATTAATTTCTAACGTAAAAATTTTTCTACATATTTTAAAATCCACTTTACCTTATTAGCCAGAGAAGATACTGTAGATGTCAGTCTTTCAAAATTTATTAAAACTTGCTTTATGGTCCTGAAGAAAGAAGAAGTAAAATCTAATACTATTAGTATTTGAAAGAATGTGGAACAGTGGTAACTCTAATTTTTATGAGGGAATTATATGTGCTCAGAAAGGATGTGAATGATATGTGCTTTAAAATGAATTATATGGCCTGAGAAGAAAATGTTCTGTGTCTGTGAGTTAGGTCAAATTTTATTAATCATATGTTCAAATTATCTAAGTTCTTACTGATATTTTGTCTGTTTGTATTAACATTTACTGAAAGGTCTGTTAGAATTTTCCACTATGGTTGTAGATTTGTCTATTTTTTCTTGGAGTACTATAAATTTTTAATTTAATATTGTGTGGCTATGTGATAATCTGTTTATACATTTAGAAGTAAATTTCCCTGGTAAATTGAACTTTTGTCCTTAAGAAATGGACTATTTTATCTCTAGCAATGCTTTTTTCTTTCATATCTATTGTGTTTTAGATTGATATAATTACACTATTTTTTTGGTTTCATGGCATAACATTTATCATTCTTTTACTTTCAACTTTATGTATTTGCTTTAGGTGTGTCTATTATAGCATAGAATTAAAAAATTCTATTATAATATTTTAATCTAAATTGAAACATTTAAGTCTGCTTTTAAATTTAATGTAAACACTAATTTATTTAGATTTAAATACAAATATGCCATGCAAGCACTAACCAAAAGAAAGCTAGCGCCCCTTGTGGCTAACCCTTCTCCTTCTAGCTCTACAGTACTAGCAAAATCACTGTTCAGCTTCTTAACCTTTCTGCTACCCCTCCGGGATTTTTCAAATCTCCCAGGGAATGAGTAGCTTCAAATGTAATGCTCATCTCCTTGGTTCCCAATCCTTCTCAGATCCTGGTCTCATAATTCTTCACTATTTTTTTTTAACCTTTTGTGCTTTGGAGAATATATTTTAAAAAATATTTTTGTTCAGTCTTTCTAGCTGAGCGTTTGTCCAAATTAACTAGTTTGCCGTTACTAGATTCCTGCAATCATGTTTTCTAAAAAGTCTTATGTAGAATGTGCTTAATTTAGTCATTGGAAACTATCTGTATATGAAAACAGAAATGATGCAAAATTGAGATTGGTTTTCAGAATGTAGGTAATCATGAAATACTGCAATTCTTTTGGGATGATCCTATTGTAATCTTAGTGCTATAGTAGCCCTAATCAGAGATCCAAAATAGTGTATACTAGGTCAGCAATACATTTCCAGGTTACAATATGATGACAGATACAGAAATCAATGTCATAATATAATCTCAGAAGCCTAAGGAAAATCCGAGGTGCATTGTACTTATTCTTAGGATAGAACCAACTATAATCCCTTATAAATGAAATGTATACTGTGATGTCATGTGTTTCTTTGTGTGAATTATTACAAGTGGTTCTTTTGTGAGGAAGTGGTGCTTTAATTCAAAACTCCATTTGCCTTACCTGATTATTCTTTTAAAATTGTCTGTACACCAAACCTCTGTGACATGCAGTTTACCTATATAACAAACCTGCACATGTACCCTGGACTTAACGGAAGTTAAACAAATAAAAAACTAAAATTTACATTATGAATTTCCCCAGAAGTTTAGTTTGTATGGATGTTTCATATAATTTAAGTAAGAGACCAATAAATGTTTTGAATTGGATTTATCTATTGCACTTTCCTTTGATATTTAGCAAAATTTACATAGATTTTTTCCCTTTCCTCTCTAGGGTATATTTTTGTTAATATATAGCTTTAAGTTAAATATTAACAATCTTACTCTAAAAAACAGTATTCAACTTATGCTTGGATATTTCCAAAATAGAATAATTGTTTAAAATATTTAGAGTAACAAAAATATAGGCTGAATGTATATATTTTACATTTTCTTAAAATACCCAACAGTAACTATTATGATTAGATACCTGACACTATTCTAGACAGGTTTATCAAGAACCTCCAGAGTGAAAACCTGCCATAGTCATCTGCTTTACCTGTGATAGGTGCTTATGCTATCAACATTACTTTAAGGGTTCTAGTGAAGGCTGCCTTTTCCATTGATGAGAACAATTCAAAGTTTCTTTTCAGCATGGGCTTTGGAGTCAGGTCAATCTGGGTTTCAATTTGGGTCTGTCACATGCCAGCTTAACTCTAGGTTCCCTAATATTTTTAAAGTTTGTTTCATTATTTGTTAAAATGGAGACAAATGGGGGGTCTAGAAAAAGAAAACACTGAGAAAGGATAACCTTCACAAATTTCAGAACGTCGGTGTGAGACGACCTGGGGCGTATGTTTCTGCTGCTATAAGATTTATATGTAGATATGTATAACTGAGTTTTGGGTTTACCTTGCATTTTACTTGGATTAAAGATTTGAACACATTAATGTATGCTCTTTTTGCCCTCTTAACAAAACACTTTTATATAATTTTATTACTAATTAAATTTTATATGGAATAGTATGGGTAAAGGGGATTTATACAGAAAAAAAATCTGAGATGGCTACTGGTCTAGACCAGGTTGTCTGCAGACTACATCTTGTGGGCCAAATCTTCCGGCAAGCTGTGTTTATAAAGTTTTATTGGAACACAACAACTCTCATGCATTAAACATTATCTCGGGCTGTTTCTGTGCTTTTGTGACAGAGTCGAGTAGTTGTGATAGAGACCATATGCCCTGGAAAGCTTAAAATATTTACTATCTGGTCCTTTGGAGAAAAGGTTTGCCATGCCTGGTCTAGAGGATAAAAATAGAGGAAAATCAAGCGAGGCCTGGTGGTGGGCTCTTTCAGCAGTCCCCTATTGGGTTATTCCTTCTAATGTCTTTCCTTTCTTCTTCCTTTCTTGCGCAAAAAGGAAGTGCTAAACAAGATTGAACTCTTCTGTCCCGTGAGTCTCCATTTTCGTAGAAAGGAGAATCTGACCAGTCATTAATAACACCTTACTATGAGTTAATTTGTGTGTGCCACACCTTTCTTATGAACAATTTTGTTTTTAAAAGGAATTGATACAACGCTAATTTGTCAGTTTGTAACACAAATAAAAAATAAAAATAAACCCAGGAATGAAAATGTGTTGAGGGAAGTTTATTCAGTAGGATAAGTCTTTTAATATTAGAACTTCAGACTTTTTGGAAACTGGGTAGGAACAATGTTTAAGATGTCAACAAGACTTTCTTGGTGTGCTCAGGTTAGGCAGACTGTCACTTCACTTTAGTGGTCAGGTATGTTTCCAGAACATTGCCATTTTTTGGTGTGTATATATCTATGTCTTAAATATATAATATCTGTTTTTCTTTCTATTCTTTCTTTATTTCAGCTCATGCCCCTAGTTATGCATTCCTCAATACTTTATTTCCATGTGTCTGAGGAACAGGCTTAACGGTGCCTTTAGTTATAGATATTTGTTTTATAACCAAATAACTATACACTATAGTGGCCAATAATATATTTAATGTGGTTATGATAATTTTACATTACCATGATTATCTTATCATCAGTGTTTATTCAGATCTCAAATGGGCATTCATTCGAAACATAGATGTACATTATTAAGCAATGTGATAATATGTTTAGTTAACATGTTTAGTACTTAACCATGTACCAGTACTTGCTGCTGCAAAAACTCTCTCTCTCTCTGTATGTGTGTGTGTGTATATATATACACACATACAGATATATGTGTATATATATGTATAAAATGTTCATTTTAACTCACTCAATAGCATTGCGGTAGGTCCTATTTTTATCAGTCTCTTATTTTATAAATGAGAAAATTGAGATACAGAGAGGTTAAGTAACTTACTCAATACTACAGAGCTGGTAAGCAGAGGAGTCAGTATTAAATCGTAGGCAGTGTGACTCTAAAGTTCCTGTTGTTAGGCATTGTGCTGTATTGCCACAGACACATATGCCAAACATTAATATTTGCTTATAAAAGATATTCAAAAGGTAATAAAATATTCTTTTGAATAATTAGTTCTGCAAATGAATCTAAAATAAAATTTAATTGACATATGACGTAAAATTGGTAGAAATAATTTGTTTGATAAAGACTATTGTATTTATAAAATAAATCCTGGTCTCCTTTCCCCAACTAGTTTTCTGTTTGTTTATTTTTGCCAATTTGTACTATTCTTGTATTTTTTGATTTATGCATGCACCATCTTTTAATAAAATCAGAAAAGGGAAACTAATGAAAGTCAATATACCTTTGCCAAGGCTAAAATTAATTGTTCTGGGGTGTTTTCTGTTGAATGACATTTAGGGATTTACTGCTGCCCTCCTGGCTGCTTCCTTGTCTCTCAGTGAGCCTCGTAAGTTGGAAATCTGCACGGGTACCCCAGGGTCATACACTGAATAATATACTGAGCTTTTCTCAGTATTACCTTTCAGACAAAATGATTACCGAGTGTTTTGTAAGGACATAACATGGTGTAGTGGAAAGAACATTGGACTGGACATCTCAAGTCCTGGGTTGAAAATCTGATTCCACTGATGACTAGCTGTATCATTGGGCAAATTACTAAACATCTAAGTTTCAGTCAACTTATTGGAACATGGGGATGATAATATCTATATTGTATGATTGTTTCTGAGGTAGTAAGTGAACATGTGTTCTTAGATGTTAATTAATCTTTAAATTGCACTTTTTTCTCCTTTTGAGATCTTGATGAGGCTAGCACATACATATCAAATGGATTTGTGTTTGCAAAGTGCAAACTGTATAACTCGTCATTTTTCTTGCATTACTTCACTTAAATACATAAGTCTTACTTGGCAGTATCATGCTATACCTGTCAAAAATGATAGTAATGAGAAAAACATAACCATGTTTAAGAGCAGTTTTGTTCAGGGTAACACTTAGACTTCAGGTTCTGTAACAGCTAGATGGGAACCTGTTACAAATATATTTTCTTTGTTCCTCATCAAAAATGAAGAAACCAGTGACTGCATCAAGATAAAAATGTGTAATGCTGTCTTTATTTCCTTTGGAATTTGTATGACACAAATGGGAGATATTTTTGATAAATAACATGTTGGGTAGTTTTTGTATCCAAAGAGATAAGGCTTTTTAAAAGACTTCTAAGTTCTTAATTTTCATCACAGTGTCATGAGGTAGTCAGAAAAACATAATGTTCCTTTGTGTAATTAAATTAATAAAGCAGAAAATCTTTTTTTCAAACAGATTCTGAATGACTATACAGCTGCTCTCTGTGCTGTTTATGTTCGTGGATATTTGGCTTGGTGAATAGCAGGAGGTTAGGAATGATTTCACTTTCAGCTCCAATTATGAAGACATAGAAAGAAAATCAGTGTCGAATCACTGCATATTCATTCCTAATCAGGAAGGTGGCAAAAAAAAAAAAAAAAAAAAAAAAAGCAGGAAAGAAAGGAAAAAAAAATCACTGTATATTCACAGGCCAAAGATGTCATAAAATATTCGGAAGTGATATTTTCTTTGAAACTGGCAAGCTCTGACATGCACCAGTGAACTCTTGGAGGAATAGATACAAATATACTATACATATATATACAGTAGCCAAAGACTTAAGAAAGGAGTTTTTCTAGTCTGTCAGATAGTCCCTTTAGAGCTTGGATGCTTCATGGAGCTTCTCTTGTTAATTCCTACTGAAGTGCCATAGGAAAAATCATAATGTCTGGTTGTTGACGTAGCAATGCAACTTTACTTCAGGAAATCTTTGTTTTTTGATAGAAATAGATATTTGTTACTAATAATTTTTCTAATGGCTTAATGTACCAGTTGCAAAGTGTTGCAAAGCTAAACTGGCCATATACAGTGCCTTTCAGGGAGGGCTATGGTTGTGTTTGCAGCTAAAATCTCTACAATTAGCAGGTGTATCCCAGAAATGTTAAAACATTAACCTTATGATCTTTTGCTGAGAGTAATAGTAATTCATAACCATATCTTTTTCAGGAATTTGTTTGCATCCAAAAATGGGGAAAAGGGTTATATGCTGTTGAACCCCAATTAGTCATTATATTCCTTTAATCAGGAGATGAAGAAGTCTGAAATGCCTCCTCTTAGAATTAGCCGAAATAATGAGAGTCTAAAAGATAAAGTTTAGAGCTGTAATCTTTGCCTTAAGGATGGCTCCACATAAAATGAGATCATCTTGGCTCATGCTGGACTTTGTAATTCAATTCCCAGTCTTGGATATTTCAGATATTCTTTGTGTACTCTCTATTTTTATAGTACGATTTTTTCCTAGTGTATATTGCTTTGGCAGGTATTCCTGCCAGGCAGTTTTTTTGCCTTTCCATAAATTTAAAGGGCCCCATATAACAGTTTAACACATTCAATAAACAGACTTTATATGGAAATAATTTTATGACTTGTAGCAAGTTAAAGTTTATCTTAAAAAGTTCTGTTTTAGGTTTGCAAGGCAAACGAATCATTAGGTGATTTAAGAGCCTATGGTAATGATAATTTAAATAAAAACTCTAACGTAAACCTTCTGCTCCAATATTCATTCACGTTTCCGTCAAGCTAAGAGGAAAATCTGGACGATGTACTAGGGCAGTGTTTAATAAGACAAAATATGTCTTTATAAAATTATTTTGCTTACATTTGTAAAAGTGACAGCTTAAGAAGATACTCCTATAACTCTGACAAAAGAATAGAGGTGCAGTAGGTCAAACAGCTTTTAATGGGCCATGCCATCCTCTGAGTTTGCTTTCGTAACTTACAGGTTCACATTTGTTTGGGTCCACCTTTTTTGTATAACTTCTTCTTAAGTTTATTTATATAATTTGTTCCTACCAGTGCCCTGGGTCATTTATTACACCTATTAACTTCTCTCTCTGAAGAGATTCTGCCAGAATTCTTTAACAACCATTTCTGAGTCTGTTTCTTCTCTCTTTAAATTTGAGATCAAGGATTTTGCTGGCACAGTGCGTGTTGAGCCTGCTTTGCTGCTGTCCTGATTATCTTTTGCTGTGGACAGAGGTACATGTAATTCACCATACGGATACAGTTTGTGTGTGGAAAACACTTTAGAAATGTAAAACTCACACAATTTTTTTGATCTCACATTCAACGCTAGCTGGAGCAGTCTCTTAGTATTACATTAAGATATTTCAATGACTTCTCTTCTAAGGATAGTTTTCCATTTTTTATACTTTACATTTTGCCCATGGATTGAGATGAACATTCTCTTTGTATCATACTTTTGTTTTTCTCTGGAAAACATAGGCTGGGAAACCTTCACTCTAACCAATCTTTGGCCAGGTGCACCAGAAGCTTAATTATTAGAATCTCTGTTTGTTCAAGTCCCTCTCTTTTCTAACATAATCTCAAAGTTATTTAATCATGTTAATTAGAATGATTTTGTTAAAAAGTAATTTATAGCAGAACACAACTATGCAATAGACTCTGTTAAATGCTGGAGACAATTTTGAAATTACATCTACATGACACCAAATTAGTTGGTTTAAAAGGCAACGTTCTTTAATATTAAGCAACAATTGAAAATTATTTCACTAACGGTAATAGATGCCATTTTAAGAAAATTATGTCAAGGCATTTATTTAATATAGTCAAGACAATAAGTATTTTTATAGATTCAACCACATGAAACTTTGAAGATTAATTCTAATATGTTGGCCTTTAACACAACAGCATGAAAAGATTCTATTTAAAAGGTCTGTACAGACTTTATTTTAGTCTCTAGGACAGACTGTAAAGGTAATTTATTTGAGTGAACTTAATGAAAATCAACACTCTAATGGTTGAACTTAGTAAAGCAGTTATATGCCAGATATAGCTGGAACTTTCAAAAACAAATATTCTGTGTAATTTGGGGTTATTTGAATTGGATCTTTCCTTATAGAATGAACAGCTAGTTATCAAGATAATCTGTGCTTTTAATTAGTGTTTCTTGATTTTCATATAGGTGTAAAAGGTACTAAAGAGATTTATAATATACCATGCAGCAATTTATTTGATGTCCAAGTTTAGGTTCTGTTATGTGAGGGTGCTTCTCACTGTTCCAGACATTGATTCAGACTTAATCACTCCAATGTCTTACTATCATTCTTCTGACTTGGAAGACAACAAAGCAATTTATTGAGACAAAAACTGCACTTACATTTTGTATTGGATATTACATACGAACTAAAATTACGCAAAGGCTTGGGAATCTTAAACATACCCATGGTGAAATATATTCCTTTCCAAATTTCTAGCTTTTTAGGGTTGGGGATGGGGCACAATCATGGACGTGTGAATAAAAATGAAGATAGCAAAGTGCTAGTTGATAGAGACTATTGGTTGCCTACCAAAATTTGTTCCCTCCTTCCTTAATAATAGAATTGTAGCAAAGGTAAACTAAAGACTACGTATTCCAATCTTCCTCAGAGTTAGGAGCGTCCATGTCTAAAATCTTACCAAAGGTATGTGACAAGTTAGCTGTGACACTTCTGGGCTTGGATCTTGGGACTTTTTTTGAGACCAAGACTCACTCTGTCGCCCAGGCTGGAGTGCAATGGTGCGATCTCAGTTCACTGCAACCTCTGCCTCCCAAGTTCGAGCGATTCTCCTGCCTCAGCCTCCCGAATAGCTGGGACTACAGGCACCCACCACCACGCCCGACTAATTTTTTGTATTTTAGTAGAGATGGGGTTTCACCATGTTTCCCAGGATGGTCTTGAACTCCTCAGGTCAGGCAATCCGCCTGCCTCGGCCTCCCAAAGTGTTAGGATTATGGACGTGAGCCACCACGCACTTTTGGAACATTTTTAATGAGCTGAAAGCGATGTGTCTGCATCCAGCTTGCAAATGCAAAAGAGGAAAATGCCCTACAGGATAGCAGACTAACAAGGTGGGAGAAACACGGTTCACGAATCATGGGAACTAAAGATCTGCATCAACCTAGAAGACTGTAATTTAGAACTGGTTGTTACATCAGCATAACCTTCATTCTAACTAATCTTTGCCTATCAGTACCAACAGCTTATTGACTAGAATTCCTATTTGTTCAAACCTCTCTCTTTCTTAAGTCAATCTTGGGATGACTCACAAACTCTTCTCAGTAGCCATTGAATTGCTTCTCTGCAGCTGCCGGAACCAAACTTTTCCCTCTGGCTTTAGTTTGGATGTCTTGTCATATCTTCCATTTATATGACCTCAGCATACCTTAAAGCCTGTGGATATTGGTAGTGACTCCTGTCCTATAAGCCCGAGGGATCCTCCTTTCTTCTCTAAGCATGGTTCCTTTAATGCTTGCTGAGTAGGCTCCTTTCCTTCCATAGTTCCAACAATTTTAACAGCTCCCCAACCCTCTTGCCCTCAAAGGGTAGATTTGTTAGAAAACTTACATTTGACTCTCACAATCTTTCTTTTAGTTCACATTCTAGAGGAACTCAGGGCCAAGTCCCTGGGACAAAACTGGTAGATCAGTGTCCTTCCTCACCATCCAATAATATACTGCACCTCGGAGCCTGAGAAGGATAGTTGCGGTGCTACCCTCAGGATTTATGTTATCCTAAGGATTAAATGCACCAAATCATAATGCTGTCTTCTTACTACTTTAATAATAATAATAATAATAATAATAATAATTATTTTTTGAGATGGAGTATCATTCTTGTTGCCCAGACAGGAGTGCAATGGCGTGATCTTGGCTCAATGCAACCTTGGCCTCTTGGGTTCAAGCGATTCTCCTGCCTCAGCCTCCTGAGTAGCTGGGATTACAGCTACCCCAGCTATTTTTTTGAATTTTTAGTAGAGACAGGGTTTCACCATGTTGGTCAGGCTGGCCTTGAACTCCTGACCTCAGGTGATCCACCTACCTAGGCCTCCTAAAGTTCTGGGATTACAGGCGTGAGCCACCGTGCCCAGCCTACTTTCATAATTAGACTCCCCCCAAAGGCATCAACAACTTCTTATCTAATTAGTAATATTCCAGCCTAGTAATATTATTTCTCTCTTGAAGAAATCGTAAGTTGTGTTCTTAAATATTTTACAATTAAACAAATAACTCAATCTTTCTCAGCCACCCCGAGGAATAAATTTTTCTTTGTAATATCTAGGAGGAAACATGATACAGCGAAAAGAAAATTAATTAAAAGTCAAGATCTAGGTACTAATTCCAGTCCTTCCATTTACCTACTGTTTGATTTTGAGCAAGTCAATTCACATTTGTTGATCTCAGTTTGATTATCTATAAAATTGCTGCTAATAATACCTACTACCCAGAATAGTCATATATCATGAAATTGTAGCCTCAATTCTGACTTGGATTTAGAGTTAGACCTCTTCGGTCATAAATATTTCTAGATCATTTGTTTTAAAGATGAAATGATTTTTTATGTGTAGAATAAAAGAATGTTAACAAATATTTTATTGCAACAACTCTTGTGTAAATGAGGACAAGTATTTCCTAATATAATTAGCATTTATATTCTTATTGAACCCTATTGAATTATGCATCACTTCCTATAAAGGAGAGCTGTCCTTAATTTTGGAATATTTCACTTCAAAATGTACTTACCATTTTTATTTTGTGTATGTGTGTGTGTGATATACATATTACCACAGAATAGATAAATTTTGACTTTTAAGAAGAACCTGCTCTTCTGCTCTGGGTTTTCTTTGAGTTTACTGTAGTATGATTTGTTTTTATATGCTACATGATTCCTGATTCCTAGTTCCACGTCAGGAACTTAGTAGCATCTATTAGGTCCAGTAGAAGTGGGTGGGTGGCTCAGGCTACACGATTTCCCATTTTGCAACATAGACTTTTTCTCAGTAGCCACTCTGCTGAGCTACTGACCAGAATGAGTTGATTTAGCTTTTTAAACTTGAATCTATCCTGTTGCTCTCTTGGGAGGATATGTCCTAAGAATGTACTATACTAAGAGGTTTAACAGGGAGAGAGCTGCCATTAAACACTCTTCTTAAGATCATGTTGGAATCAATGATCTAATCCCACTAGAAGTGAGTTATTGACTTCTTAATGTATAAGGGAGGCATTGGTTCCTGACGTTTGGTGTGCTCTGCTTCTCCTCCAGGGAACAGGGATCTGCTAAAGCCTTAAGGAATGTGAGGAGTTACCCCATATGGGAGGAGGAAGTTGGCTGTTAGAAAGTCACAAAGGAGGCCAGCATTTCTGCCTTCTATATTTTCACTATTTAGGCCTAAGATTTAAGGGTGTGATTTATAAAGGAAGCATTCATTTTATATATATTGTTCCCTGTTTGAAAGCCTACACGTGTGGCAGGCAGCTAGCAGATGAAATAAGAGAAATTTTGTCATAAGGTGTTTACAAACTTAGACAATCCATGGGGAACAGAAAGAATTGTCTTGCTTAACTTAAGAGTAGCATATCAAAAGCATTAATTTTTTCAGATAAAAAATAGTTTTAAACTGTTTTCAGATTTGATAGGTATATACAATTGTATTGAAAATGGAAGGAAGATAGAAAATATGAAAAGGAAAATATCATAGTTCTCAATACTATTATTCAGGCAAATATTCATTTTAAAGTTTTGTGACGATCCATTCAGATATATATTTTTTGCAAACTTAAATATACAGAGTTTTGTATATATGTAAATGCATGTAATATATATAATATCTTTATATGTGTTTATCCTCATACTATATGAAAATTATTTTCAACTGGGACTATGCTGCCCACCCACCCACTCAAATATCAATGGCTCAGTGATCCACTTTCAATTGTGAACTCTGTAAAATTTCCTATGATTTATGGCAGCAAACAGTTGAAAAGCATTGTACATACTCTGCTTTATAATTATAATCTATTCTCAGTGATCTTCAGACCTCTCTATGTCAAGGAACACCTAAGAACATTTAACATGAGATCTACCCTTGGACAATGTTTTTTTTTTTTTTTTTGAGACAGAGTCTCGCTCTGTTGTCCAGGCTGGAGTGCAGTGGTGTGATCTGGGCTCACTGCAACCTCTGCCTCCTGGGTTCAAACAATTCTGTCTCTGTCTCCCGAGTAGCTGGGACTACAGGCATGTGCCACCACACCTGGCTAATTTTTGTATTATTTGTAGAGATGGGGTTTCACCATATTGGCCACACTTGTCTCAAACTCCTGACCTCGTAATCTGCCCACCTCGGCCTCCCAAAGTGCTGGGATTACAGGCGTGAGCCACCGCACCTGGCCTGGACAAATTTTTAAGTGTAATACTTAATTATTGATTATGGGTACAATGCTATACAGCATTTCTCTAGTGCTTATTCATCGTGCTTGACTGAAACTATATGCCCCTTGATTAGTAACTCCAATTTCCCCCTTCTTCAGTCCCTGGCAAACACCATTCCACTCTTTGATTCTCTGAATTAACTATTTCAGATAGTTCACATTTATTTAACAATGATTTCACTGATGAACATTGTGCTTATTTCCATTTCTTTCCTGCTCCTATTATTAATCATGCTTTGAAGGACATTTTTGTTCCTACATTTTGTATGTTTGAGTCTTTATCTCCTTGGGATCTATTTGGGATCTACTGGAGGAAGGATGTCTGAGTCAAAAAGAAGGCATTTAATATTGATGCATATCGTTACACTGACCTCCAAAAAGATTGTGTCAATTGACACTCCTATTAACAATTTATGAGTTTCCACATAGCACTGATCTTTAAGATCTTTATCAATTGGCTAGATGGAAAGCAGTAAATCATTGTTTGCATTTGAATTTTGGATTAATAATGAATGTATGCATTTGATTAGGAGCCCAAGCTGTGGAGTGTGACCATTTGAGTTTATATTCCAGCTTTATCACTTACCAGCTTTTTGACTTTGTGCTAATTATTTAACCTCTCTATGTCTCAGATTAGTCATCTGGGAAAAGGTAATAATGATAATACTGACCTCATAGAATTGTGAAAATTAAATTAATTAACACACATAAAGCTCTTACAACATTTCCTGGTAAACTCATTCTCAGTAAATGTTAGCTATTGGTATATTTTAATGTTATTTAATATTTTACTTTTCCTTTCTTCATTTGTATATTCAAGTTCTTTGATCTACTCTGTTATGATGTTCTATCATTTATTTAGTACTTTGATAGTGAAGTTTTAAAATATGACAGATATTAACTACTTATCTGTCCTGCATGCTACAAGTATTTTGGCTTTTTTGTTTGGCATATCTTTATACCATGTAAGGTTTTACCACTTAAGTAAAAATATACTTATTTTTTAATATTTCTAACAGATTTTCTTCCCAGGAGCCAAGTTATTCCCATCGTATCAGGATTTCACATCAAGATAATTGATTTTAAATGTTGCTTTTTTCACAAGATTAAATAGTTCCACATAACAATTCATACTGTGAACACTGTTTAGACTAACACCACTAAAAATAATTGTCAATCAAGATGAATGGATTTTATTGCTGCTTCAAGATCCCTTTGGAATTTTGACTTCTGCTGTGCATTGGCCAGGGTGACAATTATATCATTTAATCAACATACCTAGTAATGTTTATTAAATATAAAAGTATCCATATCAATGAACTTGATATGACCTATTTTGTTATTAATATAACACAGATAGTATAGTTGCATGTACATGTATTGAATGTTTCTTGTGTAGCACTGCAGATCCACTTGGCCACATCTTTCATTTCAGCCATTGCTGCAGGGAACAGTTATGAACAGATTTTTTTTTTTTTTTGTGACAGCGTCTCCCTTTGTTGCCCAGGCTGGGGTGCAGCAGTGACATCTTGGCGGGCTGCAACCTCTGCCTCCTGGGTTCAAGCATTTCTCCTGCCTCAGCCTCCCGAGCAGCTGGGATTACAGGCATGCACCACCATGCCAGGCTGATTTTTATATTTTTAGTAGTGACGGGGTTTCACCATGTTGGCCAGGCTGTTTTCGAACTCTGGACCTCAGGTCATCTACCTGCTTTGGCCTCCCAAAGCGCTGGGATTACAGGTGCGAGCCACTGTGCCTGGCCTGTGCACAGATTTTGACCTGTTTTGTGTAGGTACAACTGGAAGTGCCTTGCCTCAGTCCATATAAAGCTTCTCTGACACCAGAAGCCTTGGATTCTTGAACACATATGAACAACCTGCCTGTGTGGGTGAGTTTATGACCCATGGGGCAGACCTTGACCAATATGGCATAGAAATGGACAGGAAATGTTCCACCCTTGCATCCTTCCAGAGAGTGATTTGGAGATACAGTATAGTCCATAAGTTTTCTCAGAAGGTCCTGTGGATCCAGGAACGAGTTGCATCCAGGAGTGGCCACTTCTGTATTGCATCGTTGTATTGGCTGCCCCTCCTTCGGTATCCATTCTTGTCTCTCTTGCCCCTTCCTGTCCCCTACTCCTGCAATTATAGCTTTTGTAAACCATGGATGCATTAGTCTTTGTCTCAGGCTGTTATTTTTGGTGTTTCTTAGACTAAAAAATTCATTAGAAAAAGTGTTTAAAAATTATTTCTGATCATTTGTATGTTGTGGTTTCCATGAACTATTTATTTTTGCTTAAACCACAGAAAATCTACTAGAGAACAGACCTTTGGAATTTTAAAAACATCTGCTGAAAACAACTATACTCTGTTCATTTTTAGTTATTTTGCTTTAAAAATTGACTTCGAATCTTCTATTTCTTCCTTTAATAACATTAAATATTTCTTCTTTAGAAAAGAAATCCCATTAACTCAGCAAAAAGATACAGAGAATTGACTTGTATGTCAATTGTTTCACTTTAATTTGAGATAATATAAAATTATTACTCATTTACTTAGACTGTCATTTAAAATGTAAAGTTGATTTAACCATTGATATTGAATTATTGTTACTCTTACAGAAGTAAAGTACAAAGAATCAAATCCTATGACACATTCACATACTCAACTCGGAATAAACCATGGCTTTGGTGTAAATTCATTATGATAAATATTTTAAAATAAGTAATGTAGGAAGGAAATAGCATTTAAGTTCATAAACCAACAATTCATGTAATAGTCGTAAACTTTGAAGCACTGTATTTACCGACAATTTCATTTGCTATGTGAGATTTTCAATATGCTTCTAAATTAGAAATTCTGTACACTTTATGGATAAAGAATAGCTTCCTAATCTTTGGCCACTAGAGGTCATGGCAGCTCCATATAAGAAGCCTAGGATGGGGGAGGGGTTGACTACCAAATGGTTCGTTTTCAGACTTCAGCTGCTCTGTTGCACAGAAGTATACAGTTCTGTAGCTTATAAAACCAGCCATTTTACAAAATTCAGGACTACCTCCAGCCAGTGTAAAAATCCAACTAATTTTGGATTTTTTATGTGGTGATGTATATGTTAATAAAGCAAATGGTTGAAAACAATTTAAAACGAATTCTGCTTTTTGACAATGTTGTCATTGCTTTGTACTTACTCTACCTCCTTTATAACAAATAAAACCAACCAACTAAACGACTCAGGGAGCATCGAGAGTGATAGCAAAAGGAAGGTTCTAAAAACCAGCTGGTTTTACGTTTTACCATTAGCTGGTAAGACTCATCAGCTAATGAGCAAAGAAAGATAATTTATAGCATTTAAATAGCTGAAAAGAAATCATGATCTTCTTATTAGATGATGAACTTATTTTCCTTATTTTATGTTGAAAAAATGTGGTGAATAACTGGGCATAGCTCTTTGGCAATCCATACCTGAGTGCAAAGGCAAGACAGGGTAAGGTGGTGGTTAAGAACATAGGCTTTGGGGTCCCAAAGCCTAAGGTTTGAGATGTGGATTTTCCCCTACATGTTACGTGATGTTTTATTGCTTCATCTCTAAAGAAGAATAGTCGATAATATTTATCTTGAAGGGTTGTTTTAAGGTTCAAATAGGTTTGTGAATATAAAGTTCTTAGCACAGTGTTCTCAGCATTGTAAGCAATCAATAAATAGCTACTCTCATTATAAAGATGAAATTTCATATCAAACACTTTAAAATGAAAAGCCCAATACTTCAAAATGCAAACAGAGGATAAGCTTTAATTAGTTTTCTAGCAAAATAAAGTTCTGAAATAAAGGATAGCATAAATAACCCTCTAAAGTAAAGCCATCATGGACTTGAGACTGTGTCCATGGAAAGGAGTTGCTTACTGCAGTGATCATTGCTAATATCTACAATGTCAATTCCCCCATTTTTATTATTTTGGTTTCTTATAGTGATAACAGTGTCCAGAAAGGCTGCTGATTTCTGATTTCCTACATTCCACCTGAAGGTTGGCGGTCTCAGTCAGATGGCCCTTAATTGTGCTGGGTCCACCCGTTTCCTCTCAGTCTGACAGTTAAGCGTTTAATGTAGAAAGGGTAGCAGGGCATAATCCCAAGACCATGCCTCACATTCCAGAGAGTCTGAACCAGAGACGATTCCATGACACCTTCTTAATATGCATAAAATAATGTGATATTGGAGGTGCCAGGGCAGCAGACATCTGTCTTTAAATGTGCTCTTCCAAAAAATTGATGTATATGATACCCAGAAAAAAAACCTCGTATTTATTTGTGCATATGTGAATAGTAACCTGAAATACTTTCGTGTTTTAAGAGTGTTTCAGCACATAATATTAACGTGATTGTATTTTCAGAGGGATGAAAGGGACAAGTGAAACAATGGGGTGGATATGGGGTGACTCTGGAGGGAAGGACAAGATCAGGGAAAAGTGGTGGAGAGACTTTGCCATCCATTAGTATGGCTTTGTCAGCTTCAGTAGGATTTAACACGTTGTTCGCCTACTTGCTAGAGTTTTTAGAAAACTTTGGTGTAAAACCTCAACAAAAAGACTGAAGATGGGATACAAAAAAGGAAAGTCTGGTGAGTAAAATGATTTACTTCAATAAATCCCCAAATCCTACCACAAGTGGAATGATCATTTCAAATACTATAAGGGAGAAAATGAATCAGCCGTGTACTAACAATTACAGAATGAGACAATGATTCATATGAAAGGCAGCATAATTACTGTGAATATCATATTAGGTTTCAAAATGAGGGAAGAACATTTTAGTACTTTCTTGGCTAACGCTAAACATAATTGATTTATGATTAACATGAGGGTCCAGCTTATCTGGCAAATATATTGTATTTCATGTAGAAATGAGCTTAAAGGCTTTTTTTTTTTTTTTTTGCATTTCTGTGTGAAACCTAATATTCGCATACCAGGGAAGCGTGGAGGAACAGTGGCTGGAGCCACTGATGGACAGAAGCTGAGCATTAGGCATGCCAGAGCACAGCCCATCTGCCACACCGCAGTGGCAAGATCCACGCTGTGCCTCAGTTTGAAACAACGATAGGCAATGGCTTATTTATTCATGTATCTATTGATTTAAAATAAAAATTGGATTTATTGGAAAGAATAATATCTTTCCCCAGGCGATGCTGAGAAAATTTCTCAAGTCCTACTTCATAGGGAAACAGTGCATTCCATTCTAGTCCACAGCACACCCCAAACACCCTTCTGAAGTTATGGTTGCGCTATGAGCATCAATACTGTGTTTTAAGGTTTGGGAGAAATCATGTTGAGATTTCTCTGAACATAAGAAAAATTACCATGTTCTGTTAGGTTCCTTGAGTCATTGTACTGAAGTGACTATAGTTACTTAGTTAAGCAGAATTTATTTACTACTCTGTTTATTTGAGGTAAGGTAGGGTAGTGTTAAGATCATAAACCCAGTCAAACTTCCAGGGTTTGAATCCAGTTTCAGCAAAGTGTAAGCTGTGTGCTTTGGGAGAGTTGTTTAATCTATTTCTCAGTTTGCTTATCTTTAAAATGGGTGGTACCTGCCTTCTTGGTCAGCTATGATGATTAAATTAATACTTGCAAAGAGCATGGCACAGTGCTATTTGCTAAATAGACATTACACATTTGGGTCTTTTCAATAACTCCATGAAGAAAGCAAGAAATATAAAAGCAGAGGAGTTTTGCAATTGAAAAGACCTTAGAGTTTATCTGGTTCAAATCTCTTATTTTAAAGATGAAAAAGCACTTGAAGTGTTATCACTTAATAAAGTAATAAAACTATTTAGAATCAAAATACCCAAAATACCTGAAATGAGATAGAAGTTTATTTCTTTTCTGTACGAGAGAAACACAGATAAGAGAGTCTAGGACTTTTATGGGGACTCTATGGTCAGCAGAGACCTGGGCTCCTTCTGCTGTTCTATTCCGCCATTCTATGAATAGCTTTCATTCTCAGGGTTACCTCTTGGTCCAAAATGGCTGTTGGAAATTCTGTCCTCCTGTCAGCATTCTGGAATGCAGGTAGGAGGAAGGGAGAAATGACAAACAGGTGTTTTTTTTTGTTGTTGTTTGTTTTATTTTTGTTTTTTAAATGTGAGTTAGTGTTCTTTCAACAATCTTCTAGGATGCCCCATGTCACCTTTGACTTTATCTTATCAGCCAGAACTTGGACACATGTCATGCCTAGCTACAAGGGAGAATGACAAATGCTTTCAACTAATTGGCAATTAAAATTGTGGGTTTTCCCATTGAGAAAAAAGGAGTAATAAATATGGGATGGTAATTGATACTGTTTGTCTGTGTCCACACCCAAATCTCATCTTGAATCGTAGCTCCCATAATTCCCACATGTTGTGGAAGGGACCCAGTGGGAGATAATTGAATTATGGGGACAGTTTCCCTCATACTGTTCTAGTGAACAAGTCTCAAGAGATCTGATGGTTTTATAAGAGGAAACCCCTTTCACTTGGTTCTCATTCTTTCTCTTGTTCGCCACCAGGTAAGATGTGTCTTTTGCCTTCCACCATGATTGCGAGGCTTCCCCAGCCAGGTGGAACTGTGAGTCCATTAAACCTCTTTTACTTTTATTTTTATTTTTATTTTGTAAATTACCCAGTCTCTCTCAGTGGAGTGAAAACAGACTAATACAGTAATTAACTATTTCTGCTACCAGTAGGAGTTCATTTTTCCATCTTTTTTCCTCTTCACATTTTTTTTTTCTCTTGCCATGAATCCAAAAGAGCAGCCTTGGACTAAGACAAACCACACATTCATGTAGGAGAAAAGAAAATTTCTCTTTCTAAAAAGACGTTGCATCGTATATTAGGATATTGTTGCAAGAAACAAGTCAATTCACTCTGGACTAGTAGGAAAAAAGAAATCTGTTATAAATTACAATGATGTTTAATTAAAATCAAACAAAAGAATGAAGAAATTCTAAGAAAGGCCAGAAATTGAGAACATACTGGAAATACAGGCAGTGTTTTCTTTCAATTTCTTGTTATTGTTTCTTTCTGCATGTGATTCTTTTTCTTTTAAGATCTGTTTCCTCTGTGCCCAAGGTTAAATTGCCAGTGGGGAACAAATTGAGATTTATACCTAGATCTTCTAACTCACACTATTATATTCATTATTTTACAGTTCTGTACCTCCTCCATTGACAGATAGCAAGAGGGTCTCTTTTCCTTACCGATTCACTGTCATATGTATCTGACCACAATAACTGCCTGTTTGGATCACAGTCTTCAAATCTGACATTCAGAAATTCTTCAAATTCTGACATTCAGAAATGCTTATAGGGTCCATAATACTGCTTGGCATTGCACACTAAGCAATATTGTTCTTGCTCAGGTTCTTCTCAAGCAATGTATCTTCATTGATATTAAATGTTTCCACTGCCACATCACACTGATGACTCCCAAACATACATTTCCATTTTAGACCTCCCTCCTGAATTCATGGTCCTTATTTTTGTATGATTATTGGTCATTTTTCATTTGAGTGTTTCTTAGTATCCATAGTACCTTCAAATTCAACACATCCATAATCTCATCTTGAATTCTCTGGTTTGAACTGTATCAGTCCAAGCATCCAATAATCTTCCTGCCTCTTTACTTCTGCTGTCAGTTAATTACAGAGTCCTTCAGAATCTGTCACCTAAAGCTCTTATTTCTTATGTGTATTGCCTTAATACCCTTGTAATCTTGTTTTTGTACAATCTCAGCTGCCTTCTAAATCTTCTCCCAGTCTTCAGTCTTGTCTATCCTCTGCATTGTCTCAAGAGTAATCTTTTAACTCTCTATATATGATTATGTCACTTCCCTACTTAAATTTCATCAACATTTTCCATTTACCTGTAGAACAATGGCCAAATGTCTTGCTGGCCATGTAAGGCTATTTATTATCTGATTTCTTCATACCTAGCCAATCTCATATGGGTCTTGTAGAACTATCTGCAGTTCCCTAAATGAAACAACAAAGTTCACACTTCTGTGATATTGCACATGATTTTTATTTCCCTTCACCTTAAACACCCTTACTCTTCTCAGTCCTCTTAGTTAACTTCTACTCACCTTATGAAACTCACTTCAAACATCAGTTCTTCTCTGAAGGCTTCTCTGATCAGCACGCTGTCTCATCTCTTCATACTTTCCTCCATTTTCCCTTCAGAAGTTAGTTTCTTTCCTTTGCTGGGTCACATAGCATGATATTTAAAAAGTCAGAGGAACAGACTAAAGCAGATGCTACAGTTTTCTTTCAATGTCTGGTTATTCCTTGAGTAGTAAAAGGATTTAATCAGGGCATATGGTTGCCCTACTGAGAGCTACACTTTCCAACCTGTCTAAGCAGTATGGCCATGTGACTGAATTCTCTGCCAGTGGTTTGTGCACAGAACAGTGTGAGCAATTTCTGGAACATGTGATTTAAATAAAAGGTATGCACTTGCCTTATCCCTTTCCCCTTCCTGCTGACAGGAATGTGGGTACAATGAGCCTTTCTTGGTGAAATAATTTTATTTTTTCATGAGCACAGACTATTTTTTTTTCCAATTTTTATTTTAAGTTCAGGGACACATGTGCAGGATATGCAGGTTCATTTCATAGGTAAATGTGTGCCATGGTGGTTTGCTGCACAGATCATCCCATCCCCTAGGTATTAAGCCCAGTATCCACGAACAATTCTTCCTGATGAATGAGTCATTTTTGACAATAAAGATGTATATAACACACCAGGATGGCAGACCAGCAGGGCAGAAGAGGCCTTGGTCCCTGATACTATGGGTTATCGTATGTGCCCTGGACTGCTTACAGTGAGACTGCTGTGTGATAAAGATACTCTTCTTTATTGCTTAAGCCCCTGTTATTATTATTATTTTATTTTACTTTAAGTTCTGGGATACAGGTGCAGAATGTGCAGGTTTGTTACAAAGGTATACATGTGCCATGGTGGTTTGCTGCACCCATCAACCCATCATGTAGATGCATTACTTATTTGTCCTAATTGCTCTCCCTCCCCTTGCCTCACACCCCCCGACAGGCGTTGGTGTTTGATGTTCCCTTCCCTGTGTCCATGTTTTCTCATTGTTCAACTCCCACTTATGAGTGAGAACATGCAGTATTTTGTTTTCTGTTCCTGTGTTAGTTTGCTGAGAATGATGGTTTCCAGCTTCATCCATGTCCCTACAAAGGACATGAACTCATCCTTTTTTATGGCTGCGTAGTATTCGGTGGTATATATGTGCCACATTTTCTTTATCCAGTCTATCGTTGATGGGCATTTGGGTTGGTTCCAAGTCTTTGCTATTGTGAACAGTGCTGCAATAAACATACATGTGCATGTGTCTTTATAATAGAATGATTTATAATCCTTTGGATATATACCCCGTAATGGTATTGCTGGGTCAAATGGTATTTCTGGTTCTGGATCCTTCAGGAATCACCACACTGTCTTCTACAGTGGTTGAACTAATTTACGCTCCCACCAACAGTGTAAAAGTGTGCCTATTTCTCCACATGCTCTCCAGCATCTGTTGTTTCCTGACTTTTTAGTAATTGCCATTCTAACTTGCATGAGATAGTATCTCATTGTGGTTTTGATTTGCATTTCTCTAATGACCAGTGATGATGATAAGCCCCTGTTATTTAAGATATTAGTATCCTAATACAAATATTATGATATAGCAGGTCCTGTAGCCTAGCTAACATACCTGCTCCACTGTGAGACTATAAAAGGAGTTCATATTTATCTTTGTACACCTAACACCTAGCCCAGAGCCTAAAACACAGTGCACCATCAGGAAAATGTTTAGAGCAGAGATATGGTTGTAAATGGATACAAGTTACAACTTAACTGTGAAAAAAAAATAACATTCTTTGTTTCCCTATAATTAACATAAGCTTACTCAAGTCCTCATTTTCTGTTGATGAGGACCAACTCATTATTGTCAATTTAAAGTAACTAGCACTTGCAGTTAAACTTTAAGTCTCTTTTGGGTAACAACTTAGTTAATTATGATTCTGCAATCCTGACCATCCTGGCGGGTGGTGATGGTGCTTGTCTTGTGTTTCTTTCTGGCATGGGGAGCCAGCCACCTGGCCTGCTGGGCCTCCTGGCTCCAACCCAGGTGTCACTGATTTCTCCTGGTCTTGGGCATTGGTCTCTGTCCCTGCTGCTGAATCTACACTTTATCTTGGCCTCTAGTTCTTATCCCCACTGCACAGCCTTTTTGGGGTTTTCAATCCCAGTCTTGTCTGACTTCCTCTAAAATTGCGAGGAAACCTGACTGCTGCATCCACATCATCTGGAGTGCTGGGGCTCTCTGACGAAGCTCTCAGGTCCATCTGCCTAGTCACCCCTTTCAGCCACTGCCATTTCAGGCACCATGTGGGATGGAGGACTTCTCTACTCAACTTCTGAGTTATACTCCTAATAGCCAGGCAATTATCCTTCTGGGATCTCTCTCTTCAAACTTATCTGGGATTGATCCCAGAACAGAAAGATCATTGAGAAGGAATCTGAGACGTTATCTCAGATTTTCATCAGTATATCCAGAGATGTCTCCTTCCCTCCAGTAATTCCTCCCAATAATTACTTAGCCCAGAGAGATGGAGCACGAGGCCTTTTTCTCAGGCATAGTCTCTATTTAGACTCTAATAAGTCACCCTCGATTCTTCCTTCCTCACCACTGGCTGACATATAATCTCCTTTGTGTTTGGAGAAATTGCTTGTCTTTCATGATGCAGTTTTCCTTAGTCTAAGGCTTATGGCATACATTTCAGGATATCAGTCTTCCAGACTTCGGCTCTTTATATGCAAAACTAAGCTTTTTGTGATTTGTGATGCCTTTTTCTCTCTTAAAACCCTCTTTCCTGGTTTTTAAGGCAACTGGCTCCAAGACAAACTGAAAAAAAAAATGAGTTCAGAGCGTCAGTTAACTTTGCCATTCTCTTTTCCTTTCCCAAGATAAAGAAGGTCATTGCCAAAGAGAAGTGTTGCTAAAGAAACTTTCTGTTATTACTGCAAAATTCCCCCCACCTTCATTACAGCGGTTGTAACAGATTGATTCATACAAAGAAGTTGGTTTTTGTATACAAAACAGCATGATATTATATTTGCATGTGAAAGATAAAAACACTTCCCACAAAACCTCTGTTTTCCCATCTTCCTCAATAGCCCAAACAGGCTGGAAAAGCAAAAGAAGACCAGAAACAATACTATGAGTTCACCAAACTATTTTATTTTTCTCCTGGGCACACAGGAAGACATATATTTCCCAGTAGCTTCTGGAGTGTAGGTGGACTGTGTCACTGAGCTCTACAGCTGAAAAGTGAGTGGAAGTGATGTATACCACTTCCAGGTGTGGCCATTAAAAGTCTCTGTGTGATCTTTGCTCCTGCAACCACATGGCAGGAAGAGAAGGCCTTCGAGATGGTGGAACACACAATGGAAACAGTCTGAATCCTGAGTTGATCACTTGGAGGAGTTGTTCAGGAGATCTTTTGGCCAGGAACTTCAGCTCTGGATTTCATATATTGTATTATTGTATTAAGCCACTCTGACATTGGGGTTATTACAAGTTAGTGTTGAATAATTTTTCTTCTAACTTAGAAAAATTAGTACTTTTGCTAAAATTACTTTAAAAAGAAAACAAGAATTAAAGGATTAAGAACTGCAATTAGAGAAAAGCTATTGAGAGGAAAGAAAGAGGGAAGTTGGAGTTGGGTAACTGTCTTGACTGGGATCCATGGCAGGGATGATCAGAAGAGAGAAGTTCTTGGAGGTGTTAAGGGCTATAGACATTTTAAGAACTAAGATGGCTAATATTTAGTTAAAATGGTTTTAGAATGTAATATTTGATACAGAGAAAAGAATATATAGTGATGTTAACTTTGAAGCATAATAACAAATCAAACACTTGTGAATCATTCCCAGCCTAAGAACCAGTACATTATCATTGTTGTTGAAACTCTAAGTATATGGATACATTTTAGAAACATGATAAAGTAAGGCAAGTCCCGGAAGATTATATACTAAGTGATAACATTTTTTGTGAAGCTCAAAACAGGCAAAATAAAATAATAAGGTATTTTTGGAAGCATACATGTTTAATTTTTAAGTTGCTATTAAACCTTCAGGGAAACTTTATTCGAATTTTGTTGGTATTCTGGGATTAATACCATGGTAGTCTCAGATATAGTAGAGAAAACTTACAACATGCATGAAAGTTAGAAAATTATGACAAAGCAGAAACTGGAGGACAGAGGTTATTATAATCAACATGATCTACCCACTTATCCTGAATCCCTAGAGATACAGAAAGATGGACCCTGAATTTCCTACCATAAGTGAAAGATTCAAATGAATAATTTAGAGGACTTGGGGGCATCCAGGGAGCTGGCACCTGGAATATAGTTGAATAAATTTAGCTCTTTTTTTATTTCATGCCATTGTCACAATTAAAAAAACAGGTTTTTACTTTTGATTTGTTTCCCTTAAGAAGCTACAAAGTTTCTGAGAAGGGTGAAGAAAGAATACTGTTGGTAAAAACAGTCTTTGAAAAACCCATATTTGAAGAAGTTGACAATTTTTAAACTATTGTTTAATGAAGATAACATTCATTGAATGCCTACTATATTGCAGTCACTGTGTAAAAGCTTTTGCTCTTCCTTCTCATTCTTGCCATATGTTTAAGGTCTTAACAGAAGCAATGCTTGACAAACAACTACAGTCATTCTTTTTTTAAATTGACAGCGTGCTAATGGAGGACCTGAGATAACGTGGACTATTATCACTGAGTCTTTATCAGAATCTTTAGAACAGAGGGGCAGGCGCTCTTCCCAGTGAAGAGTGACTTGGCACATTATAGCCAGGGTGCAAAGATGCAAAGACAGTCTTTCTAAGAAATTGGTTTTGTTGCTGCTCAGGGTTTTTTTTTTTTTTTTTTTTTTTTTTTTTTTTTTGGCTTACGCTGCCCTTACCTGCAAAGGAGAGAACTTATAATTTAACAGAGAAGGGCCTAGGCTGGCATGAAGGGGTAGCCCACTTCTGTCCATAGCTTGTTGTGTTATCTTGGTCATGTCACTCCATTTTTTGAAGTTTCTGTTTCTTCATCTGTTAAGTGAAGAATACTAATACTGATCATAGTATATTTTGTAAAAATAAAATAAATAGATATGAATAAACTTTATCAACTCTAACATACTCTACAAATATAAGAGCCTCACAATTAGAAAGCTGCAGAAGGATTACACTGAGTGAGACATAAACTGGACTCCAAGGCCTTTGAAGTCATGAAGTCATTTCCAGGTCTAATTTTTGTTCATTCGTTAAACTAATATTTATTGAGCATCTACTAAGCCAAGTGTTGTTCTAGTCACTTGGGATACATCTTTAAGAAAGCAGCCACAGATTCAGTTCGATGAGTCTTTATCTTATAATCTTTGCATAGATTTAATTCTAGAAAATGCTCATGGAATCCTGAAACCTTGATATAAACCTATGAAAATTATGTTGTAAAGAGAAATAGTATAAAATATTTAGCCATTAGAATATGCTCTTAGAAAAATATCTTATTAACTGTGTTGACCTCATATTAATGTAGCTTTCCTGAAGTGCTCTCTTACTGTGAAAAATTTCTAAATCCCTTTGTTTATCAAGAAAGTTATAGGAAAGCTGACCAGGATAAGGTACCCTGTTGAGATAGATGTTGTGTGTATGTCTCTTTAAGGATGAATGAATCAATGACTCCTCTGAACGAGCTTGAGACATGCCGAAGAAAACCCATTTTGGGACCTCACTTTAAATCTAGTTCCATTTTTGGATAATATTTTAACCTGTCCCTTTGTCTTTTTCTGTTTCGTTTCCTTAAGCTATTTCCTGATTGAGAACTTTGATGTGTGCGGCCTGACTTCATAAAACTTTAGCGACGGTTCTTCCATTCTATTATTTTCTGAGAATTTCCTTCAAATCTCACAGAAGATATTCTAGCCTTTGAGGCTGACATTGACTCTCATTCTTTATGAGAATTTGAATTTCATTCTTTATAAATTTGCTTCTGGCCAAATTTTAAATACACTTTGACTTTTCAGATGTTCTGGAAGAGGACGTCTGCAATCCCGCCCTGTGCGGCTCTGCTGGTGATGTGCTACACTCTGTCACACACCAGCCTTTTTCAAACCTAGTTGTATTGGTAAATAGCACTCATGAAATTCTACCGTTTCCAAGACTTTAGGTCCTGTCCTCATTTAGTCCTTTGGGAAAGTCTTTTGAATAGAGGAAAAGGCAGATCAGCCCTACTGATTTTGGTCAGGTATATGGTATACATCCTAGGAAATTTTTTTTTTCCCTATCCAAACACTACCTATTGATAAAACTACTTAGCATGTTGCAACCTATGTGTACTTCTTACTGGAGTGTGGGCAGATTCCTTAGATGTCTGGAACTAACTTAAAAATCTTGATTTCACATAATCTAAGCATCCTTCACTGATGTAGTAATTTTCACAGACTAGCAGACAGCCTTTTGTGGCTCCTGTGATCCCCATGCCTTTGTGTAGTCCCCTGTCCCCTCTCCTTGAGTGTGGGCAGGAGCTGGGATTTGCCTCTAGCCATGTAGAATATAGCACAGGTGACAAGCTGTCTGTGATTATCTGTATGTGCTCATAAGCATAAGATGTTACATAAGATTGTAATGCTTGTCTGACAAGGAGATTCCCTCTCTTTTGTTAAATTTGATGAAGTAAGCGGCCATGTTGTAAGCTGACCGTGTAGAGGGTCATGTGTCAGGAAACTGAGGTTGACATCTGGCCAACAGGCAGCAGGAAATGAGGAGCCCCTGACCCAAATACCTGTAAGGAACTGAATTTTGCCAGTAACTGTGTGAGCTTGGAAGTGGGTCTTTCCTCAGCCAAGCCTCACATAAGACCACAGCCCTGGCTGAAAATGTTGATTTCCATCTTGTGAGACCCTGAGCAGAGGATCTAGCTAAGCTGTCTACAGAAACTGCATCTACAGATCTACAGAAACTGTGAGATAATAAGTGTGTGTTGTTTTAAACTGCTAAGTTTATGGTAAATTTTTATGCAGCAATAGATAACTAAGAAAGAGACTAAAGCTTTGAGACTGACAATGATCTGACAGATCTCCAACCACAGGAAAAACAGGATTGGCAGTTGCCTAGGAATCATCTAACTAGGTGGATATTTTATGAGTCAATTAGGAAATCTTGGACAAACAGCCTTAAACTACATAAGAACTACATAGAACTACATAAGAACTACACAGAATGATCTAACATTGCTAAATGTCAGTCTATGTGATAAACACAGGAGAAAATAGTCACTACTTCTCATGGCATTCAGGGAGGTATGAAAACAGGCAAAACTTTACTAGGCCTCAAATAATGGTTAGAAATTGCTTCAGTGGTCAAAGTTGTGGGAGAAAGGTGTCTTTCATTCAGGATAAATAGCATAAACAAAGGTGACAGATGAAGCAATGTATTTGAGAGAAAAATGATCAAAATGTCTGGATGATCCAGAAGTTTCAGGAATGGGATAGTGTGGGATAGTGTGAGGAGCACAGTAGTTAAGGAATAGGGAGATTATCTTGTAGAATACTCTCCCTTCCCTTCCCTTCCTCTTTTCTTTTCTTTTCTTTCCTTTTCTTGAGATGGATTCTCACTCTATCACCCAGGCTGGAGTGCAGTGGTCCGATCTCAGCTCAATGCAGCCTCCACCTCCTGGGTTCAAGTGATTCTCCTGCCTCAGCCTCCCAAGAAGCTGGGATTACAGGCATGTGCCACCATGCTCAGCTAATTTTTTGTATTTTTAGTAGAGATGGGGTTTCACCATGTTGGCCAGGCTGGTCTTGAACTCCTTACCTCAGGTGGTCTGCCCATTTCGGCCTCCCAAAGTGCTAGGATTACAGGCTGGCTGTGGAACACTTTTTTTTTTTTTTTTTTTTGAGATGGAGTTTCACTCTGTTGCCAGGCTGGAGTGCAGCAGTGGCACAATCACAGCTCACTACAAGCTCTGCCTCCTAGGTTTAAGTGATTCTCCTGCCTCAGCCTCCTGAGTAGCTGGGACTACAGGCGCGTGCCACCACGCCCAGCTAGTTTTCGTATTTTTAGTAGAGACTGGGTTTCGTCAAGTTGGCCAGGATGGTCTTGGTCTTTTGACCTCGTGATCTGTCCTCCTCGGCCTCCCAAAGTGCTGGGATTACAGGCATGAGCCACCGCACTGGCCTGAACACTTTTAATACAGAATAAGAAGTCTAAAGTCTATCCTTTCAGCCTGTGGTATCTGCTCCCTTTCCTACCCTAACCCAAGTAACTGCTTTCGTCTGTTTTGTGTATTGTGTTATTTTCAATATTTCATTTAAACAAAGGGTTCCACGGCTGAAAACAATATGTGAACTTACTCTGGAAATGTGGAGCCTCTTATTTCTTTTGAGCAGAGTTGTTATTAAATTTCTATTCTACAATTCATCTGGCTATACTTTTCAAGTGGCATTGAAAGAAGGATAAATTGAAGTTATGGGGGACCAATTATAAGGTTATTGCAGTTATTTACTCTCTGAAATGGGTTCGTTGATGTAGGCAAAACAGGATTTTGCAATAGGATTTAGGGATTTAATTGTGCTTAGACCAGAGCCTTGCACACTTGAGACTCTCAATAAATATACGTTGAATTGTAGAGATTTAACAATAGGACTCAAATCCAGACAAAACAAAAAATTGCTAGAGAAAATATTGTCGATGAACCACATTAAAAAATACCACTCTTGGAGGGGAAAGTTGAATGGAAATATTCCATAAAGATAACAAGAGATAGTATTTTGGTCATTATGTTGAAAACTATCATTAGAAGTTTGATATTATAACATCAGCTTTTGCTAAGAAACAAATTATTTTACTATATGAATTTCCTGAATGAATTTTCTTGCAATAAATAATAAACTCTTTGATCTGCTTTACTGAATAAAATCTGCAAAGTTCTACGTTATATATTGTTATTTTGAAAGTCAAAGGGAACAAAATTATGCTTATTTGAAGTTTCCTAATGCTCATTAAGACTAACAAAGCAAGGCTGAAAAACCAAGAGAAACAGACACATCACCAAATTAATAACCTTCACAAAATGATAGCCATCAATTATTTCTTTGTTTAAGAAAAGGAATGAAGTTTTTAAAGATAGTACCTTAAAAATGAAACATATATTCTAGGAGTATTCAATATGAATAAGGAATATTTTAAACCAGAATCTCTTTAGCCTTCTTAATTAAAGTATTCCAGTTATCTTTTAAAGAGATTTAGAATACATAGGGAATTTTTTTCTTATTTTCATTAGCTCTAATTAGTAACAACACCAAGTTTATAAAGTAAATACATCAATACCAGCTTCTTGAAAATAACTTTGTCTTTCCTGGAACTTGGAATAGTGCTCAGATCCTCATAACACTCAATGCATTTGACTGACTGATGTTTGAAAACACAAATAGATGCCAGTTATGGTTGATACAATTTCTCTTATTTGTGGAGTATGATGGTAATCTCTGCAGTCTAATTCTCAGTTTATTTCCTCTCAAACATTTTATAAAATGCATCTCAGAAATAATTAGAATATGGTTTAAGGAAAAAAAAATCTTAATCTAACTTTTTTTCCTATATTTTCTTTCACAGTGTCTTCAGAAAAAAATCTGTAAATGGCCGGGCGCGGTGGCTCAAGCCTGTAATCCCAGCACTTTGGGAGGCCGAGACGGGCGGATCACTAGGTCAGGAGATCGAGACCATCCTGGCTAACCCAGTGAAACTCCGTCTCTACTAAAAAATACAAAAAACTAGCCGGGCGAGGTGGCGGGCGCCTGTAGTCCCAGCTACTCAGGAGGCTGAGACAGGAGAATGGCCTGAACCCGGGAGGCGGAGCTTGCAGTGAGCTGAGATCCGGCCACTGCACTCCAGCCTGGGCGACAGAGCGAGACTCCGTCTCAAAAAAAAAAAAAAAAAAAAAAAAAAAAAAAAAATCTGTAAATGCATAGGCTTTTTTTCTATTAATTATCCAGCAGTTTTTGAATTTGGGTGACTCCTGGCTTATATCTGCTTAATAGTGATTGCTTTCCCAAGAGGCTAAGAATATGAAAATTTTACAACCCAGTAGAGGAAAAGTGTCAAGGCTATAAAGACATCTTCTGAGTCCTATTATGTGAGAGAAAACAAATATTTCATATAAAATATATGATCTTTTTCCTTTAAAAAACAACGTTTAAAATGTACTTTTTCCTTCCTTTGCTAAAAATACACACTAGCAAAGAGTAGTAAAGGAAAATAATGAAATGCTGGAAAGATTGGTGTATCCTGATGATAAGGAAGATGAGGTATTTGGACCAAAGGACTGTATATCTTACTTTTGATGCCTAAACTTAAATGACTAAAAGTCATTATCTTTCAAAACTTTGAAACATGTGTGAAGGCATGCACATATAATTATTGTGGTTGAATGTTATTTTTGTTCTTACTCAACTTTCTTTTTAGTGTAGCCCTCCTATTTTACAAAACTGACAATGTTGACAAGATCATCTTTATGGGTATTTCACTTGATATGTGGGAAATTGATCTGCAATTCAGAAAGTCAGTAGGAAAGTCTGGAAGCCAATAAATCCTTTAGAAATCTCAAGGTGACTGAGTACAAAAAAATATTAGATAAAATCCAGCAATGATGGATAAGAGATCCAGGCTATTTTGGGCTTTACATCAGGCAAGCAGGGACCAGATAGCTCGCATCCATAGGGTGGAGAGACCATAACTGGAGATCACTTTGCAGTTGTGTGAACTCATAGAAAAGAAACATGGAGGAAATCCAGAAAGGAGAAATAACAGTGATAAAGAGAACTAAAGCACTGATTGGTGAGGAGAGTAAAGCCACTAAATGTCTTCAGTTGAGTGAAGATTAAATGCATATTTGTGAAGCCCAAATGAAGAGAGAACCTGTTTAGCTTAATATGCCCATAGTTAAGAAAGAGATGATTTTCAAGGAAAAGTTTCAAGGAACTTATTAGAAGATACCTCAACATTTTTTAACAGAAATATTAGTTTTGACAAAGCAGTAACTGTAAAAATGACTTATGACAATAAATATAAGAATATTTATTGAATTGCATTTCAATTTATATAAAATTTACATTATTTTATAAATCCTTGCTTTCATCATACTTGTCAGCCATAGACTGTTAGGAACTATTAGACAACATTTAATTATGGGAAAAAAAAGAAAAAGAGTCTTGAAGTTTCATTAGTTCTCAAACTTTTGGTCTCAGCACTTCTTTATACTTTTAAAAAATATCAAGGTTTTCAAAGAGTATTTGTTTTAATAAGTTATAGCCATTGCTATTTATCATATTTAAAATTAAGCCTATGACAATTTTGACATTTATTTATTACTTTATTAAAAATAATGATAATAAGCTCATTACATGTTAACATACAGAACATTTTTTTAAAATTTTACTTTCCGTTCTGGGATCCATGTGCAGGATGTGCCGGTTTGTTACACAGGTTTATGTGTGCTGTAGTGGTTCACTGTACCTACTGACCTTCTCTAGGTTCCCTCCCCTCACCCTTCACCCCACAACTGGCCCCGGTGTGTGTTGTTCCCCTCCCTGTGTCCATGTGTTCTAATTGAATAGAACATGATTTTAATGAAAAGTGACTATAGAGGAGAAGAGTGGCATTGTTTTACATGCTTACAAGTGTCTTTAATGTCTTGCTTAATAGAAGATAGCTGGGGTTCTACATTTACTTTATTGGGATACGTGTTTTTTTGGGTGAAGTATATGTAGAAAGTCCAGCTTCACACAGATGTAAATGGAAAAAGAGAGGAAATTTTTCTAGCTTTTTCGTATAACTGTGGATATTCTTTTTGATATACACTAATACCTAAGAAGTTGTAGTTTTTTACGGGTTGGTTGCACTGTGGAATCTGACACCACCCCAGTAAACTTTTAGGGCTCTGTAACATTAAAATTCATTTGTCTGTCTTGCATTTTTAATGGGTCTTTTATGATTTTGTAATGTTTATGCACTGGTCATTTGAAAAATATTTGTTCTGTGAGTTATTCCGATTTTCCTAAGGTTGACACATTTCATTATACAATATTGAAAATTCACATACATTAATATTACCACTGATCCATACAGAAGTTTTCAAGTTTTAGAAAGCTGTGAAGTTCACGGTTATGAATGAAAGTTTTTCAAACTTTGAAATTCTCCTGAAATTGAGTTTTATCATCGGCCACATATAAAGTCAGTTGTTTTCTTGAAGTGATAAGCTCACTTTGTTCATTTTCAAGAAAAATTTTTCCAACTCTCAATCTGAATAGCTTTAGTTTGTCTTTCAATCTTTTTTTAAAAAAGTAAAAATGGCGAGTTCAGCTTACAACTCAAAGAATTACACAGTGTTTTGTTGTTGTTGTTGTTGTTGTTTTTTCTGAGAGGGAGTCTCGCTCTGTTGCCAAGGCTGGAGTGCAGTGGCACGATCTCGGCTCATTGCAAGCTCTGCCTCCTGGGTTCACGCCATTCTCCTGACTCAGCCTCCCAAGTAGCTGGGACTACAGGCGCCCACCACCACACCTGGCTAATATTTTTGTATTTTTAGTAGAGACGGGGTTTCACTGTGTTAGCCAGGATGGTCTCGATCTCCTGACCTCATGATCCACCCACCTTGGCCTCACAAAGTGCTGGGATTACAGGCCTAAGCCCCATGCCTGGCCCACACAGTGGTTTTTCTCAAATCATTGTCCTTTGGTGTGCAGCCAAAACACTCTGTGCAGCTTTCCCATTTCATCACACAGAATATTAAAAATATTTGTACTCATGGGCCAAGAGTTAGTACAATTAAGTTTGCACTGACTCCTCAGATGCATTCCTGAGTGAAACTGGCTGGATTCTGTGGCTATTGTGAGTACATGGAGGTGAAGAGCATGAGGACTGCTAGTACGGTTTGGATTCATGCTAAAGCACCAACAATTTTACCCACTACAAGTGCAAACGTCAACATAATGTTAAAGTAAAATAATATCTTAGCATAATTGTGAAAATAGTTTGACCTTGTAGACTCCCCAAAAGTTCTCAGAGACTTTTAGTTTTGAGAAGCACAAATGTTGAAAGTGAATCACTAGGAGTTAGAGCAAAGGCTGTCACTCCTATTTTCACCATTTCGTTCCTAACCTAAATCCAAGTATCTTTTCTGTCCTTTTTTTTTCCTTTTCTTTTTTCTTTGTTTTTTTTTTTTTTTTTTTTTTTGAGAGGGAGTTTTGCTTTGTTGCCCAGGCTGGAGTGCAGTGGCATGATCTCGGCTCACTGCAACCTCCACCTCCTGGGGTTCAAACGATTTTCCCACCTCAGCCTCCCCAGTAGCTGGGACTACAAGTGCACGCCACCATGCCTAGCTAATTTTTGTATTTTTAGTAGAAATGGATTTTCACCATGTTGGCCAGGCTGGTCTCGAATTCCTGACCTCAGTTGATCCACCTGCCTTTCCTGCCTTTGCCTCCCAAAGTGCTGTGATTACAGGCATGAGCCACCACATCTGGCCCCATGTATCTTTTCTGTATGAAAAATAGCATATATGGGCTCCTGGTTCAGAATGCAACCACACTTGAGAGCATACCATACCTTGCAAGGCATATTCTCACAATAGGGGCTGCAGTGGAGTCTTCTATAGCTCATTCTAGCACTAAGCCAGTAAACAAGCCCTGGAATGTGTAAGGAGGTGTAAGTGACTCCAATTATTTTAGGAAAAGGCAGAAGGAAGATTTATGACACTAACTCAGGATGCTGTCATAGGCTTCTTCCTGCAGGTGTCCCAGCATCCTGGAAGAGGCTCTGGGTTTGGAAACCGAATTAGAGCTGACAATTGGATGAAAAGCTAAGACTTCTCAATGTGGTCATGCAAGTCAATTTTCTGTTCATTAGGTCAGATTGAGAAAATTTCCCCCAGTCCTAAATTTCCACAGATGTTATTGGACTGTTCATCTATTTCATCCCTAAGGATTCAAGAAGGTTTAGATGTTACTTCTTTAATCATTGTTTAGATACTGCTTCTTTCATCATTGAAGGGTATACCAGCATGCTAAAGTACTACAAGTTGAGCATCCCTAATCCAAAAATCTCAATTCAAAATGCTTCAGAATTTGAAATTTTTTCAGTGTCAACCGATTCCCCAAAGTGCAAAATTCCATATCTGATTTAATGTAATGGGTTGCAGTCAAAATGCAGGCCCACAACACACAGTTTATTCAGCCTCCCCAAAGGAAAAAAGACTCCCCTAGCCCCTTTTAGCTGCAATATATCTTTCCCAGGTACACCCATATTCCCCCATGCAAGCATGCCCACAAAGGGTAATAAAATGGCAGGTGTGTAGGCTGAATGCACCAACAGCAGGTTCTCCACAACACCCCACATGAGGTCAAGACCTACATTCATTACTGACTGTCATTTTCATTTATTCTGTGCTCTGTGGTGTAAATGTATTGTTGAAAATGTCAAAGAGGCCTGAAAAAACCCCTATGGGTAACATTGATAAGAAAAATGGCCAGGCGCAGTGGCTCACGCCTGTAATCCCAGCACTTTGGGAGGCCAAGGCGGGTGGGTCACAAGGTCAGGAGATCAAGACTATCCTGGCCAACATGGCTAAACCCCCGTCTCTACTCAAAATAAAAAAAATTAGCTGGAAGTGGTGGCGGGCGCCTATAATCCCAGCTACTCAGGAGGCTGAGGCAGGAGAATAGCTTGAACCCAGGAGGCAGAGACTGCAATGAGCCGAGATCACGCCACTGCACTCCAGCCTGGTGACAAAGCAAGACTCTGTCCCAAATGAAAAAAAAAGAAAAAGAAAAAGAAAACAGGAAGCATTTGTGTTTTTGTAGTACAAAAGGCCAAACTGCTGGAGAAACTGGATGGTGGTATAAGTGTGAAACGTCTTGCAGTAGAGTATGGTGTTGGAATGACCACCATATATGACCTGAAGCAACTGAGGATAAACTGTTAAGTTCTATCCTGAAAGTGATAAACACAAATTATGCATATGCAAATATTCCCAAACCTGAAAAAAAATCCCAAATCTGAAACACTTCTGGTCCCAAGTATTTTGTATAAAAGATACCCAAATATATGAGTTGTTCTCTCTAGGCTGGAGTTGAACACGGGAAAGGCTGCCATTGAAATGGACTTCCTGATTTCACTGAGGATCACAGGATTCAGGAGTGGTGAGGCCCAGTTTTACCACTTAACAGAGGCCGAGTACCTGTGGTTGTCCCAATTAGCTGATAAATAGATGGTTGATAGAACTTTTAACCACAGAGATCTTTGGCAACACTGACTCTTTCCTTAGGTTCCTTCAGACTCTTTCCCTGAACCATCCCTAAAGGCCTGTTCTTTTTCTTCATCCTCCTCAATTGCTTTTGCATTATATCCTTATTTTTGTTTGGAAGATGTTACAACTCAAATATGCAAAGAAATTTTGTACCTTAGTATTTTTGCAAGAATAGACAAGGGTATACTTTACAAATTAGCCCTATATTAAAAATCTATAGAATAGCATAGACCTCTCCAAATTTGTCACTTCAACCAAATGGTGAAATTGAGATCACTCATATATAGCCTAATACATGAAATAATTCGAGGTATGAACTTGAGGTATGAACTTAATCAGACTTTTTTTTTCTCATGATGCTTTTTAAAGTCTAAGACAGAAGTTACAAATATTTCTTCCATAAAGTGCCAGATAGTAAATATTTTAAGCTTTGTGGGCCATATGATTTCTACTACAGCTGCTCAACTCTGCTGTCATAGTGGGAAAGCAGCCATAGATAGCCTGCAAAAGAATAGGTGGGCTATGTTTTAATAAAACTTTATTTACAAAGGCAGGCAGCATGCCGTAATTTGCTGATCCCTGCTGTAAGTTCATGCTTTACTTTCAGCATCTAGTAACTTCTATTCCATGTTTTTTTCACAAATCCATTTGGAAGATACACCCATATCCTCTAGTTATTCACTATCTGGTCTTGTATTTATATTCAAACTTTAGATTCCCATCTTTCACTACTGAAACTTTTAAAAAGGATATTATTATTTTTTATATAGTTATTGTTTATTGGTCATATCTAGTAATTTTTTTGCATATTTTCTGCCTTGATGCTCTCGCTATTTTAACAGCGGATATTAGGGCCAGAGTTAAGATTTGAGTAGACCACTTAGCAACACATGCTGGCCTATCAAAAAGAAAGTATGAGACTTGTTAGCAGATGTTCTTCAGAATTGCAAACAGCTGGTGTGATTATATGACATTACTGGTCTCTATCCTCCTACGGTCAACTACTGGGAAATTAGGGTTACCTGGGACCCATAACTAATGGGGCTCAGAGGGTATTCAGGTTACTCTGAGGGTATCCCTGAAGATGCCCAGAAAATATGAGAGGCATTGAACTGGCAAGATGGAATTCTCCATAGAGGGCAGGAAAGCTGAGTGGTCCAAGCTAACACTCTCTAGGTGGAGAGTGAGGACTGGGGAAAGGTGGCAAAGTCTGGGAGAATAAACATGTTAATAAATCTCATTCCAATACCACAGTGAAATGCAGCTTACTTAAAGGAAGGCATCAATAAAGTACAACCTTAATTCCTAAGTAAAATTTGACTCCTGATTTAACATAATTTTTAAAGGATAAAATGCTTGTAGGTGTGATAATTTATTGAATTATTGAAAATATAATAATGAGAACTAATACTCCCAACACTGAATGTAATAATAATTTTTGCTAACTTCATTTCCTTTTTTTCATACATTAAATAGTACAGTTTAGTATGACTTGGAGAGTTTATTACAATTTTAAAGGGAAGCAGCTTAATATTTTTTTCTATTTCTCTTTCCTACTTGAATAGTTTTCTCTACCCATGACCCATCTTTAATGTGCACAATCCATGATGTAATAAAACAAACTGTCAAGAACAATTAGATCAAATTAAAACTATTCAGAAGAAAGTATTCATCACGTGCTTGGCAAAGTTTGTGGCTTCATCCAAACTAAGTGTAAAACTAAAACAGAAGTCCTTGGTCTTTTACTGTTGATTTTCTACCATGCGACTATACAGATTTCAAAAGCTGTTTTTTTGATTGGAATTCTATCTTTCACACACATTGAATTAATTTTCTTAGCATTTTGCTGATTGTTCCACTACCTTTTAATTTAAAAGAGAAACCCAGAAAAATGTCACTTGCTTTGTTTTTAATTTTCAGAATACATTTTAACATTTCTTCCATTTTGTTATCCACCAGCATCACTGCTATTTTCTATCTAGTCTTCTATTCTCATGCAATTACCCTGGAGATGTTTCCAGGGACAAATCATGGCTGTTATGTATTTATGCATTGGAATTAAAGTATATAGGAAGAGCAAGACCTGAGACAATTCTTTGACTATTAGATTATGGTGTTTAAGTTTCTTTTTTTAAATGTATGCATTCATTTTTTTCTTCATTGACAAATATTATTGAATGCTTACTGTAGAAAATCCATTGGGTTGAGATGAAGGTGGGGAAGAGATAAAAAGATATATATGGTACAATTGTCTTTTGAGAATCATAGAATTTTAGAGCTTTGAATGCATTATCTGGATAACTCATTTCAATTTTAAGGGACGATAACATTTTTGGTTTGTTTTCTTCTCCTACTTCAATAGTTTTTTCTACCCACTGCTGCCCATCTTTCACACACAAAATGTATGATGTGGTAAAAGGAAACATTTCAACTAGAAACCGAATTCAACCTTTTCATTAGACATGTGAGAAATCATAGCTCAGAGGTAGTTTTTGCTTTGTTTTGTTTTGTTTTGTTTTTTGAGACCGAGTCTTGCTCTGTTGCCCAGTCTGGAGTGCAGTGGTGCGATCTCGGCTCACTGCAACCTCCGCCTCCCGGGTTCAAGCGATTCTCCTGCCTCAGCCCCGCAAGTAGCTGTGGGACTACAGGTGCCCGCCACCATGCCCAGCTAATTTTTGTATTTTTAGTAGAGACGAGGTTTCACCATGTTGGCCAGAGTGGTCTCAATCTCTTGAGCTCATTATCCGCCCGCCTCGGCCTCCCAAAGTGCTGGGATTACAGGAGTGAGCCACCTCGCCCGGCCCAGAGGTTTTAAATGGCAATACATAATGTCACATGACTTCAACTGGCTGAATCTGGAAACTCACTCTAATAGAGGAATTTTCAATTTCTCAAAAAATACTTTATAATAACTGGAATTTAATATTGAATATTTATTGCACTAAATCACTTAGTAGGCTCTACAAATGAGATTAAGGACACTTTGAACTTCATTATTTGTTTCCAAAGGCATTGATGAGATATATTTTGCTTTGCACAGAGAGGTAAAGAGTATTCACACTGCATTTGGCAGCCCCTGAATGCCCATTAACTACCGGACATGATAATTGGGCAGCTGCAAACTATTTCCAAAATGCCTGTATAGAATGAATCCTGGCTTGCTCACTGGAGTTAACTTTATCACATAGACTAGCATGTGATCAAGCTAGTCAGGCTCATTTAAGTCTTTCTCTCACTCTGGAACCACATTGATGCCGAATGGTTTTTATTGGTAATTCAGGCTGATTAGAAGCTCTAACTAATAGCTGCTAGTTACTGAATATCTACTGTGTGCTAAGTGCTTTATATACATTCTTTTAAAATAATTACAAAAGGGAGGCATTATTATCCATCTTTTAAGCAGATGAGAACATTGTAGCTCAGAGAGGTTAAGTAGGTTAGAGAGGCTAAGTAACTTGCTCAATGTCACCCACCTAATAAATGTCAAAGCTGGTATTCAGCACCAGGTCTGTCTGATTATAAAGCTTGCATGTTTTCTGGTATTCATCCACTCAATCCATTCCTTATTTTTTTCAGAAAGAATTTATGACAGTTTAATCAGGAGAATATCACAAAACATGGAGTTACTGGGGGAGAATGATAAATGGTGAAAGAGGGTCTTTGGAAACCTCAGTTTTTGTAGCTCCAGAATATTTTAGAGGAATCTCTATGCTTTTAGTGCTTCCAAGTTAACAGGGCTTGCAAACAAGTTCAGTTTGATCTCCGTTCTTGCCAGGTGGATAGGAAAGAATGTTAATTTCCCTTGTTCCTTGTGGCAGTTTCTTTTGTCTCCTAGTGGCATTCAGACTGATAATCTTTATGGTCTGATTTATTTTTGTATTCTTTACAGTCTTGCTCTTGAGTATACTCAAAACATGGAAATATGCAGACAGCTGATCTGAAATAGGCAGGACCAAGATAAAGGGTCAACTAAATAAAGACAGGGTTCCTTTAAAGTGAGTGACATTATAAAAAGTTGACGCACCTCCATGACCGTGAGGGCATGACAAGGTTGTTCCTTGATCAAGCATGAACCTAGGAGAACATGAAGGTTTAATCCAGCTTTGTAACTGACTTGCCCTGTTGTCTCTCTTAATATTGTCAACAGTAGACTCTTAACTGTGAAGAACAATGATACATCTAATCTGTTTTGGTGCCTCAGTTTCCTTATCTGTAAACTGGAAATCATATTAGGAGTAGCTCAACTTAAAAGAATGTTGTGTGCTATTCATAAATATGAAACTCTTAAGAATATACTGTGGTAAAATATAAATGTTTAAGAATTTCTAGATATAGGGAGGATAAATTATGTGCTCCTGCAAATTCTCTTATTTAAGTTAAATATATACATGTGGGCAGAGATTTGGTTAATAAAAGCCTTGAAAAAAAGAAGTCAGTCAAAAAGACCTGATTTTTCACCATTAGATGAAATTCGGCCTTGACTGATGTTGCTCAGGTTAGTTAATACTTGGTTTCCCCCGAAAAAGAGTTTTCTCTAGAAAATGGGTCAGAAAAAAATGACTGCCTGCAAGGAAAAAATGTAAGATAAGTAAATATATTCTCTGATAGCAAGTGCCACTGAGCTCCTGTTTCTGCGTATCCTTCATTAGGACATCATGCTCGCACACTTTAGTGTACCTGGTGGGGAGGAGACTAAGAAGCCTGCCAGAATGAAGACGGAAATATGCAAATTTTTTTTTTTTTTTTTTTTGAGACAATCTCGCTCTGTCGCCCAGGCTGCAGTGCAGTGGCGCTATCCCGGCTCACCGCAAGCTCTGCCTCCTGGGTTCACGCTATTCTCCTGCCTCAGCCTCCTGACTAGCTGGGACTACAGGCACCTGCCACCATGCCAGGCTAATTTTTGGTATTTTTATTAGAGACGGGGTTTCACCATATTAGCCAGGATGGTCTCCATCTGACCTCATGATCCACCTGCCTCGGCCTCCCAAAGTGCTGGGATTACAGGCGTGAGCCACCGCTCCCAGCCGAAATACTCTAATTTTTAATAGTGTAATTCTAAAATTTTTCTCCATTAAACATGCAAACTGTTCTTTGTTTACAGTATTTTTTTTTCATAGTCAGAAAACAGCTTGGATGGGTAAAACTAACTGCAGAGGTAGTTGGAGAGAATGAAAATTAAGATGTGACTCTGTTTACCTTAGTTGCACTCACTTTTTGTGAGAAAAAAATGAGTAGGTGGATAATTTCTTGTCCAAGTTAATAATTATAGGAATTAAACCTCATTGCTGGGACCAGCTGAGTTAGCATGAGAATGTTGCTATTCAGTGAGGCAATAGATGTGCAGCCAGCTAGGGGAGAGCTGATGTGGTCTCTGCCTCCCTGTTTCCTTAAGCTCCAAGGTTGGGTAGTGGATAGTGACCTCACAGTGACCTCTTCACTGCTGAGATTCTTCTCATCACCTTTTAGCCCTCTTTAGGTGTAGTTGTGCCACCTTGTTCCTTGAGGTGGAGGTGATTCAGAGCTGGGGTGACTGGCAGCATCTTAGACATCAGAGGCCCAGTTCACAATAGGTGTTTCTAGGATCCTCCCTCTATTTTTTTTTAATGCCCTGCTAGTGCAGTTAAACTTAAGTCCTTTATTCCACTTCAATTTACTTTCCTGTTTTCTAAAAAGGAGCTTAATAAAACCCATACTTGCAAAGAATTTTAGACATATGGAGCAGGAATGCTACTGAATTACAAAGTACTATGTTCTATGTCTAGGCTTCAGTTAAAATGCTTTCCTCTGTTCTTCCTCCCAGATTTGAGCTGGCATAGTGCCTGGGATGAAAGCACATCTTCAGGGGAATCTTTGGGTTTTTCAAATGCTCAAGTGGAAGAGTGTGGACAGATGGAGGCCAGTGTTTTCTTATAATGAACACTTCTGGGATGGACTGATGCTTTTCTGTGGATTTTTCTCCTGCCAAAAGTGCCTGCAACTCTCATTTTACTTTAAGACTTTCATATTCTTGGTAGAATTGTATCTGCCTACTTCCCAGCCAAATGGGTGGGAATCTGCTTGTGATACATACCCTCCTTGTCTCCACTCATCTTATTTTTGAGAAATGAGCAGAGCAAACAAAATCTCTTGTGGCTTTAGTATCTGTGTTGCTTTGTTATTCCTCAGCATTCTATTCATAGGAGGTGATGCTTGTCCTTTGGACTAGATTTTTTATTTATTTTTATTTTTTCTTATTGGAAGACACATACTTTCCTGGTGACACAATAGAGAGATAAAGGTATAGTAAGGAGAAAAGAGAACTAGTGAAAAGGGGATTGAAGCTCTTGTTTAAGTGAAGTTTTCAGTACCTGCAAAGTGTGGATTTGAGATGCTTCTGTATTGAACTTGAATGAGGAGGTTCATGATTGGGATGGGATATATAACCAGTTACAGAACTCTTATCAGCACTCGGTACTGTGGCAATGATAGGGGTCTGTAATTAGGAAAGCAATCAAGACTGTAAAATTAGACCTTCCACTTTAGGAAAGAAGGGACCCGCTTTTATTTACCCATGAGCTCAGCTTGCAGATAATCATTTTGCTGTGGTTTTTAGAGAAGACCACCATGGGAGAAAGGCATGTAAATCTCATTTCACTGCTAGTTAAACAAATCAGTGAAAGTTGCAGGGGCAAACCCTCTCCAGAGTGAAGCCCTGCAGTAATTACCAACCGTCTCCTGAAAGGAGATGGTGACACACACAGCGAGTATGAGTCCTGGCTTGCTCTTTGGAGTCAAAGAACATTCATTTGAAAAACTGGTTCTCTTGTTATTGTGTCAGAAAGAGGGCTTTCTAACAGAGGATTTGACAGACTAGACAAAAGCCCTGGTTAAGTAATCAAATGTTCATGCAGGTGTTCTAGTTTTCCCTGCAGCACTTGTACATACCAGATGAGCTGTGCTTGGGCCTAATGTACACTCTCCTTGGGTTGAAATTTATGCATACTAACATTTTTCGTGGATGATGCATTTTTATGTAGATATTTTACTACATAGAATATTATCTTTTTTTTTAATTCAGAAAATGAGCAACTGCTTTCCTATTTCAGCAAACAGATCATGAACATTCATTATGGTATGCTGTTCTCATTGGGGCTTATTTGTGGGCTTTCTGAATTTGTCATTGGCAACTGCACTGTTTGGCTTAACTGTTGGGCTGTGGAGCAAGGAATTATCCCTTTAATCTCTCTGCTGTTCTACTTTTTAGCAATATGCTACCTGTATTGTTCCTGCACCATGTGCCTTGCTGTAATCCAAGATGCAGTTTTAATCAGCATTCATTTTGTTGTAAGGGGAAATAAAACCCATTCAAACTAGCTCAAGTAACAAAAAGGCTTTCCAAGAGAAAATGATGGCTTCTTTTTGAAATAAAATATAGGAAATATATATATAGCCCAGCTCAAAGGAACCACACAATTGTCATTCATTTACTTTCATTTCTTGTTCCTATGAGAGTCTCGTCTCTGCTCTGCACAGGATAGCCACATAGTCTGCTCTTCTTTTTATTCTGCAGCATTTCTTTCTGTGTGTGCTTATCAAGCATGCACGTGACCATTCCATCTTTCAGGTAAGTGACTCCTGCCATATATTTATTATTAATTTTAGACTGAATAGAAAAAGGAGAGACAGAAGGAGGGGTGAGAAGAGAGAGAGAGAGAGAGAGAAAGAGAGAGAGAGACAGAGAGAGAATATCTGATGGGTTGCTGGCCAGACAATTGTCATTGTTAATTTATTGGTTAAGTTAGGATAGTAACAAATGAACTCACCAATCTAAGAGTAGGTTTTATTTTTTGCTCACATTTCATGTTAATTACGGGTTTTCAGGGAAACTCTGCACATTGTAGTCACTCAGGAACCAAGGCTGAGAGAGTGGCCACTGTTTTGAACATTACTGGTCACTATGCCAGGTGGAAAAGAGAGCTTTGGATGGTCTTGCTTTGCAATTAAATGCCTGGCCCAGATGACACACACTACTTCCTGCTCATAGCACATGGGACAAAAGTAATTTCATGCTTCCCTTCCCCCAGCCATATGTTTAGAAGGCGCCTGATGGAATATTTGGTGAATAGCACTAATTGCTACCACACCTTAGGACAAGGATCTTATGATCATCTAATTATCTCTTGGCATTAATGTGGCCATGATGTATTTAGCACTTTTTCTTCTTTACTGATTTTTTTTTAACTCTGAAAATAAGTTTGATAGAAACAGTATTATTCAAGGTTATAGCTGACTATAAGCTACTTTAAAGATAATGGTAATAAAGACAATTATTTTGTACCTACTATATGCCAGGCTGTTCACATAGATTATCTCTATTTGTTGTAAGAGTCCTTTGAAGTTGGCAATATTAACATAATATTGGTTATATTGACTCCAAATTTCATGTTCTTTGTGTTACTCACATTGATGCTAAAGGGTAGATTTGGAAAGTAGTATTTCTTCAAACTTGCAATGGAAACATCTCCCATTCCTTTATTATTTTATTATTTTATTTTATCTTATTTTATTTATTTATTTTTGAGACAGAGTCTTACCTGTTGCCTAGGCTGCAGTTTAGTGGAATGATCTCTCTTCACTGCAACCTCCGCCTCCCAGATTCAAGCGATTCACAGGCCTCAGCCTCACAAGTAGCTGGGATTACAGGTGTGCACAACCACACCCTGCTAATAGAGATGGAGTTTCACTATGTTGGCCAGGCCCTCAAACTCCTGACCTCAGGCTCCGTGCGCCTTGGCTTCCCAAAGTGCTGGAATTACAGGAGTGAGCCATCACACCGGGCCTCATTACTTTAATAAGTATCTTGCCTTACAAGTTTCTCAGAATATAATGGAGGAAAGTGTAAATTTTATCACTGATCCTTTAATTTTTTATTTAAAATTTAATGGCTATCATACATACACACATATAACATATTGTATATGTGTCTATAGATTAAGATTTGAAGTCATACTCTCAAGTTTATAACAGCAAGAATTTCCACCAATCTCTACCCAACCCTTCTTCAATTCTCATTCTTCAAAAGCATCTACTTCAAAGTCTTTCAATTGATTGTTCTATTATTTACCTCTGTATTTTAGAATAACATTATTAAACTGCTATTCCTTACTTTGACAATTTTAGAGTAATTACTGTGGAAGATGAAAATTCAGCTTTCTTAACCTGCAGTATACTTTGCTCCCCACCCACCTCATCACACCTCAATCTACGGATACAGCTGTATCACACGTTTTAGTTAATTAGTCAGTGTTACAAATAAGCAAATATTTTTCACAGTTGAGCCATGTTGTTTACTCTAATCACATTATTTTTTAGAGTTAATAATTGCTTCTCTTTTTTTTTCTTCTTTTTCTTTTTTTGAGACAAGGTCTTGCTCTGTTGCCCAGGCTGAAATACAGTGACACGATCATAGCTCACTGCAGCTTCAACCTCCAGAGCTCAAGTGATCTTCCCTCCTTAGCTTCCTGAGTAGCTGGGACTACAAGCTCGAGATAACCAAACCTGGCGCTTCTCTCTCTCTCGAATACTTTTTAGATACTTTCATGAATCTATTTTCCAATTTTCTGGGAATTACAAGAGTCCTTTCAATGTAATCAAATATATCCTTCCTCTCTCCCTTGTCCCTTCCCTCCCTCCCTCCCTCCCTCCCTCCCACCCTTCCTTCCTTCCTTCCTTCCTTCCTTCCTTCCTTCTTTCCTTCCTTCCTTCCTTCCTTCCTACCTTCCTTCCTTCCTTCCCTCCTTCTTCCCTTCCCTCCTTCCCCTCCCTTCCCCTTCCTCCCTCCCTCCCTCCCTCCTTCCTTCCTTCCTTCCTTCCTCCCTCCCTCCCTCCCTTCCTTCCTTCCTTCCTTCTTTTCCTTGCTTTCTTCCTTTCTTTTTTCCTGTCCTTTCACTATCCTTTCCTCCTTCCTCTTTCTTTCTTCTTGGACACATCCTTTATGGAGCCTTCTCTCCTCCTGCTTGACTCTTGACTAATTGTTTTCTAGATCCTAATTTTTATCAACACCCTAGAGAAGTTTTTGTCTCTCTTCCATGTTGAGTATCCTATTTGCTTGACCTCATATCTGTTTTTCTTAATATTTTGCTCCCATTTTTTGGGTTCACCTCCTCTGGTAGCTTTCTGAAAAAGGTGATAGGAATTAAATTTGTTCTGACATTTTACATAATATTATTTTACCCTCTAAAATGGTCATTAATTTGGCTAGGTTTAGAATTCTAGGTAGAAAAATCTTTTCCTTAGAATTGTGAAGATATTTCTCCATTGCTCAGTTTTGCTGCTGAGAAGATAGCATTTTGATTTCCAAGCATTTTTTTATGTAGCTTGCTTTATTTCTCTGGAAACTTTCATTCTATCACATTTTATTTTTGTGATCATGTTTTCATTTCTAACAGATCCCTTTTGGTGTTAGACTGTTCCTTCTGTTGGAGCATCCTTTTTTTTTTATCATTTGTTTCACAGACTCAGTATCTTCTGAAATAACTTTTTTATTCTTTTTTGAGATGGAGTCTCACTCTGTTACCCAGGCTGGAGTGCAGTGGTGCGATCTCGGCTCACTGCAACCTCCACCTCCCAGGTTCAAGCGATTCTTCTGCCTCAGCCTCCCAAGTAGCTGGGACTACAGGTGCGTGCCACCATGCCTGACTAATTTTTGTGTTTTCATTAGAGATGATGTTTCCCCATATTGACCAGGCTGGTCTCGAACTCCTGACCTTGTGATCCACCCTCCTCAGCCTCCCAAAGTGCTGAGATTACAGGCGTGAGCCACCACACCCGGCCTCAATATCTTCTTATATCTCTTTGAGGAATTCATTAGAGTTTAAAATATACATATCTTTATTATTTTTAATAGGCAATATATCCAAATGGCAAACCCTTCAAACAGTAACAAGGGTACTCAATGGAAAGTGTATCTTCCTTCCTCCTTGACACTTGCCATTCAATTTCCCTCTTCAAGGTCTTCCCTTTTAGGCCAGTGAGTTCCTTTTCTTTTTTTTTTTTTTCTTGAGACAAGGTCTTACTTTGTCACTCAGGCTGGAGTGCAGTGGAATGATCTTGGCTCACTGTAGCCTCAACCTCCCTGGGCTCAGCTGATCTTCCCACCGCAGACTGCCAAGTAGCTGGGATTACAGACACGTGCCACCACACCTGGCTAATTTTTGTATTTCTTGTAGAGATGGGGTTTGGCTATGTTGTCCAGGTTAGTGTTGAATTCCTGGGCTTGAGTGCCCAGATGGAATCTGCCTCCCAAAGTGTGGGATGACAGGCATGAGCCACCATGAGTGGCCCAGTAGGTTGCTTTTATAAGAATCCAAGACACCTGCTAGGACAGCCCAGCTGCCAGTGTTCTGGGATCCAGGTGGGCAAAGAGGTGAAGGGTTCCCAGTCTTAGGTGGGTCAACTGTCACATAATCCCCTCTTTTCATTATGGTGCCTCATTCTCACTCTTAGCTTTGCAATCTTAAAAGCCTCTCTACTCGAGGGAGGGCTATTAGTCAGTCTTCTTTGGGATAGAAGAGGAGTAGTCCCATGACTAGGATAAGAGTTGGGAGAGAAATCTCTGATTGCTTTGATTGCTGTCTATCGAGATTTTCAATACCTCTGCCTGTTTTCTGGCCCACCCTTCAACTTACACTTTAGAAGGACCTGGTTCCTCTAATTAGGAGTCTTTCTGAGGTTTTGCAGCCTTCTGCATAGTCAATACCCGGTGTTTGATCTCAGGCTACTTTTAGGTATTTAGTGGTTTGGTATAATCCAAAAGAAAACTGTTTTCAATCTGTCATCCAAATCGAAGCTTCTCTCTTTCCCTGCCTAGTGACTAAGTGGCCAGCAGTGGGCCAGGGGGATCTGGTGAATTATTGTTCTATTTTTCTTGCTTCTGCCTTTTCTTTCCATATGTCAGGTTCCTTCAAGATGGAAGAAGGAGAGGTGAGTGAAGGATGAGAGAAAAAGCACCTTTAACTTAACAAGGACTGCTAGTTCTCTCTCGGCTCTCCAATACCCATACCAGTGTTCATATGGAAAATAGAACCATAAATTCTGAATTTGAAATAAGGCTTTGTCATTTATTGAGAATGAACTGCATTATAGGAAGGAACGATGTGAATCCTCAACAGTCAGATGCTAGGAGCAATACCCATAGAGCCTTGCTCTGCTGGTATCTCACAGCCCTGGAAAGCAGTCATTTTGGGCAATGTTTTCCTAGTTGCTTCATGCCCATATATCTTCCTTAGTGTCAACTTAATCTTTGAGCACGTGGCATGTTCTCACTGAACTACTCTCTCTTCACCCAGGTGTCATGGTTTTTCTGGCCAGTTATCTGTTCTCGTCTCTCCAAAAGAGGTCAGACATCAGAATCTATGTCCTAAAACTCCAGAGGAAAAAGGCCAGTAGTAATATAGGGTTGACTATGAGCTTTGTCCTCAGCAAGGATATTGTCTGGGAGTCTGTCTTTCTGGAGAACATCTTTTCTATCTTTTTCAGTAGTTCTCTTTGGAAGACTTATTTGGCTTGAGGAAAGAGGAAATGAGACAGTACTATTTATACATAAATGCGTTACAGAATCCTCACCAGGAGAACTCCCTATGGTTCTCTTCTTTAGACCACCAGGGATAAATATTGTTAAATGATAAACAGTCTAGTGACCTACTAACAAGTCCTACTTGGGTGTGTCTGTAAATTTTTTTCTTTATATATTTTTTTCAATCCGAGATATATTCTTTGCCCTTTTCTATCCTGCATTTTACTCCAGAACACTGATCCCTACAGATTTAATTATCTGGATTCCCCCATAGCTGATTGCTATCCTCCAGCTGGATTTGGTCAATAGGAGATCAGTGGGAGAATAGGAGGATGGGAGGAAAAAGGGGTCAGAGTGTTTACTTCCTTTTCCTCCTATTCCGTCTCCTGTGGCTACAGCTCCCATCATTGGTCCCTCCTTCTCAACCTCAGGTATCTCTGGGTTCCTGGAACAATATTTTCTCCCTTTCTTCCTTCAGTGCCAGTGGTGCTAATTGCTTCCCACTATTGAAGTCTCTGGGTGTCTCACCATTCTTTGTTTGTTTCCTTCATCATGCCTAAAACTAATGTAAGTTCTCACTTCATTGGAGTTTCTTCATTTGGTTGATTTGGAGTGAATCTGTTTCCTACCAGAATCCTGAAGCATACAGTAGGAGTGTTAGTATGGAAAATAGACCCCTAAGTTCTAAATATGAAATAAGGCTTTGTCACTTATTGAGAATGAACTGTGTTGCAGGAAGGAACGATGTGAATACTCAACAGTCAGATGCTAGCAGCAATCACATCCTAGTTCCTTAATGCATCAAAACCAAAGCTTTCTTTACACATACACAAAGCCTAAGAGCCACTTTAAGCATTGCCTTGGTGAGAAGGCAGAATGTGTAAATATAAATTAAGGTGTTCCTAACTATGAAAGGGAAATGGTGACAATATTTATCTGTATTTATCTTTTATTGAGCCTAATTTTTTTCTCTAATGACTTACCATATTATGGAAGAACTGGTATCTTCATAGTTCTCACTCACTTTCCTCAGCTTTGAAGAATGAAAAAACCCCATTCATTTCATGTTCCACAAGCAAAGCTCTTGTTCCATGCAGGTTCAAAATTAGTCTTTTGTTTTAAATTCTGTCTGCTCTTAGGAATGTCTCCACTACTTTGGATATTTGCATAAGAAAAAGGAAAAGAAAAAAGGAATCTAGTATATCATTCTTGGGGTGGAGAAAGTGGGAAGAAGAAACAAGGCTAGCTGCCTGTTAAATGGCTCTCTAATGTTCCTGGTGAATCTTGAGAAAAATGCAGGTGAGAGGGGGCTGATGTAGCCTATTGTCCCCAAAGGACAGAACAGGAGCAACTTCAACAGGTTTACAGAAACTTTTGCCAAAAGGAAAAATAATTAGGTGTTTTGGGGTAAAATTTTAGAGCTTACATACAAATCTTCTTGTCTCTTTGACAGATGTTACGAGCATGAGCACTTGGAGGAATTGGTTTCTTTTCAAAAGATTGAATTAATCATAAAATTGTGATACAGTCTGGCATGCTTAGTTTATCTCAGTTAAAAAGGAAATAAATACACATATTTATGTTTAATAATAGTCTTCCTCAAGTTTAAAACTAAGTAAATAGATATAAATGGTAAATAACTATCCTTTATGAATGAATTTGGTAGGGGGAGGTAGGTGGGTGTAAAAAATTATCGGTTTATATGTCAGCCCATTGAAGGGAAGGGCTGTGTTTCGTTTTTCTTTCATCTGCATGTGTACCTAACATAAGAGGTACTCACAAATGTTTATTAGCTGAATTTTTTCAACGAAGTTCTGATGGTTATTTTCTATCACTCTCCCATAAAAGTAAGTTCTACTCAAGAAGCTACTAAAATAGCTGGGCTCAGAAAAGAAAGATAACTTTTGTAAAAATTTGCTTGAGGGCATGTAATTTAAACTGCTTTCTTCAGTGATGACTTCAAAGATCACATAAATATGTCAGGCTTATTTATTTATTGTCAAGTTACTTCAGTTAGGGGACTTTTGGTAAGTAATCAGTAAATTTAATAGTTCAGTAGTTATGAGATGCTTCTCATTAGTAGATATTTTATGATTTAGCCTAGCACATAGTTTATAAATCTTCTTAACATCTACTTGCTAACTATCTTTTATTTATTCAAAATTATATTTATTAGGGACTTAGTATGTGCCAAGCATACTTTGGCTATACGTTTGTGTTAGAAATGAAGGCCCAGAAGATAGAGTTAGATTTAGGTTTTCATAGAGCTTAAGCTCACGTGTGTGTGTATGTCTGTGTATGATATGAGGAGAATACAGGTCTATAAAATAAACGTGGAATTACAGTGTAATGTGATGACAATAGCATAGGTGAAGAGCAGGTGCTAGGGGTCAATGCCATCCTTCGGGATCAGTGAAGGTTGGGTTCTAGTAAGAAGCCATGTTTTAGCTGAGAGTGGGGGATGAGTGAGACATGGCCAGGCAGGTGGTGGTGGGAGGTGGTGGCAGGGATTTTCCAGGCAGAGGAAATTATACACTGAAAGTCAAGGACCTCAGTGTGTCTGAAATATAGCAACAATACAAGAAATAATGTTTTCTTAGTAAAATTCCCACTCTCATTGATAGGAATATTGGCAATAATATTGACGATGACATTAACAATAGCAATGATGACATTCAGAACTTGTGGAAGCATTTACTGAATATTTATCATGTGTCAGGTGCTGTGCTAAGGGCTGGATATGTATTATTTTATTTAATTCTCACAATAGCCACGAGGCAGAGACTGCTATCTTTATCTTAAAGATAGGGAGATTCAGGGTCTGAAATGTTATGAAAAAGGCCAGACATGATGATAAATGGTGGGTCCTGGATCCAGGCAGGTCTATCTCACTCCAAAGTTCATTCTCTTGATAACTATGCTTATGGTCTGTCTGAACCTGAAAATTAATAAAGCAATATAAGCCCATAATTCACTCTCGGGTAACAGTTTATGCTTAAAGAATCTTAATTTTAAAAATCAGAAAGTATAGACTATTTTCAAATGTGCTTTTCTTTCAGTCCGACAATTCTATCACATTGTAGTAAATATAGAGTCAATTTAAAATATTAAATGTAAACATATTAACAAATAATACAAGGCATGTATGGACACAGCACATAGTTTTGAAGTCTGCGTTTTCCTTTCTTTGAAGAGGAAAAATTAATAAGACTATATAAATTAAGTATGAGTTACTATTGTCATATCTTACAGCTAAAGAAAAACTAATACATTGTCTTGGGTTTCTTAGGGAAGCCTCTATGAATTGCAGTTATTTGAAATGAGCCTGATACTAAAAGGCCATGCATGGTGTTATTTTCAACTTTACAGGCAAACCTTGGCTTCTGTGTGTTTGACATGTCAAATCCCCTATAAGTTCCTCACTGTGATCCAGCTTGGTCTGTTTACCAAATCTAAATCTCTGGAAAATTTGTTCCTGCAGAAGATCTAGAAAAGGTGATTGATTTTTATGCCGCACATTTGTCATTCTCCTCCACCTTCCCTTCCCTGGGTCTCACCAAAGTTTCCATCATCAGGTCTGACGCTGCTGGGAGTATCCTTTCTCGTCTTGTTCCCTGTTCACTTTCTTTCTGTCCTTTCTAGTAACTCTTTTATCTACATCCATAATTCTAGTTTATCATCTGTCCTTTTATTTACATATCTCTGGCATCTGTCTTTCCATTTCCCTCTCCTCTACCTCACTTTCCTCTTGTCTCTCCTTCATTTCTTTCACTTTGCTCTTCACTTTTGGAAAGTAATGATAAATACAGATTTGCAGCCTTGTGTTATCTAATTCCTTGCCTGTTTTCCTTGCATAGTCTGGTGAAGGCAGACAGATTCACAACTCCTTCCAACCCTATTTTTGCCCCCTCGTCAGCTATATTACTTCTTGCATGGTTTTATTGCTGTGGAGGAGGTTGAAAGATTGCCAAGTGACCCAGAAGACCTGACCGGCAGTCTCTTGTTTCTTAGCACTTGAGAGACAGTATTTAAATTTTATGGGGTGTGAGGTCTTATTTTGGATACTGTACTTGTCTTCTGGCTTAGAAAACCTCTTTGGGAAAGTGGACATTGAGATCTTCAAGCTATGCAGTCCTAAATGTTTCTTCCATAACTTTATGTTCACATATCTTAAATGAATAAGCATTCTTATGCTAAAACAGCAAAATTTTCCTTAACAAAATAATCAATGCCCATTTCAAATAGTAAATTACAAATACTATGTAGACAAGTGTGTATTTTTTTAACCTAGAATGATGGCTAAGTTATTTCTTCACAGTCTACCATAGTCTAACATAGTTTTTAGTCATATTTTTTAAAAAATTGCATAGTATTTCTTGGAGTACCTAGAATATAATTTATTCAGTCATTTATCAATTGTTGGCTACTTCCCTACTTTTTAATGTGTGAGCTTTCATTGTTGTAAGCACTCAGTTTGACAAACTTTATTTCATTCTTCAATGACCTTCCACGTGATCCTCTTAGTTACTGTCTCAGGGTGACTCAGGGAGTACAAGGAATGAAACACTGAAAACAATCTCAGGGCTGTGATGAGCTTCCTTCCCCCAATCTGTTACAACATGGCACTCAGGAACAAACTTTGAGAAAGCCTGGGATTAGTCATAAAGACAAATAGTGAAGGAAGGCTGTTAAGAACACTTCTAGAAATGAAAATACAGACCGACAGGCACAAATCCCAGATAAAAGTTATTGACGTTCCCTCTCAACATGAATATGGAATGTTACATTGGTACCAAGAGAGTGAGTGTTTTGTATGGATGTTTGTTGGAAGGATAGAGTGGTATAAAATCACTAGAGGCAGTCTGATTTTAGGTATATGTGAGTTAGGTCTGTAAGTAACAGAAAACAAAATTAAACTAGCTTAGATAAACAAATAAATATTATTAACTCCCATGCTTGAACATTCAGAGGGGACAAGCTTCAGTCTGACTTAATCCAGTGGCTTTGGCTGGTTCTCTTCAGTTTGCTCAGCTGTAGCCTCCTCTGTGTATTGGCTTCATCTTCAGGCTGGCTTCCTTTGGAAGCAAAAGGACTAGTTACTTTAAGCCTCACAGTTTCATTTCATGATTTTCAGAGGAAGTGAAAACTTTTTTCTGGTTGTTTTTAATTAAGAGTGAGAAAAATTATTTCCCAGGAGTTTCATGTAAACCTTTCTTTGTATTTCACTGGTGTAAATTAGATTACATGTCCATTCCCGCACCAATCCTTGAGGCCACGGCAACGCCATGTGCCGATCGGCTTATGTCTGTTTTCCTGACCCAATCACCGTGACAGATGTGTTGAGATTACCTCTAAACAAATTTCCCAGGAGATAGGGATGTGGTTAGTGCACCTTTATGAATATGGGCTGCATGAGGCAAGAAGTGAATGCATGAAGGAAAACTGGACCATTATTAGGAAAGGGAAAATGAATGCTATACAAATTTAATCCATAATATCTGCCAGTTCCCAGCTGCATCTAGTTTAGGGCTTGCAAACTGTTATAACTTAGAAAATATTCACATAAATGAAATAGATAATAAATTTAATATAAAATATAACAATTAAATATGTTAATAAAATGTGGTATTATTTAATTTTGTAAAGGAGATGGTTAAGGGGGATTTTATAGTATATGGTTCTGAAAATGTTTCCTGGGTTTCCAAATCCCACATCTTTTACTTCCTAGCTCTGTGATTTGAGCAAGTTACTTCATCTCCCTGTAGTTTAGTTTCCTTATCTGTAAAACAGAATTATAAAAGTATCTACTGCATAAGGTTGTTATGAGGACTCAGTGAGTTAAGACATACAAAGCTTTTAAAAATAGAGTCTAATTCATAATAGCACTTGATAAATATTTACTTTTAATACTTTTTAATTTTCTTTTTATTATTTTTTTTTAGAAGCGAGGTCTCACTATATTGCCCAGGCTGGTCTTGAACTTCTGAGCTCAAGTAATTCTTCCACTGCAGCCTCTCAAAGTGCTGGGATTATAGGTGTGATTTTAGGTGTGAGTCACCATGCCCAGCGACTTTTGAAATTTTCATTATACTCTCTGATCAAAATTCCCTCAATGTCCATTTTATCAGTTATTTATAACGTTTTCATAGAAAATTATTTGAAAGCAGTAGTAGTTTAATTTCCTCCATAATTTGATATAATTTTTTTTCAAAATATCCAGGAAATATATATTGAAAAGTGACAGATTTTATCTTGCTCTGTGTGCGTGTGTGTGTGTGTGTGTGCGTGTGTATGTGAGAGAGAGAAAGAGGGGGAGAGAGGTGGTATATGTTGATAAGGGTCATTAATACCTTTTAAACTTTGTTCATTTTTATGTGCTTTTGAAATCATAAAAACAATATATATTGATGGCTATCATTCAGGCCACAGAGGTAGGTGAACCTTCACCCAAAGTCTGATTCTGATGTCAAGACTGATGTAGCTACACATGCACTAAAAAGATATGACAGGGTTTATTACTCACATAATGAGGCTTTCTGCAGAGAGCGGGGTAGCCTCCCAAACAGATCCAGAGACAACTTGAGAGAATAGAGAAAGCAGACTTGTTCAGCTTTGATTGTAGTTAGGGGATGGGTATAGGGTGAGGGTCCTTGCTTACAGACCTAGCATTTTATAGTTCACACTCCCTATTGGCAACAAAGGAGGGATCACCCAAGTTTTCTTATCAGCTTGCCCAGGTAAAGGGAAAGGGTGGTGGGGGCACTTGAAAGCCGACAGCAGTCCAACATCATAATGGAATCAGACAACTGTAGAAAATATGGGAGATATAGAAATCAAAATGCAGAAATTATAATCTTTGGTAATCATCCAATACAGATACATATATATATATGTATATTTTACACTTGTGTTGTCATCTATTTGCATTATTCCTGGTAATTTTAAAGTCCTAGATGTAATAAATTTATTCACTCTTTATTATGAACTACTCTTTATGATGAACCATCCTAAGTCTCACATTGTGTGTGCTGAACCAAAAAAGAAAAAAGGCTATTTCTGTTGTGAATCTTCTGGATAAAATAAAATTGCCTTATAGGCGTTCCTCTTTTAAATTTCAAGCTATGTAAAATTATCCATAGTAATGTTTAACAGATAGCACTAGTTTCAATGTATTAACCAAATGACAATAGAACTTCTGTCCATGTCATCTTAGTCTGGAGCCAGAGAATCAACATCAGTCAGCCAGACAAAACCACATACTACAATGATCTGAAGGGTTTGTATTCTTCTTAGCCTTATTGATTGCCCATTTTAATACAGAGTTATTAATTTTCTTTCATGTTTCAATCTTTTTTTTGTTTCGTATATCACCTTTTTTTTTTTCTTGCTAGGCTGAATCTGGGTCAAATTGACTCTAGAGGACTCTAAATATAATCCAGCTTTAAGAAATGACTTTTTACCTCTTCGTGGAAAAGATTACTCAAAGAGTAGATATTTGAAACTTCCTTTGTCCAGAAAATGAAAATTATTTTTTAAAAAGGATGATTTTTCTGATGACACAAATATAAGCTATATGAATTAAATACTTATTTTTACATTTTAGGGGCAAAATACATTAATTGGACCAGAAAAAATTTTAAACCTATTCTAACTGTATTATAAAGATTTAAAAAGTGAAAATATAAACTTGACATGCACATATTCTAGTATCAACACTAATAGGCTTGCAGCGGGCCAGATAAAGCTCATAGATATGCTATACAATGAAAATGCTGCCATAGCTCTTCTGGCAACATGGCGGGCGGAGAAGCTGGAGTGACTCTGGGGCAGCCGCATCTTTCGCGTCAGGATCTCACCACGTTGGATGTTACCAAGTTGACGCCACTTTCACACGAAGTTATCAGCAGGCAAGCCACAATTAATATAGGTACAATTGGTCATGTAGCTCATGGGAAATCCACAGTTGTCAAAGGTATTTCTGGAGTTCACACCGTCAGGTTCAAAAATGAACTAGAAAGAAATATTACAATCAAGCTTGGATATGCTAATGCTAAGATTTATAAACTTGATGACCCAAGTTGCCCTCGGCCAGAATGTTATAGATCTTGTGGGAGCAGTACACCTGATGAGTTTCCTACAGACATTGCAGGGACCAAAGGGAACTTCAAATTAGTCAGACATGTTTCCTTTGTTGACTGTCCTGGCCATGATATTTTGATGGCTACTATGCTGAATGGTGCAGCAGTGATGGATGCAGCTCTTCTGTTGATAGCTGGTAATGAATCTTGTCCTCAGCCTCAGACGTCTGAACACCTGGCTGCTATAGAGATCATGAAACTGAAGCATATTTTGATTCTACAAAATAAAATTGATTTGGTAAAAGAAAGTCAGGCTAAAGAACAATACGAGCAGATCCTTGCATTTGTCCAAGGTACAGTAGCAGAGGGAGCTCCCATTATTCCAATTTCAGCTCAGCTGAAATACGATATTGAAGTTGTTTGTGAGTACATAGTAAAGAAAATTCCAGTACCCCCAAGAGACTTTACTTCAGAGCCCCGGCTTATTGTTATTAGATCTTTTGATGTCAACAAACCTGGCTGTGAAGTTGATGACCTTAAGGGAGGTGTAGCTGGTGGTAGTATCCTAAAAGGAGTATTAAAGGTGGGCCAGGAGATAGAAGTAAGACCTGGTATTGTTTCCAAAGATAGTGAAGGAAAACTCATGTGTAAACCAATCTTTTCCAAAATTGTATCACTTTTTGCAGAGCATAATGATCTGCAATATGCTGCTCCAGGCGGTCTTATTGGAGTTGGAACAAAAATTGACCCCACTTTGTGCGGGGCTGACAGAATGGTGGGACAAGTACTTGGTGCAGTCGGAGCTTTACCTGAGATATTCACAGAATTGGAAATTTCCTATTTCCTGCTTAGACGGCTTCTAGGTGTACGCACTGAAGGAGACAAGAAAGCAGCAAAGGTTCAAAAGCTGTCTAAGAATGAAGTGCTCATGGTGAACATAGGATCCCTGTCGACAGGAGGGAGAGTTAGTGCTGTCAAGGCCGATTTGGGTAAAATTGTTTTGACCAATCCAGTGTGCACAGAGGTAGGAGAAAAAATTGCCCTTAGCCGAAGAGTTGAAAAACACTGGCGTTTAATTGGTTGGGGTCAGATAAGAAGAGGAGTGACAATCAAGCCAACAGTAGATGATGACTGAAGAATACCGGTTAAATAATACATTCAGATGGAGTAGGAAGTTGGAATTTCTCTTAACAACCAAGGGGTTTATTTTCAAAGCAATATTGGGGAATTGATTTCACAGTTCGTTACCTTAGTAGGTAACTGTAAGGTTATTCTCTTTTTTTTTTGGTTATGAAAATGTAGGGACTACAGTGAATATAAAAATTGGCATAATATTGGATTGAATCTACATTTTGGCAGAAGTCAAGCATTCCCACATAATGTCAAAATTATACATCATGCAGTTTTGGTTTTTTTGTTTGTTTTATTTTCTTTTGTTTTTGAGTCTGGCTCTGTCACCCAGGCTGGAGTGCAGTGGCGTGATCCGCAACCTCCACCTCCCGGGTTCAAGCGATTCTCCTGCCTCAGCCTCCCGAGGAGCTGAGATTACAGGTGCACGCCACCACACCTAGCTAATTTTTGTATTATTAGTAGAGACGGGGTTTCGGCATGTTGGCCAGGCCAGTCTCTCCTGACCTCAGGGTGATCAGCCCACCTCGGCCTCACAAAGTGCTGCGGTTACAGGCGTGAGCCACCTTGCCCAGCCCACATCATACAGTTTGAAATGAAACTTTGCCACAACCAGCCTTTGCTGTAGTACACACATATATCACTGAACCTGCTTGAAATAAAGTTTTTTTTTCTTTTTCAAAAAAAAAAAAAAAAAAAGAAAATGCTGCCATAAAATTACAGTATTTATGTATGCATTCACTCACAATGTGGCTTGATTGTCTAGAACACAATGATCATAATGCTGACTAATATAGGTCCTGATGCAAGAAGATTTCACTCGAGTGGGGATAACAGACAATTAAGAATTGAATGCAATGTAGTGTGGTAAATATCAGGACAGAACAAACCAGAACTGAACTATTAGGTTTCCCGAAGGAATCATCATTCAGTAGTATTTTTCCTTTAGGGATGTCATGTTGGCTCTTCTTAACCTCTCTGAGCCTCAGTTTTCTAATTTTTTAAAAATATCAGTTTGCTTATACAGATTTTTTTGGTAACGATTAAATTTTAAAATATGTGGAGCACCTAGCACAATGCTATCTGTAGTAAGTACTTGGTGAATAGTAGATATTCTTATTAGTAGTACTTAAAGTCATGATCATTTTACAGCCATGTATCTTTTTAAAAAATTTTATTTTAGGTTTGGGTATACATGTGAAGGTTTGTTACATAGGGAAACGTGTGTCATGGGAGTTTGTTTTACATATTATTACATCACCCAAGTATTAAGCTCAGTACCCAATAGTTGTCTTTTCTGTTTGTCTTCATCCTCCCACCCTCCCACCTCAAGCGCACCCCAGTCTCTGTTGTTTCCTTCTTTGTGCTCGTAAGTTCTTATCATTCAGCTCCCACTTAAAGGTGAGAACATGTGATATTTGGTTTTTTGTTCCTGTGTTAGTTTGCTAAGGATGATAGCCTCCAGCTCCATCCACATTCCTGCAAAAGACATGCTCTTATTTTTTTTTTTTATGTCTGAATAATATTTCATGGTGTATATATACCACATTTAAAAAATCTGATCTGCCATTGATGGGCATTTAGGTTGATTCCATGCCTTTGCTATTGTGAACAGTGTTACCAGCATGCATCTTAAAAAGACTTCAGAAATATTGTCTTAAAATTGGTAAGAGTCAAATACCATTTAATTATGATTTAGTTATGTAACTTACTTTCTTACTCCAAACCTTGAGTGGTTTCCTATTTTTTTGTACAATGAAGGCCATATTACTTTTTCTTATTTTGAGGCCCTCGATAATCTGTCATCTAGCTCCCTTTTTCAATGAGGTCTTCATGGACTTCATCAGCTATTCCTCTTGCATGCCCTGTACTTGTCTGCTTTCATTCCTCCATGCTTATTCTGTAACAATAATAGAGACTAATATTTACTGTGTACTTATATAAAAGGCACTGTGTAACACACTTTACATGAATCATTGTCTTTAATCCCAACAACAAGCCTATGATTTAATCTTTCTAACTGTCATTTACAAATGAGAAACTGGCATAAGTCATACAACTAATGAGACGGTGTTAGAATTCTGACGATCACTTTGCACTGCCAATTCTTAACCTTTGCATTCTTCTGCCTTCACCCAACCAATCTCATGAGATCCTCTCAGCCTTCATGGTGTTCTTGAAACTTTATCTATAGAGATCTTCCCTAGTCATCTGAGCTAAAGTTAACGTTTACTTCCCAAGTATACCTAGACCTTAAATTTAAACCTCTCTTACGGAATGTCTACTACATTCTGCTTTCTATTCCTGTTCTTTATGTGAATATCTCCTGAATGCCATTATAGACAACCTAAGAGTGGGTGTAAAGACCAAACAATGTGCTTTACACTTCAGAGACACTCAATGGATGCTTATGGACTTAAATTGAATTCGACTGAAACTGTTCTGGAAATATTTTGGTATCCATGCTAAAGTGTCTTTGATGAGTGTGGACTTAGCAGACAGAGACTTTGTAGAATCTAAAGGTGATGTGGCACCCTTTATATTAAGGATAACACTTACACTTAATAAGTGAGTTTCTACAATGTAGCTGATGATTCAGTGGTCACAGTGCTCTTAGTAGCACTGTTCTGGTTTCAATCACCCACATACGAACCATTCCATTTTCCTTGCTGACTAGACTACACTGCTAGACTGTGTACACTGCTACACATGCTTGTCTTGACTACCACAAATGCCCAATTCTTAGAACTGTGCCTGAATAGAGTAAATGCTCAACTCATATGGATGTGGTTGACGTTAGTTGAATGTTGAACTACCCTAAAGTTTTTGAGAAGCAAATGGACCATCAGTTAATAAGGCAAAAGCTGAATCAAGCAAAGATGATTAGATATCTAAAATATGCCATTTAATTTGTAACTTTCCCTTTCAAGCTGGCATAGTAGATTACTTTAATTCACAAGATATATATTCAGTTTTGTTTTTGTGCTATTGCCAAATGTAAAAGCAAACCAGAATGGAACGTATTCATTTATTTGCCTGTTTGTAATAACTCTAATTTTATGACTGTAACTTTCTCCTTGCCTGTCTCCTATCTATTATCTTTTGCGTAGTTTCTAGAGCTGGCCTCTCAGTGTAAATCCTTATCTGAAACCCACACTTCACCACCAGCTTCCTTTGGAGTGAGCATGGCAGCACCATTTCTCGTTGTGGAACTGACAGAATCCTAAGAGATAACCAGCTGCATCAGCCACTTCCCATGGTTTATAAAAATAGGCTTTTGACCAGGACTCTGCCAGGAGCCCAAAATTACTTTGTGAGGGCACAACAGTAATAAGTCATTTTAATGTATTTCCTAATAAAAATGAGGAGTTTCTGTTATAAAGAAAATGTCTGTACTGGAAAATCCCTTTCTGAGCTCTAGAAGTAGCATGATTTTCTCTGTGGAAAAACAATAATGCTGCGATTTAAAATTCCATTCTCCTGATGGAGTGATTACTGTTATCTGCTTGTTGGGGAAGGCTTCACCACCTTGTCTTAAGCTTGAGTGGGAGAAGAAACAAGGGAAGGCAAACGGTGAACAGAAAAGAACGAAAGACCCATTTCTGGTCTAAGAATCCTTGTTCTCTTTTTTCTTGTTATCTTAAAGATTTTGTGGATGTTCATAAATAAGCAGAGGTACTAAATATTTCACAAAGTAGATTAATATAATGAATTCACTGGAAATACCAGGAAATGTGAAACAGCGAAAAGATTTCTCTCCTTGCCATTTTAATCTGATATGTGCTTCCCTGGCAGGTGGCTACATACTGCCTGGAGCACATTCCCTTTGAAACCATCCTGTGGGAGCTTGTGGGTCTTCATTTATCAGCTGTTAGACATAGTCACAGGAGTCAGAAGAAGTGAAAATAGAACTCCTTCCAAGTCACTGGAAAACCCTCAGGAATCCTTGATAACAAATGGGAAACAGCAGTGCTTGAAAGTGGATTTCTTTTTACAGGCAAACACTCCGGGAGTCATTAAAAGTTAGTTTCCATTTTCAACTTCTGTCATAAAGTGACTTTTTTTTTTTTTTTTTCCAGGACAAATATTAACTACCCCTATCACTATCAGGAGTATCACGGTTAAGTTACATGTTCGCATTTTGTAGCATTTAGGAAAGTCCTTTCTTTTACTCAACGCTCTGAAACAAAAGGCTACTTCCCATGCCAGAGAACATGTAATGGAAAACTGCCCTTCAAGATTTTAAGACTTAATCATTTAATTAAGAAAACTGATATACCTTATATAAGTATATATAGTATGGGGTTGCTAGACTCAGACCTTATAGATTTTCTGATAATATTTTTAATCTTCTTGTTTAGCTCATGTCTGATTTCCCTTTTTTCCATCTGTGCTCACAGAGTACCGACATATCTAGGCTACTTATGGAGTTGCCTAGATTAAGATGACTCCGTGAAAATGATCCTGAACATTAACTTATGTACTACTGCTGTTTCAACATAAACCTTAAAGATCTTCATTTTCCTAGATCTTCATTTTCTTTTTTTTTTCTCTTTTAAATTTTTGGTGTTGTGTTGACTTTTACAGAGAAATGTCCCACTATGTTTGACTTACAGATTCCCCCACCCCCACTCCATCTCTTGCCACCTCCTTCACCCCATGGAGTCTGCTTCCTCTATCATCTTTCTGTGGTGCTGAATGTATACAGCCTCTAAACACTCTGGAATGAAAGGTGATATGAAATTGTAAAGTGTTTTTATCACAGAGGTCTGCCCATATGTCTCAATCCTGACGTGTAACACCTCTTCTATTTCAGTGTTGTGACGGGAGCACAGCTGGTCCTGAAAAGGCACAACACTCAGACAAGCATGTGAGATTGCATTCGTCCCTGCTGGGGAGCCCCGAGCTTTTAGAGCATCTGCCGTGTTAGATGACCTGGGCAATGCGTGGAAGAAGGCTAGCGCCTTGCTGCCCAGAGTATGGTCAGTGACATCACCTGGGATCTTGTTAGAAATATAGAACCTCAGGCCCTGCCTAAGGCTTTTTGAATCAAACTCTGCATTTTAGCAAGCTCTTCTGGTGATTTGTGCATACATCACAAGTATAGTCGGCATCTGCTATTTTTGTCCGCCCTGCATTTTTACTCGGGGCCTCCCACCTCTTCTTGAAAGAGCTACTCCTTTCTCCCTACGTTCCTGTGATTCTGATGGGGCGGCCAATTACAGGGCCTTAACTTTTTGGCCACAGAGGTGGGCACATAATTCAGGTCTGAACATTCAGGATACAATGATTAGTTCAGGGTAGCGACAGGGGACCCAAGGGGTCAGGGATTCCTCCCTGTGTTTCTTCACGCTGGGTTCTTCCCCAGGCATCTCTTCCCTCTGGAGTCATGAACCTGGGAAGAGGTAAATGTGGAATTGTCAATGGCTATTTTCCCAGCCAAGTGGGAAATATGTGAGAAAGAGAGTATATATGTGAGAAAGAGAGTATATGTGAGAAAGAGAGTAATGCATGCAAAGAGAAATAGAGATAAGGCATGGAGATCTGGTGTCCTGTTGCTACCTGTGGTTTGGTTATATGAGCTCCGAAAATGTCCTTTCTCCTTAGCCTATTTTGAGTTAGGTTTCTGATCCTTACAAAGGAAGCAAAGATTTAAATGACACAGACAGATGTGAGAAAAGGTAGGTTGCTGTGAGTTCAACCTACCTTTGCAAGTTCAAATACTAACTTATAACACAAGAAAACAATGGCAAATTCTGTCATCTTGCATTTTCCTCACCTCAATTCTCCATCCTTCTTTATACTGTATATAAACAATTTCTCATAAGATTTTTGAAATGTTTACATGAAAAAAACCTAAATATAGAACCCTAACTAACATGGTGGCTGATATATAGCAAATGTTCAATGAATCTTATCTACTATCATTGTTTTTTATTATTATTATAACTGCTACTTCACATAACTCACTTGATAAGGTAAACTCTCTCTAAGCCAGGAATCTGAATGCTACTTTACCCTTTTGAGTCTCAGTAACTGGTTTGAGTTCTGCAATACAAATTTAACTAGTTGTGTTTTGTTTTTTCCCCGGTAGACCAATTTTCTCCTCAGTAAGAAGAATGACAAAATTATTCAGGCTGGAGAGGGGCTCTAGGTGCATGGAAAGATAAGCATAATTCAGTTTCCCTACCGGAGAAAGCAGAAAGGGCCAGAGTTGTCCATGAAAAGAAATTTCTTTCCTGAGCTGACACTATCTAAACTTCAATAGCAGCCACTATCAAGAGAGGCAACTCCCCTTGGTTGTTCCTCTTCTAGGTCCCGTCCCTTGCTTGGTTGCACTCACTGGCCATGGATATGAGCAGCAATTTCCAGTTATATAATGTATAGAAACCCCTCTCTTGCTGTCTTTGGCCCTTGGGACCATTCTCAAATATTTTCTCTCTGTCTCCGTTGCTGAAAACCTTAGGGCTTTAAAAATTTTTTTCCCTCTGATCTGCTTACAAAGGAATCCTCCTTACCTGTGGGTTCTCAAGCTTTTCAAAGTAACAGCTCCTTTGAGGAAATTGTCCAAAGCTCTCTGTCTTGCCTTAGGCAAATAAACTTATGTTGCACTATATATCCACTAGTCCCTTCAATTTATTTCCATGCTTCCTTGAGGTAGACATAAACAAATGGATGCTTTTGGCTAAGTTAAGCCACTTCTTCCCAGAGATGCCTTCTCAGGCTACGCTGGGGTAGGTGTCATCACTGCCTTCATCTGAAGTCTGAGTTCAGGTATTTCAACACTTGGCAATAGCTCCAAGGCCATTTTTGTCTTTCCGCAGGGCAATGGTGACATCTTGGAAGGTCAAATTAGTAGTTTTCTGGAGAAGAAATTAGGAAGAAAGTGGGATACTTATTTTGCGCTGCACTTCCCTCTGTCAGAATAAAATCTGATTTTAAAATAATGATCTTAAAGAAAGTAGAAAGAGTCTCCAACTCCCAGCGCGAGCGACACAGAAGACCAGTGATTTCTGCATTTTCAACTGAGGTACTGGGTTCATCTCACTGGGGAGTGCCGGACGATCGGTGCTGGTCAGCTCCTGCAGCCCGAGCAGCGAGAGCTGAAGCAGGGCGAGGCATTGCCTCACCTGGGAAGCGCAAGGGGGAAGGGAATCCCTTTTCCTAGCCAGGGGAACTGAGACACACAACACCTGGAAAATCGGGTAACTCCCACCCCAATACTGGGCTTTAAGCAAACAGGCACACCAGGAGATCATATCCCACACCTGGCCGGGAGGGTCCCACACCCACGGAGCCTCCCTCATTGCTAGCACAGCAGTCTGTGATCTACCAGCAAGGCAGTAGCCAGGCTGGGGGAGGGGCGCCCGCCATTGCTGAGGCTTAAGTAGGTAAACAAAGCTGCTGGGAAGCTCGAACTGGGTGGAGCTCACAGCAGCTCAAGGAAACCTGCCTGTCTCTGTAGACTCCACCTCTGGGGACAGGGCACAGCTAAACAACAACAACCAAAAAAAAAAAAAAAAAAAAAAAAAAAGAGCAGCAGACACCTCTGCAGACGCAAACGACTCTGTCTGACAGCTTTGAAGAGAGCAGTGGATCTCCCAACACGGAGGCTGAGATCTGAGAAGGGACAGACTCCCTGCTCAAGTGGGTCCCTGACCCCTGAGTAGCCTAACTGGGAGACATCCCCCACTAGGGGCAGTCTGACACCCCACACCTCACAGAGAGGAGTACACCCCTGAGAGGAAGCTTCCAAAGCAAGAATCAGACAGGTACACTCGCTGTTCAGAAATATTCTATCTTCTGCAGCCTCTGCTGCTGATACCCAGGCAAACAGGGTCTGGAGTGGACCTCAAGCAATCTCCAACAGACCTACAGCTGAGGGTCCTGACTGTTAGAAGGAAAACTATCAAACAGGAAGGACACCTACACCAAAACCCCATCAGTACATCACCATCATCAAAGACCAGAGGCAGATAAAACCACAAAGATGGGGAAAAAGCAGGGCAGAAAAGCTGGAAATTCAAAAGATAAGAGCGCATCTCCCCCCGCAAAGGAGCGCAGCTCATCGCCAGCAACGGATCAAAGCTGGACGGAGAATGACTTTGACGAGATGAGAGAAGAAGGCTTCAGTCCATCAAATTTCTCAGAGCCAAAGGAGGAATTACGTACCCAGCGCAAAGAAACTAAAAATCTTGAAAAAAAAGTGGAAGAATTGATGGCTAGAGTAATTAATGCAGAGAAGGTCATAAACGAAATGAAAGAGATGAAAACCATGACACGAGAAATACGTGACAAATGCACAAGCTTCAGTAACCGACTCGATCAACTGGAAGAAAGAGTATCAGTGATTGAGGATCAAATGAATGAAATGAAGCAAGAAGAGAAACCAAAAGAACAAAGAAGAAAAAGAAATGAACAAAGCCTGCAAGAAGTATGGGATTATGTAAAAAGACCAAATCTACGTCTGATTGGGGTGCCTGAAAGTGAGGGGGAAAATGGAACCAAGTTGGAAAACACTCTTCAGGATATCATCCAGGAGAACTTCCCCAACCTAGTAGGGCAGGCCAACATTCAAATCCAGGAAATACAGAGAATGCCACAAAGATACTCCTCGAGAAGAGCAACTCCAAGACACATAATTGCCAGATTCACCAAAGTTGAAATGAAGGAAAAAATCTTAAGGGCAGCCAGAGAGAAAGGTCGGGTTACCCACAAAGGGAAGCCCATCAGACTAACAGCAGATCTCTCGGCAGAAACTCTACAAGCCAGAAGAGAGTGGGGGCCAATATTCAACATTCTTAAAGAAAAGAATTTTCAACCCAGAATTTCATATCCAGCCAAACTAAGTTTCATAAGTGAAGGAGAAATAAAATCCTTTACAGATAAGCAAATGCTTAGAGATTTTGTCACCACTAGGCCTGCCTTACAAGAGACCCTGAAGGAAGCACTAAACATGGAAAGGAACAACCGGTACCAGCCATTGCAAAAACATGCCAAAATGTAAAGACCATCGATGCTAGGAAGAAACTGCATCAACTAACGAGCAAAATAACCAGTTAATATCATAATGGCAGGATCAAGTTCACACATAACAATATTAACCTTAAATGTAAATGGACTAAGTGCTCCAATTAAAAGACACAGACTGGCAAACTGGATAAAGAGTCAAGACCCATCAGTTTGCTGTATTCAGGAGACCCATCTCACACGCAGAGACATACATAGGCTTAAAATAAAGGGATGGAGGAAGATTTACCAAGCAAATGGAGAACAAAAAAAAGCAGGGGTTGCAATACTAGTCTCTGATAAAACAGACTTTAAACCATCAAAGATCAAAAGAGACAAAGAAGGCCATTACATAATGGTAACAGGATCAATTCAAAAGGAAGAGCTAACTATCCTAAATATATATGCACCCAATACAGGAGCACCCAGATTCATAAAGCAAGTCCTTAGAGACTTACAAAGAGACTTAGACTCCCATACAATAATAATGGGAGACTTCAACACTCCACTGTCAACATTAGACAGATCAACGAGACAGAAAGTTAACAAGGATATCCAGGAATTGAACTCAGCTCTGCAGCAAGCAGACCTAATAGACATCTATAGAACTCTCCACCCCAAATCAACAGAATATACATTCTTCTCAGCACCACATCGTACTTACTCCAAAATTGACCACATAATTGGAAGTAAAGCACTCCTCAGCAAATGTACAAGAACAGAAATTATAACAAACTGTCTCTCAGACCACAGTGCAATCAAACTAGAACTCAGGACTAAGAAACTCAATCAAAACCACTCAACTACATGGAAACTGAACAACCTGCTCCTGAATGACTACTGGGTACATAACGAAATGAAGGCAGAAATAAAGATGTTCTTTGAAACCAATGAGAACAAAGATACAACATACCAGAATCTCTGGGACACATTTAAAGCAGTGTGTAGAGGGAAATTTATAGCACTAAATGCCCACAAGAGAAAGCAGGAAAGATCTAAAATTGGCATTCTAACATCGCAATTAAAAGAACTAGAGAAGCAAGAGCAAACACATTCGAAAGCTAGCAGAAGGCAAGAAATAACTAAGATCAGAGCAGAACTGAAGGAGATAGAGACACAAAAAACCCTCCAAAGAATCAATGAATCCAGGAGTTGGTTTTTTGAAAAGATCAACAAAATTGACAGACCACTAGCAAGACTAATAAAGAAGAAAAGAGAGAAGAATCAAATAGATGCAATAAAAAATGATAAAGGGGATATCACCACCGACCCCACAGAAATACAAACTACCATCAGAGAATACTATAAACACCTCTACGCAAATAAACTGGAAAATCTAGAAGAAATGGATAATTTCCTGGACACTTACACTCTTCCAAGACTAAACCAGGAAGAAGTTGAATCCCTGAATAGACCAATAGCAGGCTCTGAAATTGAGGCAATAATTAATAGCCTACCAACCAAAAAAAGTCCAGGACCAGATGGATTCACAGCTGAATTCTACCAGAGGTACAAGGAGGAGTTGGTACCATTCCTTCTGAAACTATTCCAATCAATAGAAAAAGAGGGAATCCTCCCTAACTCATTTTATGAGGCCAACATCATCCTGATACCAAAGCCTGGCAGAGACACAACAAAAAAAGAGAATTTTAGACCAATATCCCTGATGAACATCGATGCAAAAATCCTCAATAAAATACTGGCAAACCGGATTCAGCAACACATCAAAAAGCTTATCCACCATAATCAAGTGGGCTTCATCCCGGGGATGCAAGGCTGGTTCAACATTCGCAAATCAATAAACATAATCCAGCATATAAACAGAACCAAAGACAAGAACCACATGATTATCTCAATAGATGCAGAAAAGGCTTTTGACAAAATTCAACAGCCCTTCATGCTAAAAACGCTCAATAAATTCGGTATTGATGGAACGTACCTCAAAATAATAAGAGCTATTTATGACAAACCCACAGCCAATATCATACTGAATGGGCAAAAACTGGAAAAATTCCCTTTGAAAACTGGCACAAGACAGGGATGCCCTCTCTCACCACTCCTATTCAACATAGTGTTGGAAGTTCTGGCTAGGGCAATCAGGCAAGAGAAAGAAATCAAGGGTATTCAGTTAGGAAAAGAAGAAGTCAAATTGTCCCTGTTTGCAGATGACATGATTGTATATTTAGAAAACCCCATTTTCTCAGCCCAAAATCTCCTTAAGCTGATAATCAACTTCAGCAAAGTCTCAGGATACAAAATTAATGTGCAAAAATCACAAGCATTCTTATACACCAGTAACAGACAAACAGAGAGCCAAATCAGGAATGAACTTCCATTCACAATTGCTTCAAAGAGAATAAAACACCTAGGAATCCAACTTACAAGGCATGTAAAGGACCTCTTCAAGGAGAACTACAAACCACTGCTCAGTGAAATAAAAGAGGACACAAACAAATGGAAGAACATACCATGCTCATGGATAGGAAGAATCAATATCGTGAAAATGGCCATACTGCCCAAGGTAATTTATAGATTCAATGCCATCCCCATCAAGCTACCAATGAGTTTCTTCACAGAATTGGAAAAAACTGCTTTAAAGTTCATATGGAACCAAAAAAGAGCCTGCATCTCCAAGACAATCCTAAGTCAAAAGAACAAAGCTGGAGGCATCACTCTACCTGACTTCAAACTATACTACAAGGCTACAGTAACCAAAACAGCATGGTACTGGTACCAAAACAGAGATATAGACCAATGGAACAGAACAGAGTCCTCAGAAATAATACCACACATCTACAGCCATCTGATCTTTGACAAACCTGAGAGAAACAAGAAATGGGGAAAGGATTCCCTATTTAATAAATGGTGCTGGGAAAATTGGCTAGCCATAAGTAGAAAGCTGAAACTGGATCCTTTCCTTACTCCTTATACGAAAATTAATTCAAGATGGATTAGAGACTTAAATGTTAGACCTAATACCATAAAAATCCTAGAGGAAAACCTAGGTAGTACCATTCAGGACATAGGCATGGGCAAAGACTTCATGTCTAAAACACCAAAAGCAACAACAGCAAAAGCCAAAATTGACAAATGGGATCTAATTAAACTAAAGAGCTTCTGCACAGCAAAAGAAACTACCATCAGAGTGAACAGGCAACCTACAGAATGGGAGAAAATTTTTGCAATCTACTCATCTGACAAAGGGCTAATATCCAGAACCTACAAAGAACTCAAACAAATTTACAAGAAAAAAACAAACAAACCCATCAAAAAGTGGGCAAAGGATATGAACAGACATTTCTCAAAAGAAGACATTCATACAGCCAACAGACACATGAAAAAATGCTCATCATCACTGGCCATCAGAGAAATGCAAATCAAAACCACAATGAGATACCATCTCACACCAGTTAGAATGGTGATCATTAAAAAGTCAGGAAACAACAGGTGCTGGAGAGGATGTGGAGAAATAGGAACACTTTTACACTGTTGGTGGGATTGTAAACTAGTTCAACCATTATGGAAAACAGTATGGCGATTCCTCAAGGATCTAGAACTAGATGTACCATATGACCCAGCCATCCCATTACTGGGTATATACCCAAAGGATTATAAATTATGCTGCTATAAAGACACATGCACACGTATGTTTATTGCAGCACTATTCACAATAGCAAAGACTTGGAATCAACCCAAATGTCCATCAGTGACAGATTGGATTAAGAAAATGTGGCACATATACACCATGGAATACTATGCAGCCATAAAAAAGGATGAGTTTGTGTCCTTTGTAGGGACATGGACGCAGCTGGAAACCATCATTCTTACCAAACTATCACAAGAACAGAAAACCAAACACCGCATGTTCTCACTCATAGGTGGGAACTGAACAATGAGATCACTTGGACTCAGGAAGGGGAACATCACACACCGGGGCCTATCGTGGGGAGGGGAGTGGGGGGAGGGATTGCATTGGGAGTTATACCTGATGTAAATGACGAGTTGATGGGTGCAGCACACCAACATGGCACAAGTATACATATGTAACAAACCTGCACGTTATGCACATGTACCCTAGAACTTAAAGTATAATAATAATAAATAAATTAAAAAAAAAAGAAAGTAGAAAATATGTTCTGAATCAATAAAGACTAATTAAAATTTGCTCAAAATTGTTTTATTATTGTATATATTTCATTATGTAATTGGTAGCCTGTGTCAGGAAATGGCAATTTTGTTTTCCTTTTAATTTTATACACATTTCTTGAATGACTAGTTTGTATGAGGCCAAGTGCTGTGGAAGATACAAAGATGGATAAAACTTGATTCTTGCCTCTAGGTGTTTAAAAGTTTGACATCTAACCATGTCACATCAGAGAAAGCTGACTTTTGTATTTACCTACTGCTATGACGCTCAGGTAACAATATAATAGACATTCATAATGACTTTTTATATAATACTCCTTGGATTTACTACTTCGTCTTCTATCATTAGCATTCTGAGAACCTGTGACATGTAGGTTTTATTTATATGGTGTTTCTTTCTAACTGTAAGTGCAACTTGGGAATTGTAAAACTGAGGAGAGAGAGATTTTCCCTACAGGTACTCTGCATAGTAAATAATTTGTATGTGCTGTGTGAGTGGTATATATTAACTCATTTACCAAAACAGATGGAGACAGAACATGATATAGTGCAGTGTTTCTTACACTTTTTTTTCATTATTGTCCCCTTCAGTAAGAAAATAAAATTTAATTTAAATTACCCCAATGAGATAATTAAATATTAAGGAATAAGATTTTGTCGGGCAGAGTTGGGCTTTGAAGGTTCACAAACCATGATGTCATCTGAGAATTTTTTGACTTCTGAGAACTAATTTTCACTTACTTGGAAGTGATATCACCACTGCTGAAAATGTATGGTGTCATGGAAATAGCAGGTCTTTTAGAGTCAAAGAGACTTGGATTCAAATACTAGTTCCACCATTTATTAGTGGGTGGCTTTGGGTAAAAATTATGAACTTTTCAACCTTCAGTTTTCTTACTTGTGAGGTGAGAATAATAATACCTGTCTTATAGGAATGTTGAGAGGGTTGCATAGAATGTTAGGAAAGTGCCTGGCAATTTAATATGTGGTAACAAATATTAGTCATGTTAAGTAGCTTGAATATCATTCACTGACGATGTTAAATAACAATGGGATGCTGTAAGTGTTTAGCTAATGCTCACATAGTGATATGGTAATTAATATTTCTATAGACCAGTAGTTCTCAAACTTAGTTGCACGTTAAAGTCATCTGTAGGCCTAGCAAAAATTTCTAAGCCCTGGACACACTGGGACCAATTAATTTACAATCTCTGGGGTAGAACATAGGCATTAATATTTTTTGAAATTCTCAGGTGATTCCAATGTGAAGACAAGTTTGAGAATCACTGCTCGAGACATTCAGTTCACAGTCTGAATATAGCCATAGCTAGCTGTTCATCTCAAGGACATGTTAGCTGAGATTTGAAAAGAAAATACGATAAAGTAGTTGAAGGAATAACAGTTGTTTTAAATTATTCCAGCATGGAATAAGTTGCTATTAGATAAATAAAAGCAAAGATATATTTTAATAAAATATGACTTTAGAACAGGTAATTCTTCCCTTTGTTGTTACTGATTCAGAATTACCATGAGTAAGCAAGCCCACAGGGGCCACCACCTTTGTGGTATGTGGCATTTCTTTTTGTGAAGGGAAAGGCATATTTTCTAACTTGAGGCGTACCGGAACCTAGAATGTCACAGCTGAGAAACAGGCTTATGATATGATTTTCCTTTCATTCAAAAACATGTCACATGTCACAAAAGACTATAGTTTAATTTCACCTAACTGTCATTGACTAGGTGATGGGCACTTCTCCATCATAATAACAGTGGAAATAAATGCTTGATTTTGTATGTCATAGAAGGCATGTGAAATGATTCTTGGTGTTCCGTGATTTGGCTTCCAGAGTTTCAGGCAGAGATGCTTGTCCACGGATGGGTAATTTAATTTCCTCAATGGGTTGATGCTCTGTCAACACAGGAATGTCAGCAGGACAGGTTACAGAATGGATGTCTAAGATGAGATATGTAGCAGACAAAAATGTCTCCAAGGACACCCTACATAGCCTTCATTACAGATGACATACTTGTCCATATAGGGGGAAAACAGCTTTAATCTTAGACCTGTTAAAATAAATGGACAGAATAAGATAACATAATTTCAGAGATACAAGAATATGTGAGAGATATAAGATATATTTTTGATGAACAGCATATTAGACAAATTATTGTCTGTGACAAAGTAATTCATCATTGAACAAAGGTCTGAGTCTTAAGTAATTGGTTCATATCAGCACCTCCTTTTGATTTTTGATGCCATTTAGAGATTGCTTACAGGTTAGAACTACAGGGGAGCCCTTTGCTGACGGGGCTGACTTGCAGAACTGGTGGAAGAATTGATCAACTGGAGGTCCCAACCATGATACTGCAGAAAGGATCAGAGAGAATGGTAGAAATCATTTTCTATGTGGATTTATTCCACTATCATTCTCTTTCCAGAGAATGACTCATTTCTTAAAAGTGATTTAGCCAAAGTTACTGGCATTAATATAGAAGCATATTTGTAAACCAAATTTTTAAAAAGCCTTAGTAATAATGGTGAGAATTAGTTTGAATAATAAGGAAGTATTTCCAGTACTTGAGAAATTGTGATTTCAGAAAATTAAAGATCCGGTTTTAGTGCATGCACAACAGGCAATTCAAATATATTTCAATTTTCTAACCTTATCAACTCCTGTATATACAAAAGTATAAAAATTTTTATAAAAAAGTATAAAAGAGGCCGGGCGCGGTGGCTCAAGCCTGTAATCCCAACATTTTGGGAGGCCGAGACGGGTGGATCACGAGGTCAGGAGATCGAGACCATCCTGGCTAACACGGTGAAACCCCGTCTCTACTAAAAAATACAAAAAAAAAAAAAAAAAAAAAACTAGCCGGGCGAGGTGGCGGGCGCCTGTAGTCCCAGCTACTCGGGAGGCTGAGGCAGGAGAATGGCGTGAACCCGGGAGGCGGAGCTTGCATTGAGCTGAGATCCGGCCACTGCACTCCAGCCTGGGCAACAGAGAAAGACTCCGTATCAAAAAAAAAAAAAAAAAAAAAAAAATGTATAAAAGATATCAAAAATTTTGAATATAAACTATTCAGTTTTGGTTTAGAGACAAAAACTGACACTAGAAATATAAATCTCTATTATGCTGTCAACTTATCCTGTCTCTACTGGTTTTGAAATTACATCCTTATTTTAATTTATATGTCTAACATTTATATTGAATTTTATACTTGTGTAACTGATTTCTTTTTCATAGTTCTCCTTACTAATAGTTTTAGCTAATAATATAGTTTAAAATGAATTATATTGTTGTTACTTCTTATGCTATTTGGATAGCTAAAGGCCATGTCATTTGAAATTGATGGAATATTTGCAATTTCTTTATTCTTTTTTTACATTATTTGCAATAAGCAGTTGTTCATTGCCTTTTGTGAATAAAATTTCCTGAAATAGTAGAATGGAGATGCTTGTGCCATTTTATTACACGTGAAAGATGTTGGAACAGAAAGTAACTTGGATCTCTAGCCCAGGAATAGATTATTCTCATCATTTAAAAGTGACATGTATCATCTCTGTTCCATTTTAATCTTATTTTGTTAGGTTAAAAGTAACATTTTTCTAAGGTTAAATAGAATCCTTAATAGCTTATAATCAAAATAAAGTATTAACAGACTAATCTATCAATGAGCCAGATTTTTCAAAACTGAATTCCTTCTACCAAGGAATTAAAACACACCAAATACATTGATACCTTCACGGAAAAGAATAGCACCAATTCAAGCTATCAATGCATTAATTGAAATAAATGGTGTGAATTTTCAGGAAGAGTTGTTGGTGATGCCAGTTCTCTCTTGCTCTTTGATAAGAGTACGAGCTTATCAAAAAGAAGGGCAATTTAGTACATTTAAATTTTATTAAAAAGATTATAGACATTGTTCATTCACTAGTTATTCACTTAACACCTATTCATGAAGTGCCTATTATTTGCCAGCCCCAATTCTGAGATATTCAGCAAATGTCTTTCTTAACTCATTTGTAATAAAACAAATATACACAGACACACCTCAACACAGAAACACATTCATACACATATATTCACACAGAGGTACACACACACCTTTCCTTTTGAGGTGTTCAATAACTAGAGAAAAGAAGGGATCATGTTTAGAAGTAGGGTCTTGAGGAAGTAATGTGGGTTGAATGCTCAGTCTGTGGAAAGGAGATATAACTGTTTGGGGTATAATTTAATTTGAGATGCCATTCTGTTTTCTTGTGTGAATTTTACAGAAAAGTCTCTCCAGTAGGAACAAATACTGAGAATAGAGGAGATAAATGACAGGAAATGCTTTTTTGATAGTCTGGGATACCTAATATTCAGTTACTGAAAACTCTTTCCTTTGCCCCCCAAAAAGGATTTTCTCTGAAGAACAGAAGGTTTTCTAGTGACTCAATAGATGTAGGTCAGCTTAAAGAAGTAATGACAATTGAGAATTTTAGCTCCAGATCGACTACAAGAGCAAACCAGCAATCTCAAGAGGACCCACAGACCCTCTGAAGGAAGAAGACTGCTCCTACAGGACTCGGGAGACCCCCTCCTCCCCCACCAAAACTCTGAGTGTCGCAACCGCAGAATTGGGAAAGGGAGACCCTCCTCTCCTAAACACCCCCCCCCACCACTGGAGAAGCTGAAGATCTGTTTGCAGGAGAAGTTTCTGACTTTACCTGGAGCTGAGTCAATTTGGAGAGCCAAGTGAAATATAGGGGTAGAGGAAGCAGCAGAAAGGCCCCGGGAGCTCGCTGGGTCCCCTAGCATCCCATTGCTGCCTGGCACCAAAGGGATCCATCGGGCGAGGAGCAGTGGGTAAAACTACACAGGAAGAAGCAAATCCCTAGCTGAACTTTGCAACAATTTGAATGGGGTGAGAAGCCTCCTGGCCAGAACTTGGGAGGGTGCAAATATGGTGTGCAGACCCCACATGCGGGTGGGGGTGGGGTGCCGGGAAGAACCAAGTCCTTTTCTTTTGCAGCCAAACCCCTATTGCTCTTGCCTGGAAACAGACTGGAGGCTGTTGGGTGGGGGGCACGGTGGAAATGAGATCAGCTCTTCAGTTTGCATTGAAGCTGGATGAGGCCTGTGATTGCTGGCTTTTCTCCACTTCCCTGACAACCTGTATGACTCAGCAGAGGCAGCCATAATCCTCCTAGGTACATAACTCCAGTAACCTGGGACTCTCACCCTATCCCTCACAGCAGCTGCAGCAAGACCCACTCAAGGGGAGTATGAGCTCAAACACACCTAGCCCTGCCTCCACCTGATGGTCCTTCCCTATTCACCCTGGTAGCAGAAAACAAAGGGTGTTTCTGCCATCCTGGTTGCAGAAAACAAAGAACGTGGGAGTTCTAGGGCCCTGCCCACTGCTGGTTCCTCCCCATAATACCACAGCTGATGATCTCTGGAAGGCACCACCTCCTAGCAGGAGGCCAACCAGCACACAAATAGAGCATTAAACCACCAAAGCTAAGAACCCTCACGGAGTCCATTGTAAGCCCCCACCACCTCCACCAGAAAAGGCACTAGTATCCGCAGCTGAGAGACCCATAGATAGTTCACATCACAGGAACAGGCAACACCCCAGTACCAGCCCAGAGTTGGGTAGACTTGCCAGCTGGCCAGACTCAGAAAAGAGACAATAATCACTGTAGTTCACCTCACAGGAAACCACATCCATAGGAAAAGGTGGAGAGTACTACATCAAGGGAATGCTACATGGGACAAAAGAATCTGAACAGCCTTCAGTCTTAGACCTTCCCTCTGACAGAGCTTACCCAAATGAGAAGGAACCAGAAGACTAACCCTGGTAATATGACAAAACAAGGCTCTTCAATACCCCCCAAAAATCACACCAGTTCACTAACAAGGAATCCAAACCAAGAAGAAATCCCTGATTTACCTGAAAGAATTCAGGAGGTTAGTTATTAAGCTAATCAGGGAGGGACCAGAGAAAGGCAAAGCCCAAATGCAAGGAAATCCAAAGAATGATACAAGAAGTGAAGGGAGAAATATTTAAGGAAATAGATAGTTTAAAGAAAAAACAATAAAAAATTTCAGAAACTTTGAACACACATTTAGAAATGCAAAATGCTTTGGAAAGTCTCAGCAATAGAATTAAATAAGTAGAAGAAAGAAATTCAGAGCTCAAAGACAAGGTTTTTGAACTAACCCAATCTGACAAAGAGAAAAAAGAATAAGAAAATATGAACAAAACTTCCAAAAAGTCTGTGATTATGTTAAATGACCAAACCTAAGAATAATCAGTGTTCTTGAGGAGGAAGAGAATTCTAAAAGCTTGGAAAACAAATTTGGGGGAATAATGAGGAAAACTTCCCTGGCCTTGCTGGAGACCTAGACATCCAAATACAAGAAGCACAAAGAATACTTGGGAAATTCATTACAAAAAAATCTTTGCGTAGGCACATTGTCATCAGGTTATCCAAAGTTAAGATGAAGGAAAGAATCTTAAGAGTTGTGAGACAGAAGCACTAGGTAACCTATAAAGGAAAACTTATCTGATTAACAGCAGATTTCTCAGCAGAAACCCTACAAGCTAAAAGTGATTGGGGCCCTATCTTCAGCCTCCTTGAATGAAACAATTATCAGCCAAGAATTTTGTATCCAGTGAAACTAAGCATCATATATGGAGGAAAGATACAGTCTTTTTCAGACAAACAGATGCTGAGAGAGTTCACTATTATCGAGCCAGCACTATAAGAACTGCTAAAAGGAGTTCTAAATCTTGAAACAAATCCTAGAAACACATGAAAACAGAACTTCTTTAAAGTATAAATCACACAGGACCTATAAAACAAAAATTCAAGTTGAAAATTAAAAACAAAGAACAAAAAAACTGAAATACCCATGCAACAAAGAGCATGATGAATGCAATGGTACCTCACATTTCAATACTAACATTGAATGTAAATGGTGTAAATGCTCCACTTAAAAGATACAGAACTGCAGAATGGATAAGAACTCTCCAACCAACCATCTGCTGCCTTCAGGAGACTCATCTAGCACATAGGGACTCATAAAGTAAAGGCGAGGAAAAAGGCATTTCATGCAAACGGACACCAAAAGCGAGCAGGGGTAGCTATTCTTATATCACACAAAACAAACTTTAAAACAACAGCAGTTGAAAGAGGGATAGTATATGACGGTAAAAGGCCTTGTCCAACAGGAAAATATCACAATCCTAAACATATATTCACCTAACACTGGGGCTCCCAAATTAAAAAAAAAATTACTAATAGATCTAAGAAATGACATAGTGACACAATAATAGTGGGGGACTTCAATACTTCACTGACAGCACTAGACAGGTCATCAAGACAGAAAGTCAATGAAGAAACAATGGTTTTAAACTATACCTTGGAAATGGACTTAACAGATACAGACAGAACACTTCATCCAACAACTGCAGAATACACATTCTATTCAACAGCACATGGAACTTTCTCCAAGATAGACCACATGATAGACCATAAGATGAGCCTCAATAAATTCAAGAAAATTGAAATTATATTAAGCACTCTCTCAGATCACAGTGGAATAAAACTGGAAATCAATTCCAAAAGGAACCTTCAAATCTATGGAAATACATAGAAATTAAATAACCTGCTTCTGAATGAGCATTGTGTCAAAAATGAAATCAAGATGGAAATTAAAAAATTATTTGAACTGAATGACAACAATGACACAACCTATCAAAACCTCTGGGATTCAGCAAAGGTGGTGCTAAGAGGAAAGTTCATAGCCCTAAATGCCTACATCAAGGAGACTGAAAGAGCACAAACAGACAATCTAAGGTCACACTTCAAGGAACCAGAGAAACAAGAAGAAACCAAACCCAAATCCAGCAGAAGAAAGGAAATTACTAAGATCAGAGCACAACTAAATGAAATGGAAACAAACAAACAAAAAATACAAAAGATAAATGAAAAAAAAAAAGCTGGTTCTTTGGAAAGATAGATAAAGTTGATAGACCATTGGCAAGATTAACCAAGAAAAGAAGAGAGAAAATCCAAATAACCTCACAAAGAAATGAAAGAGGAGATATTACAATTGACACCACTGAAATACAATCATTCAAGGCTACTATGAACACCTTTATGCACATAAACTAGAAAACCTAGAAGAGATGGATAAATTCCCGGAAAAATACAACCCTCCCAGCTTAAATCAGGAAGAATTAGATACCCTGAACAGACCAATAACAAGCAGCAAGATTGAAATGGTAATTAAAAAATTACCACCAACAAAAAAAGTCCAGGACCACACAGATTCACAGCAGAATTCTACCAGATATTCAAAGAAGAATTGGTACCAATCCTTTTCACCCTATTCCACAAGACAGGGAAAGAAGGAACCCTCCCTAATTCATTCTATGAAGCCAGCATCACCCTAACACCAAAACTAGGAAATGACATAACCAGAAAAGAGAGCTACAGACCGATATATTTGATGAACATAGAGGCTAAAATCCTTGACAAAATACTAGCAAACCAAATCCAACATATCAAAAAGATCATCCACCTTGATCAAGTGGGTTTCATATCAGGGATGCAGGGATGGTTTAACATACACAAGTCAATAAATGTGATACACCACATAAACAGAATTTAAAACAAAAATCACATGATCATCTCAATAGATGCAGAAAGAGCATTTGACACAATCCAGCATCCCTTTATGATTAAAACTCTCAGCAAAATTGGCATACAAGGGGCATACCTTGATGTAATGAAAGCCATCTGTGACAAACCCACAGTCGAAATAATACTGGATGGGGAAAAATTGAAAGTATTCCCTCTGAGAACTGAAACAAGACAAGGATGTCCATTCTCACCACTCTTCTTCAACACAGTACTGGAAGTCCTAGCCAGAGCAATCAGACAAGAGAATGAAATAAAGGGCATCCAAATTGGTAAAGAGGAGGTCAAACTGCCACTGTTTGCTGATGATATGATTGTTTACCTTGAAAACTCTAAGGATTCCTCCAGAAAGTGCCTGCAACTGATAAAAAACATTCACCAAAGTTTCTGGTTACAAGATTAATATATACAAATCAGTAGCTCTTCTATACACCAACAGTGACCAAGCAGGGAATCAAATCAAGAACTCAACCCATTTTACAATAGCTGCAAAAAATAAAATAAAATAAAATAAAATAAAATAAAATAAAATAAAATAAAATAGGAATATACTTAACCCAGAAGTGGAAAGACCTCTACAAAGAAAACTACAAAACACTGCTGAAAGAAATCATAGACAACATAAACAATGGAAACACATCCCATGCTCATGGATGGGTAGAATCAATATTGTGAAAATGACCATACTGCCAAAAGCAATCTACAAATTCAATGCAATTCCCATGAAAATACCACCCTAATTCTTCACAGAATTAGAAAAAACAATTCTAGGCCAGGCACGGTGGCTTATGCCTGTAATCCCAGCACTTTGGGAGGCTGAGGTGGGTGGATCATGATGTCAGGAGTTCATCCTGGCCAAGATTGAGAAACCGTGTCTCTACTAAAAATACAAAAATTAGCTGGGTATGGTGGTGGATGCCTGCAATCCCAGCTACTCAGGAGGCTGAGGCAGAGAATTACTTGAACCTGGGAGGCAGAGGTTGCAGTGAGCCGAGATTGTGCCACTGCACTCCAGTCTGGGTGACAGAGCGAGACTCCGTTGCAAAAAAAAAAAAGAAAAAGAAAAAAAGAAAAAGCAATAACATTCAGATGGAATCAAATAAGAGTATGTATAGCCAAAGCAAGACTAAGCAAAAAGAGCAATTCTGGAGGCATCACACTACCTGATTTCAAACTATACTATAAGGCCATAGTCACCAAAACAGCATGGTACTGGTACAAAAATAGGCACATAGTCCAAAAAAGCAGAATGGAGAACCCAGAAATAAACCTAAATACTTACAGTCAACTGATCTTTGACAAAGCAAACAAAAACATAAAACGGGGAAAGGACACCCTTTTCATTTTCTTTTTTTTAAAATTATTATTATTTTTTATTATACTTTAAGTTCTAAGGTACATGTACACAACGTGCAGGTTTGTTACATATGTATACTTGTGCCATGTTGGTGTGCTGCACACATCAACTCGTCAGCACCCATCAACTCATCATTTACATCAGGTATAACTCCCAATGCCATCCCTCCCCCCTCCCCTCTCCCCATAATAGGCCCTGGTGTGTGATGTTCCCCTTCCCGAGTCCAAGTGATCTCATTGTTCAATTCCCACCTATAAGTGAGAACATGCGGTGTTTGGTTTTCTGTTTTTGTGATAGTTTGCTAGAATGATGGTTTCCAGCTGCATCCATGTCACTACAAATGACACAAACTCGTCCCTTTTTATGGCTGCATAGTATTCCATGGTGTATATGTGCCACATTTTCTTAATCCAGTCTGTCACTGATGGACATTTGGGTTGATTCCAAGACTTTGCTATTGTGAATAGTGCCACAATAAACATACGTGTGCATGTGTCTTTATAGCAGCATGATTTATAATCTTTTGGGTATATACCCAGTAATGGGATGGCTGGGTCATATGGTATTTCTAGTTCTAGATCCTTGAGGAATCGCCATACTGTTTTCCAAAATGGTTGAACTAGTTTACAATCCCACCAACAGTGTAAAAGTGTTCCTATTTCTCCACATCCTCTCCAGCACCTGTTGTTTCCTGACTTTTTAATGATTGCCATTCTAACTGGTGTGAGATGGTATCTCATTGTGGTTTTGATTTGCATTTCTCTGATGACCAGTGATGATGAGCATTTTTTCATGTGTCTGTTGGCTGTATGCATATCTTCTTTTGAGAAATGTCTGTTCATATCCTTTGCCCACTTTTTGATGGGGTTGTTTGTTTTTTTCTTGTAAACTTGTTTGAGTTCTTTGTAGGTTCTGGATATTAGCCCTTTGTCAGATGAGTAGATTGCAAAAATTTTCTCCCATTCTGTAGGTTTGCTGTTCACTCTGATGGTAATTTCTTTTGCTGTGCAGAAGCTCTTTAGTTTAATGAGATCCCATTTGTCAATTTTTGCTTTTGTTGCCATTGCTTTTGGTGTTTTAGACATGAAGTCCTTGCCCGTGCCTATGTCCTGAATGGTATTACCTAGGTTTTCTTCTAGCGTTTTTATGGTATTAGGTCTAACATTTAAGTCTCTAATCCATCTTGAATTAATTTTCATATAAGTAGTAAGGAAAGGATCCAGTTTCAGTTTTCTACTTATGGCTAGCCAATTTTCCCAGCACCATTTATTAAATAGGGAATCCTTTCCCCATTTCTTGTATAAATTCGGTATTGATGGAACGAATCTCAAAATAATAAGAGCTATTTATGACAAACCCACAGGCAATATCATACTGAATGGGCAAAAACTAGAAGCATTCCCTTTGAAAACTGGCACAGACAGGGGTGCCCTCTCTCACCACTCCTATTCAGCATAGTGTTGGAAGTTCTGGCTAGGGCAATCAGGCAAAAGAAAGAAATCAAGGGTATTCAGTTAGGAAAAGAAGAAGTCAAATTGTCCCTGTTTGCTGACAACATGATTGTATATTTAGAAAACCCCATCATCTCAACCCAAAATCTCCTTAAGGTGATAAGCAACTTCAGGAAAGTCTCAGGATACAAAATTAATGTGCAACAATCACAAGCATTCTTATACACCAGTAACAGACAAACAGAGAGCCAAATCAGGAATGAACTTCCATTCACAATTGCTTCAAAGAGAATAAAATACCTAGGAATCCAACTTACAAGGGATATAAAGGACCTCTTCAAGGAGAACTACAAACCACTGCTCAGTGAAATAAAAGAGGATACAAACTAATGGAAGAACATACCATGCTCATAGATAGGAAGACTCAATATCATGAAAATGGCCACACTGCCCAAGGTAATTTATAGATTCAATGCCATCCCCATCAAGCTACCAATGATTTTCTTCACAGAATTGGAAAAAAAGTTGCTTTAAAGTTCATATGGAACCAAAAAAGAGCCTGCATCTCCAAGACAATCCTAAGTCAAAAGAACAAAGCTGGAGGCATCACTCTACCTGACTTCAAATTATACTACAAGGCTACAGTAACCAAAACAGCATGGTACTGGTACCAAAATAGAGATATAGACCAATGGAACAGAACAGAGTCCTCAGAAACAATACCACACATCTACAGCTATCTGATCTTTGACAAACCTGAGAAAAACAAGGACACCCTTTTCAACAAATGGTGGTGTGGTAATTGGCTAGCCACATGTAGGAGAATGAAATGGGATCCTCATCTCTTATCTTATACAAAAATAAACTGAAGATGAATTAAGGACTTAAATCTAAGACTTGAAACTATAAAAATTCTAGAAGATAACATTGGAAAAACCCTTCTAGACATTGGCTTAGGCAAGGTTTCCATGACCAAGAACCCAAAAGCAAATGCAATAAAAACAAAGATAAATAGCTGGGACCTAATTAAATGAAAGAGCTTTTGCATGGCAAAAGGAACAGTCAGCAGAGTAAACAGACAACCCAGAGAGTCGGAGAAAATCTTCAGAATCTATACATCTGACAAAGGACTAATATCCAGATTGTACAAGAAACTCACACAAATCAGTAAGAAAAAACAAACAAACAAACAATCCCATTAAAAAGTGGGCTAAGGACATGTATAGACAATTCTCAAAAGAAAATATACAAATGGTCAACAAATATATGAAAAAATGCTCAACATCCCTAATGATCAGGGAAATGCAAATCAAAACTACAATGCGATACTACCTCACTCCTGCAAGAACGGCCGTAATCAAAAATCAAAAAACAATTGATAACAATTGATGTTGGTGTTGATGGGGTGAACAGGGAATACTTCTGCACTACTGGTGGGAATGTAAACTAGAACAGCCGCTATGGAAAACAGTGTGGAGATTCCTTAAAGAATTAAAAGTAGAACTACCATTTGATCCAGCAATCCCACTACTGGGTATCTACCCAAAGGAAAAGAAGTCATTATTTGAAAAAGACACTTGCATATGTGTGTTTATAGCAGCACAACTCTCAATTACAAAATTGTGGAGCCAAACCAAATGCCTATCAATCAATGAGTGGATAAAGACACTGTGGTGTATATGTGATGGAATACTGTGCAGCCATGAAAAGGAATGAATTAACAGCATTTGCAGTGATCTGGATAGAATTGAAGCGAAGTAACTCAGGAATGGAAAACCAAACATCGTATGTTCTCACTGATATGTGGGAGCTAAGCTATGAGGATGCAAAAGCATAAGAATGATACAATGGACTTTGGGGACTTGGGGGGAAAAGTGGGAGTGGGGCAAAGGATAAAGACTACAAATATGGTGCAATGTATACTGCTTGGGTGATATGGGTGCACCAAAATCTCAGAAATCACCACTAAAGAACTTACTCATGTAACCAAATACCACCTGTACCCCAATGACTTGTGGAAAAATAAAATAAATAAAATATTAAAATAAATGCAGATATATTAAAAAGTGGGAAAAAAGTAATGATAATTGATGTCTTATATGGAAAACAGACATAAACAAACAAACAAAGCATCCCCTCACAACCTCCCCAAAAAAACCCAAGTCTGTGATAAACTCCCTTGGTTCTTTATATTTTTTTTAAAAATTATGTAACTATAGCAAGGGACTTTGTCTCCTAGTACTTGAAGAAGGGTAGTACTGGACTAACCTGTCTTTGTCAATTATTATTTCAAATGAAGATCAAGTCCTTTTCTGTTGTGGCACTGTTAGGAATAGAATGAAGACTAATAAAAATAATAATATTTTGCCTGATGAAAGAAATGAATCTGTAATAAAAAGGATATTAGGATTAATTCTGAGTATTTTTATTATTTAGGGACAGAATTGTTTTTCCACTAATGATTTAGTTTTGGTGTTTAGATTAAGAATGTAAGTTCTAAAATTCTTCTTCCCTCTCATCAGTTAAGTAATAGAGGTGGTGTAGTTTAGAGCTGTGGATAATGTCTCATTCACCTAAGGTTTATTCAGAAGTTCTTAACAAGAATAACTGACTCTATAGCTGGAAGAAAAGGATGGTGTGGGGGTGTCACTAGAACTCACCTGAGTCAGAAGTGAGGAGGCTTTGGGGAGATGAGACCGTGTAATTAAATTTTTCAAGCATGCACTCGGACCTCATACACAGAGAGTCACTTTCTGAGCTTATTTTAATAAAACAATGCTTCTTTTCTTGAATGTGTAGGTGGGTAAAGTAAGACAAGCAAGTGTGAGCCAATCTGAATTTACTGAGGTAATTTAGAGTCATTTTAAAATATAAAAACCAATAACTTTTTAAAATGTATTTTTTATTTCAATAGCTGGGACCTAATTAAACTAAAGAGCTTTTCAATAGGTTTTTTGGGAACAGGTGGTGTTTGATTACACGAATAAGTTCTTTAGTGGTGATTTCTGAGATTTTGATGCACCCATCACCCAAGTAGTGTGCACTGTACCCAATATATAGTCTCCTATACTCACCCCCCCTTTCCCCTGAGTCCCCAAAGTTTATTATATTATTCTTATGCCTTTGCATCCTCATAACTTAGCTCCCACTCATGAGTGAGAACATACAATGTTTGGTTTTCCAATCCTGAGTTACTTAGAATAATAGTCAGCAATTCCATCCGGTTGCTGTGAGTGCCATTATTTTGTTCCTTTTTATGGCTCAGTAGTATTCCATGGTATATATATACCACATTTTCTTTAGCCACTCGTTGATTGATGGGCATTTGGGCTGGTTCCATATTTTTGCAATTGCAAATTGTGCTGCTATAAACATGCATGTGCAAGTATCTTTTTGGTATAATGACTTCTCTTCCTCTGGGTAGATACCTAGTAATGGGATTGCTGGTTCAAACGGTAGATGTATTTTTAGTTCTTTAAGGAATCTCTGCACTGTTTTCCATAATGGTTTTACTAGTTTACATTCCCACCAGCAGTGTAAAAGTGTTCACTTTCACCACATCCACACCAACATCTATTTTTTTATTTTTATTTTTATTATGGCCATTCTTGCAGGAGTGAGGTGGTTTCACATTGTGGTTTTGATTTCCATTTCCCTGATAATTAGTGATTTTAAGTACTTTTCCATATGCTTCTTGGCCATTTGTATCGATTTTTGAGAATTGTCTATTCATGTCCTTAGCCCACTTTTTTTTTTTTTTTTTTTTTTTGAGATGGAGTCTCGCTCTGTCGCCCAGGCTGGAGTTCAGTGGCCGGATCTCAGCTCACTGCAAGCTCCGCCTCCCGGGTTTGCGCCATTCTCCTGCCTCAGCCTCCCGAGTAGCTGGGACTACAGGCCCACTTTTTGATAGGATTGTTTGCTTGTTTGTTTTGCTGATTTGTTTGAGTTCTTTGTAGAGTCTAGATGTTAGTTCTTTGATACTGGCATATAGCCTTTCAGTTTTCTTCCTACATATATGTGAGCCCATGTTCATGTATGTATGTATTTTATTTACAAAATGGGATAATACTCTATACAACTGTTTTTGGAGAATATTTTTCTGTTTAAAAGTACACTGTAAATTTTTTTACATTATAGATCTGCCTATAATTAATGACTACATAATAGTCCAATGTATATCTTTCATTAACTGGGATTTTTTACTTAATTTCATGTTTACACATTTGAGTTATACATTCTTTCAAAGATTTGTCTATTTTCTTTTATTTATTGCAAGGATTTTTAGCCTCAGCACCATTGGCATTTTGGGCCAAATAGTTATTGCCGGGGATGTTCTGGGCATTGTAGTTTACTTAGCATTACCTCTGGTTTCTACCTGCTAGAGGCCAGTTCATCCCATGGACAACCAAAATTGTCCCCAGACATTGCCAAAGTCTTCTGGGGTGGGATTAGGGGTGTGGAGAACTGCCCTCAATAGAAAACCATTGTTTTAAAGGAAGAATGTAAAAAACGCATTAATACATTTGTAATATGAAAAAAAAAAATGTGAGGTTTGGAAATAGCCAGATTTGGTTTCAAATTTTAGCTCTACCATTTACTAGCTGTGTAAACTTAGTTAAGTGAATGAATGACACAGCTAAGATTTGAAACAATATTTAGTGGAATTTCGGAACCATTCATAATTCTGCGTATATCCAAGTAACTCCTTTGCTGGAATATTAAGATTCAGCAGGCCCTGAAACTCCCCTGCAGTGGAGTAGATTCTCTGGATTCTGGTGTTATATCTCCACAAGTTCCCCCTAACTATCACCTCTATGGAGAATAGATAACATACTAAGCTGTATTGGCCATTACTCTCTCCACGAATTGTTTAATCAGAGGGAAATATAGCTTGACTGGGTACAGCTAGAAGACTGTGAACAGGTGACGTGTAGGAGGGTTTCTTGGGTTATAAGCATACGAGCTGACTCTGGCCCACCTGAGCAGATAGAAGGAAACTGAGAGGGTTCTCAGAGAGTTGAAGGGAGTCCAACAGGTAGCATGTGGGTAGAGTAGAAGGCAGGGTGGCTGCAGGCCCTTGTCACAGGAGTTTGTGGTCATTCTTCTTAAGGCATTGCCATTAATGTGATTCAGTGCCTCTATGTGTCTTAGTCTAGAATTTCAAATTCTCATGAGAGATTGCTGACTGGCTCAGTTTGAGTCAGATATCCACTTGAGGAACCATCAGCTATTTCCAGGGTGTCAGGGTCATGTAAAGTCACGGCCTGTCATCTCATCCTATGTTGGTGAATATTTCCCAAAAAGGGAAAGTTGTGTGCTGAGGAGTTATCCTTGAAGTTTCATCCACAGAACAGCAAGATAGTACAGGTCACCTTGAAAATGGGAGGCCTGGGCAGAGAGGTGGGCTGAGGGTGCTGGCAGAGTTCAGCGACTTTCCACTTGCCTTTGGGATTCAAGCAAATGGATCCATCTTATCTCTCCGCATTAGACTATAAGCTCCCTATCTCAGGCACAATGCTGTCTTCTCAACAGCTGTATGGTGATGCACAGAATTCTTACTGATATTGAGTAGCTCCTCAATAAATATTTGTATAAAGAATAATGCATTAGCTTTTATTCATAGCTTTCTCCAGTTATTCATTTGTGACTCAGTTTTCTTTTCTATGGGCTGATCACACATTGTGTTCACATCTACCATTTTAATTTAACCACATCACACTGAAATTATTTTGTCTGTCATCCCTACTAGACCATTAACTTCTAGAGGGCCAGGGATATGACTATTCGTCTTTATCCCCATAACTGCATTTGACAAAAAGCAGGCTTTCATTCCATATTAGTTGACCCTAATGCATGAGATTTCTGTTTTTGTGATCAATCATACTAGGTCAGTGCTTGTTATCATGTGAGTTACATATGTTGAGAACAAATGAACTAATGAATGAACTAATGAATATTTTGGCTGACTATGAGTATAAGCCTGTGAAGTGCATCAACAGATGTTGGGAACAGAAAACAATTTCAAAAGCATAGTTCTCAAAGTAACCTTGGAGATTGATTACAGGGATTGTTAATACTATTGCCATAATCAATATTAACATGAACTATGTTTTAGGGAAATTTTGTTCTAGTGAAGTGGCATGAAACACTACTACTCAGTCACAGTGCTGTGACACAGGTCAGGAGTGAGGTGTGTCATAAGTGTTTGTTACCAAACACAGTTGAAGTACTGAAGCTTGCAAATAATTTACATTTAAAATATATTTAGAACAGCCTCAAGGTTATCTCTGTGATAACATGATTCTCACTCTCTCCAATGTGATATGCCTTTTAGGAGGAGTGAAGTGCAGTATATCTAGTGTCAGAAGTTGTGTTTGGGAATATGCCTTCCATGTGAGACTCACATGTTGAGAATCATCACCTAGGGTTATGGGTCACAAATAAAGTCTTTTGATGGATCTTATAAATTGTCCCCTCAATTTATACACTCCTTGTTTTTGTAGGCTTTAAAATACAAAGGCCTGATAACATTAGCTTAGGGGCCCGAGTAGAAAATATTTTCTGGAAAGAACAAGGCTAAAGAGGCTGTGGTTGCCATTTCCTCCATTGCCTCCTTGGGGAATGTGGGCATTCCACAGCCATGTAAATGTGGCTCTGTCTTTTCTCATTTTTCCTTATAGTAACAGCAACACATACTCAAGCCCTTTGAGTACCCTTTGAGTATTATTGAGTACAATAATACATCAAACATGACTGATCACAGGTCACCATCACTGATATAACAGTAATGAAAACGTTTGAAATATTAGGAGTATTACCAAAATGTGATGCAGAGGCACCAAGTGAAGGCATGCTGTTAGAAAATGGCACCAACAGACTTGCTGAGTGGAGGAGTTGCCACAAATATTCAGTTCGTAAAATACGCAATATCTGTAAAGCGCAATAAAACAAGGTATGCGCATATGGTAATGCTTACTTCTGGCAATAGGTACTTTATAATGTCAACTAAGGCAATCACATGTGTACTGAAGAGATGCAATCCAAGATTTCCTTAACCTTGGAAAGGGTTTAACTGCTGCCTTACTTGATGCAACCACATCTATCCATACTTCCCTAATTGTGGTCTTGATGTCTTTGCTTGAATCCATGCACAGTCTCTATTTCTTAATTAAGGTCACGTCTTGGTGAATAATTAAGAAGTTGATCCTCCTAGTCCTAAGTTTTATCTTTTCACTTTCCTTCTCCTTTTTTTCTGCCCTCCTGACAATCACAGGCTCTGTGCAGTCTGGAAACTTGACCGTTTTTTGTCCTTTAACATCAATTCTTGTCTCCTAATTCTTGCAGATAGTTGATATGGTGATAGTCACATGGCCCCCATTTAAGGGTTCACACTCAGTTTTGTGAGGTGCCATAGCCTGCACCCTTCATCTCTTCACTTCTCCTCAGCTTGCTTTCTACTTTCTTTCCAAAACAGCGATAAAGTACTAGGAAGGCTTCTGAGGAAAGAATTCTAAGGGGTAGAAAGTTACCTGTGCTTTGTCTTCAGTGAGGGGAAGAAAGAAAGTAAATATTCTATAAGAAGGGTTGGCAAGCTTTTTCTGTAAAGGGCCAGATAGTAGGTATTTAGGTTTTGTGGCCATCTGGTCCCTGCGGAAGCTACTCAACTGTGCTTCCAAAAGTCTCCATAGGTAGTTCATAAACAAGTGAGCATGGCCATGTGCAGTAACTACTTACAGACACTGAAATTTAAATTTTATGTAATTTTTACTTGTGACAAAATATTATTTTCCTTTCAATTTTTCCAGTCATTTGAAGATGGCAAAATCATCCTTTGCTTATGGGTTATACAAAAACAGGTGTGGGCCAGGTTTAAAGTTGCCAGATTTAGTAGTTCCTATTTGGGACATTTTGACTAAAAAATTATTTGTTGTTTATCTGAAATTCAAGTTTAACTGGGAATTCTGTATTTTATTTGGCAACCCTAGCTGGCTTTCATCTCTGAGCCACAGTCTGAAGACTCCAATTCTATAATCAGTCAGTTTTTACGAAATATTTCTCTGGTTGCATTTGTCAGGGGACGGGGTGGTGGGGATTTAAACCCACACATACTTTGCCCATCTGGTTTTAAATCGTCCTGTGGTCATCTACTCTAATGGAGTTCTCAGATGTGGAAGAATAATATTGAGAGATTCAGAAACCAGTTTGTTTCCAGAAGAAGAGTCATAACAGGAGAGCTTAGGTTTGCAGCAAAGATGCATAAAGCTAGCGTGAAATGACCTCAGATATTGAACTATGCGAGAAATATTCTCCTTCTTTTTTTTTTTTCTGAGTTTTTTTTGTAAGAGTGTTTGTTTCAAGGGTGAATGAACAATAATATATTGAGCTTTCTTTGTCCCAGCTACTATAGTGGCTAATGACTGAAATATCTACAGTGAAATATTTGTGCTAATGGATTTCCAATTCTTTAATATTCATACATTCAGTGAGTTTGTATTGAGTTCCTACTCTATGCTAAGCATATTTTAAAAGCTGGCTATACAATAGTAAACAAAGCAGATAGGTGTCTTTTGACCTCAGAATGTTAACATTCTAGTTGAGGGAAACAAACAAAAAACAAACAAGTAAAAGATTTACTCTCTCAGATATGAAAAGGGATATAGAAAAAAAAGGAAGCAAAGGAGAATAGGTATTGCCAAGAGGGGAGGGACTGCCTTTTGACAGGTGAGTCCTGAGAAGGTTACAGTGGAGCAAAGACCTGAGGAAGCAAGGCAGGGAGCTCTGTGGCTCCCTGGGAGGAAAGCATCTGTGGCTAATGTGAAAGTCCTGAAGTTTGAGAAACGATAAGGAGGCCAAAGTGACTCAAGTGGAATGAACAATGGGGAGACTAGGAGGATATGAGTTAGAGGAGATAACAGGGTGGAGGGTATGGCATAGAGATGTAGGGCCTTGTAGCATTGGCTTTTAGTTTGCTGAAATGAAGTGTCATTTTAGAGCTTTGAAAAGAGGGAAGACTTACTTTACTTAATTGCTTATGTTTTACTTAATGACTTTGAATACTGTGTACCTGGTGGACCTCAGGGAGGAAGATCAGAGGCAGGAGAGCAGCTGGGAGGCTACTGAGTAATCCAGGTGAGAGATAATGGTGATTTGGATAAACACAGTTGCGGTGGAGACTTTGTGAAGTCACATTCTGGTTGATGTGGAAAGTTGAAATGGTAGGATTTGGTGATGGATTTGATGTCGGGTGGGAAAGCAAGAGAGGAGTCAAAGATAACTTCCAGATTTTTGGCCTGAACAACTGAGAGGGTGGAACTGCTGTTTACTGAGAAGGGGAAGATGGTGGGAGGAGAAGATTTGAGAGAGAAAATCCAAAGTTTGGGTTAGGACAAGATAAGTGTGAGATGAATGTTAGGACTTTAAATGGAGATGTCAAATCTGCAGCTAGACATATGAGTCTGGAGTTCAGAGATGCCGTCTGGATTCCAGATATAAATTTGGGAATCATCAGTGTATAGATGACATTGAAAGCCAAGTAATTGGATGAGATCATCAAGGGAGTGAGCATACCTAGAGGAAAGATGAAGCTCTAAGAGCCATCTTTTATATGAGTCACTGGAAATGGCTTGATAGCTTCTGTATTCATCATAGCCACAAATACAATTACTATTAGGAGTATTCAAATTGTGAAAACATCAAGTGCTTTATGGTAGTAAAGAACTTTCATTTGTAATGCTGAATATTCAGATGCATCTTTTCTGTAAACAAAATAAACACAATTAAAAAACATTTAAACTTCCTTTTGGAATATCAAAAACTAGAGGTGTAAAATTGACCAAATTCATTGCTTGATTCTTTGTAAAGTCTAGAATTACATGTATCTTTAGGTTTGGAAACTGCTGGTAGGTTAAAAAAAATGAAGAGCAATGAAAACAGTTTTTGATTAGTTGATTCTTTTCTAGCTATGTTTTGCAAAATGCTTTTTATTGCTAAGTTAAGAAAAAGATTTTGTTTGGACAAACACCCACATATATATAAACATATATATATAAACATCTATATGTGTGTATCTATCCATATCTGTTTCTATCTGTATGTCCATTTTTCTGTATCTGTATTAATACATACTCTCAATTGTCTTGGTAAGGATCCCTGGGGACATTTCTCCTGTGCCTAGAACCTTCCAACCAAAACCAGAACCAAAACAAAAACACTTTGTAATGAGCTTTTTACCCCCTGGCTTACCAAACTATTTCCTAAAGTAGTGAAAGCCTCTAGGCATAATATATTAAACTGGGGCTGGGTGCAGTGGCTCAGCCTGTAATCCTAGCACTTTGGGAGGCTGAGATGGGCAGATCACGAGGTCAGAAGTTCGAGACCAGCCTGGCCAATATGGTGAAACCCCATCTCTACTAAAAATACAAAAATTAGCCAGGCGTGGTGGTATACACCTGTAGTTCCAGCTCCTTGGGAGGCTGAGGCAGAAGAATTGCTTGAACCTGGGAGGCAGAGGTTGCAGTGAGTCGAGATTGCACCACTGTACTCCAGCCTGGGTGACAGAGAGAGACTCTGTCTCAAAAAGAAAGAAAGAATTTTTTTTTTTTTTTCCAAACAGGATCTCGAATTTAGACCCCAATACTATCTTCAAATGTGAAAGCATCATTGACTTTTAAATTTGTGATGTAAATGTCTTGGTTGGTTATTTTTAACATGAGGCCCTGAATGTCCGACCATCAGTGCTAAGTGGGTGGCCTGTCCCTTAAACACCAAGTCACATTCAGTGTGATGAAGCTGCCTGCTTCTTCTGGCTTTCATGGCCACTCCTAATAAGAATTTGTATAAGTTGGCTGGTTCCATGAGAAGGAGACAGCAGTGGCCTTTTATTCTGGGACAGCATAGGCCACATGATACGCATCTGCCCACTCTGTTGCCATTATACCCTCCAGGGACAAGCTGACAAAAATGCTGCTCACCTTTAGGAGAATCAAGAAATGACTTCCTCGAGGCCTCACAGCTCTGTTGGCACTTCTCCTCCTATCCCACTACATGGACAATAGACGCTGGACCCTGCCTGGAAAATGAGCATCCAGAATTGTAAAATTTTCTCAAAGCAAATTTTCTCTTTCTTTCCCACTGAGTTCAGAAGAATGCAAGATATTTTACCAATACTCTATAGTTCTGTAGAAGGATTCCTTATCATTGTCCCTTATAAACCACATTTGTCTAAAGAAAAAAGTACTGGCTATACCTCCCCTTTTGATACTTGAAAATTAGTACCCTAATTGACTGCTACAGAAGCCTTGCTTAATAAACTGGTGAATACGATGTTGATCTTGTGACCTTCCTTTTCATTCATGTATTTATTGTATTAAGCTTATTGCTAAATAGCAAATCACTGTAAAACTTAGTGGATTAAAACAATAAACATTTTGAACTCACAGTTTCTATGGGCCAGGAATGTAGAAGCTACTTAGCTGGGTAGTTCTTTATCAGGGTCTGTACTGAAGTTACATTCAGGCATTGGTCAGGACTATGGATATTTGAAGGCTGGCCTGGAGCTAGAGGATCCCCTTCCAAGATGGCTCACTCAGTTGGTTGACAAGTTGCTGCCGGGTATTATCAGACAGCCTCAGTTTCTTGCCACATGGATTTTTCGGTAGGGCTGCTTGAGTTTCCTCATGACATGATAGCTGTCTTCTCACAGAGCAGTAATCCAAGAGTGCACAGCAGAAGCTGCAGTGTCATTTATGACTTAGCCTTGGAAGTTACCATCATTTCCCCCATATCCTATTGGTTAAACAGACCAGCCCTGCTCAGTGAGGGAGGGTGCTATGAGTGGGTTTCTAGGGTTACTACGGCTAGCTGCCACACTCATTTATTCAGTTGAGATTTATTGAGTGCCTACTATGTGCAGGCACTGTGCTTAGACCCTTTTGACCTAATGTTGACTCAGTTATCTGACTCACTGCCAGTGTCCTCTCCTCCTCTACTGGGTATCGTCACTCCAGCCTCCTCTACAACTCCCTCAAGCTTCCTGTTCACTTAAGAGATTATTCCTTGAAAAAGAAATTGTATTGTCTTTTAAATTAAGGAAAGAGGTCACTAAACTAGGAACATTACTCAATATCTTTGCTGATAGGCAGTAATTTCACTGCTTGAGAGAACCAGATATTTCTGGCTAAATCTACTGTGAAGAAATGTCCAAAGACTATATCTTATTTTGGGAAGGAGGATCAAAAATCCACTTGAAGTGGGAAGATACTTATTTAGCACTTACTATGTGCATCATTACAACAACCCAGAAAATAATATATTTCTGTCCTCATTTTAAAGATGGGAAAATGTATTTACTCAAAAAAATTTATTGATTATTTACGATGACCAGGAGCTGTTTTAAGTGCTTGGGATACAATAGTGAAAAAAAATTGACAGAAATGTAAACACTCATGGAGCTTATTTTCTAGTGGGTCAGAAAAGAGAATAAATGTAACAAATAGTATGTAAGAAGGCAGTAATAATAGCTGTAGCTATTATTAGCTAATAGGTAGATACATGGTAACAGTGTGTTAGACGATAGTAAGCACTATAGAAAAGGAAACAAGTACTGTAGAGTAAAGTGGTTTTGAGAACCTCAGGTGTGGATGCAGGTTGCAGTATTACATACATGGATAAACTAGGCCTGATCGAGAAGGCAGTATACGAGGCAAGATTTGAGGGAGGTGAGGGAGCTAACCATGTGGATGTTTGGAGGGAGAACATCCAGGCATAGGGAACAGCTGGTGCAAGGGTTTCTAAGATGGGACCACTCCTAGTGTGTTTGAAGCATAAACAAAGAGGCCAGTATCTGGGAGAAATGAGCTGATTAGATATACAAATCTAGAGTCTGGGGAAGATATTTGCGCATGGCATTTAAATACAGGAGTTGTTGGCACAGATGTGATATTTTCAACCATGAGGCTTAGTAAGATTACCAAGGTCAAGACAGTTGATAGGTAGAGAAGAGAACTGTGGCCTCAGCCCTGGAATACTTCAACATTAAAAAATACAAGGAGCTGGCAGGGCGCGGTGGCTCAAGCCTGTAATCCCAGCACTTTGGGAGGCCGAGACGGGCGGATCACGAGGTCAGGAGATCGAGACCATCCTGGCTAACATGATGAAACCCCGTCTCTACTAAAAATATGAAAAAAATCTAGCTGGGCGAGGTGGCAGGCACCTGTAGTCCCAACTACTCGGGAGGCTGAGGCAGGAGAATGGCGTGAACCCGGGAGGCGGAGCTTGCAGTGAGCTGAGATCCCGGCCACTGCACTCCAGCCTGGGCGACAGAGCTAGACTCCGTCTCAAAAAAAAAAAAAAAAAAAAAAAAAAATACAAGGAGCAGAAGAAAAATAAGGAAAGGAATCTGAGATGAAGGAACCAGTGAGCTAAGTGCCAAGTACAATGAGTGGCTTCCTGGAAGCCAAATGAAAAAAAATCCTGTATTTAGAAGGAGGGAGTGGTTAACTGTGTCAGGTGCTTTCTTAGGTCAATTCCTAGTTGGGGATTTAGCAATGCAGAGATCACTAGTGACCATGGAAAAAGAACTCTGGAAACATGGTGGAGGAAGAAACCTGAAAAAAGTTTTTTTTTTAAATTTTATTTATTATTATTTTTATTATTTTGAGACAGAGTCTTGCTCTGTCACCCAGGCTGGAGTGCAGTGGCATGATCTTGGCTCAGTGCAAACTCCGCCTCCTGGGTTCAAGCAATTCTCCTGCCTCAGCCTCCCAAGTAGCTGGGATTACAGGGGTGTGCCACCATACTTGGCTAATTTTTTTTTTTTATTTTTAGTAGAGATGGGGTTTCACCATATTTGCCAGGCTGGTCTTGAACTCCTGACCTTGTGATCCTCCTGCCTCAGTCTCCCAAAGTGCTGGGATTACAGGTGTGAGCCACCATGCCCGGTCCTAAAAGTGGGAGTAAAAGAGGATGGGGTGGGTGGAATCATTGAAACTAGTGAGATTAGAGAACTCTTTTGAGTTTTGCTGAAAGGGCAGCAAAGACATCAGGTGGATACTAGTGAAAAGTAAGGTCAAGGGGAAAGTTTTCTTTTTTAAGATACAAATGGGCCGGGCGCGGTGGCTCAAGCCTGTAATCCCAGCACTTTGGGAGGCCGAGACGGGCGGATCACGAGGTCAGGAGATCGAGACCATCCTGGCGAACACGGTGAAACCACGTCTCTACTAAAAAAATACAAAAAACTAGCCGGGCGAGGTGGCGGGCGCCTGTAGTCCCAGCTACACAGGAGGCTGAGGCAGGAGAATGGCGTAAACCCGGGAGGCGGAGCTTGCAGTGAGCTGAGATCCGGCCACTGCGCTCCAGCCCCGGCGACAGAGCGAGACTCCGTCTCAAAAAAAAAAAAAAAAAAAAAAAAAGATACAAATGCTTTTATGATGGGAATAATTCAGTAGAGAGTAAAAAATGATAATTTAAGACAAATAATTGATGGAATAATGTTTTTGATTGGTGAGAGGGGATAAGATGTAGTGTAGAAATATAGGATTAATTTTTGACAGGAACATTGGATAATTCAACAGTGGTGATAGGCAGGAAGGCAGTGATGTTTGCGATGCAGGCATGTGGGTGGATGTGTTGATGGGAGTATGTGGAAGTCGTTTTCTTACTGCTTCCATTTTTCTTTCTTCTTTTTTTTCAGTAAAATAGGAAGCAAGGTTTTCAGCTGAGTATAATGGTGGGAAAAGAGGTGTTGGGAACTTGAGTAAAGAGAAAGCATAAAATGGCAGACTAATGAGAGGAAGAGGGTATGAACTGGAGACATGTAGTGTGAATGATGGGCCAACTTGAAGTTAATGGCCAAGTATTTAAAGCAAGACCAGTCATCCTGGCTTGTATTTTTCTCTATCATGCTGCAGTGGAGGCAGATGTACAGTAGGCTGAAATTTGGATTTAAATAGGATTATCATTTTGCAAAGCAAGAGTAACCAAGTTGTAGAGAAGCAAAGGATTTAATAGCTATTGATAATGGAATTTAAACTGGGTAAGGGCTGGGCACAATGGCTTATGCTGGTAATACCAGCATTTTGCAAAGTCAAGGCAGGAGGAATGCTTGAGCCTAGAAGTTTGAGATCAGCCTGGGAAACAAGGCGAGACCCTATCTCAACACAAAAATAAAAAAATTAGCCAGGCTTGGTCGCACACACCTGTAGTTCCAGCTATTCAGGAGGCTGGCATGAGAGGATGGCTTGAGCCTAGGAGGTCAAAGTTGTAGCTAGCTATGATCATGACACTGCACTCCAGCCTGGGTGATAGAGCAAGATTCCTGTCTCAAAAAAGTAAAAAATAAAAAATAAGTAAATTAGGCAAGGAGAGGAATGAGGGCATGAGGGTGACAAACAGTGAAAAGATGATAGGATCAATGGCTTCACAGAAGCAGTGGGATGGAAGAATTGTGATAGATGTGTTGGTGGGAGTATAATATGGAGAGAATGAGATGAAATGATAGGAAGTGATGACAGAGAGTGGGGTGCGTGTAACCGACACTAAGGAGAAGATGTACTTGTTAATAGTAACAAGGCCTAGGGTGATGACCATGGAGGGAGTGGCTAGGTTGGGTGGGGAAAATAAGGGGGATTTCTGGGGTTTTGGTGATAGGAACAATGAGGAGTCATAGGTGATATAATTTGATGACAAAGATTCAAAATGAGGACTTTTTAGAAATGAGAGAGGATTGGAAAATGGTCTGAAAGTAGCAGTAAGGAGCAAGGAGGACGTGCCCTCTACTTCTAGGCCTTATAGGTATAAAAATCTTGAAAGACAAGGTGAATTCCACTACAGAGGACTGCAGGAGTGGCTGTTCCTTTAGTGGAAAGCCAGGTTTCCCTCAAAGCAGGAAGGAGAAGAGAGCATTCGGATAATGGAGAAGAGACACAGGTGATTTTGTTGATGGCTGACTGAGTTTCAGAGGACAGAGTGGAAGGATTTTCAGAACTTGAGGAGGGGTGAGAAAAGGGGACAGAATAGGTTCAGATTCCTATAGGGACTGTGGGAGTTGAGAGTCATCTTGGGGGCTGGGGGCAGCCTGTCGTGAAGAGGGATAAAGGGCAATATGGGAGGAGTCCTAGTGGTGGGAGCAAGATGGCGGTAGTGAAGCAGTGAGAGTTGCAAGGGGAAAAGAGGGTTCTGGCAGAGGGGTGGGCTCTCTCAGGTCCTCACTGCCAGTAACCAATGAGGTCCAATGTCAGCCCAGGTCTCGTCAGCTCCACAGTAAATGCCCTTTCCTATACACCCTTTCTATTCAAAGCGGAGTCTGTGATGAGCTGGTAGGATCACCTGAGAACGCGTTAGGAAGGCAGAAGCTCAGGCCCCACCCCAGACCTACTGACTTTGAATCTGCATTTTAACACGGTCTCCAGGAGCATTGTGAGCATGGGAGAGTTTGGGAAACATTGCTGTACACTGCATATTTTTCGACCTCTTAAAAATTAATTTTTTTGTGTCCAGTCAATAAGACTCCATGGAATAAAAAAGTAGAACTTTTTGTAATGAAGGCTTTCTGAATTTTTCAAGACTTTACAGAAAGTTCTAAAGTAAAAGTGTGCAAAAATTGAAGGGAGATGAGTATGAGACAGTGAAAAAAATGCTTGTCATATTTATTTATCTGGCTGATGATTGATCGAGTAAAGTTTGTTATTTTCCAAAGTCTTAGGGCTATGTGAGGAGAAACCACTCACACATTTGAGGTGAAATTCTTCCAGCTTGGATTATGGTGTTGCCACCAGTCTGATTTATAAGCAAACTAGAACTATCAGGAAAAGGAAAGAGGAGGGGTAAAATGAGTGTTTATATTTTCTCCAGCTATTATTAACCTAAGCTCAGGTGCTTGTACTAAAGAAACGAATTACTTGTATTTATCCTTATGGATAAGTTGCTAGCAATAAATTATGAAAGGAAAAAAATAACCAAGTGAGATAATTGACTGAAAAACAAATGTCAGTAAAAGTAAACAGAATGGATTCCTCTAAACCTATTTGCAAAAATGTCAGAGGAGTTGAGTTGTTTTCCCTCACAATATTTGTGCTGGTATAAAGGGACTGCAGTTTAATTAAATTTCTCCTTAGAGACCGGGTATTCTACTAGATGTCATTTTGAGATTTTGCTAAAGGAAGGACTGCATTCTGATTAAGTGATGCAACATTTTGCCCTAAGCAATAGAGTAGAGATGATTAACATACCTCTTCCCCAAACCTCCTATAGTGACGGAAAATCAGAAACATCTGCCACCGAACCAGGACTCTCTGGAAGCTGGGTTTAGTCCTGATTTGGCCACTAATCACTGTGTGACCTTGAGCAAGTACCTTAGGACCTCCAGCATTAGAGTATTGGAGACACTGCTTTGTCCTGCGTTATATGTTCAACATCCAGCTCTCGAAGTCCTCCAAGTCTAAAAATTTCTAGTTTTGGTGGATTTTGTTATGGGTTACACAGGTATGCAGTCAGTGAAATCTAGCAAAAATAAGAGGAAATGTGGGAATTTTTAAGACGAATAGATTAATCTCAGTGCTGGAGTCATCAGGTAACTGCATATTATTGTGGAAACAGAAATATAAAAAAAAAAATACATTTGTCCACATTTTAAAATCTTAAGGCTTTTCAAATTCTCAATATTTAATTATTTGGCTTATAATGCAAGTAGTTCTGATCTTTCTTGATTTTTGTCTGTTTCCAGTCTATTTGGGAATGAGAGACAAAAGGATAAGCATGTTATGTATGTATTGTGATTTTCTTTTTCAGGGGGATCTAAGACTTTGAGGAAAATGTTGAATCTAATTAATTACTTACTACCTTTTTTTTCCTTGAGATGGAGTCTTGTTCTGTTGCTCAGGCTGGAATGCAGTAGTGCCATCTTGGTTCACTGCAACCTCCACCTCCCAGGTTCAAGCAATTCTCCTGCCTCAGCCTCCCAAGTAGCTGGGACTACAGGCACGCACCACCATGCCTGACACATTTTTGTATTTTTAGTAGAGGTGGGGTTTCACCATGTTGGCCAGGCTGGTCTCAAACTCCTGACCTCTAAGTGATCCTTCTGCCTCAGCTTCCTGAAGTGCTGGTATTATAGGTGTGAGCCACAATGCCCAGGCTACTTATTTACTACATTTTACTTAAGGCATCAAATTCAGATAGTCATAGAACTGGAGGGAACAACCAGCATCTAACTGTTCAGAATCATTATTTTTAAACACATTTCTACATTGTTAATACATCAAAGACAAGTTAAGGCAGTTTTTGTTTTTTTCTTGTATCCTACATGTTATATAGAGGAAAATCTGAACAGACCTGTACATAAAGAAAGAATTATAAGCTGTTGCTTTTCAATAAAATGATAAAGAAATCCTCCCATGGAAGTAATAACCAAAGTGGTTTTTTCTAAGCAAATATAAAATTGCCTTTTCTTTAGTGGAGAAATACATTAGAAGCAGAAATAATTTTATTTTATTTATTGTTTATTAAGAACTTCTGTGGTATGCCCATTCAGCTTCCATGCCACGTGAGCTAAACAGTTGGATTTGTGATATTCAGAAAACAAGGACATAAAGAACAGAAGTGCAAAGAAAAGAATGTCTGAACTTTAAATACTTTTTAGCTTTAAGGATTGCCAATGGGTCTTCTAAAACTCCTTCAACCTGCATAATATTTGTGCTGTAAATAATCATGATGTTTGCACCTATGCTCATCTATTTACTAAATTTATGAAAACAATGGAGCACAACTAAAAACAAATTAACCACATGAATACAAAAGGAACATGTACTTATTGATTGAGTATGGTAAATCTAGCTTTACTAAGCTCACATAGGTTGTTTCGAAGATGGCATACTAATTTAGTTTCTACTGCTCTGACGCATAATGGACCATAGATTTAAGTGGGCTAGGGCTGTAGATTAATCATGTAATAAATGAAAACTATTCTAACTGTTCAAGTATAGTGCATGTAGCTAGGAGAGATATGGCTACACAGCCAAATAGCTGCGGTTCCTTGAGTGTTTTTGTGTTGTTTTTCTTTTATCTCTGCAGGAACCCTTACGTGAGGTCAAAATCAAATATTCCTAAAAAGTAGCTTACTTCTGGGTAGATGCTACTCTTAGAAGGGAACATATCTAAATGTTTTCATTTCTGACTCAGACTGGGATGAGGATGGCAGGCATACCAAAGAGCTTGGAAATTTTAGCAGGTCTCTGAAACTAAATTTATTCAGTGTTACCTAATTAATTGGATGTTTTGTTATTATGATACTGTCATATTAACAACTTTGCACCTATTTCTGCTCTTTTGTCTCCTTTTGTTTCCCTTATGGATAATTTATAAATATATGAACATATTTTGACCTGGAGTAAAAATTTAGCAAAGGAGTAGGCCAATGAGGCTATGTCATTGAGTAGGAGTAAACCAATGAGGCTATGTCATTGAGTAGGGGTGGAAACTGTAAAAAAACATTGTAACAATAGCAGGAAACCTTTCTTTGTAGGAAGTTGCTGACTTATAGGGAAACTATTTTACAGACTCACGTATTAAAGAAAGAAAAACCGACAATTTGTTTTTTAATTTTAAAGAGAAGAATTTAAAATTTCTACATAGTTGCTTTAAAGAGTAAGGCTAGGAAAGGAAGTTTTTGGGAGAAGCGAGATAGTGGGAGGAGCTCAGGTGAACGTGGAGGGACAGAACTGACATTGCCTGCTACTGCTGCCCTGTGATGCTGATCAATAATTCCTTCTTTGCTAAGTAATGGTGGATTCTTATTCAAAGTTCAGAGTGTTTCTCTGAAGAAAAAGGAATTTCCTCAAGGAATTCTGGGAGTTTCTCCTATCTGTAAAGAAATAGGTAAAGTCCAGACTAATAAAGAAGAAAAGAGAGAAGAATCAAATAGACACAATAAAAGATGATAAAGGGGATATCGCCACTGATCCCACAGAAATACAAACTACTATCAGAGAATACTATAAACACATCTACGCAAATAAACTAGAAAACCTAGAAGAAATGGATAAATTCCTGGACCCATACACCCTCCCAACTAAACTAGGAAGAAGTCGAATCCGTGAATACACGAATAACAAGTTCTGAAATTGAGGCAGTAATTAATAGCCTAACAAACAAAAGAGCCCAGGGTCAGTTGGATTCACAGCCAAATTCTACCAGAGGTACAAAGAGGAACTGGTACCATACCTTCTGAAACTATTCCAAACAACAGAAAAAGAGGGACCCCTCCCTAACTCATTTTATGAGGCCAACATCATACTGATACCAAACCCTGGCAGAGACACAAAATAAAAAAGAAAATTTCAGGCCAATATCCCTGATGAACATTGATGTAAAAATCCTCAATAAAATACTGGCAAACTGAATCCAGCAGCACATCAAAGAGCTTATCCACTACGATCAAGTCAGCTTCATCCCTGGGACACAAGACTGGTTCAACATATGCAAATCAATAAACGTAATCCATCACATAAACCGAACCAATGACAAAAACCACATGATTATCTCAATAGATGCAGAAAAGGCCTTCGATAAAATTCAACACTCCTTTATGCTCTTTGTGCTAAAAATTCTCAATAAACTAGGTATCGATGGAACATATCTCAAAATAATTAGAGCTATTTATGACAAACCCACAGTCAATATCATACTGAATGGGCAAAAGCTGGAAACATTCGCTTTGAAAATCGGCACAAGACAAGGATGCCCTCTCTCACCACTCCTATTCAACATACTATTGGAAGTTCTGGCCAAGGCAATCAGGCAAGAGAAAAAAATAAAGGGCATTCAAATAGGAAGAGAGAAAGTCAAATTGTCTCTGTCTGCAGATGACATGATTGTGTATTTAGAAAACCCTATCGTCTCAGCTCAAAATCTCTTTAAGCTGATGAGCAACTTCAGCAAAGTCTCTGGATACAAAATCAATGTGCAAAAATCACAAGCATTCCTATACACCAATAATAGACAAACAGAGAGCCAAATCATGAGTGCAGTCCCATTCACAATTGCTACAAAGAGAATAAAATACCTAGGAATTCAACTTACAAGGGATATGAAGGACCTCTTCAAGGAGAACTGCAAACCACTGCTCAAGGAAATAAAAGATGACACAAACAAATGGAAAAACATTCCATGCTCATGGATAGGAAGAATCAATATCATGAAAATGGCCATGCTGTCCAAAGTAATTTATAGATTCAATGCTATCCCCATCAAGCTACCATTGACTTTCTTCACAGAATTAGAAAAAACTACTTTAAATTTCTTATGGAACCAAAAAGGAGCCTATATAGTGAAGACAATCCTAAGCAAAAAGAAGAAAACTGGAGGCATCATGCTACCTGACTTCAAACTATACTACAAGGCTACAGTAACCAAAACAGCATGGTACTGGTACCAAAACAGATAGATAGACCAAAGGAACAGAACAGAGGCCTTAGAAATAACGCCACACATCTACAACCATCTGATCTTTGACAAGTCTGACACAAACAAGCAATGGGGAAAGGATTCCCTATTTAATAAATAGTGTTGGGAAAACTGACTAGCCACTTTTCACATGCAGAAAAGTGAAACTGGATCCCTTCTGTACACCTTATACAAAAATTAACTCAAAATGGATTAAAGACTTAAATGTAAGACCTAAAGCCATAAAAACCCTAGAAGAAAACATAAGCAGTACCATTCAGTACATAGGCATGGGCAAAGACTTCATGACTAAAACACCAAAAGCAATGGCAACAAAAGCCAAAATTGACAAATGGGATCTAATTAAACTAAAGAGCATCTGCACAGGAAAAGAAACTATCATCAGAGTGAACAGGCAACCTACAGAATGGGAGAAAATTTTTGCAATCTATCTATCTGACAAAGTGCTAATATCCAGAATCTACAAGGAACTTAAACAAATTTACAAGAAAAAAACAACCCCATCAAAAAGTGGGCAAAGGATATGAATGACACTTCTTAAAAGAAGACATTTATGCAACTAACAAACGTATGAAAAAAAGCTCATCATCACTGGTCATTAGAGAAATGCAAATCAAAACCACAATGAGATACCATCTCACAGCAGTTAGAATGGCAATCATTAAAAAGTCAGGAAACAACAGATGCTGGAGAGGATGTGGAGAAGTAGGAATGCTTTTACACTGTTGGTGGGAGTGTAAATTAGTTCAACCATTGTGGAATACAGTGTGGTGATTCCTCAAGGATCTAGAACCAGAAATACCATTTGACCAAGCAATCCCATTGTTGGGTATATACCCAAAGGATTATAAATCATTCTACTATAAAGACGTATGCACACATATGTTTATTGCAGCACTATTCACAATAGCAAAGACTTGGAACCAACTCAAATGCTCATCAATGAAAGCCTGGATTATGAAAATGTGGCACATATACACCATGGAATACTATGCAGTCATAAAAAAGGATGAGTTCATGTCCTTTGCAGGGACATGAATGAAGCTGGAAACTATCACAGGAAGAGAAAACCAAACATAGCATGTTCTCACTTATAAGTGGGAGTTGAACAAAGAGAACACATGGACACGGGGCAGGGGAACATCACACACCATGGCATGTCAGGGAGTTTGGAGCTAGGGGAGAGATAGCATTAGGAAAATGCCTAATGTAGATGTCAGGTTGATGAGTGCAGGAAACCACCATGGCATGTGTACACCTATGTAACAAACCTGCACGTTCTGCACATGTATTCGAGTACTTTATTATAATAAAGTGTAATATGTATACTAAAGTATAACATGTATGCCAGTACTTTTATTATACTAAAGTATAATAGAAAAATAAAAATATTTTAAAAATCAAAGAAGGAAGAAAAAAGATAATAAAAAAAAGAAATGGCTATAGTCTTAAAGTTTTATTTTGAAAGAAGACAACTATCTTTGTCCATACTTATTTCTTCATTCATTTAACACATGTCAAATTCGTCACTAGATGAGGAATTAAGGATTTAATGATGAGCTAGACCTATCACATGTTTTTGGAAAACTTACAGGACTTGATGATGCAGCAACAATCTGAAAATGTATTGACGTGGGGGAAAAATAGACCTTATTTAAGGCAGTGTTTCTCATTCTTTATCTAATCATGATACAAGAGAATTATAATGTTTGAAATGCATGCTGGGATAATCTGCAGGGAATTTATGATGATAATAAGAAAATACAGAGTAGAATAGAAGAAAATCAATATTTAATTGGCATAAAATTTAAATAATTTGAATAAATACCTAGATATAATTCTTTGAGAAATTTTAGTAAGATTTTTAAATGATGATTTCTTCAAATTCTTAGAAATAATAACTGATGAGATATTATTTGCATAAATAGCAGAATATTTAAAATGTATTTTTACCATTTAAAAAATTTAAAGCAGTTGAAAATATTATCTAAGAATTTAAAGGCCGGGCGCGGTGGCTCAAGCCTGTAATCCCAGTACTTTGGGAGGCCGAGGCGGGTGGATCACGAAGTCAGGAGATCGAGACCATCCTGGCTAACATGGTGAAACCCCGTCTCTACTAAAAATACAAAAAACTAGCCGGGCGTGGTGGCGGGCGCCTGTAGTCCCAGCTACTCGGAGGCTGAGGCAGGAGAATGGCGTAAACCCGGGAGGCGGAGCTTGCAGTGAGCCGAGATCGGGCCACTGCACTCCAGCCTGGGTGACACAGCGAGACTCCGTCTCAAAAAAAAAAAAAAAAAAAAAAAAAAGAATTTAAAAGTTTTAATTTTCTTTCTGTGACAGATGTAATATCAAAATATCCTGTGATAATGTAAACAGATGTAGAATTTAATTGGAATTTTTCATATCAAATATTTAAAATAATGAAAATGTAATCTGTAGAAATGCATAAGTAATTACAGGAGTTATCCTGTTACTCACTTCCATACTATTAAAGGACACATAAGTGTCATCAAAGAGAAGTATCCAACAAATGTGAAGGTTGGGGGCCACAGCCTGAGGTGTGCTTGCCAGCCTCCTGCTCAGCATACCAGCCAGCCCTTTGCAGGTATACCTTGAGCTATATATGCTATGCTCTATGGGCACCTGGAACGGGAACGCTACCAGTAGCTCCTTGGGCTTCCACCTATGGTGGGCAGCAGTGTGCAGTGTACTTTGTTACTGACCATTAAGTAGTTGTTCAGATAATATGGCATACGTGACTGTATGCAATATGTCCATCACAGAATAGCAAATGGCTGGATGCTCCTTTTAATTTTTGCTGCCCATGGGGACCATGGAACACACCATCAATCTTTAGTTTGCTGGAGCCGGCCTTTGTTGTTGTTGTTGTTGTTTTTGAGATGGAGTCTCACTCTGTCGCCCAGGCTGGAGTGTAGTGGTGCGATCTGAGCTTGCTGCAACCTTCGCCTCCCAGGTTCAAGCAATTCTCTGCCTCAGCCTCCTGAGTAGCTGGGATTACAGTTACCCACCACCACATCCAGCTAATTTTTTTTTTTTTTAGTAGAGGCGGGGCTTCACCATCTTGTCCAGACTGGTATTGAACTCCTGACCTCATGATCCCCCTGCCTTGGCCTCTCAAAGTGCCAGGATTACAGACGTGAGCCACCGTGCCCAGCCTGGAGCAGCCCTTTGAAGAGCACTAGATAAATCTGCTCATGCCTGGAGGTAATTGGCCTAGGTAATCTGGACACTCCAGACTCTCTGCTGACCTAAGAGTTGATGGGAGTGACAGAGTCATTGCACACCCATAATCTATTTGCAGCACATTGGTTGGGTACTTGCAGCCAAATACATTCTGTATTGATATAGGAAGTTATCTTAAAAAAAAAAAGGTATTGCACCATGAAATTGAAATTTAAGAAGCAACCTCTCTGGTAATTTGGGATTATATGAAAATTTATGTTTTTACAAAATAAAAATTACATTACATCAAGTTTTTCCAGAGTTTCATAGATTTTTTTCAGTGCCTTAAAATCTCATGCTTTACCTGCACCACCTGTACATGTACCCCAGAACTTAAAATTAAAAACACAAAAAACAGAACTCTTACTTTTTGAAAGGAGGCAGAATTAAAGTCTATCTTTTTTTTTGTATGTGTGTGTGTGTGTGTGTGTGTGTGTGATTACACTGTTTTTAATGTAAATTCAGCAAACCATTCTCAGTGCTGGGTGAGCTGTCACTTTATGGAGGCCCACGAGCTGGGCCAGTCTCTGCCCTTTTACAAAGACAATTACAAAACATGTATCATCTGATATCCACCCAGAGGAAATGGAGAAAGACATGGGCAACTCACCCTCTGGACCTAGTACATCTAGGTTGTCAATATTTAGTAATGCACTCTCAGAAGCTAGGTGTATTAGGGTTCTCCAGAGAAACAGAACCAACAAGATGTATGTGTATAAAACGTGCATATATACATATATATCTATATACCCATATATAGATTTTTACATATATGGATATGTATACATATCTATATAGATATCTATCTATATTGAAATAAATCTTTATTTTAGGGAGTTGGCTTATGTGATTGTGGAAGCTGGACAGTCCAAAATCTATGAAGTAGGCAGGCAAGCCAGAAGCTCAGGAAAAAGTTGATACTGCAGTTTGAATCCAAAGGCAGTCTACTGACAGAGTTCCCTTTTTCTCAGGGGACATCAGTTTTTTTTTCTGAAAACCTTCAGCTGATTGGATGAGGCCACCACATTATGGAGGGTAATTTGCTTTATTCAAAGTCAGCTGATTTAAATTGCTTCACAGCCATATCCAGATGTGTTTGATCAAGCATGTGGGTCTCTGGCCTAGCCAAGTTGACACATAAAAATAACCACAACCCCAGACCAGGTACTACTCCTTCCTTCCTTCCTTCTTTTTTTTTTTTTTGAGATGGAGTCTCACTCTGTCACCCAGGCTGGAGTACAATGGCGCAGTCTCGGCTCACTGCAACCTCTGCTTCCTGGGTTCAAGCGATTCTCCCACCTCAGCCTCCTGAGTAGCTGGGACTATAGGTGCGTGCCATCACACCTGGCTAATTTTTGTATTTTTAGTAGAGCTGGGGTTTCACTATGTTGGTCAGACTGGTCTCAAACTCCTGACCTCGTGATCCACCTGCCTCGGCCTCCTAAAGTGCTGGGATTACAGGTGTGAGCCATCATGCCCGGTCAACTGCTTCCTTTAAGTAGTTACTAACCTGAGGGAGCCATGCAGACAAGGCCCAGGTTTAATCCAAAACTTCAGTAGCTTTCTCCTAAATATGAACAAGTAGATCTTACATTTCCCAGGGGAAACAAGCAAGATTTAGTTTTCCCTCACATCCTCCCTATGATTGCTAACAGTAGACACTCTCCATGCTTCAACCAGGAAGTCACTTTTCTAAAAGTCTTCCCAGGGTTCTTGGTTGCCCACCAGGATTTAATAACATGATCTCACAGCTTTTCTAAAGATGTGATGAGTCAAAATAGAATGAAATTTTATCTTGTAGTTCAGCAGCTAGAGAGAAACAACTTGGAATGGCAACCAAAATTTAATAATGGCCTTTAGGACATAATACAATGATTTAGCCTTGGTTGAGCTTCGTAGCCTCTCAAAACTTGTCCACTTATGTACCAAGTTGGAATTTGCTCATATCTTCTTGATGATGCAACAACGTAGATGGGAAACATCCCCCTCCAGTTAAAGAAATCAGGGCCACCACATGGGTATTGCATTCAGATATTTTCTCTCAAATTAGTTGAATAGTAGTTGTCAAATGTGCAGAATAAAATAGGTAACATTTGTTAAATGCTCAACACATGCCACACTTAGTTCCAAGTGCCTTATGTGAATTAGGTATTTTAATTCTTACAGAACACTAGTAGTAAGATCCAATTATCCCCATTATATAGATGAGGCATCTGGAGCAAAGGAAAGCCCTGTAGATCTCTTAAGGCCATACAGCTAAGTTAGTGACAAAGCAAGGACTCACATCTAAAGAGCTCGGTTTTAGAGTCTGCCCTAAGCCACAGCACTGTCCTGGGTGCTGAATAAAAGAAGTGAGTTACAGTATGCTCAGAGGAGAGCTCTCAGACTGGCAGGTCTGGAGTCATGGAGCCATGTTACCAGAGAGTAAATAGTGGCTGGCATTTTCAGAAAAGAATATATTGGAGTGAACAAGCCCTAGAAGGCATCTACCAAAAATAATTGCAGTAGAAATGAACACTGATCAACTTTGTAAGGAGAGAACTTGTTTACAGTCCTCATATTAAAAACCAGCTTTTTGGTGTTTTCACATGGTATGGAAAGAACTGGAGCACAGAGAAGAGGTTTTAAAAATAAACAAACATGGACAGTGCAAAGCGACAAGGGAACCTGAATGCACCAGAATAGAAGCCACATTTTTGCTGTGAATTTTTACCCATTTTTATGGAGGAGCTAATTTGAAATTTATATTTGAACCTTACTGTACATGTACTGTAGTTTTAGTATATATATATTATTACACTCAAGTTATCTATGTAATTGTATATAATTATTCATAGATCTCATTCGGTATCATAGTTTGAGTGATTACTCAATAACTCCCTTTATTTTCTTTCTGAAACCTGAATTAAAGAATAGTTTGAGCTATTGTGCCTTGAGCTGCTCATCTGGCTTGAGCAGATGCTGCCTTGACTATCAGGGTCAAGATGCAGATGCTGATTGGGGTTGGTCTGCAAAGCTTTACCTTTCTCATGATACCACCTGGGTGCGCTGCCTGAAGTTGGTGTTCTGCACAGAAATTTCACTGTGGTTGGCTTCCCTCTGATTAATGCAGTTAGTGGCCCTCCACAGGGCCTAGCTCATGGAGCAACAGCAAGAGCTGTTGAGCTGTTTGAATACATCGGCAGAAAAGATTAAAAAAAGAAAAGTTATCTGCAATACCGATTATGTGGATAGTCTTCAGAATGATTTAGACACGTTGGAGTGATCAAGCCGTCACGAGCTTGACTGTGGTGCTCACTCTTTTTTTTTTTTTTTTTTTTTTACATTCCTGGCTAAGGTTCAAAATTTAGAGAGGTGGCAGGCTGAGGCCCCACGCAGCTGTCAGCATCTCTGTGGGCATCTGAGATGGCACGGGGCCCACACATGGCCATGAGTGAGGCACGGGCTCTGGATAAAATGCAGGCAAGGCCGGCCTTGAGACTGCGGCAAGAGGCTGTGTGGAGGGAGTGGCTTGACTTCCACCTAGTGGCAATCGCAAATGGGGCAGCCACTCTTTCCAGGTTAGAAACATTTAAGACTAACAACCTTTCCAAATATGGGGCTCAGAATTTTCCTAACTCTTTCCCCTGGGAACAGGCCAATTCTGACTGCTACCAAATCAAACCAAACAAAAGATAAGCGAAGCAAACCAAACCAAACCTTGTGGGTGCACCTTCAGAGAGAAGTTTTTAATTTCAAAAGCATGATCATTTTATATAGGTATAGAGAGATTCAAAAGTTATAAGCTATGGTTAAATGTTTTTAAACAATGGAAAAACACAAACTTTAATAGTAAAGTTAATTTAAATTAATCTTAAGAGGTAAAACTTCATGTTTTTCAATAATTAGGAAAAGGAAATTCTATGGCTAAATATATCTCTGCTCTCGAAATACTGTTTTATTTAACAGAGTACAATAATGCTAACTCTAGATTTTTTCCGCGTTTTTAAAACACTTACATTTACGTACTTACTACTTCACCTTGAAAAGTAAGAAAAATTAGAGTATTGATTTGTGAAAACTCTTCCTATCTTTCATTATTGTTTTTTCCTGAGGATTAATATGTGAAATACACTGTTTTGCAATAATTAATGACAATTCAGAATATTTTTATTTCATAGACTTTTTTCAACATTCTTTTTTCTGATGTAGAAAGTCCATCTTTTATTCTTTCTTTTGCTCATTTCTTAGCAACCACTTTAATATCCTCAAAGCTTGGCTTCCATTATATAATTTAATTGTCTAATTTTTAATATAATGATTCAGTATGGCATTAAAATACGGTAACATTATTAATGTTGATTAAATTTTGTATGTCTAAAATTCTATTTTGTTATTGTTGATATCAATAAAAATTCCATAAAAATAAAAGTAAGAAGTGTTTCTATATAATGTATAGAAGTATAATGTGTATTATGAGCATAAAAAGGATATAGACCATACAAATTAAATTCAAATTTTTAGAATATATGTCAATATGAGTGTGTAAGCATAGTGTGTGTATGTTTTTTTTTAAAAGTGATGTTTTAAAGGCAGAGAAGCAGGATTGAGGATCAGCTTTGGGTCAGACAGATAGGTGTTGGACCCATCACAAGCAACTTAGCTTTGGCTTTGTCATCTGGAAAATAGATATAATAAAATACATGTATATAATAGTTGTCATGATGATAAACTAACTAATGTTTGTAACGCACATAGTATAATGCTGAGAAAACAGCACTCACAAAGGGTGATAGCAAATAAATATATATCTACTATGTTTCCACGAAAATTAAAAATACAAAAAAATTTAAAAAGGGTGATAGCTTTTGTCATGATGTTGTAATACTATTTTATTCTTTTAATATTTACTTCTCAGATAACCAGTTTGAGTTTTATACAAAAGAGGAGCATATTGTATATAAGTAGTAGTGTAATAAGCTTTTTAATATATTTAGGTTTGTATTCAGGCACTCCTATGTAGTCATGGTTTTATAGACAAAAAGACTATGACTCTTCTATTTTGTGTTTTTCTTTTCCTGCTTCTTTCCTTTGGAATTTCGCTCATAAGAAAGGTGAATTTTTCTCAAGAGGCATAAAGAAATATTTACGATATGTGCTGTGGTTTGAATGTGCACCCAAAATTCACGTGTTGGAAACTTAATCCCCAGTGCAACAGTGTTGAGAGGTGGAGCCTTTAGAGGTGATTAGGTTATAAGGGCTCTCCCTTGTAAATGGATTAGAGTGGGTTGGTTATCTCAGGAGGGGGTTCCTGATAAAAGGTTGAGTTTGGCCCGCTTCTTCTCCCTCCCCTTTCTCTCTCTCTCTTTCCCTCCCACGCAGACTCCATTGCCCTTCTGCCTTGCACCATAAGATGATGAAGCAAGAAGACCCTTGCCAGGTGTGGCCCCTTGACCTTGGACTTCCCAGCCTCCGGAAATATAAGAAATAAAATTTTTTTCTTTGTAAATTACCCAGTCTGTGGTATTCTGATAGAGGGGCATGGAACAGACTAAGACAATATGCATAGACCAATTCCATTATTTCACTCTGGTCAGGTGTGGATATTTTCTATGAAATGATAATGCCAAATCAACTAGCTGAACACTGTATAACCAATTAAATCTTTAAAATTAGTCTATAGTGTATGAAAATCATTTATTGTTTCATTACCAATTATGAAAAATTATTTCCTTCCCTCAATTTAAATATTCAGTGATTAAATTGAATGTAATAAAACAAAATCCTCAAGTTTTTTTATTGAGAAAGGGTGTTTCGGGTTAGTGAAATTACAATTTATATCATTATTTCCACTGAAAAGCCTTATTGTCTTCCTCTTTTTATTGTCTTATAATTTTTTATATGTTTTAGTTTATTTAAATACCCATTGAATGGGAAAAACAAACTTTTTTTTTTATATACTCACAGTCAACATGGTATCAAAATTTCTGTGATCAAAAGTATAGATTTCCTCCCCACATACCACGCATTTCTCCAATTCTCTGCAGTCATCAACTTGATGTCCTTCAACTTAACTCAATTTTGACACTATCTACCTGGAGATAGCATCAGGTGTTTCAGGTTAAGGGCTCAGTCCCACAAGGCTGCCTCCCACTTCAGAGGACAGTTGAAGTCTAAATTGTCACCTGTGCTTTTAATGGAACAGCTATCAATTGAAGGTTCTCTTGATCCCCTTCTTGGGTTCAACCATTTGCTAGAATGGTTTACAGAGCTCAGGAAAGCAGTTTACTTACTAGATTACCAGCTTATTATAAATAATTCAACTCAAGAACAGTCAGATGGGAGAGATGCATAGGGCAACAAATGGGAGAAGGTGCTTGGAGCTTCCATGCTCTCTCCAGGCACAACACCATCCCAGCACCTCCATGTGTTTGGGAATCTGGATACTCTTCAAACCTGTCCCTTTGGGTGTTTATGAAGGCCTCACCATATAGGCATGATTGATTAAATGATTAGGCATTGATTATTAAGTCAATCTCTAGTCACTCTCCGTTCTATCAAGGTTGGGAGCTGGGGCTGAATGTTCCAACCCTCCAATCACGTGGTTGGCTCCTCTGGTCATCAGGCTCCCATCTGTAGAGACTTAAGTCCCCTCATTAACATAAACTCAGGTGGGATTGAAGAAGTCTTCTTATGAATAAGAAAAGATGACCCTTTCAGTTTCATTACTGTTATTTAGGAGTTAAAAGTGTTTTAGGAGCTCTGACCATGAATCATGTATATTTCTTGTTATATCATAATATCACAACCATAGTATTGAATCTGGTCAAATAGCTCTTTGACTTATAGCTTTGGTTTAAGCGGGTCCCATAAATTTGAAAAGGATTTTGGCTGCTAATGAAGGAATTTCAGAAGACTAATGCAGAAATCACAGCAACTTGATTCTACTAGTTTAAACAAATACATTTACTTAGTGTTTTCAGACTACATAAAAGACAATATTTACTTATTCTCTGTTTTGGTTTATTTCGTAGGAATTCACAGCAGAGCCCCCATTTAAGTTGCGGAGTTAGTTATTCAGGGAGCTCTGTTCCAGGAGGTAGTGTGCTGTTTCAGCGCTCCTGTCACTCCCCACCTCTTCCCTTTTTCATGAGTCTGAAGTACTGCCCATATAGTATCTGCACTGCACGTGCACTGGAAGGTGGAGGCCCAGAAATTGATCGAGAGGGCTCTGTGGTTCTTTCCGCCACTTAACATTAGGCTCAAATAATTTCAGCTTCTTCAATGATTCCAATGTCAGCAGATGCTGAATGTTCCTCAACCACATCTTGAAGTGATTATAGATATAGATATAGAGATTGGTTTTAACAATAGCAAACTGTGATTTAAACACAGTAAAGAAAAATACTTTGGAGTTCTAGAATGTAAAGTATATAGGGAAAGAAGATAGTGGCTAAGTCTTTCAGCTTTATATTTTGCATTTTGTTTGCATTACAGCCTATTTCTAAAATATTACAGAGAAGTATTTATGTGTATTATAATATTTATATATATATAAATATTTATATATATATAATATATTATGTGTATTATAATAGATATATATCTCCTTTCATCTATATGTACATAATCCATATCTATATATGTATATGATATGTATATGTGTATATATGCACAATGTGTATATGTATGCACAATCTATTTTATTGGCTTTATAGGTTTAATACATGAGTCTCGTTGGATTCAATTTATGCTATCGCTGATAAGAAACAAAGAAACAATTTGGTTGGTTTGGTTTTAATCTTTTTTTTTAGCAATAAACAGAGGTACTCTAAGTTATTTCTTCTAGTTTAGTTTTATGGTATTGATATAATTATAAATCAGGTCAACTCCTTCTATTTTAGAAGTTATATTTTACATGTAAATTTTTTAGCAAACACTAATTCTTTCTAGACAAAAGAAATGAGAACATTTTATTATGTTTTTAATAAACCACACCAAAATTTATAAAAATTCCTCATACAGCTTAATAGCTCAGCATAAGAAAAAATATATTTGTTTTTCTAAATAACATATTTATGATTTGATACATTCAGTTTTCTAGAGAGTGTACTTATGACTATAGTTTTCTTTATGCAATCAACAATGGCAGAGAGAGGAATGTAAGAATAGAAAACATCCGCATTTGGTTAGCAAGCAATAACCCCTTGGTGTCCTCCTTGTCCTTTACCCCCTTTTCTGATTAAAATGAATTTAAGTAAAGCTAACTTATATTGATAAAAATATATCATCTACTCTGGAAAAGGTGTTAGATCACTCCTCCCAGCTCTGCGAAGGTCACTTCTAGAGGACTGTATTCAGTCCTGGGCATCACACTTTCAAAAATGTATCAAAATACTTCCTCCAGAGGAAAGGAGCAAGAAGATGAAGGACTTCAAATCATTAGATATAGAAGGATCACTGAATTGTGACTGGTTCAGATGGAGAAGGAAAAGCTCAGGGGAGTGGTTGGGAGCTATGAACTAGTGGATAACCTGTTAGAAGAGGTCATTAGAAGCGATCTGTCTTTAGAAGTGTGGTTGGGTTAAATTATCTTTAATGGTTTTTCCAAACCTGAGATTCAATGGTTCTTTTTCTGACCTTTTGCTAGAGTTGTTCTGAGGAGCTGAGGCTTGGTGCAGGTATTGTCTTCACATTTCGTTGTAGAAATTTACATACTTACCCTGCCTTGCAATACTGCAATTTCTTAATTGTCTGTATGAGGAGAATACTTAATATTTCATGCCAGATATATTTCTTTTTGTTGAATGAGTGTTTTACTCATGTAATCATGATATGGAAATATCCCCATGGAAACCATTACAATATGTTAAGAGAACTTTATGTGAAATTTTAATGGTCAAAATTTATGGACAGTAGTAGATTTGCATGCTTAACTGTGTAAATATTTCTGCTTGATTGGAGGAGTCTCTTCTTTCTTTTTTTATTTAGATAGTTTTTGTTTTTATTTATTTATTTTTATTTATTTTTTATTATACTTTAAGTTCTAGGGTACATGTGCACAACGTGCAGATTTCTTACATATGTATACATGTGCCATGTTGGTGTACTGCATCCATTAACTAGTAATTTACATTAGGTGTATCTCCTAATGCAATCCCTACCCTCTCCCCCTACCCCACGACAGGCCCCGGTGTGTGATGTTCCCCTTCCTGTGTCCAAGTGTTCTCATTGTTCAATTCCCACCGATGAGTGACAACATGTGGTGTTTGGTTTTCTGTTCTTGTGATAGTTTGCTGAGAATGATGGTTTCCAGCTGCATCCATGTCCCTACAAAGCACATGAACTCATCCTTTTTTATGGCTGCATAGTATTCCATAGTGTGTATGTGCCACATTTTCTTAATCCAGTCTGTCATTGATGGACATTTGGGTTGGTTCCAAGTCTTTGCTATTGTGAATAGTGCCGCAATAAACATATGTGTGCATGTGTCTTTATAGCAGCATGATTAAGTCTCGGTCTGTCGCCCAGGCTGAGTGCAGTGGTGCTATCTGGGCTCACTGCAAGCTCCGCCTCCCGGGTTCACGCCATTCTCCTGCCTCAGCCTCTGGAGTAGCTGGGACTACACTACAGGCGCCCGCCACCAAGCCTGGCTAATTTTTTTTTGTATTTTTAGTAGAGACAGGGTTTCACCGGGTTAATCAGGATGGTCTCGATCTCCTGACCTCGTGATCCGCCCGCCTCGGCCTACCAAAGTGCTAGGATTACAAGCGTGAGCCACCGCGCCCGGCCTCTTCTTTCTTTTATACCTCTATTCCAGGAGTTGCTTGGCTCAATGAATAAATACGGTAATTTTTAGACGTGTGAGATCAGAAAGCAGGTCTGTCTGGGATGCGTGTCATTCTTTGAGATAAGAGGCCAAATAACTTGCAGCAGAGTCTAAAGATTAATAAGTCAGGATTTAAAAATATATCAGATTAGTTTGTTCCATATAATTCTTTCCAGATTCTTTTATATGATCACTATCTCTGACATTAATAAGCACGGGGAAACAATTAGAGAAAGAAATAATTATTTAGTAGGAAGAAAATTGCTCAAGTCCCCCTATTTTGCTTTAGTCACAGCTTGTAAATGTTGTATTTAAGAACTTTAATACAAAATTTGAGAAACTGGAAGGTAAAGAAAATATTGGAAGATGAGAAAAATATAATAATGTAGTTGCTTATAAACCTAGAAAATGAAGAGGCCTTTTGCCTTTAGCCCTCCTTCTTTAGAATTAACCTCAGGGAATAACCGTGAAACAAATGCTCTCCCATTGGTGCATTCTCAGGAATAGAAATGTTTGAGCAATAACTTGATTACATAAGACATTTACAGTCTATGAGGGAAGAGAAGAATAGATACCTTTACAACGAAGCTCAGCATATAGTGAAAGACCTGAAGATGGAGCTCTTTGCAAAGTTTTGATAGTGAGTATGATTCCCAGCATTTGGATATTGGTGCTTGTTTACAGTCTTAGAACTTTCCTTTTCCCCAAAACTTTGATTTATAATCTGCTTGAAAAGTAAACTTAGGCATCATATTTTTAAATCTGAAAGAATTAAGAAAAGTTACACAAAATCTATGATTTTTTGGATCATATTTCTGAAAATAATAGCCTAACGTAATCCTCAGCAGTCTTTCTTATTTTGTTTCCCTCTTTAAATCTGGCATAGTGTCATTTTTGGTGACAGTGATGATAGCTGATAATGTAATGTTCATGGTGAACATCTTCCATTAATTGTACTTGAAACCTCCTTTTCCACAGCTACCATATTTACCTTTCTTGCTTACTTTCCTTTTAGATAGGAGATAATACATAAACAAACAAACAGACAAACAGACACGTCTTTCAGATATACCTTAGCAACGTTTTAGAGTTGTTTTGGGATCCCAAAGAAACATTTTCTTTGGCAGTCTGTTGTCTAGTTTTATTTTTTAAATGAATGAGCTTCCAAATCCTTCTCTCATCCCTTTCTCCCTCTTATATTTATTCAAAAGAATTTGCTGTTACTCATTTTTTCTTAGTATATAGTTGTGAAATCTTTTTGGTGTTTTGTATTCCTCTTTTTTTTTTATATTTGTATATGTATACTTTACAAACCGAGGATCAATTTTAGAAATCAGTTTTTGTATTTATCTAATATTTTAGGATGATTAACAATATATTGACTTAAAAAATCTTTTTATTAGGATTCCATGTGAATTCTGTTTATGAGAAATAGTTGTTTTCTATATTTTCTGTTTTCTTTGTGTTTCAGTCAATGCTGTGAGCATTGCTTAAGATAACTCAATTAGTTTTAATTATATTGCTAATAAACAAAGGCAATGTTTTTAATTCCAAAATTTTAGGTTACAAAGTTTAGAGTCATTCTAAACCACAGTTGAGATACTCTCCAATGTGCGTAAAACCTATCCTGTCATATATATTTCTTAATTCGTTGTTATGTGATGGTTTAATTAAGATGCTTAATCAAGCTTCAGAGATAAGAATTAATCTTGTCAACCTTTCTGGTTATGAGCAAGCTGCTTGCTCATTTTTTTTTGTAGTTTTGAAAGAGCACTGCATAAATACTGGAAAATACCATCTTTGTTCCTTTTAATTACTAAAATGAAATCCCAAAGCGTTACTGTTTCAAACAAAAACGAAAATGCATGCAAATCTCAGAAAGCATATTTTGGTGTAGTGGATAACTACCACTTTGCCATATTTGTATGTTTTAAAGTATATATATTATATATAACATATATATAATATATATAATGATATTTGGTGAGAATATTAGGATGACTTTAAAAAAGTAAAATAAAAAATAAAATAAAAAAGTATGCATATTATATATATAATGACATTTGGTGAGAATATTAGAATGTCTTAAAAAATAAAAAATAAAAACAGTATATATATTATATATAATGACATTTGGTGAGAATATTAGAATGACTTTAAAAAATAAAATAAAAAATAAAAAAATAAAAAACAATGAATGTGTGATTAGTGAATAAAATGTTAAAAATATCTCATGTATAGCAGTAACTAATTTGTTTTTTCCTTTTTTAATAAATGAAAAACTAATGGTTGCAGATTATATAATAAATATTTTAAAATATGTTTCACAGTTGGTAGTTTTAAATGACCATTTACAAATTATAATAATTATTCCTTCTTTGTTACCATAGTGACTTCATCAGATTAATCATTTTAAGTCAAATTTTTAAGGAAGAGTAACTCTCTAACTTTTCTTGAGAGACATGAAAATGGAGCAAACACTGATGACCTTGGTTATAATAGTGCTTTCATTAAATGTGTCAACCTGGCATTGCCAGTTTAGTCCAAATTGAGTCCATTTGATTTAATTTGAAGAGTGAAGGGCAAGAAATGTGAACTTCTCTGTAAGTAACCTCTCTTTCTTCTACCAGGAAGCCTTTCCAGGAAATCTTGTGGAACTTCCAGTCTCTCCCTATCCCTCACTCTTCTTGACCAGGCACTCTTCAATGTGCTCCCACAGTGCCCTGCATTTAACTCTTGCATAACTTCTATAACACTATAGTCCTATATTGTCATTGCCTGTTTATCACTCTCCCCCTTTTCCTTCCAGTAGATTAAGTGCAAGAGCATGTCTCATATTACTGCAAAAATTAACACAGTAAATAGCACATGTTAGCATCCAATAATTTTTAATGAATATATCAGAAGTCTACAGAATCTGGCTGCATATACACAGTTGTCTTCAAAACAAGCCCACAAATGAGGCTATTACTCTTGTAAGCACCATTTTTATATACTCACATTTATGTATGTAGAAACTTGAATTTTTATATACTCACATTTATATATGTAGAAATTTGAATTTTTTTCCCCTGAAACTAGCAATGTCAGTTGAAAATCTTTTTATTCATAATTTGGTTTTTGATAACTTAAAATGCAGTTATTTTCTTCCACAGTAGTATATTGATACATTTCTTTGACATTCCATTTAGAAATTGATCAAATTTAAAAAATAATATATTTTTTATAAAGGTAAATAGCTTGTATTATTAATTTGTCAATATAATGGTGCCATGAGTAATCATTTTTATATGAGATTTTGGGAGAGACAATGAGTAGTATTGTCATAGTAGTTTATGAATGAATGGAAATACGCTGTAAAACTATCCATTTGGTTTTATGCTTTCAGTAATGTGGATTATTTTCTCAGCACTGTAATAAAATCATCTGAAATCCATTAAAATCCACCTGGAGCCTGTGAAATTCAGAAACAGAAGTAATTTAATCCCTTCATGGCCTGACAGAGCAGAAGGAAATCTTACATGGTGCCAGCGATTAAAATCCCAACCCACTAGTCTTCTCAGTCCCTTGGTCTCTTCTTCATTTATTCCTATCTTTCTAGATGAGACCCTTGAAACTTAGGTTTAATTCTCACTAGTTTTAACATGACCCCAAAACGCCACAGAAAAATGCCTCATCCACTGCTAAATTGATTTTCTCTTAGTCACTGATTTGTATGTTTAAGAGATTATCCAAGGAACCTACAAGGGTGTTTTTTTTCCTCTTTCAAAATCTGCTATTCACAAGGTCTGTGAACATCTTAAGTTACTTCCTTTACCACCTTGCCACATCCTCTTACAAACTTTTATTGTCTTGGGCTCTGCAGTCAATTATCCTCTTTGAGACTGATGAATAAGAACTATTCATAGATCTCTCACTAACCCAGTGGATTAAGAGTCTCTCTGGGTATTTCCAGTACTAAAACATTAGACTGTATAGAACAACAATTACTTTATATTTTGAGAAAAAATTATTTTTAGTTATATATATACTAAGATAGCTGTGATGTCTTTGAACATTATATTATTTTCTCCCTCATAAAAATATTAAAAATATTGCTTCTTGGAGTAGGGAATTTAAAAATTAAAAAAGAAAAACTATTAAAAATATGAAAAATAGGAATTTTATTTTGCTATGATTTAAGGTAATATAGGAGGAAGACTCATGCAAGCAAACCATGAAATGCAAAGATACACAGTGGAGATGGACTTAGACATTCTTCTGCAGGGAAAAACAATTTGCAATAAATAGTGGGTTATAACTAGTATTTAAGTGAGCACTCTCGTTAGTAGAATGAGCTCTATGATGATCCTAGACTTTAGATACTGAAATGTGGAACCTAAATGATGGGCTTTATATTCATCAATCAAATGTTTATTGAGTGCCTAATAAATGTCAGGCCCTGTAATGTTCTGAGGATATTGTTGTGAACAAACAGTTCCTGCTCTCACAGAGCTCAAATTCTCACAGAAAAGGCCAACATCGCAAGTGTTGAGTATGGAATTATACGTGTAGTTCAAAGATTGGAAGCGAAGTTGGAAATGGCATCCATGGTTTGCAAGAAAAACTACATGATAGCTCATATTTTTGGTATATTTTTTTCCCTTGAAATATGAGTTTTTTTCTTTTTTTTCTTTAAATCCCTTATCAATTAATTTCTATTGACACAAAGTAAAATCTCATTCAATTGGGACGTTGTTTATTTATTCTATTACTATTGTTATTAATATTCTGCAAAAGGTACTTTTTAAACATTTGAATATAAATTATATTTTAAAATTATGCACAGGAAATATTTTGGTATGACTTACTGGTTACATATATTATTTTTCAATTTTTCTCATTGTCCTATTACCCTATATTTATTTTAAAATTTTTTCAAATATCACTAATCTGAAAAATTAGATAAATATTTAATTTTTGTTACGATTTGTCTATTTAAGTGATAATGAGATTTTGAAGACCATAGAAAGAATAAAACAGAGGGATGGCAATGCAAACAAAAAAACCTGTTGTAGAGGAAAATTTGATTTGAATAATCTGGAAACATTTCTTTTTCTTTGAATTAGCATGTTTAAAGAAAAAAAAGAAGGAATGAGACATGTTTGATTCTATTATACATGATTACACAATCTCTGAAGGGTGATATTGGGCATTTATTTGTCCATAAATGCTACAAATAAGAAAAAAATAGATGTTAAAATAAATATGAATAATATTAAATGACCAGTTATGACATCAAACTAATGAGCACCATAATTTCTTGGAATTTATTATAAAGTCTTGTCTTTTGCATAAAGTATTGGAATACATTTGAATCTGCATCTAAGTGGTAATACTTGATTTGTTTTGGCGATTAATACATTGAAATGAAACATAATTATGATTTTATAAAAAATGTTGGTTTAATTGGCCTTTGCAAATTTCTTCTAAGGATAATGCAAAACCATTAATTCTTTATTATTGACATGTATAGAATAAAGCATAGGCAAAGTAAACTTATATTCTTGATTTGCTGGACTACCCCAGTTTACACCTGCTGTAGATCAATTAATGCCAGTTAATTATTTCAGCCCCACTTCACTCTCAACAGTGTCCCAGTTTGGACAGAAATACATCTTCACTTGAGTAATAGGTTCAAGAGTTTAATTTTGCCTAGACAACTAAATTAAAGAAATAAAATCATTATTTTTTTTTACAAAAATGTAAACCTAATTTAAAACATTTTGAAAAGTAACAAAGATCACAAAATCTACATATAATTTTCCAGAGCTGGATCTTGAGTAGTAATTAATTCCTGGGACAAAATGAAGATTTTACTTTTAATTCCTTAAGCCATGATATTCGGTTCCAATTTGCTAGGTTTTATAAAGCTTTGAAGGGCCACCTTAGAGTTTCTAAATATGGGTTTAGGAGTAGTCCTACTATTGGTAACAATTAACATTTTAATCAGTGTATCGTACCAGACACCATTCTAAGAGCTTTTTATACATGATTTCATCTAATCTGCACAGTAACATGATGAAGGAGGTACTATTATTATCTCTATTCTACAGCTGAGGAGACTGAAGCTTAGAGTAGTTAAGTGATTTGTGTCCTTCCTACCTTCTGCTTTGCTGAACCGTTGACTAGATAGCTGTGTTCCAAGTCAGCAGGATAAAATAGGTCCATCTCTCCTACCAGTGAATGTAATACTAGTATTTGCTTCCTAACTCATGAGATGTTCAGTAACTTCTGAGGTTCCACATTGTTATATGTGGAAAGATTGCCATAGAAGATGTAGTCTATACATTCCTTGAGATAATCTAAATTTTACTCTGGGATCAGGCCACATCATCAGGCATACATACTTGGATAACATTGCTTGGGAGCATTAAAAAATGTGCCTCCTCTGAGCTAGGTTCTGGTGGTGTTCTCTGAGTTTTCTTTTAGGGCAATTTGAGTAGGTGCTACATTTTTTGTTTGTTTATTTATTATTATTATTATTAGAATACTCTTTTTTTTTTTTTTTTTTTTCTCATAACGTCTACCAGATTTTAGAGCTAGGAGAAGCCATGTGTCTTTTGAGTTGTTGATATGCCTTTTATTTTATGGGCACCGTGTATTTTGTTCCTGATAATGTCGTTTTCTTTCTTTGATTTCCAGAAAATGAGAGCCAAATGTCTGATTTACTTTTTGGTATTAGGCAAAATTTTCAATGCACATTTCTCATGCTGACTTTAACCCTGGCTATCTTTTCTTTCTCTGTCATTAATGGCAAGAGCATGGATCTAGACTTAGACCACTGGGGTTCAAATCTCATCCTAGTTGCTCTTCAATTTTGTATCTTGGGCAAATTAGTTAGCCTCTCTCAGCTTTCTCACCTGCAATAGAGGAGGGTAACAATAGACAGACCTCATAAGGTCATAGGAAAATTAAATGAAATAATGAAATAATACATGCAGAAATCTTTGAACACTCCCTGGCATATAATGTAGGTGTGTATTACTATTATATAATTACATTGTCATTTGTAAATCTACTCAAATCCTCTTTATATTGAGGCTTAACATAAATAAATGTTAAAATGTTGCCTTGCTCTGTATGTAGTATGAAAACAAAAACATACTTTGGCCAAATTGAAGTATATGTTAAACTGAGACTACAAATCACAAAAGATAGATTTTGTTTACCTCGTTTTGCCTAGTTTCAGAAAATATTTAGAGAATTTAGGCAAAACTCAGAGAACTCGTGTAGATGAACAGTTTTTAATAATATGTAAATGATACTCTGCAAATTTGAGAAACTGATTAAATAAACATAAACTTCTGATTTTGCTAAGATAGAAATAGAAGAATCTATCAAACAGGTAAATGTTAGCCTAAATAAAAGAAAACAAATATATAAAATAAATATGAAATTTTGCCGATACTTTACCTTTTCAGGAAATGAAAGTATTTTCTGTTCCATTGCGTGGGAGGAAGCACTTGAGTTTCAACCACAAAAGCAAGCATGTCCAGGCAACCGAACACATGCAGAGATGGTTGGCCAGGCCTCATTTCTGCAACAAGCTCATGAAAGATGGGTTAACTAGGTTAATACTGTAGCCTACGAAAAGCTCATTGAGGGTAATTAGCTTTTGTGGGGACATTGCATGTATCATTTCCTTTTATTTCTTAATGAAAGAAGTACTGTAGCCTACGAAAAACTGTTAATACTGTAGCCTATGAAGAACTCATTGAGGATAATTAGCTTTTGTGGGGACATGGCATGTATCATTTCCTTGTACTTCTTCAAAGTTTGACGAAGCTATACAATAAGGTGACATTTTCTGTTGAAGCTTGGAACTAACTTTAAATTACAGATAAAAAATTATTTTCATCTTCAATTTATCTGAGTTTTGTTATTAAGACCCTTTGCATTATGCTTAAACTTATTTTACTTAAGCATATAAATAAGTTATTTACTTATTTATTTTAAAAATTTAAAAAAGTTTATTGATGGAATCTCTGTCTGTTGCCCAGGCTAGAGCTCAGTGGTGTGATTGTAGTTCACTGCAGTCTTGAACTCCAGGGCCCAAGCGGTCCTCCTGCCTCAGATTCCCAAGTAGTGGAACTATAGTTGTGTGCCACTGCACCTGGCTTGTTTGTTTTTATATTGTTAAGGTTAATCCTGGCCTGTATTTTTTCATTTGATTATCCATAAATACCAAAATTATTGTCGTCATCATTGCTATTTTGAATACCACCCAGGTTACAACTTGGACCATATAATATGTTAATGAAAAGGTCCAGGGGAAAGGATTTTAAGAGGAGGAGACTTCAAAGTGGAGCCTTTGATTTTACTGAAGTAACAGAAAGAAAAATTCAAATTGTGTAATAAGTGCTTGAAGTTAACTTGTGGGTCGTGAGAGGAGAAGAGAGTGTGTGATTAACAGATTTAGAGGGTTAGGATGCATCTAGCACTATGTCAGAAGGTAAAGTTAGAGTGGAAGGAGAAGGGAACTGGAAAGAAAAAAGGTATCTAATGTGTTATATAAGTGGTAGACAAGATGCAGACTACTCTTGAAACAGGATCAGTCTTCTTCTCAGCAATCCTAGAGTCAAAAACAAGTAATCAGCAGCTATCTAAGGTTTAATTAGTCCAGGTTTAAATGAGGAAAGGTCATCAACATAGCTCCGGCATATAATACTGATTATCTCTAGTTTGGTATCACTTTATGAAACCAAATCCATAATTAAGAGGCTATAAGGTCAATAAATCCTCTGGTCCATATCCCAAGCTCATGCAGGTATGTAAGCACAAGTGAAATTGTTAGATTTACATGGATCCCTGGGTAGTTCTAAGGAAGAAAAAAGAAGACAGCCCAAGAATGTACGTGATTTCAATTCCTGAATTTTTTTTTTTTCTTTTTCTTTTTTTTTTTTTTTTTTGAGACGGAGTCTTGCTCTGTCGCCCAGGCTGGAGTGCAGTGGCCGGATCTCAGCTCACTGCGAGCTCCGCCTCCCGGGTTCACGCCGTTCTCCTGCCTCAGCCTCCCGAGTAGCTGGGACTACAGGCGCCTGCCACCTCGCCCGGCTATATTTTTGTATCTTTTTTTTTTTAGTAGAGACGGGGTTTCACCGTGTTAACCAGGATGGTCTCGATCTCCTGACCTTGTGATCCGCCCGTCTCGGCCTCCCAAAGTGCTGGGATTACAGGCTTGAGCCACCGCGCCCGGCCCCAATTCCTGAATTTAAAAGTAATATTATCATGTTACTTTTATTTTTCCCCTGAAATGCTATATTTTGACAGCTATAATAATAAAGGTAAATATTTACTAAAAAACTTATTTTTTAATAGACACTTTAATATTTCATTTATTTTAATCCACATAAAATGCTGTGATTTATTTTCTTCAATGAATGAATAGGAAAGGTGAGAGTCAGAGAAATTACATGACTTTTCCAGGTTCTGTAACCATTAAGCACAAATATATTGTAAGATTTTTTATAAACTCCATTTACAGAATTGAAGACATGGAATAGATTGCAATATAAATCTTATAACTTGATCAAATATTTACTCAACGCTGAATGAGTCCATCAAACCAATACACACTTGCTTTATGAAGCTACTTCACTTAAGGATCCTTCTTAATTCAAATAATTTCAGATAATATAATTGAGATTTTCACATTGAGTAGGTACCTTAAAGCTGTTAGTGATATCTGAATATTGATGTTAAATGGAGAGCTAATCTCTGCTTTTACACTGGACTATCTTACATTAAAGATCTGCTATCAGTGCATATTTGCACATTTTTTCATATAGAAATAGGAATGTATGTTTATATTCTTTACTGTTGAAATCAGACGAAACAATGAACAAAATTGTTTTATCTTCAGAAAAATTTTAACACTTTAAAGATGAGCTTTTAATGGGGAAAGGACTCTCTGTTCAATAAATGGGGCTGGCATAACTGACTGGCCATAGGCAGAAAAATGAAATTGAACCCCTACCTTTCACCATATACAAAAATTAACTCAAAAGGTATTAAAGATTTAAATTTAAGACCAAGAACTACAAGAATCCCAGAAGAAAACCTAGAAAATACCGATCTGGACATTGGCATGGGAAAGAATTTATGACTAAGTCCTCCAAAGCAATTGCAACAAAAACAAAAATTGACAAGTGGGATCTAATTAAACATAAGAGCTTCTGCACAGCAAAAAACAAACAAAAAGACACATACAAAAAAACTACCAACAGACAACCTATAGAATGGGAGAAAAGGTTTGAGACTATGCATCTGACAAAGGTCTATTATCCAGAATCTATAAGGAACTTGAAAAATTCAGCAAGCAAAAAACAAATAGCCCCATTAAAAAATTGGCAGAGGACACAGACACTTCCCCAAAGAAGACATATGGCCAAGAAACATGAAAAAATGCTCATCATTACTAATCATCAGTAAAATGCAAATCAAAACCATAACGAGATACCATCTCACAGCAGTCAGAATGCCTATTGTTAAAAAGTCAAAAAAAAAAAAAAAAAAAAAAAAAACCATACTGGCAAGGCTGTGGAGAAAAGGTATCGTGTATATACTGTCAGTGGGAATATAAATTAGTTCAGCCACTGTGAAAAACAGTTTGGAGATTTCTCAAACAACTTAAAATGGAACTACCATTTGATCCAGCAGTCCCATTACTGGGTATATACCCAAAGGAAAAAAAGTCATTCTACCAAAAAGACATATGCGCTTGTATGTTTATGAACTATTCACAATAGGAAAGACATGGAAACAACCTAGATGCCCACCAAGTGGCTTGGATAAAGAAAACGTGGCACACATACATCATGAAAAACTATGCAGTCATAAAAAAGAATAAAATCATGTCTCTGCAGCAACATGAATGCAGCTGGAGGCCACTATGCTAAGCAAATTAACACAGGAATAGAAAACCAAGTACTACATGTTCTTATTTATAAGTGAGAGCTAGCCACTTAGTTCACATGGACGAAAAGATGGCAACGATAGACAGTGGGGACTACTAGAGGGGAGAGAGGAAGGGAAGGGGCTGAAAAACTACCTGTCGGGTACTATGTTCAGTATTTACATGACAGGACCATTTGTTCCTCATACCTCAGTGTCACACAATACACCCAAGGAACAAACCTGCATGTGTACTCTCTGAATCTAAAATAAAAGTTGAAATTATAAAAGGAACATAAAGATGGGCTCTTACAAACTGTCAAGAGGTAAACAGGGGATAAGTGAACTAATTGGAAAATACTTGTGGTACAACTAGGTATTGATGACTTTTATGTTTTTGCAATATGACATAAGACAACAAAGCAGGTCTTACCCGGTTAGACCAATTATATATGTGTGTTTTTCACTGTGGATGGTGATAAGATTATTGATTTTAATTGTCCTTTATTTTCTCCATATTTAGAAAACATCAGTGTGGTCTTTTATCATTTTTCCCACATGGATTATTACAGGCATATATGAAGAATGAAAAAAAGTTGTTATTTGAAGGAGGATTAGGCATTGGTAGTATCTTCTGCCTTCCTGTAAAATTTAAATATGTATAATTTTAATTATGTTTTAAAGAAAGTTTTTTCTTTTAGTCTAAAATTTTGGATCCAATGGCCTTGTGTACGTGTACCACAGAATAATACAAAAACACTATTTCACAGTTTGTAGCTTAATAAAACTTAATAAAACTAAAATGGTCTCAGCTAGTTCTTATGAAGTATTTATAAACATAAGTTCTATGAAACTATTTCAGATTAATATTTGATCTAGTTTGCTTTTCCTGCCCAAAATTTAGAGATATCTTTGACCTTTTGTCTTGAAGTATTTGCTGGACTTGACCATGTCATGTGCAAAAGATGTAGCTCACAGGTAAAACTAGACCTGGCAAAATTAAGTAGTCAGGATTTGTCTCTGGGAACAGGGAGAATTATTATCCCCAACAGAAGCATAAACACTTTCATAAGGATCAAAGTTGTCAACTAGAGGGATAAAATTCTGATAACGAAATTTCAGACAATTGGCTCACAAGTGAGAGAATTTTTGTGCGGGTGGAGCCTCACCTCTTTCCTGAAGCCATGAAATCCCTTCAAGATTTTGACTGGCTCTGCTTATTTAGTTACTATTTTTATAGTTTTTAAAATTCAGTTTATAGAGATTATACCTTAATTCCAGTCTGGGTGGTGATGTGTACTGGGCAAATGAGGACTGCCATTTTTGTCTTTCAGAGAATATAGATCAGCTTGTAAGATCTATCTTATGAACCTCTAAAGAGGAACAGGAAATCACAGCATTTGTCAGAAAACCCATTTTCAATGGAATAAACGCTTCATATTTATCATTTGTTATTGTCTCTGAGTTGCCTACTCATATCTTGGTGGCACTCAGGTTCAGCTATTGCTTTATATTTGGTAGTGTAGGTGCTAGCATATTTCAAGCAGAATGTAAAGATAATAAAGTTAACTCTGGATTATTAAAGCTCACGAAGAAGGGAAATATCACAAAGTGATTTTCTACAGGCAATTCTTTATTTTCATACTCCATTAACTTCTTTCTTCTGAATCTTTTATTATAGTACCTATTAAATGTTAAAACAAACATTTGAAATCTAAGGCATGCTTGAATCTCTCTTGCTTTTTTAAATGACTAATATCAATGTTGGCTTTCCTTAGAAAAGCAAATGCAGACATTAGTTAAGATCAGTCATACATCATGGGATATAAACTATCAATTTCTATTGGGTAAAAGTTCAGGAACATTCACTCAGGCTATTTGCCACTTCTTTCCTAGCTTTTTCAGAGACCACTGGTGGATCTTAATTGAGAAAACATTTAACTTCATTTATTGAAAGGATATAAAATAAAGCCACCTAAGATAAAAAAGATAAAATTATTGAGCATTCAATGCTACTGGGCTATTCTTATGTAACCAAATTCTGGGTTATTCAATTTTTTATGCTGTGGTTTGTGAGTTAAGCAGTTCGGTCACTTCTATCTCTTCTTTCAGATGCATTTCAGTGATCAATAGCCTAATACATTTTAGGCTATTGCTCTCAATGATGAAATGAGTTATATCTGTTGACTTTGATATTAGTTAATATGGGACTTAAAATGTAGGCCTTTCCAGGCAATACATGAATGAGTATAAAATTGAAGGGATAATTAATCCATATGTATACTTCAAGTTGATAGTAAACATAAAATGCATTTGCTTACTTGGCTAATTATTGACTTCATATGGTTTCACAAGAAAATAAAGCAATGATAGCACTTTTCTTGTGAAAGCATGTGAGAGACTTTGACACTTTTCAGAATTAAAACAAAAAAAAAATAGAATGTTCATGTAAAGTTTGCATCACGGCAAGCTAAAATCACTTTCAGTCAAGCTGAAAGTTTTGGGGGAACAGAGATGCCTTGAAAAAGCAGAGGAAAATGGACCAGAGAATCAGAGCTGAGAGATGTGCCAGATAAGGACCCAGGAAAGGACCATCGCTTTACTTCCTCACTTTCCAGGTGGAATGGCTGCATGTGGCCAAGCCGTACATTTTTCTTTTCTGTGTTATCTACAAAATTTTGTTTTATCTTTAATGAATCCCATTTTCACTTGAGTTAATTTGAGTGAAAATGATTCCTGATTGAGACCTTGAGGCATCCATATTTAAAATCAAACACATCTTTTACTCCACCAGAACTCCCAGTGCACTCATTCTTACAGTCACTCAGGTCGCAGACCTTTGCATGGTCTTCAACTCATTTCTCACTCTTATTATCTATAGTCAGTCATAAATGTGTGTAGTATACTTCTCGGTTACTATGCACCTCAACCTAAGTGATGGTATTTCTTATGCTTCCCTGACTTACATCCTTCATTCATAAAAAATTTAACGGACGTACAGATATCTCAAATATATTTCTGCCTTTTTGCCTTAGTGACTCTTACTTTCCCTGTTCTTCCTCCTTTTTTGTTTATTTTAGATTTTTCCTTTTTTTCCAGGCCAGTTTAAATATCACTTTCTCTATGATTTTTTTTATTTATAGTGGCTCAAAAACATGTCTTTTCTTTGAATACTCAGTTAACTTGTCTGAAAGCTCTTAATTACCAATGTTTAAGATACGATCTCCTTAGGAATAAAGATAAAATTATTAGTTTGATTCTGTTCCACAAAATTTACTGAGCATCAGCTATTTTCCAGGTACCATGCAAATTGCTAAGACATATTGAACAATAAATTATTCATTTTTCCAAGAAATATAGATTGAATTCCTAAAATATGCTACATCTTGTTTTAGGTAGTAGTCTCTGCTCTCCTGGAGCTGAAATTCCAGTGGAGGTGAAAAATTACACTGATGTTACTTCATGTATGCTAATGATGCCTCCTCAAGTAAATTGTAAACCCCATAAAGGGAAGAAACTGGTCTTCCTTATTTGCTGAATGCCTCCTCATTCTTCTCATGTGTGTTTATTTGTGGAAACTCCATAGCCTAAATTCTCAGTTCTACTCTCTCTTTTTCATATTCTTCACTAGTAAATTCAGATGACTTGTTATTGCACAGTGCCCTGTTTCTAATGGCTATTATTCTGTTCTGAACATGAATTCCACATCCAAGTCCGTACTCAGCAGTTACTAAAATTCAGCATACCTAAACATAAACTCATGCACTCCCACCGCATGTTCTTTCCTCATTTTAACTCTTCGTGGCGCCATCTCTTCAGTCCCCAGACTTGAAACTATCCAGTCATCTTTGACTCATCCTTTGTCCGCTTCAGTCCTTGCATCTAATTAGTTATAAAATTGTGTTGATTCGTTCTTTTGACTCATGATCACATTGACCACTCCAGATTAAGTCTTCATCATTTCTTACTTGAACCATGAGATTAGTTTCCTAACTGTACCCTTATTGTCATCATATACTCTCTCCAAATCTTCCTGCCATAAAAGAAACATCTTTGAATACTCCCATTTATCATCCTTCTTCCAGTTCAAAAAATCTATAAGGAAGTCTCATTTATTATTATGTCGAATCTAATTTTCCTTGAGTTTCCAGGCACTCTCTAACTTGGTCCCACTCTGTCTGTTGAACTTTGTTTTCCTCCACTCTCAACACGAACTCTTCTTCAGTCAGGCTATCTTCACATATGCCTTGCTAATTCTCATGCCTTTTCTCCAGAAGTACTAGAATAGAGAGGTTAAGAGTGTGGCTTGGGAGCCAAAGAGACCAGGGGTGGAATTCAGCTCCTGCTTTGGTCATTTCCCAGGTCTGTGACCCAGGGCAAAAAAAAAATAATAATAAAGAAAAAAGAAAGTTTTCTAAGCCTGTTTCCTAATAGGAAGTATTTAACTTAGTATATATTGTGAGAAGTAAAACATAATGTAGTTTACATGCTTGTTGTCTGATAAAATCATGTGCTTAAAAATGTCGTTGTTGGTATTTTTAATATAACTATTGTTTTTCCCCTTCTGGCAGGCATTTCTTCCATCCCCTCACCTAGCCTACCTGGTGCTGCTTTTTTTTTTTTTTTTTTTTTTTGAGATGGAGTCTCACTCCTTCACCCAGGTTGCAGTGCAGTGGCACAATCTTGGCTCACTGCAACCTCTGCCTCCCAAGTTCAAGGGATTCTCCCGCCTCAGCCTCCGGAGTAGCTGGGATTATAGGTATGCACCACCATACTTGGCTAATTTTTGTATTTTTAGTAGAGATGGGGTTTCACCATGTTGGCCAGGCTGGTCTCAAACTCCTGATCTTATGATCTGCCCACCTCAGCCTCCCAAAGTGCTGGGATTACAGGCGTGAACCACCACACCCGGCCCCTGGTCCCATTTTTAAGGCTTTGCTTAAAGCTCTCTGACCCTGTGAAGTCTTAACCAACTTACCTGTGCTTTCTTTGAATTTCTAAAGCACAAACAAACTACATAAAAAATTGGGGGTGTGAATTACATGTTAAGAGGGGAACATGAAGCGGGATATGGGAATCCAGGAGGCTTGGAATCGAACTCACTCTTTCAATAATTAGCTTGAGGCCACAGACATAATCATTCTGAATCTCAATGTTCTCATCTTTAAAATGGAAAAATTACCAACTTTTCCTACTTTATACGGTTGTTGGAGGATCAAATGAATTTATCTCAGAGATTGTCCAAGATTATTATAAGCCTGGATTTTCACTGCGTATTTAAAGATGGATTGTGAGGATATTTTGGTAAAGAACAGGCATTGATCTGTGGGGTGTTTATAGGTTTTTAGAAAAAATAATTGTATATAAAACCCTACTTATTAAAGGTGTTGTTGAACAAATACATTACTTTAGGACAAAATGAAAATGACTAATTATGAAGAAATACAGTCTTCTAAATTCATTTAGATGTGTAGTGCAATAATCATGTTTTATCTAGTTCCTTGAGAACTATACTTCCAGAAAGGATAGGGGCTTAAAACAAACAAGTCAACTCGCTTTTGTTATTATCAGTGCTCAGTGATAATTCCAGAGTAATTTATTATGTCTTCTTGAGTTATTTTCAGAGTTCTCAAACAGTATGAAGAAGATACTGTGAATAAACACTGATTAGTAATGTTTATGTATTTTTCTATTTTAAAGTCTGACTTTTCCCTATCTTTAAGCTGTCTAACTTTATTTTTAGTTTGGTTCTACAGACCGTTTTCCAAGGGAAAATTGTTACTAAAATGGTCTCGTATGTAAGGTAACCTCTCTGTTAACCCCACCCAGGCTAATTGGCATCATTAAAGGTGGAAAGAAGGAATTCTAGCCACAGGGAGTTGCCCGTTTTCTATGATTCATAAGAGCCACTAGGGTGAAATTTAGAGGGAATCCACTCCTATTTAAATGACAGGTTCTCACTCTTAGACAATTATTTTTCAGTACACAAGTTTTTTTTTTTTTTTTTTTTTTTAAATCTGGCCACACCTCTTAAGAAAACAACAGCAAAAAAATACGTCAAGCCATCACGGTTGCATCTTCAGTCTTATTCATTCACAGTGTCATTAACCGCAGACACAATGAAGAAATAAGAGTAATTCAAGGCGGTACTTAGCTAAGTTTTTTTTGTTGAGCCTCAAATCTGGGAATTTTGAAGATGTAAATGTGTGTAGTGGAAATCAAGATGACTTTTCCCCAAAGAAACAACTTTAAATTTCCAGGAGTTCACCCCTGCAATCACCTGTGTTTTGAAACTTTTGGAATAGATAGTATTCCAAAGTTAATGTAATCCATGTAGGAATCCTTGGGGGCTGTCACCCTCTCCAAACTGACCATTAATAGTGCATGCACTGCTTTAGCTTCTTTGGTAACTAGAAGAACTAATAATAATAATAGTCCAAATGTACCACTAGAATCTCTGATCAGAATCCTCGTAAATAAGTGAAAGCAATGAATGAACATACCAGCAAAAAATAATTTGACTTAAAAGGTGTGGTTTATACAGAATTTTAAGCACATTGGCTGTTACCTTGATATTGAAACTTATCCTCATGCTTCATTTATCTGAATTGTGCAGCTCAGAAAGTCTTCAAATTACTTCTTAAACTTACTAATTTTTTCAGTGAAGACTTGGGTTTAAATGAAATTTGAAATGAAAATGACCTTATAGTAAAGTGTTTATAGTCTTGCTTTAAGGTTCACATTTGAAGTTTACTAATGTAAGAATTTCTGAAAAATGAGACTTTCCAAGTTTCTTTTTTTTTTCTGGATAATTCTTCCTCAGTGGGTTTCCAGGCTTATGTTCCAATAACAGAGTGATGGTTATGTCATTTTCTGGTTTGTTTCTTTTTTAATTAGTCCCTGCCCCTCATAGTTTTTCTATCAGTTTATTTCAAAATCAGATTTTAAAATGTATTTGACTATTAATTTTTTCTGAAAATAATTACATTTAATAGTGAAAATTCATTAATTTCAAATTGAATTTAATTATTTAGTAGAAAAAATGGCTTAAATTTTTTATTTAATTGGTAATATTCCCTTGTGAATTGTGGAAAGTCAAGCTATAAAAGAAAAAGCAAACAACCTCTTTGTAAGACTCTCTATCAAACTATTACTTTGACTTAAAATTCTGTTTTTTTTTGTTCTGCCTCAACTCAAAATTCATGAGTAAATCTTTTTCATATTCTTTTTTTACAATAAAAAAAGGATGAATACAAGTCTTTTGAAGAATGACAGGTTTAAGAAGGTAGAAGAATTCAGCAGTGAAGGTGGGTCGTGGTGTTAGACATGGGTAATAAAAACAGTATTTTCAACACGACAACTGGGGTGAAGAGTGGCAGTTTTGGGGAGCCAAAGAGGAAAGAATGAAATTGTAGAAATAACATGAATCGAGGCTCACATATATATGTGAATTTGGAAATTTTAGTCACCTCCCAAAGAATATTCCAAAAATTTGTTCTTGCAAGTGGCCCATTGCAGAAAAAAATATGAGCATCGTTGATTGAAATCACTGCTATTAAACAAATTGTCTAATTTTCATGCAGCCCCAAATAAAGTTATATGAATAAAAGTGATATTACAACATTTTGTATTGGGCTGGCTCATTCTCATTTTTCATGATAGGTATGATTTCTCTCCCTAGTGCAGATGCCATGCCCACTAATTTTTTCTCTCAAATGTCTATGATTCAGAACTGACAGCTAAGGAGAAAATGGGAGGACAACCCCAATATGAAGGGTGGAAAAGATTAAAACGCAAATGATAGATATCAATTTTTTTCAGTCTAGGCTGCAAATCTAGATTGTATTTCACAGATGGGAGAGGAGTTGCAGGAAGGTTTTCCCCTGTTGCTGTGACAGGTCACCATTTCTAATCTGAGGGTCACAGCCAAGTTCCCTGTTTAGTAATTGCTTGATTTGACATCTATCTTGACCTTTATTTATTTTGGCCTTTCTGGCTAGAGGTCACAAAAGCAAAAGAAGATAGAAGTCTTATAAATGCCTTGATGATGAAAAATGAGAATGGTATCACTTTGGCCCTATGTATGAATATATGTATAGTGTGTTGAGGTGTTTTAATGCTTGGGTGCAACCTACAGTGGAAACACCTATAAATTTTTATCTGATACTAGAGATGCATTTTATAATGAGTTTGTAGTGAAGATCATAGATAATAAAAGTAGCAAAATCTCGTTCTATCTAAAACTTGACTATAAGAAGTACAGGCAGATTGTCCTGGATTAATTATTTTTGATCTGATCAGAATTCATGAGCACATAATTGTGGAGTCACACACAGAAAATGTTACTTTCCAAATACTCTAAAACAGGGCCTACTGAGCATTAGATAAGATATGTGCTTTCATTGTATGCTTATCATTTATCATAGGAAATGTGATGCTATGAATAAATTTATCTTTTATATGTTATTAGGTACAGATCAGACATAAGTCTCAGACTTTTCCAAGAACAAGCATTATTTTTTTCCCTAAAATAATGTTAATGAATAAAATTCACTTTGCTTTTTTAGATAATAAGCCTAGGAATGTGAATTTAAGGTTGAGATGCTGCATTTTGTTTGCCAATTGTTTTGTCCTAACCAGGGGATGTTAGCTAATAATCTTCAAGGCACTGCGTTAGAAGAAACTAAGATAAGACAGGAACTTAAGACAGAATATGATGATTGACTTTCTATAAAACTGTATATTATCACTTGCTTTAGTTTGTAGGGTCTAATAACAGGAACAGTTTATTTTATGCTATTGTAAGTGACCCGTAAGTTTAAAATTTCAGGGATTTTAAGTGTTTATCCTTCTCCATATTTTCTTCATAGTATTCATCACCATTTGTGATTATACATTTATTTCATGATTTATTTGAGGAATATATCTAGTTCTCACTCAAATAAAAATTCCAAGAACAGGAATTAAGTTTGTTTGTATACAATTGCATGCTCTTAATTGGTTCTTCTAGTCCCTAGCTTAGTTCCTGGCACATAGTAGGCCTTCAATACATGTTCTTGAATATCTGTGAAAAGAGAATAGTTGCAATAAGTGAATTATCCTTTGAGACTCCACCTTACTGAGGTAGAAGTGAGGTTAGTGGAGGGATTAGAAGGTGGAAAAGTGAAGGGTTTTTACTTCTCTCAGTATAAAGAGATGGGGCTTATTGGCCTATAATCTCTTCAGTTTTGAGCAGGTTGTGTTGTGCCTTCTTACCCAGGGTTTCTATTCATCGTGGTTCAGATGTGGGTTTATAGACACAGGAAGGAAAATGGTAAGGTCTTGTGCTGGCTCTCAAAACAGTAAGGCTCTGATTTGTAACTTCTGCCAGTTTTTGTGGTGCAGATCCTCTCACCAAGGCTGATTTCAAGACACAAAGCTATGTCACTGAATACAGCATTAGGAAGCAATGTGTATAATTGGCTTTTTCTCCCCCTCAGAAGTGCTAGCATATCACTGTGAGAATGTGTCTTTGGAAAATCTTTCTTTTCAGTCACTTTTTATACCACTCTCCAGATGGATGGACATTTACAGTCTAGTAATACTGGACCTAGATTCACACTTGTGGCAGACACAGAGATGCACCACACTGGACCCCTTCAAGGACGGACTTGCTGCCTAGCTGCCTCTCAATCAATTCTCTACTAATTGCTTCAGCATGCAGCCCTGTCCAAGGCCACACTTTCTTGGCATATTGCATGCAGTGGCAGAGCCAGGAGGGGATCTAAGGTCTGGCTGCAGTCCCTCCATGGTGCTGCAGACCACTAGTGTCACACTCAACTTCTCTCTCTGCCCAGGCCTGGGCTTCTTCCCATTCACTTCCACAGGTATTATTTCTCATGAGCATCTTGTACTTAGTGTCTACTTCAAAGGGACCAAATTGTGACCACACTTGTGTATTTTACTTCATTTTGTTTCATGGTCTGGGAGAACCTTCCCATCTTCCCCACGGACCAGGCTCATCCATCTTTCCTGAAATTAAGTCAGGCCTATCACTTCCAGGAAATCTATGAACAACTCTTAGGTAAAGCCAAGTGCTTTTTTTTTTTTTTTTTAATGGAATCTTTCTCTGTAGCCAGGCTGAAGTGCAGTGACATGATTTCGGTTCACTGCACCCTCCACTTCCCTGGTTCAAGCCATTCCCATGCCCCAGCCTCCTGAGTAGCTGGGACTACAGGCATGCACCACCACACCTGACTAATTTTTTGTGTTTACTTTAGTAGAGACAGGGTTTCATCAAGTTGGCCACGATGGTCTTGATCTCCTGACCTCGTGATCCACCCACCTTGGCCTCCCAAAGTGGTGGGATTACAGGCATGAGCCACCACATCCGACCCAGCCAAGTGGTTTTGTAGCGCCCTATGCAGATTGTTATCTCTTTCTCACTCTTCCTTTTTTTTTTTTGAGCACATTATGTCATATCTGTTTATCTGTCACCATTGTAATTTCCTTAAAAGTTTTCTTTCATCTCTGTTGCCTGATGCTTAGCACATAGTATGCACTCAATAAATACATACTTGTTGAACTGAACCAAATCAAATGATTTGCTTACACTCATCCAGTTCCAACTGTGAACCGATTATGTAATAATTGGGAGACTTCTAAATCCCTGTTCTGCTAAGGTGGAATCCTGTGGGAAAGATGGCTACCTTAGTTCTTGAAGGGTTGGAAAGATGGTCAGTTGGGCTGCAGTGCTGGTCATATTCTCTTAGTGTGAAGGCAATGACATTGACTCCCTTCATGACAGAAGACAACTAAAAACTTGAGAGAGAAGGAATATGTCTCTTAAAAAACACAGCCAACTTCTAAATGATATTTAGAAAGCTGATAGTCCTTGTTCTTTGTTCATGTAATAAGATCTGTTTATGACAAACCCACAGTCAATAGCATACTGAATGGGCAAAAACTGGAAGCATTTCCTTTGAAAACCAGCAGAAGACAAGGATGCCATCTCTCACCACTCCTATTCAACATAGTATTGGAAGTTCTGGCCAGGGCAATCAGGCAAGATAAAGAAATAAAGGCATTCGAGTAGGAAGAGAGGAAGTCAAATAGTCTCAGTATGCAGCTGACATGATTGTATATTTAGAAAACACCATCGTCTCAGCCCCAAATCTCCTTAAGCTGATAAGCAACTTCAGCAAAGTCTCAGGATACAAAATCAATGTGCAGAAATCACAAGCATTCCTATACACCAATGATAGACAAACAGAGAGCCAAATCATGAATGAACTCCCAGTTGCAATTGCTACAAAGAGAATAAAATACGTAGGAATCCAACTTACAACGGATGTGAAGGACCTCTTCAAGGAGAACTACAATCCACTGCTCAAGGAAATAAGCGAGGACATAAACAAATGGAAAAGCATTCCATGCTCATGGATAGGAAGAATCAATATCACGAAAATGGCTACACTGCCCAGAGTAATTTATAGATTCAATGCCATCCCCATCAAGCTACCATTGACTTTCTTCACAGAATTAGAAAAACCTACTTTAAATTTCATTTGGATCCAAAAAAGAGCCCCACAGCCAAGACAATCCTAAGCAAAAAGAACAAAACTGAAAGCTGGAAGTATCACACTACCTAACTTCAAACTAGAATTACAAGGCTACAGTAACCAAAACAGCATGGTACTGGTACCAAAACAGATGTATAGACCAATGGAACAGAACAGAGGCCTTAGAAATAACACCATACATCTACAACCATCTGATTTTTGATAAACCTGACACAAACAAGTAATGGGGAAAGGATTCCCTATTTAATAAATGATGTTGGGAAAACTGGCTAGACATATGCAGAAAACTGAAACTGGACCCCTTCCTTATACCTTATACAAAAATTAACTCAAAGTGGATAAAGACTTAAACAGAAGACCTAAAACCATAAAAACCCTAGAAGAAAACCTAGGCAATACCATTCAGGACACAGGCATGGGCAAAGACCTTATGACTAAAACACCAAAAGCAATGACAACAAAAGCCAAAATTGACAATTGGGATCTAATTAAACTAAAGAGCTCTGGCACAGCAAAAGAAACTATCATCAGAGTGAGCAGGCAACCTACAGAATGGCAGAAAATTTTTGCAATCTATCCATCTGACAAAGGACTAATATCCAGACTCTACAAGTAACTTAAGCAAATTTAGAAGAAATAAACAGCCCCATCAAAAAGTAAGAAAAGGATATGAACAGACACTTCTTAAAAGAAGACATTTATGCAGCCAACAAACATGTGAAAAAAATCTCATCATCACTGGTCTTTAGAGAAATGCAAATCAAACCCACAATGAGATACCATCTCACGCCAGTTAGAATGGTGATCATTAAAATGTCAGGAAACAACAGATGCTGGAGAGGATGTGGAGAAATAGAAACACTTTCACACTGTTGGTGCGAGTGTAAATTAGTTCAACCATTGTGAAATAGCATTTGACCCAGCAATCCCATTACTGGGTATATACCCAAAGGATTATAAATCATTCTACTATAAAGAAAGATGCACACATATGTTTATTGTGGCACTGTTCACAATAGCAAAGACTCGGAACCAACCCAAATGCCCATCAATGGTAGACTAGATAAAGAAAATGTGACATCTGTACACCGTGGAATACTATGTAGCCGTAAAAAAGGATGTTCTTTGTTCTTTGCAGGGACATGGATGAAACTGGAAACCATCATTCTCAGCAAACTAACAGAAGAACAGAAAACCAAACACCACATGTTCTCACTCATAAGTGGGAGTTGAACAATGAGAACACATGGACACAGGGAGGGGAACATCACACACCAGGGCCTGTTGGGGGATGGGGGTCTAGGGGAGGGATAGCATTAGGAGAAATACCTAATGTAGATGACAAGTTGATGGGTGCAGCAAACCACTGTGGCACGTTTATACCTATGGAACAAGCCTTCACGTTCTGCACATGTATCCCAGAACTTAAAGTATAATAAAGAAAATTAAAAAAAGAAAAAAGAAAAAAGAAAAAAAAATGGGCAGGATTGGAAAAATCTTTTTTTTTTTTTTTAAATTTATTTATTATTATTATACTTTAAGTTCTAGGGTACATGTGCATAACGTGCAGGTTTGTTACATATGTATACTTGTGCCATGTTGGTGTGCTGCACCCATCGACTCGTCAGCACCCATCAACTCGTCATTTACATCAGGTATAACTCCCAATGCAATCCCTCCCCCCTCCCCCCTCCCCATGATAGGCCCCGATGTGTGATGTTCCCCTTCCCGAGTCCAAGTGATCTCATTGTTCAGTTCCCACCTATGAGTGAGAACATGCGGTGTTTGGTTTTCTGTTCTTGTGATAGTTTGCTAAGAATGATGGTTTCCAGCTGCATCCATGTCCCTACAAAGGACACAAACTCATCCTTTTTTATGGCTGCATAGTATTCCATGGTGTATATGTGCCACATTTTCTTAATCCAATCTGTCACTGATGGACATTTGGGTTGATTCCAAGTCTTTGCTATTGTGAATAGTGCTGCAATAAACATACGTGTGCATGTGTCTTTATAGCAGCATAATTTATAATCCTTTGGGTATATACCCAGTAATGGGATGGCTGGGTCATATGGTACATCTAGTTCTAGATCCTTGAGGAATCGCCATACTGTTTTCCATAATGCTTGAACTAGTTTACAATCCCACCAACAGTGTAAAAGTGTTCCTATTTCTCCACATCCTCTCCAGCACCTGTTGTTTCCTGACTTTTTAATGATCGCCATTCTAACTGGTGTGAGATGGTATCTCGTTGTGGTTTTGATTTGCATTTCTCTGATGGCCAGTGATGATGAGCATTTTTTCATGTGTCTGTTGGCTGTATGAATGTCTTCTTTTGAGAAATGTCTGTTCATATCCTTTGCCCACTTTTTGATGGGGTTGTTTGTTTTTTTCTTGTAAATTTGTTTGAGTTCTTTGTAGGTTCTGGATATTAGCCCTTTGTCAGATGAGTAGATTGCAAAAATTTTCTCCCATTCTGTAGGTTGCCTGTTCACTCTGATGGTAGTTTCTTTTGCTGTGCAGAAGCTCTTTAGTTTAATGAGATCCCATTTGTCAATTTTGGCTTTTGCTGTTGTTGCTTTTGGTGTTTTAGACATGAAGTCTTTGCTCATGCCTATGTCCTGAATGGTACTACCTAGGTTTTCCTCTAGGATTTTTATGGTATTAGGTCTAACATTTAAGTCTCTAATCCATCTTGAATTAATTTTCGTATAAGGAGTAAGGAAAGGATCCAGTTTCAGCTTTCTACTTATGGCTAGCCAATTTTCCCAGCACCATTTATTAAATAGGGAATCCTTTCCCCATTTCTTGTTTCTCTCAGGTTTGTCAAAGATCAGATGGCTGTAGATGTGTGGCATTATTTCTGAGGACTCTGTTCTGTTCCATTGGTCTATATCTCTGTTTTGGTACCAGTACCATGCTGTTTTGGTTACTATAGCCTTGTAGTATAGTTTGAAGTCAGGTAGCGTGATGCCTCCAGCTTTGTTCTTTTGACTTAGGATTGTCTTGGAGATGCGGGCTCTTTTTTGGTTCCATATGAACTTTAAAGCAGTTTTTGATTGGAAAAATCTTAAAGCCCAACTGGATAATGGCAACATTTTCCTTGAGTGCTTTGAGCTCAGTGCTGTGGCAAGTAAGAGTTTAGACAGATAGTTTAAGGAGAGGATACTGAAACTGCTTCCTGAAGGAAGAACTGTTACCCAAGTAAAAATTAGGAAAAAGTAGAGAGTAATTTCCAAAGAAGCAGGAGGGAAATCTGTACCAAAGCGTAAAGGCAAGAAATCACCCAGAATGTTTCTACAACTACTGAACATTAAGAGGGGTGGGATGTAGTCTGTGATAGAAAGAGTAGAGAGAGATTAGGATGGAGAGTTAAGCAAGGCACAATTAACAAAGGACCCTAAAAGAGGTAAGAAGGCTTTGAGCTTTATTCTTAGGGCACTAAGGAACTATTTAAGGCTTTTACATTGGGATTGCTATATGACAAGGTGTGTCCTTTCGAAAGCTCATTCTGATTGTGGTGTGGAGAGTAGATTAGAGACAGGTAAGACTGGAGGCCCGAATATCAGTTGAGAACTTTTACAACCATCCTGGAAAGAAATTATGAGAGCAGAACCAAGGTAGAGAAAATGTAGCTGGGGTAAACCTGGATTTGAAAGATACAAAGTAGAAGAGAGGACATGATGACTTATTGGTTATTGAAAATGAGGAAAAAGGAGTTAAGAATTATCCCTGTTTTCTGGCTTTTGCAGATAAGTGGAAGTAGGGTACCATCCATAGTAGTAGGAAATGTCACAATAGAGACAGATTTGGGGAGTTAGCAGAAAATATATGAATTCAACTTTATATGCCTAGAACTTGGAGTTAGACCTGCGTTTGAATCCCTGTTGAACAAAACTGGGATTCGAACCCTGTGTCTGTTCTTCACAGTCCACGTGTTTTGAACATACAGTTTAACCTCTCTAAGCCTTGAAATTGTAATCTGTAGTATGGGGATGTTATAACCATAACATTTGTCTTACAGGGACTCTGGATCATCAAATGAAAAAACTCAGGTAAAACGTGTACTTGGCACTCAATAACTAGTAATTATTCCAGTCCCCAAACAGAAAAGGACTGGAAACTCTTGACTAGTTATTCTATTTACATGAGTTTGAAAGAAATAGAGTTCTTGCCTCCAAAAGAAATAGTGAGGGCAATCTCAGATATGCTTATCATGTTCACGTTCTAAATCCTATAGCATCTTTGCAAGCCAGGTGTGTGTTCTCAATTCCTGTTCAAAGTTGATAGGATATACTGGTATAACACTTAGAAGTGCTCAAAAATAAACTATACTGCCATTCAATTTTGAAGTCAAAAGTTTGATCATGGAAATGCTAGCAGATTCAAACAATGATGCAAAATGTACTTCTTCGTAAGTCAGTAAAGGAGAGCTGAGCCATGAAATCTACTTCCAAAGCTTAATTTTATGTTTTCCTGAAATGTTGTGCAACTGAGCCTTATTCTCTGAAATAAAACTTGGCACAGAAAAGTGAAAACTTAGGTGTTGTTTAACCACTCCGTGGGGTATTTTTCCTTCTTTACTGTGTCATCTTTTAATTTTACTGTCATATAAAATTAGATAATTTTAATAATAATACTACCTTTCAATGAACAAGGCTTTCTTCTATTTTATCACATCATATAATTAAGAACCATTAACTACTGTTAGAGGATTTGGTTAAATTATCTTTAAATTCATGCAAACAAAATGAATGGCCTTCCATAATCTTAAAAAACAGTCATGACTTTGTCAGCTAGTGAGAAGCTACTGTCAACAATTCTCCTTGGTATTACTGCATTGTGTGATCTTCATCACCGACGTTTTTGAAGACCTTATCTAAGTTTTAATGTAAACTAACTAAAAGGTTTTGGGTTTATGAAGCAACATTAGCTAATTATAACAAGCTATTTATTCTTAAAGTCACTTTCTAGGGAGATGCTATATTTTTAGTAGTGATACTTTATACATTTTAAGTATGAAGGCAATGCTAAATAAGCAGAAATGAAAATATAGACACAAGTTTTAATGATAGTATTTGGAACTATACTTATTTTTGCTTTTCTTTCTTTACAAAAGTTATAAGGTAGGCTTTGTTGTGAAAGCAGGCTTTATTGTTTCATGAGTTATGACAAACCTTTTTTCTATAATTATTTAAAAAAAACTTTAAAAATTTTCTTCTAGTTGTATGGTGTAACTTCCCTAACATCAGTATCTCTTCAACTTTCTTAAAAGAGAAAATTTCTTTCTCATCATACCACAGTGTTGGGATAATACATTTAATTTTAGGTTGTTGAACATAGCAATTATTGAGATAATGTATTTTGTTCAGCATGACTCAATGGAAAGAAGAATTGGTCAAATATGGAAATAGGCCTGGGGAAATATCTATGATGTCAGACCACTGAGCAAAATTTTGAGGACACCCAATCATTGTTGTCTCCTCTACTGGTGTTTAAAAATACAAAACAGTTAGGATTACTTCATAGGTCATGGACAAATGTAATCTTGGTGGGAAGCCTAAGTACAGAGATACAAGCTCTCGGTTGGAGGAAGGAGTCAGTCACCAAATAAGGGGGAAATATAGTCATTTGTCGCTTAAAAGAGTGAATCTCATGATCTGCAATGTGAATCCTATCCCGTCCAATGAATTAGAGATTTGTGGCACTTTTCTTCAGTGAAGGAGCAAACGAATCCTATAAGTAGGGATTCAAACATCTTCAATGTGACATTTGTAAAAAGATATTTTGCAAGAATATAGGTAATATTGATGATTCCTTTCAAATTGTCTGTTAGAGGAAAAGAAATTTTTAAACAGAAAAGTTTTAAATCCTGAAAAATGCCATCATCTCTCTAGTAGCTGTTGGGTGTACAACAGTCCCCTTATGAGTAGCAAATCTAAAACTGGGCTCAGAACCTTTAAAAATATCACTTCTCTGAATTCTAAAAATAATCTCCTAATTGATATTTTCCCTCCATGTCAATCTCCTCTAAGGTATACCTCATGTCCCAGCCAAAATTATTTTCTCAAAATTCTTATCTATAACGTAGCTTCTTTCATTAAGACCCTCCCCTGATGCTTCATTGTTCTCATGATAATCTATAACCTTTCTTAAGGCACACGTGGCCCTCCATGAAGTAGTCTCTGTCCATGCCCTTGCAAGACCTAATCATTCTCAGCCTGTGCCCTGGTGGTAGGCATCAATCTGAACTGTTCTAATAGCAGGTTCAAGAATTTACTATGTTGTTTCATGCTTCTATAACTTTGTTGGTGATATTCATTCTGTCTGAAAGGCCTTCTCTCTCTCTTCCCCTCTCCCTTCTCTCTCCTCAGGCCCCATTGCCCATCTGGCAAAATCATATTCATTCCTTCTTTGAAATTCAGACTTTTTTTAGGAAGTTTCCCCTGAACTCTGCTTATCCTTGTATTATTAGCACCTACCACAATACCTAGTGCATGGAAATGCTCAACAATTGTTGGATAAAAATGACGGTGATGTCACAAAATACACACTATCAGATCACATATAATTCTGTCTGGTTCGTTGATTTGTCTGTTGATTGAGAGGGGCACAGAAGCTGTCTTTTTTCTACTTGTTGCTCTTCTATCATAACTAAAAGACTCCTTTCTGGTTGTGCCCAAAGAAAGAAGAGATCTATATAACCTGTATTTAACCAAGCCTGGTGTTAAATCCTGAGGTAATCCTAGCATTTGGGCACTGAGAAACTTTGACCCTTGAAGGTCTTTTATTGATTGATTGAGATGTTGAAATTTACAGAGAAAAGCAGAAGGACTGAGGATATTACTTTATTAAGTGTCTAAAACATACCCTGTTACTTAGAACCAGTAAATGTTTGTAGATTAATTGCAATTTATGTATTTATAAACATATGTACTTAATGGAAAATGCTTTGAGGATAATCATTACAATTCTCATAGAACTGGAAGAGAAATAAAATATCCTTAAAATATTTTGTTTTTTTTTTTTTTAAATGTAATACGGTTAATGTCCTTTATTTTATATCTGAGGAGACCTGCTTTAAGCAAGTTATGTTCCTTACATAGCTATTGGTTTTCTTTTCTACATTCCTTTTTTTCCATGTAAATAATTTCATGTCAAAAAACTGTCTGTTTATGATGGTGTGTGTTTGCATAAACTTAAATATGCAACATTTAGCTGCAATATCTAATAATTACATAGTCAGTTGTTTTTAGAACAACCAAGATAGCTTCCACAATAGGTCATTTAGACTTGTACAGGCTTGATACATTTGTATTATAGCTAGGTCATAGTCTTTGAGAAATTATCTTTTTGGTTGGTGTGTTTATAATGTGGTGATTTTCTAACCATGTTAGAGATACTATGCTATACCTAATCTTGGAGTTTCTCTAGGATCTGTAGGTATGATATAGAATGCTATAGGTATGACTGTTTCAGATGGTCTTTTCTGGAAGTCATACATAAGTTAAAATGATCTCTCTCTCTATTAACTTTACTCTTGTTATACATTTTTGTGTCAAAATGTCAAGTGAGTAGGAAGAAATAAGGATAAAAACAGAAAGAAAATAGTAAAATCTGAAGATGAAAAGTAGTGCAGATTATGTAATTTTTTATTTTTTAAAGGAAAAAGTTGTTAAACAAAAAATTTTATTTAGAGACAATTACATTTTATAAATATAATAACCATGACATTGATGATATTTTCCAAAAGAACTCAATGCATTTAATAGACACAGCTTCAAATTTTTAATGTAAAAAATAGGCATCTGCTGGGTGAGGTGGCTCACGCCTGTAATCTCCGCACTTTGGGAGGCAGAGGCAGGTGGATCACTTGCGGTCAGGAGGTTGAGACCAGCCTGGCCAACATGGTGAATCCCCACCTCTACTAAAAATACAAAAAAAAAAATTAGCCAGGCATGGTGGTGGACACCTGTAATCCCAGCTACTCATGAGGCTGAGGCATGAGAATCGCTTGAACCTGGGAGGTGGAAGTTGTGGTGAACTGAGATCATGCCACTGCACTCCAGCCTGGATGACAAAAAAAAAAAAAAAAAAGTGCCGTAGTGTTTACTGTAAAATTAAAGAAGCTTAGAATTAGAAAGCATCTCAATTGTAGAAATAAAATCTTCACACTTGTTATTAGAGTCTACAAAATTTGTTTTTCTTTACCATGTCCTTGTATCTTTAGATACTGATCATTGACTATGTGAACAAAGAAGAAATTTGTGATAGATGGTATGATTGTCAAAATATTTGAGACTTCTTTTTATTGGACCCTTGTTTACTTCATCCTTTTCTACTGGGTCTCTTAAATATCAAGCTTAGCCAAATATTTTGACGAAAGAAATGTGTTACAATGAAGTAAGTATGGCACAAGGGATATGTGCCACTTCCATGCCGAAGCCTTGAGAGTTATTGCCTCATCCATTACCTACTTGTCCTATTAGCATACCTCCTCCTTAATTGCCCAAGAAGCCCAGAAAATCCTTAATGTTAAAGGAGAGGCTAGTCTTGTTTCAAGTACTAGGGCACAGGAGGCACAAGAAAGTTTATTCAACTCATGAATGCCTTTGCCTTCTTCTGCCACATGGTGTCAATGTCAGAGACCTGTCCTGCATTTTCCAGCTGGATGCCCACCCACTCTGTAAGACTGGGCCCTTTGCTTGTATGCTCGGTTACCAGTCACTACAGCACAGCCTTGACAGAGTATCTGAGTGTGAAAGTTACTAGTCACTACAGCACAGCAGCCTTGCAAAAGTGGCTGAGTCTGAAAGGCTTCCAATGTCAATCACACATTGTGCCCAACAACCTGACCCCAAGAATGCCTTCAGTTGGTGTTCAACCCTGAGCTTGTAACAGCCTAAACTTTCCTTTTCCTTTTTCTTTCTTTCTTTCTTTTTTTTTTTTTTTTTTTTTTTGAGGTGGAGTCTCGCTCTGTCGCCCAGGCTGGAGTGCAGTGGCCGGATCTCAGCTCACTGCAAGCTCCGCCTCCTGGGTTCACGCCATTCTCCTGCCTCAGCCTCCCGAGTAGCTGGGACTACAGGCGCCCGCCACCTCGCCAGGCTAGTTTTTTTTTTTTTTTTTTTTTTTTTTTTGTATTTTTTAGTAGAGACGGGGTTTCACCGTGTTAGCCAGGATGGTCTGGATCTCCTGACCTCGTGATCTGCCCGTCTCGGCCTCCCAAAGTGCTGGGATTACAGGCTTGAGCCACCGCGCCCGGCCAACTTTCCTTTTTCTTAAGGACTCATTGTTCTTTACTCTCATAACCTAGTTTAAGATATCACTGGTTCTGTACTTCCTACGAAAATGATCTGCCATCTCATTCCTTAGTGACAAACTACTTGTAAACGAGTGGGGCATCTTTGGCCCACGTACACTCAAAATGCACACTCTATTTTTATATCAGCCTCCTAGGACTTCACTTGCCTCCTCATCCTATATTCACATCCTGTGTCGTACCCAAACTAGCCATGGTTTGACTACCCAGAAGGCAACTGGATTTTAAATCTATTTAATGGTAGAGGAGAAAGTATTAGGCTCCTGTGGCCCTTGCAGGGATAATGTTGTACCTGTTGACGTTGACATAACATTATCAGAATGTGCTTGGCTTGCTGACGGGTTATGGGCTGAAATGCCTGGACCCCAGGTATACTGTTCTGTCTATATATGGCTTGGCCTAAAGAGGTAAATCCTTTTCTCAAATACACTCCTTGGTTTTCCGCAATTATTTTCTGACCATTTGCATTGATGATACATTTCTGTAAACTTTTAGACCTTTTTCTCTGCCTTTACTCTTTGAGATTTTTAATCCACTAAGGAAATGTAGCCTGGATTATGATTCTTTGATGAAAGATATGGTGATGAGTAGTGTACAAATCTGGTAAGACTAGGCTGGAAACAGTGTCTCACCACTGTAATCTCTGTATTTGGGGAGGCTGAGGCAGGAGGATCACTTGAGGCCAGGAGGTTGAGACCAGCCTGGGCAACATAGCCAGACCCTGTCTCTACAAAAGACAAAACAAAACAAAGAAAAACTGGTAAGACTGACACATTCGAGCACTTTGCTGCTAAAGATCCTGTTTTGCTACTTGACTTCTAAGTGTGGTTCAGAGCAGGCACTTCTGAAACTGTGTAAGAAATGTGATGTTTCTTTTATGACAGTAAAAGAGACCATGACCATTCTGTGGAACTGGAGCTTGGGCTTTCTATCATTTTTTTCCAAAGGTTATTGTCATTTTTTATTCCATTCTCTGCTTTAAGATCTATCTGACCAACATTTATCCTAAAGTCTAAGCATTGTGTGGTGGGAGTGATGGTTCGAGAGAGGGATAGCAAAGTCAATGCAAAAGAGAATAAAATATAGAGGAAAAGAAGGAAGAAAACTCAGTTACAGAGCTCTCTGCTTACATGCTTTACTAAGCAGGTAGTATATGTTATTGACTGTCTTAACTGACATTTTCAAAAACAATAAAAGCATCACCTTTAATATATACACTATGGCCCTATGGAGAAAATGTGAACGCTGGGATGTTAAGTAACTTATTCATATGATGTAATAGGTTGAGGATCCAGAACTTAAATTCAGATCAAGCAATTCTCCTGCCTCAGCCTGCCGAGTAGCTAGGACTACAGGTGCGCACCACCCTGCCCAGCTAATTTTTGTATTTTTAGTAGAGATGGGATTTCACTATGTTGGCCAGGATGGTCTTGATCTCTTGACCTCATGATGTGCCCACCTGTAATAGATTCTTTGTGTGTTTATTTTTAGTAATCTGTCTCCCTCCCTTGGTTGCACGCTTAAGAGCTGAGAAAGGATTGTTTTGTTCACTATCTTATATGCAGCATATAAGCAGAATGATTGTCATATAACAAATGTCAGTTAATAGTTGTTGAGAGAATGAATGAACAAATGAACCATTGGATTAGTCTGTTGAAGATCAACTTGTAAGCATGCTACACTTGTAGGAGTGGCTCTTTATCATGGGCCATCCTCTCATTCCCTTCTCAGTCTGGAGGAGGAATGTCTACAGTTGAAATTCTTCTCAAATATTTATTAGTCCTTGAGGTTTAAAAACTTGACATATCTGTTTGGAGAAATGCTTCTGAATCCACTTTGGTCTGCATAGATACTAATCTGGAATTATATATTGTTTTTCTGGAGAGTTTTCTTTAATTGTCCAATGTTTTCCACAAGATTTACTGCTTTTTGCAGTTGAGACTTATTGACTTTTTCCTACTGGGCTGTTAGATTCTGTGACTTTATAATTTGCTGGTGTATTTTAGCTGTGATTTTGGTTTGCTATGCTCCAATTTCTTCTGAATTCTAATTCTTACCTCTGTTGCATCATTCTCTTTTTTTTTTCTGGGTCCATGCATATTTGCTGTGTAACTTGGTAGCATTAACAAGTGCACCAATCTTATTTTGAGTCATTACTTTGGGGTGACCAGCTGAGTTTTAGCACCAACTTCTGGCACCTATTTTGAGTACATCGTTGATTAATTTTCTGCCTTTCAGTCACTTGTTACTGGCCAGGGATTCAGGACCGTTTACCCTATTCTGGAGCCTAATCAGATTTTTCCAGGAAGATAGCTGTAGTATTGAGACCCTACCCCTTAGAAAGGAAGAGTTGGTAAAGCCTTATGCATTTCAAGGCCTAAGTATTAACCTAAACCAAATACTGACTATTCAACATCAACCATCTAAAATAAAACCTCATGACATAAATTTGATGATCATATACAAAAAAGCAAAACACAAATAACAGAGCTTAAATGGTGACATTTACTTTAATTTTAATAAAGCTCTATATTTTATGAAAAATGGTAGATTCAGCACACTTTACCAGAGTATTGAAAAAGGAAAAGTGTTTGCAGGGAATTTCCAGCGCACTTTAACTTCATTGTGCTATTTGACCAGGTTAAAAAGTTAGTTATCTGTGGTTTGCCATCCCTTGAAATATTGTATAGCAGATCTTTTGGCCTACAAGTCCCAGAGTCATCCTGGATTAGTTCCTAATTTTAGCAATATCCTGAGGTGACATTTTGACCTGGAGAGCCCTGGGGCCTCCAAAAGCTGATTTGAATCCACTCGCCATCTGTAACTGGCTTACATTTAAACAATTTGTCCCACAAAAAGTAAACTTTGTGTTCATAGTATCATCCAGTAGGAAGGGACCCACTAAAATTATAAAGTTTATTTTGATGGTTATTATACAAGCATTTTAGACAGCTCTTTCCCATTCACTAGTACTTCTGAAAATGCAATGTTATCCAATTTCATTAACCTTCCCTTAAAAATTAGATCCATCATTTTTCTCTGTAATTGTTTATAAACACCAATATTTTCTAATACTAATATATTCAAGTAATATATTAGGCATATACCTAGTTATTATCCTCTTAGAATTATATAAATCTTCCTGATCACTTTTGATTATTCTGATGTTCAGCACAAATATATTGTCAGTGAGAATATAATCAGCAGAGATTTTGTTATCACTAAACCAATTCTGTCCCAATCTAGTGACCCTTAGTTTAAGTAAGAAGAAATGAAGTTAGAGTAAATGACTATTGATTGATATTGGTCTCTAGTTTGTAGAATCCAAAGTAAAGGTAGAGGTTGAAAGAAAAAAATCATTACGTACTAATACCTTTATCCCAAATGGATTTATAAATTAGTATCTAAATATTTATGGGAAAACAGTAGATAGTAAATGGTTGGGTTGCATGGGTATTATACATCAAGTTTTATTCCCTCTCTTTCTATTTCAATTCAGCTTTAAAATCTCTTCACTTAAAAGAGTGATTGCCTAGAGACCTTTGAAGCCAGGGAGGATGATGAGGGGGCAAGAGGTTTATTCCCAGGGTCACACTTCATTTGCATAAGCTAGTAACCATAGGGCACTATGGAATGTCTGTAAATAGATTTCATTACAGAAGTTCAGCTTAAAGGGACTAAAAATAATCCTCAAGCAAACATTTTATATTGCTTCAGGTTCTGTTGTAATAAAAATATTTTAGTAACACAACATTCTATGGAGGCAGGAAATGAAACAGGAGGGTCTTCATATCTTTCTTTTGGTGCACTGTTATGAAATGTTTTAAATAAGACAAACACAATATTCTTACTTTAACAAAACAGTCCTACAAAAACAAGATTATGTCATTCTATATGGCTGTCACTAGGTAGTAAAACAAATACAGATCTTTTTCTCTTCCCTCCTCTCCTCCCTCTTCCTCTCTTTCTCTTCATCTTTTGCTGTCCTCTCTTTCTGTCTTGGCTTTTGTTTCTCTTGAACGCTTACTTTTTCATCCTGCCACTCTTTCAGGTTCACTGCTGCAGGATACATCCAACAATAACATGCCTGGAAATAATGAATATTGCATTCTGTTCTCTAAAGATGTTTTGTCTGCAAAATTTGATTCAAAACCCAAATGTCAGGTTTAAACATTGGCATCTCTAAAAAAAGGAATGTATATGAAATGCACTGTTTTAATTCTGACACAGAAAAAGGGAATGTTCCATTAATCATAATAAAGCTTGAATTGGAGGAAAAACAGTGGAAGACATCAATAAGCCAAATTTCTCAGATTATTATATGTATCTATAGACACACACACACACACACACATATATATATATGACCACATATCCTGGTACTTAAAAAGGTGAGTAACTTATATCAATTCTTCAAATAGAAATATACTGCTGTGAAGGTTATTTTAATTACATTTATACCAATGACATAGACTTTCATGGATTTTGTATTTTGGCTTTAAGAAATTGTGATGGTACATTTCATTTGTGGGTCATGTTCTGTACCCTACCAAGCCTAATATTTTATGTATTTATGCATTTCTTCATTCATCCGTTCAACATTTACTAAGCACCTACTAGATGTTGGACACTGTGCAAGGTGCTGAGCAGGGGATAACGCTTGGGTGCAAGTCTCAGCATTGGATACCAGGAATGTGAGTGGCTAAGTAGTGTACTAGACTGATCATTCACTTTGGATTTGGGTCAACCAGGGCTCAAATACTACTTAAGAAACTAGTTAGCTGAGCTGTTTAGGGTAAGACACTTCACATCTCTGAGCCTCAGTGTCCCCATCTAGAAAAGAGGTCAGCATATCTCTCTTGCAGAATGCTTGTGAGGTTTAGGGAAAATATAGGTAAAATGATAGCTACATTTAGTATACTGATGCTGGAAATATCATAACTAATTTTATTATTAGAAATGGTACTGATTTATTCCTGCTCTAACTCAATTAATAATTTAATACTTTAAAAAGTAATTTTAATAATTTTAAAATATTCATTTGTCATTAATATAGGAACACTTTTAGTGGTTTCTAATTGAATGGTATAGTTTTGTAAGGCAGTTTTATTTGAGTTATTGAGCAATCAAAATAAGGCAGTTTTATTTGAATTGAGTTTATTGAACAAAATAAATTTAATAGATTTAGCCATATTATCAGAATATTAGGATTAGCATCTTTGAAAACCTTATGCTCTGGATGTCTGAAATTGATATTCAAGAAGAACTTCTGTAAAATCATTAACATATTTGTTAGCCTAGAAACTATTAGATCAGTCTCCATACATAAAATGCCATCATATTTCTTTGATTGCACGTGGCCCAAACTTATATTTCTACTTAAAATATCCCCCATCCTCCACGTATGTTTGTTTATAAGAAAGCACAAGTAATAACATAGTCCTATAACAAAAAATGGAGAGAGAAAATGCAGAGCACCTAGATGCATCATTTTTCCATGGAAATACACGTCTTTTTTATAGTAATTTAATCAGATAATTTCAGTTTATGTTACTTTGTGTTTCATCATGTTTACTTTTCTAATAACTACAATTGTTCTCAGACTGACATTACATTTTTCCCTAGAATAGATGTGCTTAGATTGAAAAAATCCAATTGAATAAGAGCATGTAACGAGAAAATGTAATCCATCGTTATTAAAAAAGGCAGCTTACCTTTATCTGGGTGTTAAATAGTACAAATCCATGAGAGCCAGTGAATGTTTTGAAGTCAAAACGAAGGGCATTACCAAGGCTGAAGTGGATTTGTCACAGAATTATCCGTATTACTTCAGAAATAGGTTATTATATCTAGGCGGGGTAAGGGGAAATAGGAAGGAATAAAATGAGAGAAAGACCATTTTATTTTTATATGTCCTCACCAGGGTGAAACACTTCTGATTTAGGTTTTTATGCCAAATGTACCTAAGATAAATAAAATCCAAAGTGGTTAACTGAATAAAGAGCTTTACATCTAATTTATTAAATAGGATATGATTTCCAGAAGGAAGCTTTAGATGAAGATGTCTTTGACTAATGAAACCTCTTATAATAGCATTATAAAGAACATCAGCATAGAGGCCAGATATTATGAGAAACTGTATCTGTTTTGACTGGGAACCCATACACTGAACCTGCAGGAGTCATGACTGGTTTAATGCTGTTACGCATGTTTTTAAAGTATTTGTGAACCATGCCTTTCTTGTTAGAAGATGTGACCATTTACATAGTTTTAAAAAATTTTACAGTGGCAGCAACAAAGTCAACATTACTTTAAGCATGGATTTTTAAATAAAGCATTAAAATGTACTGATTCATATATAGTTGTAGTGCTCTTGAATTTATTTACAATGAAAATAACAAAAAGCAGTGAGAAACAGCATTTCACTGAATAACAGCACCTTAGTATTATAATAAGCAGAGCATGGTTTGGGATAAAATTACCTGAATAATTGAAAGAATTCCATCGTAACATGATTTCACCTATATGTTAGACCCAAGGATTTTATAAACCCACTTAGAGCATTGTACCAATGTTTAAATTACATGCTTTACAGAATCCAATTCAAATGTATTTTTGTATGTTATCAGAACTGCCATGGAAAGTGGTAACTATACATGCAGTGTGATTTTAGGTAAATTTTCTTTTAAAAAGAAGAATTGTATATGTCTTCATAGGAAGTGATCCAGGGAAAGCTTGATTTCTTTTAGTAATTCTTTTCTTAATACTTTTATACTCTTTATCCTACTCTCATTTCTTTACATTCATAAGAAAGAGGCTTTGTTTACCTTTCTGCTCACTCTTCTACATGTCTCTCTCCTGGTACTTTGAAGAAAAACAAGACACACTCATGACCCAAGGTTATTTTGATTATAAGGCGATATTTTCCATCTTTTGGAGTCTGGAATATACTGTGTATAATGATACTGTTGCCACAGAAGTTGGTTAAAGCTGAGTGGTCAACTCTGAGAAATACAGACCCTGTATAAAGTATCTATCATTATTCCCCATGGATTGAAGTTGGGGTCAGCTTCTAAATGGTAGTTATGAAGTGCTTAGTAATTTGGGAATTGACAAGTCACAGGGTCTCTGAACTTTTGAAGGAGATGGCTTAACTAAATAAATAAAAATAATAATAGTAGGTTTTATTTACTGAGCCTTAAATAGAACCCAGTGCTATACTTCACATGCAGTACCCTAACAATAATTCCGAGAGGCCGGTATTATATTTATCACTGCACAGTTGAAATTGGACTTCAGATAATTTAAGTAACTTGCCCAATGCCACATACATAGTGACAGAGCTAAGACTCAAATACGAGTCTATCTGACTCCATGGGACAAGCCGAGAAGAAAGAATGTCCAGATAGAATGAGAAAGGACAAAGAAGGGAGCAGGGGAAGAGATTCTGTGAGGTGTGAGTATCAAATCCAAATAAACAATTTGGCTGTGTAGTTGGGGTATTGTGAGCTCAAAGGCTAATGTCAGGAAATAAGACTTCTCAAATGTGTTGATGCTCTAGGATTTGCTGATACATTTACATGAGCAGAGTACAGAAGGGATATACTGCCACAGGGAGTGACATGCTCACAGGACTTCAGGGCACTGCCTATATGTAAATCAGTTGACTGGATCTCAGGGTTCCTTAGTTTTTTAGGGATATATATAAACTATATTTTACTTGTGATATATATATATATATATATGTAAGCAATTTAAAATATTCATTTGTCAGTAATATGGAAACACATTTTTAGTGGTTTCAAACTGAGTGGTATAGTTACATAAGGTAGATATATATGTATGTTTTATATATATCACACAAGTAAAATATAGGTTCATTATGCATATTTTTAAAAGATTTAATAGAATAAAAATGGGTTGCTCTTATTTGCTCCCTCACAGTAATACTCTCTCTAAAAGGTAATCATTTTAAAAATTATTATTTAATTATTTCATTTTATTTTATTTTTTAGAGACAGAGTCTTGCTGCGTCACCCAGGCTGGAGTGCAATGCTGTGATCATAGATCACCGAAGCCTCGAACTCCTGGGCTCAGTGACCCTCCTGCCTTGGCCTCCCAAACTGCTAGAATTACAGGCATGAGCCTTCACACCTAGCAAAGGTAATCATTTCAAATATTTTTATGCATACATGTGTATATATTCAAAAATAGATTTCTACTCATATTATGTATATATACTTCTTTTTTAATATTGTGGTTTCATATAAAGTGTTTAAAGTTTGATTTTTTATTTGTTAGCATGTCTTTGAAATATGTTCTAGTACTAGTGATGCAAGGAAATATAATACAAGCAAATATCTACCAAGCTCTTTTTAACTGCTAAGCGTATACTGGATGGAATCATTCCCTTATTGGTGGGTGTTTAGATTGTTTCATATTTTCACCACTGCAATGAACAAAAAGAATATTATTACTAAAACCTTTTTTGCACACGTGTAAATATTTCTGTAGAAGATATGCTTTGAAGGAATTCTTGAATTAAAGTATATTCAAATTTAAAATTTGATAAATACTGCTAAATTGAATCTCCAAAATTCTTTACTCTTTTGCTCTACCATATTGAAGTACATGAAAATATTCGCTTTCCCACACTCTCACTGATAATACCTAATATAACTTTTATCAATATGATTGGATAAAAATTATATATCCATACAAGTTTAGTTGTTGAATGTTTGGTGAACATTAAGAAATGATCAGCAAATAATCACACATGTACTTATGCTGACTATATTGTTCTTAACCTGGTTTTTCAATCAATACATTTTAAAAATTGGCCATGGATTATTTTATGAAGTCTTTCAGTACAAATCTACTTCAGATGGTAGCTGATGAATACAGGTTAGCCATAGGTTCAGGTGCTAAAATTTTAGCTATATCAGTAGTAAGGACAAAGTGATTTAATATGTTGAGATTTTCTTTTTAAGATCTATTATAATTTCTCTGTTAAATGAATTGTGGTTAAGTAAGGGTTAACTGTAGAGTGCACATCAGAAATGATGTATCTGTCTGTCTCCTTCTTTCGTGACTTTAATTTAGGTTCACAGCCAAATTGAGAGGAAGGTACAGAGATTTCCCATATCAACCCAGTTCCCACACATGTAAAGCCGTCCTCATTATCAGCATTTCCTATCAGAGTGGAAATTCCTATATTTGTTACAACTGGTGAACCTACATTGACACGTCATGATCATCCAAAAGTCCATAGTTTACATTAAGGTTCACTCTTGCTGTTGTACATTCTATGAGTTAGTATAAATGTATAATGACATATATCCAATATTAAATTATCACACAATTTTTACTGCCATAAAAACCCTCCGTGCTGTCCCTATTCTTCCTTCCCTCTAACCACTCCTTCCCAATCATTGGCAACCAGTGATTTTGTTTTACTTTCTCTAAAGTTTTGCCTTTTCCAGAATGTCCTACAGTTGGAATCATACAGCATGCAACCTTTTCAAATTGGCTTTATTCACTTAGTAGTATGCATTTACGTTTCCTTCATGTATTTTCATAGATTTTTAGCATTTAATATTGTATAGATATACCACAGTTTATAATTCATTCACCTAACAGAGGACATCTTGGTAGCTTCCATGTTTTGGTAATTATGAATAAAGCTGCTCTAAACATCTGGGTGCAAATTTTTATGTGAACATATGTTTTCCAGTCCTTTAAGTAGATGTCAAAGAGCAGGATTTAGTTTTCTACTCATGTCATATGATATGAGTAGAAACGTATGAGTTTCTTTCTTTTGTAAGAAGCTGCTAAACTGTCTTCCAAAGTTGCTGTACCATTTTGCATTCCCACTAACAATGAATGAGAGTTCCTGTTGCTCCATATCCACACCAACATTTGATATTGTCAGCTTTCTGGATTTTGGCCATTCTAATAGGTGTACAGTGGTATCACACTGTTGTTTTAACTTGCATTTCCCAAATGACATATGAGGTAGAGCATATTTTTGTATGCTTATTTGCTATCTGAATATCTTCTTTGGAGAGGCATCAATTAAGGCCTTTGGCACATTTAAAAAATCAGGTTGTGTGCTTTCTTACTGTTGAGTTTTAAGAGTTATTTGTGTATTTTGGATAACAGTCCTTTAGCTAATGTGTCTTTTGAAAATATTTTCTCCCAGTCTTTGGTTTGTCTGATCTTCTTGACATTATCTTTCACAGAGCAGAAGTTTTTTTTTTTTTTTTTAATTTTAATGAAGTTCAGCTTATTGATTATTTTTTTCATGGATCATACCCTTGGTATTATATCTAAAATGTCATCATCATACCCAAGGTCATTTGATTTTCACCTACTTCATTTTCTAGGAATTTTATAGTCTTGTATTTTACATATAGCTCTAGTAATAAATTTAAGTTTATTTTTGTGAAGGGAATAATACCTGTGTCTAGATTCAGTGTTTTGCATGTGAGTATCCAGCACCATTTGTTGAAACGACTGTCTTTGCTTTGTTGTACTGCCTTTGCTTCTTTGCCAAAGATCAGTTGACTATATTTATGTGGTTCTGTATCTGGGTTCTCTATTCTGTTTCACTGATCTATTTGTCTATTCTTTTACCAACACCACAGTGTCTTGACTACTGTAACTATTTTATAGTAAGTCCTGAAGTCAGGTAATATCAGTCATACAACTTTGTTCTTTTTCAGTATTATGTTATCTACTCTAGGTGCCTCTCCATATAAACTTTAGAATCAGTTGGTTGATATCTGCAAAATAACTTACTGGGATTTTGATTGGGATTTCATTGAATCTAAATATCAAAATTTTCATTTCTTATTGTATATAATAAAAATAAATAATTGTTTTCTATTATTGGTTCCTCGTATGGAGTTCTAAAACCCTTGGAATTTATTCTCTTTTGTATGAGATGACCAATGGTGAGGATGAAGGCTGGTCACAAGAAAAACTAACCACATGATTATAGTTAGAACTTTCAGCTTTGTCCCCCTAACTCCAGGGAGGTGAGAGTGGCTGGAGATTGAGTTCAGTCATCAGTGGACCATGATTTCATTTATCATGCCTAAGTAATAAAACTCCCATAGAAATCTTTAAATGGTGGCATTTGGGGGGCTTCTGAATTGGTGAGCATATCCACATGCCAGAAAGGTGGCACACTCAACTCCATGGGGCAGAGGCTCTTGTGCTGGGGACTGTTCGGGACCTCTGGATGACCAACTGGCATATAGTGAATGCCAACTTGTTGACTTATACTTGTAAGGATTATTTGAGTTTCAAGCAATTGGAAGCTGAATTCCAGCTAACAAAAATGAGATTTATTGACTTATGTAATTGGAAAGATCACAGATAGTACTTGCTTCAAGCAGCACTGGGTCCAGAGACTCAAGTAATGTCATGATTTCCAGTATTTCTACATCTCCACATTTTATTATTTCTTTCTATTGGCTGCATTTTCAGGCAGACTGTTTTCTCATCACAGCAGATCTGAAAACATAACATCCAAAATTCAGAACACAGTGTATGAGTTTAACAGCATATGGTGCACAGCAGAAGATAGGATTGATGAACCATAACACAGGTCAACACACAGTATTAAAATTAAAACACACCAAAAACATAGGAAATATAAAACATAGCCTAAAAGATGTGGCACATAGTAAAGAAATATAATATATGTTTAATGTGAGTAGCAGAAACAGGAGAGAGAAAATTGGGAAGAAGCATATTTCATAATGGCTTGGTGTATCCCCAAACTGATGAAAGCACAAACACACAGATTCGAAAACCTCAGCAAACCCCCAAAAGGATATAAAAACCAAAAAATCAATACACACACACACACAGACACATATACACACACACGTACACACACATATACACACATGCACACACACACAGATGAGCACATCATAGTCAAACTGCTGAAAATCCAGAACAGAGAGAAACTTTTTTTTTTAAGTTGGAGAAAAATTATTAACTTTAAATAAATAATTTTAAGACTTGCATCTGTCTTCTTAACAAATAATATAAGCCAGAAGACAATATTGAAAGGGTTAAAAGAAAATAAATACCAGCCTAGAATCCCATGACCAGGGTACATATGCTACAAAAATGAAGTGGTATATAAATATATTTTAAGCAAATAAAAACTGAATTTTTCATAAGCATGCCTGTCTTGAAAGAAATACTCGAGAAAATTCTTAATGAACAGGGAAATGATTCTAGATAAGATAATGAAAATATAAAAAGAAATGTAGGGTACTAGAAAAGTAACTATGTAGATTAATATTGATGATCAAATAATGTCTTATGGAGTATAAAGCACTTGTAAAATATTTGTAGAATTAAATACAAAATTAATTTAAAAGGCAGAAAAAAGGTAAAGTTAAGACCCTTCAAGATTTTAGCATTTTTTAGGAAAGTAGTAATAATTTACGTGAGAATATAATAGATGCATGTTGTAGGTTGATAGCTAAAAGAAGGCATATTTAACAATTTAACCAGTCAAGAAATGGAACAATAATTTAAAAAAAATGTTTGATTAGACAAGGATGGTAAGGAAGGATAAAAAACAAATGCACTTAAATTAATGCAACTGGAATAAATATACAAAGAAAAAGACTAAAGTTGTAAATGATGGGGAAAATAAATTATGTAATGCTTACAAGATACATATCTCAAATGTAAGATAATGATTGAAAGTAAAAGGATTAAAAAAGACATGTCATGTATATACTAGCCCAAAATAAATAATGTCAGAGAAATTCTACTTTAATTTAAGAAGCCAAGTTTGTGTCATTATTGGTGATAAATAGGGACTTCAAATGAGAGCCAAACCACTAGGACAATGTCACAATCTTAAAAATATTTGTGTATATAACATGATTTTATTACATTAAAAAATACAAAGGAAAATTAGCTGAAAGAAAAGGAAAAATATACAAATCCATAATCAGAGTTAGGGACTTAAACAGACCTATCCTAAGAGCTACGAGAACAAGCAGATGAAAATCTTAGTGGGAGTATAGAAAATCTGAACAGTACAATTATCAAATTTGACCTAGCTGACTTATATAGAACAATATGCCCAACAATGACAGAATGCACGTTCCTTTCAAATGCACATGGAATGCTGATCAGACTTACTATAATTGGGACCATAAAAAATCTCACTGCATTTGCAAGGATTGAAATAATTCAGAATATGCTTTCCTAAAGGTAATAAAATAATAATCAAAATGTATCAAAAGTTCCAAAATTGTCTTTAAGTTAAACAAAATACTTATAAAAATCTGTGGGACAAGGAAGAAATAATAATAAGCTTGTAAAAATTATTTCAAATTAAATTACAATAAAATGTGGCATAGCAAAACCTATGGAATGCAGCTAAAGCTGTATTGCAGTGTAAATTTGTAGCATTAAATGCATATAATAGAAAAGAGGAAAGGCTTAAAATCAGTATTCTAATGCTTTCATCTTAATAAGTTAGAAACAGCCACAGCAAATCAAACTAAACAGAAATATTGAAAGGAAATTATAAAGATAAGAAGCAAAATAAATAAAGGAGAAAATAAATGTAAAGAAAGTTTTGACAATCAAAATTTTCTTCTTTGAAAAAGTCAGTATGATTGGAAACCTTTTTTAAGAGTGATGAAGCAAAAGAGAGAACACAAATTATCAATATTAATAATGAAAAAGGCAACAATGTTGCAGATACTAAAGATATTCAAATGAGAATAAAGGATGTTACAAATAAATTTACACTAATAACTTGGACAGCTTGGAAGAAATGGATAAAGTTTTCCAAAAACACCACCAAAATTGACAGAAGAAAAAAAATATAAAATGCTCCAAATCTTAAAGAGTCAATTACTTTCAGTATAACATACCGGGTTTTTATTATTAACAAATATTTTCTTATGTCATAGTATTTTGCTATCTCTCAGGGATCCCCCCCACCCCTTTTTCTATTTCTGCTTATTCTTCATTGGGTTAAATTCTCATGTGTGAACGCTTGCAATGACTTTCTTACTGTTTTTTTTTTCCTTCCTATTTTAGATCTCTTCTCAACTACAAATATTTTCTGAATATTTATGGCCTCAATAATCTTTGCAAAGCACCATTTTCATGCAAGGCAACTCATAGTCCCTAAACAATTCTTGAACTTCTAATTAGCCTTAAATATTTGCTTAAACTATTTCCCTTTTCTACTTCTACATGATTATTCTCAATGTATGGTCCTAAGATCAGCAACATTAGTATCACTTAGAAATTTGCTAATGCAACTTCTCAAGTCTCATCCAAACTTACTGAATCAGAGACATCTTTATCTTTATTTATTTTTATTTTATTTTATTTTATTTTATTTTATTTTATTTTATTTTATTTTATTTTATTTTAGAGATGGCTCTCACTCTGTCACCTGGGCTGGAGTGCAATGGTGTCATAGCTCACTGCAGCCTCAAACTCCTAGGCTCAAGTGATCCTCCTGCCTCAGCCTTTGGAGTAGTTGGGACTAGAGTTGCACGACACCATGTCTGACTAATTTAAAAAAACAAATTTGTGGAGACAGGGTCTCCCCTTGTTGCCTAGATCTTGAACGCCTGGCTTCAAGTGATTCTTCCACCTAGGCTTCCTAAAGTGCTGGGATTACAGGCCTGAGCCACCATGTCCAGCCCCAGGTGAGATATCTTTAATAAGATCTTCAGAAGATTCCTGGTGATCCTGATATATGCTATAGTTTGAGAAACATTGCCCTATACATAGAAAAAAACCCTACCTTTTATCTAGACTTCCCTAAATGACATTGCTAGGCATTCCTGCTACTCCCTGGATTTACTAATTACATTTTTATATGTTTAATCTTACCTTCCTAACTAGATTGTATGTCATCCAAGGTAAGGAAACATTTACTCTAGCATAGAACTTTACATATGGCATGTCCTGAATTAACGACATTGAGCAGAATACTCAGGCATATTCTTTCTTTTTGTTGCTGCTGTAACGTATTACCAAACTCTTAGCAGCTCCAAACAACACAAATGTATTATCCCCCAGTTTTTGTAGGTTATAATTCCTTGTGGACTTAGCTGGGTCCTCTGCTTAGGGTCTCACGAGACTAAAATCCAGGTTCCGGCTGGGCTGCATTCCTCACTGGAAGCTCTAGGGGGAAGAATCTGCTTCCAAGGTTATTCAGTTTCTTGGCCAAATTTAGTTCCTTATGGTTGTAGGACTGAAGTCCTTGTTCCTTGTTGATTGTTAGCCGGGGCTAGTCTTTGCTTCTAGAGACTGGCTGACTTCTCTCTCATGCTTTCCACAGGTCACCTCTAATCATGGTGAATAAATTCCCTACTGTGTTTCAAATCTCTCTGATTTCTCCTTCTGCAATATCTCTGACTACAGCCGGAGTCATAGCTCATGTGATTACACTGGGCCTACCAGGATCATCCATGATAATTACCCCATTTTAAGGATTGTAATTTTGATTACATCCTCACAATCCTTTTGGCCATGCAAATTAGCATATTCACAGGTTTCAAGAATTAGGGCATGGACATATTTAGGGGGGACATTCTGCCTACCACATCAAGCAATTGATTTAATGGCTATATGGAAAAGAAGCAACTGAAATGATAAATTCTATATTGCATTTGTAATCCAGGTACAGTCAAAAACAAAGAACCAAAATTACAGCACTTTAAATTTTACTAATAGCCAGAAATATTTACGTATATAGGTAGAAGTAAATGATATATTTTTAAAAAAACAAACTTGAGAGTCTTTAACATTTTTTAATAGTGAAAAAGAAGCCTTGGATCATATTCTAATACCTAATAGATAAGTATAGACTACATCTATGTTTTTCAGTTTATTCTGGCCAGTGTAGCTTCAAACACTGTTGGCAGTTTCTGGATGATAAAGGCTTCTCCCTTGGAGACCCCCCTGTGACGGCCCTCCCCACTGGACTTGTTGAGCAATTATTATTTTATGTCTCAAGTCAGATCATCACAAGCCAAATTTGGTGAAAATCTGTCCAGCCATTTTCAAGTGATGGTGTAACAGGTAGTTGATAGAAACTTTATTTATATAGATTAGGACATAAATGCTTTGTATGCCAATTATGATACAATAGTCAAGCTTTGAAAAGCTTTGAAATCTCTTAAAACAAATATAAGGTATTATTATCATCAATAATTACAATTATCTTTTATGATTTTCATTGTAAGCACTGTCATTTTATTTATGTCTATAAATAAAGGGATAAGACTTACTATCAGATATCTGTTTAATAGGGCTTAATTATTTATTATGGGACTTTATAGCATATTTAATAAAATTAATGAGATTCTGATTACTTGAGCTTGCTGCTCTCTTTGGCTGGAAAATCTCTTTGATAAGAAGTGAAGCAAGATTGCCAGTTTTCTTATGAGAATTACAGGGTTTGAGGATTAGTCAACTGAGAATTGGTGAGGTCCTTCTCTAATTAATGTCTTCCCACTGATGTTTGCCCTAATCTCCCCTTTTATTACATTTATTACAGTGTTTCAGTGGGATGTCTGTGTGGCAGGGAAGATCTATTAAATAAGGTTACTGTTCGGTTAGTGAAGTAGCAATAAAGGTCCTATTTCTATATTTGTTACTTTGTTAATTCCTTTTAATTTAAAGGGTCACCTTGAGGGAGGCATACATTTAAAATAGAAAGAACAATAGAACTGGAAACTAGAAGATCCATTTCCAGTCTTGGCTTTGGAATCTTGGGCAGGTCACTGAATCTCTTTAGTCCTCAATTTCCTAAATCATAAAATATATGGGATTTGAACAAGATAATTTCTAAAATCACCTTATCACTAAAATGAACAATTTGCTGATTTAAAGGAAAAATCTTGCAAAAATTAATTAGCAGAAACATTTTCATAACTTTGTTTACTTCCCACTCGGATTTTTGCAATTGTCTCCTAACTAGTGTTTTCTGCTTCGATTGTTTTGGTGCACTAACTGCTGCAGTCTATTAGAAGATTTAGATTTTAACAAAATGCTATTCATTCCGTGTTCAAAAATCTTCCACATTTAACCTAGATTTCAAGGATTTCTGAATTTTGATCTTATCTGTCTTTTTAGCTTTCTGTTCTATTATTATTATTATGAAATCCATCTCCCCAATCCCACATTTCAGTTAACTTTCTTGCTATAATTGAATATGTCTGTATTTTATCTTTATTTGTGTTATCCTATCTACCTGATAGCCTTCCTTCCTCAACTCCACTCCCTTGCTCCTCAACATGGAAATACACACTTTTAACCCCAACTACTGAAATTCTAACTCATTCTTCAAGATCAGCTCAAAAGCTATTTTGTTTCCACTGCCTTCTATAATTGCTCCAACTGGAAGCAATCACTTTCTAAAATCCTACAGGACTTAATGATATATACAACTCAATAATACACAGTTAACAAATGATGGTTTAAATGTGAATGTTTTCTAGGTACTGCCTTTGGTACTGGGAATAAATCAAGAAGAAAAATAGACATAACCTTTGTCCAATAAGCCTTACAGTCTCATGGATGAGACAGATGCTAATAAAATTATATCTATTAGAATAAATATATGAAAGAGAAAATCCTACTTCATTTTTTTCTTTCCTTTTTGTAACCATTTGAATCTGAGACCCTACGCTAAATTGTAAACCTGAAAAAAAGGTTTTATAAATCTTTATGGTATTTAATTATTTCTAAATAAATATTCTTAGAAGAAATACTTGAGTCTTCAGATAGGAGTTATAAGTTTAAAATGGTTTCTAAGACTGTCCTAGACCAAAGAATAACTTGGCATTTTCTTCTACTTCCTGTTGTTTTCAAAGTTGAGTGGGAAAGAAGTTAGATGGGATTGTATATAGATAAATATCTCTCATTTTTATTTTGGATCTAAGAGATTGGTGGGTCTTATTTTAGGGAAGTCACCTTACCATGATTTTTTTTGACCACCCATATTTTAGGTTTTACATTAAATAATTAAATGCTTTTATTGTTATATTTTGAGTAAGATGTTCATCTTTATTTAATAAAGAAGTCATAACTTTTCCAATATGTATTCACTGAATACCATCCATATACACAGGACTGTGGAACTGGTTATGGATGCTACAAAGTAGTATGAGTTTGTTCAATAAGCATTTGTTGAATGCATACTGGAATCTCGCAGTGTAGTGGGCTTTCAGCATGAATGAGACACAATTTATGCTATTTGGAAGATGCAGTCTTGTGGAGGAGGCAAAACAACATTATATCAATATTGTCGTATTGATAATATGAAAATTGTAGATCCAAACATAGATCTTTATCCAGAGGAAGTAAGTTTATATAAATTTCAACAACAATGCTCTTAAGAAGATAAAATAAGGCCTCACAATGTGAACATAATGAACATTCGAAGGAATGCTGTGGTCAGGGAAGTTTTATTCATTCCGTTGTCCAGCCTCTTGTTTTTAAGATAATAATACTGATAATCTACATTGTTATTGTAGAGGAGGTAGAGACACTTTAATGAAATACTTTGAGCAATCATAAATATTTTCAATTTAATTTAATTTTTTTTTTTTTTTGCAAAATCCATTGATCACTCTAATTACAAGCCTTAAAATCTGGTCTTGTAGCTTGACAACTGTTTTTCTATTACTGGAAAGGCAATTCATGATCGTAGTTGAACTTTCAACTCTAGATTCAGACAGGTCTGTGCTAGTATCAAGATCAAGGCTTCATTGCTTACCAGCAGTATGACACTAGAAAAAAGCTGTGTCTATCTAAATCTCACTGTTCTTATCTATAAAACGAAGGTAATAATAGATCTATCTCACAGCAAATGCCAAAGAAATGTAGCTATTCTTTATCTTATTTCAAACCAAAGTTTAATTTGAAAATGGAAAATCTTTATTATATTTGTTAAATACTTTCAATTGAATGCAGAAATAAGGACACCCTGATTCTGGTAGAGATAGTGAAAATGGAGCTTTGAGTAGAGCATACTATTTGGACCAAAGAAACAAAATTAAAGGCACTTGTCTGAAGTTTACTGGGTTCATACATACATGTTCACAGTACGTGCCAAATTGCTTTTTATTGCTCAAGGGAGCATGGATTTTAAAGATGTGTGTTCCTTAATGGTAGTTTTGTGTTCATGTGCTTAATTTTGTTTACAGAATAATCATGTGATGCTTTTTGAAAAGGTCTATAGAGCATCTATTAAACGACAACAAAAGCGTAAACCATTACAGTTCCAGAAATTAGAGATAGTTCCAAAATTTTGAAGATAAAAAGAAACTCTTAAATTTAACATTTCAGAGAAATAGACTTAGGAAGCTCACTGGAAAAGAGGTAAAAAAAATAGAGGTAGACAAAAGAAAAATGGGAGAAAGAAGACAAGTAGCCCTTCATCCAATAAATTTTATTATTTTCTCATTGTAATATGCATTTAGGGAAACAACTTACAATCAAGTAGAAGTAATATACTCTTTTCATCATAAATACCTTGGAAAATATTAAAATTATACATTTGGCTGCTAATAGGTTAATGAAATCTGAAAATTAAACTTATACAAATCTCATTGTTGAGGTAAAGTTACACAAATTATAGAAATGAAGTAAATGTTCAATAAGTATTATTTTGGTAATGTTTATTTTATTTTATTTAGTTTGTCTTTTTCTGCTTTATGATGGTATAAGATAGTGGTATTAAAACGAATGTATAAAGAAAATAAAAATAAATATTCTATCATTACTTCATAACTGACAGCAACTTTAATTCACCTCTTGGACATGTAACCCGTAATGTTCAAAATGTCATCTTGTCATCTTGTAATTCTAGGTTTTATTGTATTCTCCTAAGGGTATGATGACAAAGACTGTGGGCAAATTTCGGATGGAAACAAATGCCAAACAGAGAGAGATACAGACAGGATTGGCAGGGAGAGAGAAAAAGAGAGTGAGAGAGTGAGTGAGAAAGAGAAGAGAGAAGGAAGAAGGGAAGGAAGAAGAGAGAGAATAAAGAAAAAATGAAATTAAAGCTCTAATAATTCCATCAGAAGGCAATAGCAGATCTACAGTAGTATTTCTGCTATCTCGAAAAAGCCTCAGTTTACTAGCTAGTTCAGAAGGGATATCTTAAGTCCAGTTTCTTATTTGGGGGTACATTTTTTTTTTTGTAACATATAAACTCAGGTAAATCTCAAGCTAACCTAGAAATACATGAGAAACAAACTCTCTCAGTGATTGTACCATTAAATATGTGCAGTTTTATTTATAAGAACTCTTCAGATGCAAGTTAATATTCAGTTAAATGATATAAAGTTTTTACTGATAGAAACAATAACATGGCTAGTTTGCAGTTATTCAAATAAATGCCAGGGAACAAATGCCGCAATATTGGTTTGCTTTGATCATCCTTAGTTCAAACGTATTTAAGCAAAGTAGAAATAGTGCACTTTTAATTATGTGACTTGATTTAGGACAATTAATAAACCACAGAGAGAGACTCCGTCTCAAAAAAAGTATTTAAGATATAGATGGAAAGGCTTCCATTTTCATGAGCTATTACTTTTTCTTCTCTTGTAGTCTTATGTTGAAAATGGGAAAGTGGACTCCCTGTGAAATTTCCAGGTTTCTAGATTAAAGGAGTAACTTATGTGAAAATAGATAGTCATGAAGCAATTTGTTTTGTAATTATATTCCCCAACTTGCTATTTCTGGGAGGGCCAAATTAATGAAGAATGTATTATTTAATACTTATACAACATTTTGAAAACCTAAATCACATTGTTGCAACTAGGCAACTGTTGAAAAGTAAGTACCAGATTTATTAGCAGCTATTTTCACAAAGATTCCATTTAATAATGTTGATGTACCCTCTGTAATTTATTTGATTAATAATATTTGATTTGAAGCCAAATGATGACTTCTCACATATATGACAGAACTAATGAACTGTGAAAGAAGAACTGTTCAGATGGTCACCAATAACCACTGCTTAGTTAATCCTTTAAATAAACTGGAGCTCACAATGTGTCCCTTTGAAGTCATAAATAATGTATATTTTTCTTTTGACTTTTAATAAGCCAGTAGGGTTCATCTCACAGTCTCCAAACACATATATTTTATTATGGGCCTCTGCAGTTTACTTTAATTAGTGTGTCTGAGTGCTTTGGGAGACTTAGCCCTACTGAAAACAAACAGAGTCTTACCATCTATAAAACATTAGCTCCCTTTGGTTTATCCTGACACAGCGGGGAGGCTCAGTGAGAAACACATGGTGTAAGTAAACACTCATAATTGCATTAGCATTCTCTGGTGGATTGGTAATTCAAGCTCTGCTCCATGATATTGTAAGAGCAGTTAGAACAGGTTTACCAATCTTGTGGTCTGCTGGGGATTTCATCAAATTCCATGTGAACAGAACTTTAAGTGACAAATCTACTGGAAACAGAGTATGAGAAAGGAAAGACTTTCTGTTAAATGAAAGCTTAGTATAGGCAGTATAATTTGTTTTATTTCTTAGATAGCTGTGAGATTTTTCAGTTCTATTTGCCATTTCTTTTCTCATGTTATTTAATATGAAAGTGGTTCCAATCTACTCTTCGGATACACCCACTTTTTTGACTATGATTGTTCGTTCAACACTGTACAAAACAGCTAGCTGGTTGGTTAAAATGTTCAGTTTTCAGTATCTATTTTGATACCATTATACCCAGACATACTTGCCAATGAAATAATCATGCTACTGATTGTTGATAGGATTAATGTCTTATTTCTAAGGAATTAATATATTACTTAAAAAATAATTGGTAGTTAAAACCCTAGGTTTTGTAAAGATCCTTTGTATATATAAGCCTAATGCCCATTATCACTCTTATGCTTTTGAATGTAATATTCTAGCGATTGCTTGGAATAATATCTGACCGATATATTTGTGACAATAACAAGAATGTAAGATATTCCCTAGTTGGATTAATCTGATTGATTTAGATAAGAAATTGAGTTGTATCACTAAGCACAAATGGTTTAGCTGTTTGAATAATGTGACCAGTAGAAAATTGCTCAATTTATCTATTTTTATATAACTTCCCTGTTTGGTGTTTTTTACTGACTTTGGATTTACCTCACTTTTATTTTTCTTTTAGCTAATTTTGTCAGTTAGGTTGATCAAAATAAACAAACTTACCTGCTTAAGATATCTTTTAGGCTTTTCAGAAAAAATAAGTCCCATCAAAATTTTGACTGGAGTCACTAATTATTTATAGTGCAATGAATATGCAGTTTACACTAGTGCTGTTCATTAGAAATAGAATGCAAGAAGTATACTTTTACATTTTCTGGTGAATATATGAAAAAGTAAAAAGAAACAGGTGAAATAAATTTTACTAATATATATTATTTCAATTAACATATCCAAAATATTATCACCTCAACATGTAAGCAATATAAAAAGTTACTAAGGAAATATTTGATATTTTTTATACTAAATTTTTTTATTATACTTTAAGTTCTAGGGCATATGTGCACAACATGCAGGTTCGTTACATATGTATACATGTGCCATGTTGGTGTGCTGCACCCATTAACTCATCATTTACAATAGGTATATCTCCTAATGCTATCCCTCCCCCGTTCCCCCAAATTTTTGAAATCTCAGGTGTATTTTACACTTAAAGAACATCTCAATTTAGACTAGCCACACTTGAAATGCTCGTAGCTACATGTGGCCAGTGTCTACCATGTTGGAGAGTAATATTACACCTTTTCATACAGATTAAATAAATGGATGGTTTAAAAAAGAACTATGTTGAAACTTTAAAAAAATCCATAAAATCCTTATTCCCTATTACATATAAATGTCCTTAAGCATTACTCTTTCTGGAATCTCTGGTCTGATTTGTAAGTTGTAATTTTTCTATTTTATTTTACCCTCTTCCTTCTGACTCTGATGTCATTTCATAGTTTGCTTTCACTGTTTTATATTTTGAAAACTACTTGGCTCATATGTCTAGTTAAGATATATTTCAATGTATAATTTTTCACGTTGATGTAAACAAGAGAAAATTGCAATGTTAATGGTGTGAAACTTATTAATGAGCAATGAGAAAGAGTTGTGTAGAAAATATTATCTTTCAAGTATAGAAAAGAGACTGGTTATATTTTCCAAGCTATAGTATATTATTTTTGCATTGTTTTAATTGGGAGCATGTACTGCCTACTATTGAAATACTGTGAAAGGAAAAATGTTGAAGCTTTAAAATTTCTAAGTGTTACCTAAGTAAATAGTAGCAGAGTACTATAAATTATTTCTCTTTTTCAATTCTCATGTTTTAGAAGTTAATTTAACTTCTACACAGAAGATATTTTTAAAATTTGTCCATGTAATGTGAGCTTTATAGTGTTTATATAATTATTAAGAAAAATTTCCTCAACGTTGTTATTTTGTATTTAGAGGAAAATACCTAAGATTGAGCCTTACTGATGGTAAGGCGAATAAAAAGAAAAACTTAAAAAAAAAAAAGAAACAAAGAAAGGAACTAAAACAAAGAAAAGAAACTAAAAATAAAGAATAAAAGAAAAATGTATGAGTTTCTCATTCATAATTTGCTATATTTACAAAGATATTCCCATCTTGCTGTAGCTATTCAGTTCTGTATCTATGTGAGTTCAGCTTAAAGAGCACAAATATTTGGATATTTTCAAGTATTTATATTGCTGACATAAAAAACATTTGTCTTCTAATGATTAATTTAAAATAAAAATTGTCAGAAAATGCTATTAAATGAATATTAAGAAATTATAGGATCTTTCAATGCATTAAATGATTTAGTTTGCTGAGCCACTGTTTAGTCAAAATGGGTCTTTTTATTTATCAGCTTTTCACTGGTCACATTTTTCTATAGCTATAATAGATGTCACCTTTAAAAATATCTGAGTGTTTAAAATTCTTTTAATTTGGTTATACTACGTAAATTCAAATGTATATTTTAAAATTTCACATGTAACTGAACACCATAAGATATATAAATATATCTTATACAAATTATGTATAAACACCTTAGGTATGTAGATAAAATAAAAATGCTATTTATAATGTGAAAGTATAGATTATATTTAACTTGCATCACAGATAAGCTTCTATGTGTAAATTTGTTGTGTCAGTGATGTATTTTGAATATTATTTACATAAAATTTGGTGTGAGATTCACTACTTAGGTATTTTACTAGGTCATCATTAATATTCAATTAGCAAATTCTCTAATTTTATATCAACTCCTTGAAATTTCTTTTGCATTTCCAAAGTATATTGATGTGTAGTCTTATTACATGAGATTCAATTTCTTAGACTCAAAAAGTTGATAACATAAATAACACAACAGAACAATAAAACTTTTCTTAAAAATCTAAACTATTAGGATAGGGCATATTGGAGGATTATTTAAATTGAAATTTTCATATATGATGAGTCATGTCAGCATACATTACAATTTTAAAAAGTGGTAGTAACACCACTTTAATTTTGAAAAGACATATTTCAAATGAAGATTTTATTTACAGAACAACCTACTTTATGTTTTTCTATAATTTATGCAGGCTCTTTGTTTAGGCATTATGAGTATTTAAATCTTACGAAGGAAATCATTCCTCTGTCAAAACTTTAAAGATCTGAATTGAGTAACTAAATGAACAACGCTAAATAGTTCTTTGAATTATCTCCATAGACTTGTTCCTAGTGATCTTTTCTAGGAGTAGGAACCAGATTTGCTTTGAAATTGCTCAGTGTTTGCCTCCTGCCAAAGCTGAACTGCTGATAAGCACACCCACCGGCTTAAACAAGGTGCCTGACAGACTAGAATGGTTGGTGAGGAATCAAAAATATGCTTTAATCCAGTGTTCATTCTCATATCACAAAAAGGGGTTACAGAATGACTGCCGTTCGCAAAAGAAAAAGGCAAGCACAATTAAAAGCCAGGTTTCTAATCCCTTCTGCCTGGGTTTAGAATCAGAGCCAAAAGAAATAGTGTTTTAACAGGTACATATGCCCTTAGGGGAAAGCACACCCCGACCACCTAGCTGGTGAGATGAAAAGATAATAGGATTCAGTTATATCAGTGGCCAACAAATTGTGCCTCAACTGCTATGGCTGACAAGAGGCCATAGAACTAGTGGGTGGCCAAGAAAAACTCTATTTTGTGACAATGGGCAGATACATGTTGTGGCCAAATATCATCTTTCCAGCCTAAAGCTTCTGTCTTAGCAGTCAAGACATATATCATCAGTATGTGAGAAAATTTTAGAGCAAGTGCCTGACTTTTTGGAGAGCCATTTCCAAATGATTGAAGGGCAGTCTGAGCTGCTAACCACTAATTAGCCTAATTGACACCAAATTGAAAGGGATGACTCAGCTGTTGTAGCAACACTGCCTAATGGCAGTGTTGTGTCTCAGCTGTTTGAATGAGAAATGATTATTAATTGCACCCTGTGGAAACAGAAACTGCTGCATTATATTAGTATTGGGGAAGTAGAGGATTAAACCTGTTCTTAATCTGACTATAAGCGTGCCCCACCCTGCTGGCACTCTTATCATCAGGAATAGCTGACACAAGTTGGGTAAAGTGATTTCAGCTCTACTATTGCCACACTGGGGTTTTTGCAGACAGCCCTTGCTAGCCAACCAGTTTTCTAGAGCAACAATAGTACTAAATCTAAAGTTAAAAAGAAAAACAACAAAAAAAAAGCCAATAGTAGATACTGAATAAGTGTTTACTATTAAAAACATGAGTTTCTTTGTTTAGTATTTTTTTTAACACAACAAAGCATTATTTTTAATTGATAAGTAGAATTTTATTTTCTATTCTAAACATTAATTTTTAATCACTGGATATAACAGTTGTTCAGTTGTGTCTACTGAAAAAGGAAAGGAAGGAAGGAATCTTGAACGTACTGTAAGTTACAGGTTAGTATATGACCAAACACTGGAAAAGTAATTTGACTTTAGTTGGATTTGTCTTCTTATATTGGGAAATTAATTTCTGGGACCAATAGGAAGGCAAATGTTTGAAATACAGCTCTTACTATCTAGGAGGGCAGTAGTTTTTCTCTTTCTCTGTAAATTGTTAGATTCCTTTACTTAAGATGAGATCTTCCCTGCGTAGGTTTGTAGCTACAGGATTGGAAGGACCTCTGCAGGCCTTTTGGTTTTTCGCAAACAAAAGAGTCATACCAACAATTGAGGAACTGTCTTCTCTAGAAGTGTGTTTGAAACTTTTAATTCTAATGGAAATGACTGAATTTTTAAGAAGGCACAGTAATAAAAACAGATTTAATACCAAAATTTTAAGATTTTCTTGGGAAAGCTCATCAGAGAGAACAACATTTGATTCTACTATAACAACTATAGCCACAAAGTTTATAAAGATTTGGCTTGGCAGTTGAAGAATAACATATTTTCAGGTCTCTAACAAGAATGCAGAGTTGAATGAAATATATAAAGTGTGGTCAATTTCCAAGCTAGCAATGAGATGGGTTCTAAGTGAATGCTTTTCAATTAGATTGGACATCAATATGCATTTAGATTCCACAATAGTGATTTTGACCTTAGATCATTAATTCATTCACTCATTTATTCATTAAGACAGCAAACATTCTTGCAACATGTATTTAGGTACCATATAAATCTCTGAATTAAAAGTCAGATTAGCCAATCAGAGACTATAAAGTGGTAATATAGTTTCAATCAGTATATTTCCAAAGATAATAGTGGGAAATAATTATTGTAATGCAGCTTACAAAATAAAAGGATACAACTTGGGATAATTTTGTGTATTTGTAATGAAACATATGAAATTATTGAATTGAGTCTTCCTCAAAAATCCTTGTTTTCCACATCAGCTCAAGGAAGGACAGATCTACATTTATCTGCACACATGAAAATATGGGACTGGTTGCTACTGCTCCCCGGTTGAAGCCAGGTTCCTGATAGAGATTATGACAGTGCTCACTTGTGATTATAGTGCTAGTGAAGGAAAAAGAGCAGGGAAAGCATTGGAAAAGCAGAAAGCTCACACACACACACACACAAACACACACACACACACACACACACCCCAGTATTTGTTGAATGCAATTCTGAGCCAAGTGCTTTCATTTATTACCATTTTCTAGTTGTTCACTTGGCCTCCTGGGGTACAAGCAGGCTCTCCCCAGTGAATGTGGCCTTTGAAGTTTGGAGGAATAGCTACAGCACAGGTACCAACAATTTTGGACAATTTTAGAAAAGCAGTATTTTCTCGTAACTGCAATTTAGCAAGTTAATTCTTCCACTGCTAAATTCAGAAGTATTTCAACCATATTCCCTTCCATCACTGATCTTTGTATTACTTATACAGTAAAATAACTGAGAATACATTATGGTGGTACAGCTATCTTATATTAATACGTACTTCCTTCTAAGAGCTGTCCATAAAAGGGTACCACAAGAGTGACAGAGGATTGAGAGAGGAGATGAATATTCACGTATTTATTCAACAGACATGTGTCCATCATCTCTCTGTGCCAGGCACTTTGCTGTGCACTTACTATGTGAAGCCATTGGAGGTGACTGTAAAAATGAAGAGGTGGGAAAAAATTTTTGAGGAGGTTCCTAATGCCACAACTTTGCATGTTGAAAATATTCCTTAGGGAGTAATTATAGTTACTTAGCCTCCCTCTTTACTCTAGTCCTGCTGATAGGAAATAAACATCTACTGCTCTAGGCTTAAAAAACAAGCATGGAAGATGCCTTTACATTTCCTTTATTTCTCCTTATTTTTTAAAAAAACCATGGTATTGCCAAATGTGCCAAGTGAAGAGGAGACTTTAATTCACAGGTTCAAGGGAAGAGGCTTAAGATCAAAAGTTTAACTGAGCCCTTAGACTCATTAGACTCAGTATTCCAAAAGAGAGAGAGAGAGATGTAATGGGAAGAGGGAAAGGGAAGATATTGACTAGGGTTCTTTTGGTTTTTCAGGTAATCAGGAGTGTTGCTCTTGGGAATGAAAGGTTTGGATGTCACTGCATTTCTAAGTTACATTTTTAACATCTCTATGAAGCAATATGCTGGAGGCAACTTGTAGAGGCTCTCAAGAGCTGAAGGCGCACCTCTCTTCCCAACTCTGAAGTCAATGACCTCAGGTTGGTATCTTCAAATTGGCAATGGTAGGGATATTTATTCCATAGGAACTGGAAAATGCTGCAAATCAGGGCTGGCCTTCTCCCCATCCCACAGAACTGGTTGTTAACCATTTACCAGCATACCACTGGCTGTAAGGATTTAGGATCTCAGTGAATCATCCTACCACATCCAACCACACTGTGACCAGTTTTAGAAATTAGCACTTGGATGCTGACACAATATAAATCCAATCTAAATCACTCACAGTCACTGGGAAACCCAGTGACTGCAGTTGCTGTATCAATGACACACAGACAGCTAATATGGGAATTGTTAATTTTCATCACACTCAGGTTATTGGTATAAATGAAAGAAAAATCACAAATACTTTAGAACTTAGTAGCATTAAATGATGCACTTTATTGTACATAAGAGCACTGACATTAAAGGAAGTCTTTTTTAATTAAAGTGTTAAGAAGTTAAGGGACATTTTTAAAACCAGAAGCAAAAGAAAAAAAGTCGGTAGAATGTATGCTGGAATTGGTAATGCTCTTGGGATAAGCTGCAAATATGGATATTTCTGGCAATGTTTCTGAAAATTTTACCTTTTAAGCTTATCTGAGTCCTTACTGAAAGAGATATTGTATACTGTCTCTTCCTTGCCTATTTTTTTTTTTTTTAAAGGTTGTCTGGCTTAGTAGTTTCCATGGTTCTTACTATGATTGTTTTTACCTGGCAAGTTATGCTAATCTTATTTCCACAAAAATTGCCTGGAAGAATGCAGAATTGTACTTGGCTTCTATTCATCTTGGATCGGAGTTACTGAACAGTTATTCATTTTGGAGCAAAAAATATTTCATCTCTTTGGTGCTGTGACTTTCTTACAGTATTTTGATTACGTTGAAAATACTTGAAAGTTAGGGTAAATGAATATTTAATTACATATGCATTCTATAGTTACGTATACTGTATATGCATAGAAAACACAAAGGATATGTATTAACATTAAGGGAATGGGATAGAGGAAGAATGGGGCCTTTATTTTCTGATGTATACATATGTGTTGTCTGAATTTGTTTCAATAAATATATATTAATTAAAAATAATACTTGCAGGCTGGGCACAATGGTTCACACCTATAATCCTAGCACTTTGGGAAGCTGAGGCAGGCAGCTTCAGATGGCTTGAGTCTAGGAGTTCGAGACAAGCCTGGGCAACATGGCAAAAACCATCTCTACAAAAAATACAAAAAAACTGAGCATGGTGGTGCACACCTGTAATCCCAGCTACTTGGGAGGCTGAGGTGGGAGGATTACTTGAGTCTGAGAAATGGAGGTTGCGGTAAGCTGTGATTGTGCCACTGCACTCCAGCCTAGTTGACAGAGTAAGACTCTGTCTTAAAAACAAAAAAACAAACAAAACACCACTTTGGGAGGCCGAGGCAGGTGGATCACTTGAGGCCAGGGGATCAAGACCAACCTGGTCAACACGGTGAAACACTGTCTCTACTAAAATTACAAAAAGGCTGAGGGTGGTGGTGCATGCCTGTAGTCCCAGCTACTTGGGAGACTGAGGCGGGAGGATTGCCTGAGCCCAGGGAGGTTGAGGCTGCAGTGAGCCAAGATCATGCCACTGCACTCCAGCCTGGGTGACAGAGAGAGACTCTGTCTCAAAACATCCAAACACCACCACCCCCCATTCAAAACCCCCAAACAAGCAAAACAAAAAACAAACAACTTACAAACAAACAGAATAAAAAACCCAAAAAACTTGCCAGTTTCGTTTTTACAATGCTTCCCTTACTCCCTAACTGCAGAAAAAGGTGAAATAAAAGGAAGATGAGAAGGGATTACAGTATATAAATGGCTCTGTGGTTTTTGCCTTTGTTTTCAAAAGAAACATACATAAGATTTGTTATGCTTCTAAAAAACCAGTGTACAGCCACAATAGGGTGTCTATAATTAAGGACGATTTATTGTATATTTAAAAATAACTAAAAGAGTGGAATTGAAATGTTTCTAACACAAAGAAATGATAAATGGTTCAGGTGATGGATACCCGAATTACCCCAGTTGGATTACTACACATTGTACGCTCTTACCAAAATATCACATGTACTCTGAAAATATGTATAACTATTATGCATCCATAAAAATTAAAAACAAAAGTTTTATAAACTGAAAAAATAAAAATCTAAATTATCTATTTTCTATTGCTGTTTCTATTTTTATACCAAGAAAATCATCATTACATCTATTTCCCAAATGAAATTTTGGCAAAGGTGTTTGTTTACTGCTCTGCTGATGTTTTGACATTTACAAGGTAATTTTTATTAGTTCAGTTCTCAGAAAACCAAAAACCACGTGTTCTCACTTGTAAGTGGGAGCTAAATATTGAATACACATGGACACAAATATGGGAGCAATAGACAGTGGGGACCGCTTGAGGTGGGAGGTTGGGAAGGGGTGGGTATTTGAAAGGCTACCTATTGGGTACTGTGCTCACTGCCTTGGTGATGGGATCATTAATATACCGAGCCTCAGTGACACTCCATTTACCCACGTAACAAACCTGCACATATGCTCCCGAAAGTAAAATAAAAGTTTAAAAAAAACCAGTCCCATTTTGAACTGAAATTTATTATTCTGTTGAGGTTTCTTGCCTTGAAATCTTGATGATACAGGCCAGTATGTCTAACCGGAATAGCACACACAGTCTCACAGTTTTCTGTCTTCTGGTAAAGCAAAGGAAAATGCAGCTAAAATGGATTCATTTATAATTTCAGGAGATTACTGTAGTTTTTATGTTGTCACAGCTTGCATCGTGGAAGTAATTTTTTCTATTACAATAAAAAACTTCTAATAATTCAAGCTACAATGAAGGAAGACTCCAAACCTCGCTGTTCTTTATGTACCTTTTAAGGAGATGAAAGTAACATCTTAAAGTCTCAGGCAGTCAGAAGAAGAGTTTGAGGTGTGCTGTCACCACATCACCTCAGCTTTTTTCAGTCAAGAGCTGTTTCAGATCTCTTCGCGGTATGTTTGGCAATACACTTAAAGGATTACTACTTAAGCTACTGATAATCTGGCTTCAAGCGATTGTCTGTCTGTCCATCCAGTGGCTTATTCTTTCTTTGGTTTTCAAAAACCCAAAAATGAGTGGCCAGAAACACAACAACAATGAAAAAGGAAGAACCATAATCTCGTTTAGAGTTTTCCTCCCAACTTTCAGACAGCTATGGCATTAAGAGAAAGCTAATGTACTCTGGTTCAGTTTCGCAACACTAATTTTTAAGGTTTTTTTTCCAGGGGGATGAGGTGGGGTGAGATAGAGTGAGTGACAGGAGGTAATATGGAATGGAGTAATTTTTTTTTTTCTTTTTTAAGTATCACTCTGTCACCTAGGCTTGGGTGCAATGGCATGATCTCAGCTCACTGCAACCTCTGCCTCCCTGGTTAAAGCGATTCTTCTGCCTCAGTCTCCTGAGTAGCTGGAATTGCAGGAAACTGCCACCATGCCCAGCTAATTTTTTGTATTTTTAGTAGAGATGGGGTTTCTCATGTTGGCTAGGCTGGTCTCGAACGCCTGACCTCGTGATCCGCCTGCCTCGGCCTCCCAAAGTGCTGGGGTTACAGGTGTGGGCCACCGTGCCTGGCCAGAATGCAATAATTTTGAAATCTCCATACCCTCTTTCATGTTTTAATCTGTTCCTTTCAGTGTTTTATTTTAGGAAAGATAAATCTCTTTTTTCCAAACTTCACTTTTGAAGTTTGGTTTTTGGTGGATTATCTTGATGGAACATTTCTCTCATGAGTCCAGCTAAAGACAAAACTAATTTGGATTTCTGTAAAGGTAGAGGTAATTCAAAGTAACAAACATCTTGTTGCCTTTGACTTCTTCTTCCCAAATTTCATATTTTATCTAGAATCTTATATTCTGAGGACTCGGACATTATTTTATATATATACACACAGTTTATATATAAAGTTCAGTTGACATTTATTTGAAAGTTATTTGGTCTTAAAAAAGAACTATAACATTCATTACAAATTTTAAAAATAGAAAATAAAAACAAAGAATAATTGTTCAATTCTATCATATCTAAATTTCGTTTATATAGGCAGTGATACAAATATTTATTTTTCCTATTAATACTGTTAACAATTATTAAATATGTCAATACCCTAGAATTTTCTGATGCATGTTAAAATATTCTTATATTGCTATTTATACTTATATCTAATGGAGTTTTCCTATTTTTGTTTTTATAGCATTTTTGGTTGCTCTTAAGTGACTATGCACTGTATATCATATAGTTAATACATAGAACTAAATATATATGTGTATATGTTTATATATTATTAATGGCTATACATATTTTTCAATCCTAAATATTAAATATGTAAGGCAGATTCTTTATATTAGTCACTTTTTCTCCCTTTCTCAGTGCCTTAAACACAGAAGAGACTTTCAGTTATATTTGATTGATTGATTGAGCTTTTGTCTCCAGTGAGCTGTGTGGCCTTGAGTAAGTCAAGTTTCTTTTGCAGTAAAATGAAGCCAGGTCTAAAGAATTCCTAGGATTCTTTCTTGTTATTGGATTTTCTGTGGTCTGCCCTCAATTAAGGACTCAAAGTAATATAAGCCAGTTTCTGAAAAATGTATATAAATGAAATATTTCCCTAGCTAAAGATGTGGTATTTAGAAACTATAGAATATGATCCATACAGCAAAAGACAGTAGAATACAGTCTAGACCGTCAAGAAAGACTATGGAGTATGGTGGGTTTTTTTGCACTTCAGTCACTTCCTTTCTCATTGTCCTGTATCCCCTGATAGATGTTCCCCCCAAGGTAATGACTTTTCTCCTGCTCTGCTCTGGCTCATAGGAATTGCGCATTTCCGAGCTCCTTTCAGGTGGGCCAACCCTGAGAGTGAGAGCGTCCCTCCTTTGCCACATACCTGGCCATCTGCTACTGTGTTTCATTGTGGACCTGTTCTTTGTCATGAAGCTGGGGATTTGATAGGTGATAATCAGAGGCGTGTCTGGGTTTTGTGGCACTGGAAGTTTATACAATTTGAGAGGCTCTCATTTAGAAAAATAATACAAAATTGGGTACAAAGGAAAACATTTATTGAAAATGAAAAAAATCTTAAATCACAAATTTTCAAAAGTTAACAAATATGGCAAACATTACAAAATCTAGAAAAATAATATAATTATTTTAATTGACTGTCACACATTTTAAATATCTTTTCCCTATACATTTGTCAGCATATTTGTTGATTGCCTCTTCATTATGATGGCAATATTATGTAGAGAAAATGTAAAGATATTTTCTTTAGAGAAAATGAAAATGTAGAGAAAATGAAAAGATAATTTTGTCTTTCCTCTTGCATAATGAATCAAATTTTCTACTACTGATATTTTAGAAAAGTTTCTTTTTCACTTCACTATTTGTAATTGCTCTTATGTAAACTTATGTAAATGTTTATGGTTATGATAAACTTTTAAGCTTTTGAAATTTTCTTGTGTAGGGAGCAATCTTAAATCTCTTTGGATTGACTTTTTTTTTGGACAGGGTCTCTCTCTGTTACCCAGGCTAGAGTGCAGTAGGACAATCACGATTCACTGCAGCCTCAACCTCATGGTGATCTTCCCACCTCAGCCTACAGAGTAACTGGGACTACAAGTGTGCATCATGACGCCCAGCTGATTTTCTGTTGAGATGGGATTTCCCTAAGTTGCCTAGGCTGGTCTTGAGCTCCTGGGCTCAAGCAATCCCAGGCTGCCCACCTCAGCCTCTCAAAGGCTGACATTACAGGAATGAGACAGCCTTATGTCATTCTTTATCCACATTGCTTAGAACCTCCTAAGGTAATGGGGAGGATCTCATGTGGTTAAGGGGTCCTGAAGCTTAAGCATTGTTTAGTTGTGGCAAATCCATACCTAGTGGTAACTGGCCAAGAAAAGTCTTTAGAGTTAGTTCTATGCTCAAGTTTGAACTTCACTACATTTTAGCTATATGACTTTAGAAAAATCATTTGGTTCTCTGAGCTTCAGTTTCCCCAATTCTAAAATGAGACTATTAATAGCATTAACCTTATTGGATTGTTTTGAGGATTAAAAATAATAGTGTGGGCCGGGCGCGGTGGCTCAAGCCTGTAATCCCAGCACTTTGGGAGGCCGAGACGGGCAGATCACGAGGTCAGGAGATCGAGACCATCCTGGCTAACACAGTGAAACCCCGTCTCTACTAAAAATACAAAAACTTAGCCGGGCGAGGTGGCAGGCGCCTGTAGTCCCAGCTACTCGGGAGGCTGAGGCAGGAGAATGGCGTGAACCCGGGAGGCGGAGCTTGCAGTGAGCTGAGATCCGGCCACTGCATTCCAGCCTGGGTGACAGAGCGAGACTCCATCTCAAAAAAAAAAAAAAAAAAAAAAAGTGTGTCTTCCCAAACGATTAGTTTCTTCCATCATCTTCTTCACAGTATTTTCTAATCTGAATTTTAAAAAGGCTTTTTTGGAACCAGGTCTTCATGTCAAAATTAGATGGTGATTTTTAAAAGAATTATCTCATGTAGCTATTTGTGAAAAAATTTGGGGACAAAATTGAGAAGATAAAATACATATGTTTTGCATTCCTAATATGTTCCTATAGCTTTCTCATGTATTACTTCAGCTGAAATATCGTGAGTCTCCTTGTCTACTCAATCGTAGATACGAATATGAATCACTCTCAAATGATCCTATCTTTTCTTCTCACAACCAAGGTCTAACACCAACTTTAAACCTAGTTAAAGCTCAGTAAGAATTCATGAATAAATGAATGAATGGTCTCCTACAATCCCGCAATAACTCTGATAGGGAGACTGACCTTGCTTTACAAGAAAGGGCTCTGATAGATCAATTCACCTGTCAATGGTAGCACAGCCAATAAGTCCCAATCCAACCAAAGTCTAAGTTCATCCTCTTTCTTTTACGCTTTGCATTCTTCACATTTCTTGACGCTCCTCAAGTCACTCCTTGTAGGTAGATACCTAATCCACACACTTTGGATTGGTGACTTTGAAATGCTTTTTAAATCTTTAAGGATCTCTGTCTGATGTATTTCATTTATTTACAAGTCAATTATAACATAACCATAACATAAGAAAAAAACATGCATTTATATTGTGAAGATTTAGTGTGGTTTTTATAAAAACATTATCACCATTAATTTTCATTGTTAAACTGTTTTATTTAAATATCTTTCTATATATATTACTCTGCAAATTTATTTACATGAGAATTTTAATTTCTCACTTACCTCTATTGATTGAGGAATGGGCATTTTTGTTAATTGAGTATTTTGTTAATGTAGGAGTTATAATTCTACAGTTCATGCATTGCTACTTTTCTTAAAAGTATAAAGCACATTGCAATTATAGTGAATGTAAATTTGCTTTGATAATTCAGATGACTCATTGAGTTCTCTTGTATCACAGAATTTTCAGGATGAACATTGAATGCTATTGTTCTTCATATACAGAAGGTGTAGGAGATAGAGCTGACAGGAATCAAGATTGAGTTTGTGATCCAGCCTGGATTTTTTTTTTAATCACTCATGTCAGCTTGTTTATTTTTCATTTACATCCTTATCCATTAGAGAGAGAGGAGAGTAAAATTACATTTTATATATCCCTTTGGATTTTGGATAAATATGAATTACATCATTATTTTATAATTAATCTTGGTACATTCATAGGTATCTGAGGAAGTCATTAAGAAACCCAGATGCATGGAGAGTATGAGCTCCTCTGTCTCTTCGTTTCCATATATCACAGTGTCTTCGAGGGTTCCCACTCACTCCCCAACCTCCAAACATTAGGTTGCCTCTTACTTCTTCCCTTTTCTATGTACACATACTGCCCAGGTAGGCTCTTTTAATATTAACTGTGCTCTGACAAAGCTCAACTTTATCTCTTTATCTCTTTAGCTATACCCTCTCCTTGAAATGCAAACTCAATATCAAACCGTCTACTCTAGAAATCAAGTTTGGAGGTGTATCTTAAGCATTTGAAACTTAAACTGAACCCCTGATTTCTCACCTCTACTCTCCCACCCCTAATCCTCTAGAGGTCTTTCCTGTTTCAGCAAATAACAACTGCAAATATTCAGTTGCTCAAGCCCCAAATTATCTTTTGGTTTTCTTTTTCTTTCATAACCCAAATCTAGTCCACCTCTTATCCTGTGGGGCCACTTTTTGCTACAGACACCATTACCGCACTGGTCCACATGACCACCATCTGTGCCAAGATGATTGTGGTTGTCCCTCTTTTTATTTATTTTCTATTTTATTTTTTTGAGAGTCTTGCTCTGTCACCCAGACTGGCATGCAGTGGTGCGATCATGGCTCACTGGACCCTCTACCTCCTGGGCTCAAAAGATCCTCCCACCTCAGCCTCCCAAAGTGTTGGGATTATAGTCATGAGCCACAGTTCCTGATCAGTCTCACATTTTAAAGTGTAAATCAGGTCATGCCACTCTTCTGCTCCAAACCCTCCAGAGGTTCCACCACTTGGCTCCATCTCTCATTATGCTCCAGGAATGCTGGCCCCTTACTGTTCTTTCAGTCTGTCAAGCACACTTCCTACGGGCACTTATGGTTTCCTCCGTCTGAAATTGTCTTTCCTCAGATAATAACATGGTAGGCTGGGTGCGGTGGCTCACGCCTGTAATCTCAACACTTTGGGAGGCTGAGGCGGGCAGATCGCGAGGTCAGGAGTTCTAGACCAACCTAACCAACATGGTGAAACCCCGTCTCTACTAAAAATACAAAAATTAGCCGGGTGTGGTGGTGCGTGTCTGTAATCCCAGCTACTCAGGAGGCTGAGGCAGGAGAATAGCTTGAACCCGGGAGGCGGAGGTTGTGGTGAGTCAAGATCGCACCACTGCACTCCAGCCTGAGTGACAGAGCAAGACATCACCTCAAAGAAAAAAAATAAAAAAGATAATAACATGGTGTGCTTCCTTCTTTCCTTCACTTCTCTGTTCAAATGTCACTTTATCAAGGAGGACTTAATTATCTTATACAAAACAGCAACTCCCCCAGCCTCCCAGCGAATTGTCTATGCTCCTTTCTTGTTTTACTGTCCTTTCCACTCATCAGTATCTGACATATCTATGCTTTAATTCTTTGTTCATCATTTGACTTCCCTAAGTAGAATATAAGTGGCATAAGGACAGGGACTTTATCTGCTTCTTTAGCTATAAGCTCTATCGCAAACAGTTCCACCTATAAAGTAGACACTCAATAAACATTTATTGAATAATGGCCATCTCCCTGAATGAATTAGTAGTAAGTGACTATAAATTATGTTTTCATACTAGCATGGATATATGGATTTTATATATTTGACTCATATAGGATCCCATAATTTAAGTTAAAATTAAAGTACAATTTAATAAGATATGAAATATAAAGGCTATAAACTTATAAAAGCCATAATTTTAAAGTTTAGTTATGGAAATTAAAATCATTTTATTTTATACCATTATTTGAAGAGTTGTATTTAAATATCTCTTTCTGAATAAAATACCTAGGAATCCAACTTACAAGGGATGTAAAGGACCTCTTCAAGGAGAACTACAAGCCACTGCTCAATGAAATAAAAGAGGACACAAACAAATGGAATGAGTGGAAGAACATTCTATGCTCATGGATAGGAAAAATCAATATCATGAAAATGGCCATACTGCCCAAGGTAGTTTCTAGATTCAATGCTATCCCCATCAAGATACCAATGACTTTCTTCACAGAATTGGAAAAAACTACTTTAAATTTCATATGGAACCAAAAAAGAGCCTGCAGAGCCAAGACAATCCTAGGCAAAAAACCCAAAAAAACCAAAAAAACAAAAAAAAACAAAAAAAAAAAAACAAAAAAAAAACAAAAACGAAGCTGGAGGCATCACGCTACCTGACTTCAAACTATTCTACAATGCTACAGTAATCAAAACATCATGATACTGGGACCAAAACTGAAGTATAGACCAATGGAACAGAACAGAGGCCTCAGAAATAATACCACACATCTGCAACCATCTGATCTTTGACAAACGTGACACAAACAAGAAATGGGGGAAGGATTTCCTATTTAATAAATGGTGCTGGGAAAACTGGCTAGCCACATGTAAAGCTGAAACTGGATCCCTTCCTTAGACCTTATACAAAAATTAACTCAAGATATATTAAAGACTTAAATGTAAGACCTAAAACCATAAAAACCCTAGAAGAAAACCTAGGCAATACTATTCAGGACATAGGCATGGGCAAAGACTTCGTGTCTAAAACACTAAAAGCAATGGCAACAAAAGACAAAATTGACAAATGGAATCTAATTAAAGAGCTTCTGCACAGCAAAAGAAACTATCATCAGAGTGAACAGGCAACCTACAGAATGGGAGAAAATTTTGCAATCTATCCATCTGATAAAGAGCTAATATCCAGAATCTACAAGGGAGTTAAACAAATTTACAAGAAAAAACAAACAACTCCATCAAAAAGTGGGTGAAGGATATGAACAGACACTTCTCAAAATAAGACATTTATGCAACCACTGTACATATGAAAAAATGCTCATCATCACTGGTCATCAGAGAAATGCTAATCAAACCCACAATGAGATACCATCTCACGCCAATAAGAATGGAGATCATTAAAAAGTCAGGAAACAACAGGTGCTGGAGAGGATATGGAGAAACAGGAACACCTTCACACTGTTGATGGGAGTGTAAATTAGTTCAACCATTGTGGAAGACAGTGTGGTGGTCCCTCAAGGATCTAGAACTAGAAATATCATTTGACCCAGCAATCCCATTACTGCATATATACCCAAAGGATTATAAATCATGCTACTATAAAGACACATGCACACGTATATTTATTGAGGGACTATTCACAATAGCAAAGACTTGGAACTAACCCAAATGTCCATCAATAATAGACTGGATTAAGAAAATGTGGCACATATATGCCATGGAATACTATGCAACCATAAAAAAGGATGAGTTCATGTCCTTTGCAGGGACATGGATGAAGCTGAAAACCATAATTCTCAGCAAAATATCACAAGGACAGAAAACCAAACACCACATGTTCTCACTCGCAAGTGGGAGTTGAACAATGAGAACACATGGACACAGGGAGGGGAACATCACACACCGGGGCCTGTTGGGGGGTGGGGGTCTGGGGGAGGGATAGCGTTAGTAGAAATACCTAATGTAAATGACGAGTTGATGGGTGCAGCAAACCAACATGGTACATGTATACATATGTAACAAATCTGCACGTACCTTAGAACCTAAAGTATAATAATTAAAAAAACGTAAATTAATTCCTTCCTTCCTCCCTTCCTTCCTTCCCTCCCTCCCTCCCTCCTTTCCTTCCTTCCTTCCTTCCTTCCTTCCTTCCTTCCTTCCTTCCTTCCTTCCTTCCTTCCTTCCTTCCTTCCTTCCTTCCTTCCTTCCTTCTCTTCCTTTCTCTCTCTCTTTCTCTCTCTCTTTCTCTCTTTCTTTCTCTCTCTTTCTCTCTCTCTTTCTCTCTTTCTCTTTCTCTCTCTCTCTCTTTCTCTCTTTCTCTCTTTCTCTCTTTCTTTCTGTCTGTCTGTCTGTCTGTCTTTCTTTCTGTCTGTCTGTCTTTCGAGTTTCGCTCTTGTTGCCTAGGCTGGAGTGCAGAGGCGTGATCTCAGCTCACCCAAACCTCTGCCTCCCGGGTTCAAGCGATTCTCCTGCCTCAGCCTCTTGAGTAGCTGGGATTACAGGCATGCGCCACTACGTCCGGCTAATTTTTGTATTTTTAGTAGAGATGGAGTTTCCCCTTGTTGGCCAGGCTTGTGTTGAACTTCTGACCTCAGGTGATCCGCCCACCTTGGCCTCCCAAAGTGCTGGGATTACAGGTGTGAGCCACCTTGCCTGGCCTTAAATATGTCTTTCTATATATTTCTCCCTGCAAGGTTAGTTAAATTAAAATTGCCATTTCCTGTTTACCTGAAATGGCTGAGGATTAGTTGTTTTTGTTCATTGAATATCTCTTTGATGTAAGAATTACAATCAATCAATTCGCAGACTGCTACTTTTCTTAAGTGTATATTTGCACGTCACAGTTACAGCAAATGAAAATTTAATTTGATAATTTGGAAAATAACTTGAGCCTTCCTATTCTTCTCAATATTCATCTTAAACATGAAATGTTATTTACTTTAGGTACAACAGCAGATTGTTGAAGTAACAACATCAGTAAATAAAGTAAATAATAAAAGTAAGTTTTTTATTTAATTTTTTTTCATGCCACTTTCTGGTACAGAAAGTCCTCTTCCTTGGCCACCTCACTAAACTGATCTTTCTCCATTAAACTTTTGTGGTGTCACATTACAACTACTGTATATGATTCAATACCTCATTCTTTGGATATATTAAAGCTCAAATTACAAATGCAATGCCTTTGTTTCTGCAAAGTTTGAATATTGAATATAGCAATATGTAGCACAAGAGAGTGGTTATGTTAAACTGGAACAAGAAACATGACAATATTTTAAAAATTTAATTAACCTTCCAAGTGTTTTTTTGGTAAATGTGTGTAGCATTATACTTCTGAAGTTTTTAAAGTTTAAACCTATACAAAGGGCCGGGAACAGTGGCTCACGCCTGTAATCCCAGCACTTTGGGAGGCAAGGCAGGCGGATCACCTGAGGTCATGAGTTCGAGACCAGCCTGGCCAGGGTGGTGAAACCTCGTCTCTACTAAAAATATAAAAATTAGCCGGGCGTTGTGGTGGGTGCCTGTAATCCTGGGAGGTGGGTGTCTCCCAGCTACTCGGGAGGCTGAGGCAGGAGAATCACTTGAACCTAGGAAGTGGAGGTTGCAGTGAGCAGAGATCGCACCACTGCACTCCAGCCTAGGCGACAAGAGTGAAACTCCATCTCAAAAAAGAAAAACAAAACAAAAACCTATACAAAGACCTTTGGGACTTTCATACCAGATAATAATGTTGTATGCTTCAGTTAAGTCTTGCATGATACCCAAATTTGGTCAATTAACAAAATTACCTGAAAAGTTTACTAAAAACACAAATTTCTGGGCTTCCCATAATGTCCTCCTCATCTCCACCAGAAATTCTGAGTCTGTCAGTCTTAATGGAGCCTACAGTCTATCTCTATATATTTCTATCTCTATCTGTACTAGGAGATATCTCTGTGTGATTTTGATGATAAACCAGATATGGTAACTCCTGACATGGAAGAGCATTTCTGGAAGTGTGTATGAAAGAACATTAGTCTCCCAAAGAGCTTTGCAGTGAATGGAGTCTGTAGTGAGATAAGATCAAGAAATGCTGTGTCCTACACATCTGGAATATTCATAGTGCATACTAACATAGCATAGGCTCTGACAAGTCCTGTAGTTTATGAAACACAAGCTTTTGCTTAACCCATAGTTTATGAAACTATGTGAACAGGGAATCCCATTTCCCCCCACAGCAGCTGTTACCCTCCTTGAAACGGAGGAGCTGGCATGCTGCTTTCAAACTTCGTTTGTTAGACAACTGACATTCATCAGGCTGTTCCCAAATAAAAGATAAATGTTTTCTATTCTTTATAGAAAATAGAAGTTTTTGAAATATTTTAATTTCTCATCCAAGCCCAAGTTTATTTGTATACTCTCTAAGGTAAAGTTCAATCATTATTATTTTCTTAAAGATTTTCAGATAATTTTTATACTTAAAAAAGGTAAGAATATTGCACTAAAGTGATCAAAATATATTTGTAATACTATATCTAGGGAATTGGCATTTTATAAGATTTTGGGGGTGCAATCCTTTCCTAGTGTTTCCACTATTGGATTTACTATGAGCTCTGCAGCCTTACTCATTGTAACTTTGTTTGCTAACAGCACACGGGGCCTTACTCTACAGTCTGTTTTACGTTTGTCAGCTATTCCAATAGCTTCTATGTCTTGTCTGCTGATTGCCACAAGTGTGGCAAGATGAATCCTAGGAGTATGATCCAAACCCTTCCCTGTCACTATCCTTATATTTCAAAGAAAACTGGTTTCTTTCTCTGTAGAAGAATGTTTCCAGTTTATCTGAAAGTCTGCTACTTTCACAACAAAGAGTCCGGAGATAACAAGAAGGCAATACTTAATTATTTTGGTTATTTCCTAAAGGGAGCACTCTTTCTCTCTTTCTGTTTTTCTTCCCTAGCCCCTTGGTTTTCCATTTTGGTCTTTGGCCTGGTTTCCTTTTTGGTCTGTCTTACCATCATTGTTCCTCCAAAGCCACTCTCTTGTTTTGTTTATTTACTCTTATTTCCATTTCCATTTTACATTCCCCCTTTTTTATGGGCAATCATTCTACTATATTTAATGTATATCCTTCTGAACATATGTATTCTTTTAAATGTATTTTGTGGTTAATGCGTATATTTTTAAAAATTTACATAAGTGGCATTGTACTATAGTCATTCTTCTTTGCAGATGTTTTTCAGCACTCTATTTGGTGTGTCTCTTTTAGCTTCATAATGGTCACCATATTGTATGTGTTCACTCCCCCAAAGAAATACATCCACTCCCCATCATTATCAGCAACACTGTAATAAACATCCTCATGCTTTCCCACCTAGATATCTGTTGGAATTTCGGTGTGACACATACCCAAGAAAATACGTAACTCCATTGGATACTGCCAGTGCACTCTACTCCAGGCTGGCTGATGATCTCCTACCAGTAGTGCCCACCATGCATAGCCTATATCATCACATTCCTATCAACATTTGGCTTTTTATTGCTTTATGGCTTTTGCTAGTCTATAGAGTATAGATTGAAATTTCAGTGTGGTTTTAATTTGTACTTCTGATTAATAATGAGCCTGAACATCTCTTCATTTTCTTATTAGCCTTTTGGGTTTCCTCTTCTCTAAATTGCCCATGCACTGATAGCTCTTTATCCTTTTTCTATGGGATGCAGTTGATTAAATTTGAAGACTTATCTGTAGCAAAAATTAATTTATTTATGTTGTTTATTTTTTTTCAGATTGTTGATCTTATCACTGCATTTTGCCCATTTTTATGTCAGTTTTTTTTGTTGCAACATCAATTTTTTTGCCTTAAATTTTAAAATGCCAATTTTTGTTGTCTCTTTATCTATAAATGATAATGACACAGATCTTTCCTTTTTCCCTAGTCCATAATGAAAATATCTATAGTACAACAAAAATTCTCTGTAGACACAGCAATATAAGTGAAAATATCAATGGAGATATGTTGTAGAGATCTTACACTCTCTTTACTCTCTGCCGATCAATGGTATTAATACTAACATTTGTCCTAAAAGGAAAATAATGTAATAGAAAACCAAGGCAAGTTTTGCCTGCTCTTGCAGTGTCCATAGTGGGCATTCCATATGCGCTTGTTGAAACGGAGACCGTATAATAGTTATTTCTCTAGAAAGGTTCAGAAAGAAGAGTTGATATTCTCCCCTAAGGGAGCTGAGAGGCACCTGTGATTAGGCTCTAAGGATAACTCCTTCACCTCTCCTAAGTCATTGTGATGTATGACTGAGCAAGGCTCACAGAAATGGGATTCAAAGATGGAGAAGAAAGAAAATCAGTAATACCAGGAGCCAGCCCGCTATGATCCCATGTCTGCTTTTCTGATGTGGCAGTGCTGAAGGGAAGCATGTTCAGAGGGATTCTTCAACACTGAATCTTTCACTTCACACATGTTATTAAATTTTTGTAGAGACAGCATTTCACATAAAGTCTGTCTGGTTAGACCACACATCTACACAGAACAACTCTGAACAATCTTTAGCATTTGAGCGTCTGTGAGGATTTCTGGGGCTCATGGTATTAGCACTAATTGTTTTGTTGTTTGTTTGCTCTTAATTGTGTGAAAGATTAAGTATACAGCTTCTGTTATTCAAGGTGTTTATATATAATTGTTAGGGAAATTGAGAGGCAGAAAGATGAAGTATTTGGCAAGATTAAAAGGTGTTCATCACAAACATATCAAAGAGTAAAGGCCACAATTCCTGAACCTCACCTCTTGTTCTATTAACTAGAGGCTGCTTTCTCAGTAAGGATGAGAAGTCAGCAAGACCTTGTCGTGTTATTAAAGTATCAAACATGAAACAAGATGGAAGGTTATGAAGGTGAAATTTTCATATTTGTTCATCTTCTTTGGCTTCTTTGAGTTTCCATACTTGACTCTACAAAAACACTTGCTACCACGTAAAAGATCATTACCTTAATTTACTGCTCATAGTTTTTGTTCTGAAATTCTTTCCTTTAGCAACTTTTAAGGCCTGATTTTCTCCTGATCCTCCTGACCACTAATTCTGTTGCTTTTTTCTTGTTTTCTGCCTCAGCTTCTTTTTGGGTCCAGTTTTCAATATTTCTCTTGCTTTTCCGTGCTGTGTCCCATTGTGTAGCATTACATTTAATGAAACTAAGATATTAAATACTAGTTAAATTTGACTCAGCAGCTTCTTTTGACCCTGAAAACACCAGCAAGGGAAATAATCCACAGGTATTGTCCCAGATATTCAGAAGAAATCAGATAATTTTAAAATTTCAATTCAACGTTTAAAGGGCTGACAACAAATGTCAGTAGACACCTCAAAAAAGAATCATTAGTTATAGGAAAATATGGAATTAAAACTACAGTGAGAAACCCTTTTATATCTATTATAGAATGGCTAAATAAAAGGACAGACAATACCAAGTGTTGATGAGGATGAAAGCAAATAGAACTTTCATACATTGCTGGTGAAAAGATAACACAATACAATCACTTGAAAAACAGTTTGAAAGTTTCATATCAAGTTTAATGTATAATTACTACAAGACCCATAATTCTGCTCCTAGTTATTTACCCAAAGCAAAAAGAAAACATATGATCACACAAAGATCTTTATAATAGCCTAAAACTTTATTCATTATAAGATTAAAAGCTGAACTTCACTCAGCTTTATTCATAATTTAAAACTAGAAGCAGCCCAGATGTTATTAACAGGAGAATGAGTAAATACATTGTGGTTTATCCATATAATAAAATATCACTTGGCAGAAAAAAAATGAACAAACTTACTAATACAATACGGATGAATCTTAAAAATATTATCCTGAACAAAAGAAACCAGACACAAAAACGTACATACTGTATAATTCAATTTATATGAAATTTGTGAACAAACTACTCCATGGTGATAGGAAGTAGAGCAATGATGGGAGGGGACCAGTTGCAGGGGAATTGACTTCCAAGGGTAACAGAAAACTTTTGGGGCGAAATGGCGATATTGATATTTTGACTGTGGTGGTGGTTATGTGGATGCACATGCTGACCAAAACTGATTCAAATTTAGATTTTTAAATGGGCATATTTTATGGCATGTAAATTGTGTCTCATAAAGTTATATCATATCTTATATCTCGTAAAAAATCAAATAAACTCAGTGGCCAAAGGGAAAAGAAAAACCCTTAATTAAGGGTTTGTAGGGATTTGGGGTTGCTTACAAAAGATGTCATATAAAATGTGCAGTAAATTCGACTGTTTTGTGACCAAAGTATGTTGTCTTTGAAAAGTGGAATCAATGTGATGCGTTATATGTCATTTTGTATTAGAAATTATTCAAGGCATTCTGTGAGCATAGTCTCATTTAATGTCAAAACACTCCTATGAGGTGGATATTATTAGCCTTATTTTAAAGATGGTACATTTAAAGGTAAACAGATATTTTGAGGGGGACTTATTAAATGTAGAATGTAATCAGAACATAGACAGCCCATTATATGATATTATATGTCCATATATTAACCAGTACATTCTCTTGTTTTTCCTATAAGTAGAAAAAAAGATTGATGAATCAGGTGGAACAAATCATTTATATTCTTCAGCAATATCATTTATATCTGATTATAAGAGTAACAATATTGAAAATATTTAAAACAATGTTATTATAGTTTGACATTTTTTACAGAGAATTTAGTACATTCATTATATTTTATAATATTAACCAAAGTGAATAAATATACAATAAATGGAACCTCAGGGTTACAGTAGTAATTCAAAAGTTAATTGAAAACAATTTAAGGATATCATACCACTTAGACAAAAAGTAAAATCCTATAAAATTGTTACTTTTTTTTATCAGACCATGAAAGACTTGAGATTTCTTAACTCAGCAATGTCATCTTCAGCAATGTCATCTTCTCGTCATCGATTTATCTGTGTTCTTGACAGTAACTGCTGAACAGATTTTTAAAATAACTTTTCTATTTCTTGAATTCTTGTTACAAAGAATTGTTTATTTAAAAAGAAGTTTAATGTAATAAAGATCAAGTTAATAGGTAATACAGAGGCAGTAAATTTGCATAGAACCCCAATATTGCAATATTTTGAATGCTATTCCTTACTCTCAGGGCAGCTGATATGGGAAATGTCTTTGATCTAATTTCCCATGTGGAGTCTTTGGAATCTTTGGGTTCAGTGTTCTTCTCTGGGCTGTGTACCTCACGGTCAGGCCCTTGGGGAATCACTCAAAACTGTACCGTGATAAAATAATTCTTAGTTTTTTGCTTAGCTCCTGCATTACTCTGCTATTTACTTATCACCTCAAACCAGGGACAGAAGAATGCTAACCTTTCTACAACTTTTAATGTGTATTTCCTTTACAATTCACAGTCTCAATTTCTCTGTCTCTTTATTAGAATATGTTGAACTCACCTTCAGTTTATGTGCTCTTAAAAAGATCTCCCACCTATCCACATACAGATTCTTCCTCTCTTATTTTTTACCTTCCCATAATCTGAATAATACAAGTGTAATTTGGTCCAGTGACTTGAGAGCTAAATGAGAGACTTAGTTTGAAATAAGTATGCATAAAAAGCAGTCCTCATTTTAGTTTAAGGTTGATTATTTCTAGCTTTTTTTTTTTTTTTTGGCCTATAAGTCTCCATTCATAATGGTAGTAGAATGCGAAAGGATACGATGAAAATGAAATATTTCATGAAATATGAGCTAATGATTTGGGCATTGTCTTAAAAAGATGAGCTATGTGTGGCTGTTCCATAGCTACCAAGAAAGAGCCCAGTCCATATATCACTGCCACTCAACTGTTATGTGCAGAGATCAGTGTACCAGCTGCTTTACTGGGTAGATGAGATGATAGAACTGTCCTCTCAATCAGAGGAAACAAGACATAGACGGCATTCTAGAGATGTTTGTTTCCAGTTACTGTTTCTTTGTGGAGGATAAGACTCATTAGATGAGACACATGACTTTCTTATTTGTATAGTGTGATTTCTTGCTTATCAATTTGTACCACCTGAGTGAATTGAATTTGCTGTACTGAAAAAACACAGATTGCAACAGGATTTTGCTTGTTTGTTTGTTTTAGCCAGGTTTATCAGAGCTAAAATAATAATGCATCTCATGGGTAAGCAATTCCCGTCTTTCCGATCAGGTTCAGCTGGGAGCAAACTGCAGTAGTGTGCTTGACTAGTCATTCCGCAGGTAAGCAGGCAGGATCCAAACACTAGAATTTCAGGCATCTTGTAGTTTAGAGTTTCTCATTAGGTGCTTTTTTCCCCTTGTATTCTGACTAATTAACTAGTTTTGATGTCTGACAATGTCCTTTGTGGTCAATGGGACCTATATTTTGGGAGATAGAGCTAAAACCATGCCACAAAAAGCACTTACGTATCAGCACCTAACAGTCCTATAGTGACAAACCCATTGATTTCTCTGCTTATAGCTTGTACTTCCAAATGGAGAGTCGAAAAAATAAAAAATATATATATTTTTGAGTCACTCTTGTTCCCCAGTTTGGAGTGCAATGGCATGATCTCGGCTCACTGAAACCTCCACCTCCCGAGTTCAAGCGATTCTCCTGCCTCAGTCTCCCGAGTAGCTGAGATTACAGGCGCCCGCCACCATGCCCGCTAATTTTTGTATTTTTGGTAGAGACAGGATTTCGCCATGTTGGTCAGGCCAGTCTGGAACTCCTGATCTCAAGTGATCTGCCCGCCTCGGCCTCCCAAAGTGCTGGGATTATAGGCGTGAGCCACCATGCTTGGCCAAAAAATAAAATCTTAAATAAAACTACAAAAAGTTTATGAGCATACTATTTGGGGCAAAATATGTAATGATGGCTACATTAATGTGTATTCATGTGAACAATGACTGGAAAGTTAAAGCAAAAATTAAAAATGTTTTATTAAGATGGTGAGATGGTAATGATTAAAGAATTTTAAATTTTATTGCTATATCTTTTTTTCCCATAGAGATAGTAACCTGTAAAGCCAGACTTGCAGTGACAGCCCTTTTATTTTCAGAAGTTACAATTTGATTTGATACTTGTTAACCACAATAAACAGACAAGCATTTGGTTTTATAACTGCTGATTGTTCGGCCATAGAACACTAAAGTCATGGTAGCTGGCATTTGTGTCACTGTAGCTTGTATTTGTGTTGCTATTTCAATGCTTTAGTAAAATTTCTAGCAATTTTCTGTTTACTTCAATAGCTAAATATTTTCAAGGGACTCCGATCTTCCTGATGTGACAGACTAGTTTATATATCTCTATATCTTTATGTTTTTTGATAGCTATATTTGTGTTTTTCTGTTTTAAAAAGTCAATGGTTTAAAAAAGGGAAGTATCACGAGGTCAGGAGATCGAGACCATCCTGGCCAACACCGTGAAACCCCGTCTCTACTAAAAAATACAAAAAACTGGCCGGGCGAGGTGGCGAGCGCCTGTAGTCCCAGCTACTCGGGAGGCTGAGGCAGGAGAATGGCGTGAACCCGGGAGGCGGAGCTTGCAGTGAGCCGAGATCTGGCCACTGCACTCCAGCCTGGGTGACAGAGCAAGACTCCGTCTCAAAAAAAAAAAAAAAAAAAAAAAAAAAGGGAAGTATACAAGATATGTAAGAAACACATATTACGTAATTTTTAAACACATATTATGTAATTTCTCCCTAATAGAAAGAATGCACAGTTTTTACTTTGCTTTGAATGTTCTCTGTCCTAAGATCAAGTTCTAATTTCAATTTCTCAAAGTGTTAGTCTATGACAAAATAAATTGTAGGTGACAGATTCACATATCACTTACACTCCTAATTCACCAATGAAGACCTAATATCATTGCAGACATTTAAGAGCTGTTTTGAGAAGGTAGGGAGGAGGGACACTGTTCATTAGTGTTTCCATGTTATCATCTCAGTCAGGAAGGAGAACTTGTGATCCAAAAGTGATGTTGAAAACAAGGCCCAGCCTCTTCCATGGCTTTAAGAGAGTCCAGTCTTACTAAAGTCAAAAGCTGGGTTTACTGCTGTAACCTGTGAAGGCAATAGGAGCAAAGGGCCTAGATCTAATTGGTATTTATTGCTGTCATTGTTTTGGATTCCAGACCTTTGATAAACCTTTCCCAGTGAAGCAAACCCATGGTTAACTCCGCAGCAGTGAGGAAGCTATGGAAGCAGGACTGCAATTAACCTTCACTGGGAAAACAAAACATAAAAAAACTAAAAGGAAGGCTTGGTTTTTGCAGATGCAATTTTAAATGACAGGTGGCAGGTGAAAACATTACCCTTAAAATGAGAACGTATTTTGTATTCGTACACAATAACCAGGGAAAAGACATCATCAAAAAAGGGGTAATTATTTATATTGAAGTGAAGAAAAAAAGGTACAATGTAAAAGACAAAGTAGTTATAATTAAAAAGTAGATTGCTGTAATACTGACATTCAAATATGTGTTGTCAGGTGGATTTTATTTGGGCGACAATACTTGAAGTGTACCAAAAACCTAACCCTTTCCTCAAAACTTTTTCTGGATTGTTATCTTTTAGAGGTACTGTTAAATAATAGGAAATACTATGTCCTAAGAAGCAGCAAGTTCTATGTAATCGTCAGTTGGCAAGACACTTGCTTTAAGCCTCAATTTCAGTATCTGAAAAATTCAAAGACATCTTAACAGTCTGCCAGCTGAGAGGTATGTCGCATTATATAGTGACACCATGTGGGGCTGTAAGCTTTTCAACTTGAATGCTTTTTAGCAGAGTGTCTTTGGTAATATCCTTTAAGAGACCCTGCTTAACATGTTAGTCATAACAGATGGCTGAAGAAAGTTCATTAGATGGCTGAAGAAATTTCATTAGAGGATGATTAAGGGAAATAAAAGACAAGAGAGAGGAATCAAGCTCTTAACCTAGAAAAAACAGGATTTGGAGGTGGGGTTGATGTGACTTGGACAAGGTGGTTGTATTAGAGAGAGAGTCCAGGTTAAAGTAAAGAATGGAGGAAGGAAAAAATCAGAAAGGGAGCAAAGGTAAGAAGAGGGTTATGCATGAATTAGTTAGGGAGGGATATTTAAGAGGTGGGATGAGGTATCAGAATTGATGAGTCAGCTCTGTTGGTAGGAGTGGGATTGGCCAAGCCTCCCTCCCATCTCTTACTCGTGCAGTTACCAGTGTCTGTGAGTTATTGTGCATAGTGCTTATGGCCTGGCTAGTTCCGATAAATATAGAGGTTTATAAATTTGGAAGGCAGATCTATCTTCCCATCTTTGTTCCAAAGCATTTTCCTTTCTCAGAAGTTATGCTTTGAATTTAGTAGCTGCTATGAAGGTTGAACTCTCAAGGGAACCAAGGCAATGTTGTATGTGGGACATGGTTGAAACCTGGGCCAAGGCCCAGAAATTCTGATACTGTGAATCTCTCAGTGCCTGCCTAGAACCTTTGGGAGTTGCTGGTATTGAAGACTCTCAGCTGGAATATATTCTGCACATAAACATTTTTCATTGTGTCTGTTTCCATCAAATTACTTGTCAGGTTGGGAATATTCTGTTATTAGCCTATCCCCTGGTGCTGTAGTATTTATTCTACTTTTCTAAACCTGAAGCTATTTATGAAATGGTATAGGGAGTGAAGCTTTGCTTCTATCTTCTCCCTTAAGTCGAGCCATGTTTTTTAAGCTTCGGAAGTTCTCGGAAACTTACCTTGGGACATTCGTTACTTGAAATTGATTTTCTATACAAGGAAAGTCCTCCTGGATCCGACCTCTATCTGTTTTTTGTCTCATTTTTACATATATACCAGCTGTTGCCAGGTGGTGAAGAAGACAGACAACGAGCTTTTGCTGGAGATAATTCAAAGCATCACTTTTCTCAACTTTTATTTCTGAACTATGTTGATATTCTCGGTGGCCACTAAGGGGAGCTACATACCCATATTCTCTCAGCCTTAACAGCTTCCTTTTATGAGAAAGGTGAGACCATATTCAGCTTGTGGCCAATACAAAATGTAAATTGCCAAATGCCCTTGGAAATAAAGCAGCAATTTAAATTGACAAATTCATGGGTTTAAAATTTAAGCAATACTTTTATTCAACTTTTCTTGCTTCTTTCTTCAGAGGATGTGGAAACTCATGCAATAAGACTGCATCTGTCTTTAGGGAGAAATGCATACTTTCAAAGCACTGTTCTAATTTCTTTCTTTTTTGCATGTACCTCTGAGGGTAGTAGCTGTGAGGCAGTTAACACTCCAAACATATTTGTTTTGTTTAAGTCATAAGTACATGTTGTAGACATTAGAACACCCATATTCTCTGGGAAGATTAGACAAAGAGCATTCATTAAAAGGCATATTTTAAATTTCATTGTCTTTGTTTTGCACCTCTTGGCTGTCTCCAAATTGAATTTATTTTTAGCTCCATCATCTAAAAACAATCTTAAGTCATAGAGTCAATGGAGTATCAATACCGTGGGAAGCAGAAAGATGAGTAATGGAGAGAAATATCCCAGTCGCTGCTACTCACATCAGTTTATAACACTGGTTATTCTGTGTACTATTTCAACACAGTGATCAAAAAACTGAGAGAGAGTGATGAGATAAGATAAAGAATGGCATACCACCTCAGGAACTGGGACTTATTTTAAGAGTCTTCTTTTGAAGAATGGGGTCAAATCTATATTTAGAAATATTAGATGTGGGATTTAAGGAGGTTGCAAACCCAGTGACTTGAGACTTTGATTAGTGTGATGCAAACAGAAGGTGAGGGCCTCTGAGACCCTTTTGCGTGATTTGCCTTGAGAAGGAACCCTCGTTTGATGAGACTGGTAGTGGTCTCTTCGTTTTCCCACAATGCACTTTACTGAGTTTCATAATCTTGTTCCTGTTTCCATTTAATCATGTTATGATCAAGTATCTCTTTGGGGAATAATAATAAAAAATGCTAGAATTTTAATCAGATTAATGCTGTACTAGATTTATGTAAACTGTGTACATTATATTTGAAGAAATAGAATCTTGGTAATAAAAAAAGTCATATCCATAATGTTTGAAACAAGGTTTAATTTTGCAAGTCAATTTTAATTAAAGAAGTGATTGGCAAACTGTTTATCATAATTATCAAGAGATTATTTTTTTCCTGCAAATCCCCTGAGTTCTAGGGAAAAAAAGCATATTATTTTTGTGAAGAAAGAAACAGGGATGGTGAATCATTTTAGGGAAGTAGTTTGGGAGAAAACTGGCATTTGTTGAAAGTTTGTTGCGCCCCAAGCACTTCATATGCATGCATTTATTTATTCTTCCCAATAACACAATGAAAATCACACACATTTCACAGATTAGGAAACTCAAGTGCAGATGTTAAATAACATACACAAGCTTGTGCAGTGTTGGAGATATAGTTAAAATAGGTCTCTGTTCTACCAACATCTATTATTTTAAGAAAAATTATTTTTAATTTGTACCTTTTAATTTAAAGTTTTATAGTTAATTTATGTAATTTCTTACTAATTCAGAGTGATATGTTAAAGTGTAAAACAAATCCATATTGTCTACTTGTGTCAACTTACACAGGGAAGCTTGCTCTGCTATTCTTCAAAGGCTGTGCTGATTAACTGTTTAACTATCTTCCTTTTCTCCGAGCTCAGAATTTATTAAAATTCTCACTGTGAAGAAATAAGTACAGGTGTCTTTTCCAGGTGTGTGGTACTGCCTTACTGAGCTTCATGTGTATAATTAATACACATGAATATATAATCAGCTGCTTCTTCCAGTGTCAGTGTTGGATACTATTATGATTTAGAGGTGATGGAAATCATACATGAATATCAGAGAAAGAATTAGAGAAAAATGTAATTTTTATTTCTTAAAGAGCTCAAATATTCCATTGAAGCAGGTATTTACCAGATAATAGGGAGAAGAAGGTCATGGTGGAGAAGGTAGATAGGACAATAAAATCTGTTTTCATTTCAGGTATGGGAGAACTATTTATAGAAGCCAGAATACCATAGCAAATGTAATATTCTTCTTTTATTCCCTTAATGTGTTTCTTGGGTCAGCATCTTACTCTTACTTAACAAAAAGCTGTGTTTTAACTAATGATAGCTTAACAATAAGTAGACAGTAAGAGATATTTTATTAAGGAATACACATTATTATAGTTGAGAAATAATTTTAAATGACAACAAATTTTGTTTGCAACAAATTTTGTTTGCACAGTCTGCTCAATGAAATAGCCAATATGCCAACCATGTATAAAGATATATTTTAAATTAGACACAAGAAGAGATTCAAAAGGACCTGGATAAGTTTTTCCCATGAGCATATTATTTTCCATGTTCTCCTTTCACTGTTCTAGGAACAAAATAGCCTTGAATAATTTAATCTGGCTTCCAAAGGTCAGTTATTTGCAGCCAACAGTCTAGCCTCTGAGACAGTCTACGTTATGTTTTTTTTTAAATAAGAGAAGAATTAGAAAACATATTTTCATAATGTTTGTAAATTTACTTCTACCTTACTCGAGTCAAGACAGTCCTCATTTCTTCCTAACATTTTATTTAAAAGAAAACTCAAAATTTCCTTTTTCTCTCTTGGCATACATTTACTTAAAAAAGAAAAACAAAACGACTATTTGAAAACAAGTTGCAGACATCATGACACTTGACTTCTGGATCCTTCATCATGTACCTTCTAAGAACAAACGGCTTTTTCATACATAACCACAAAATCATTATCAGACTTAAGGAAATGTATATTCAGCAATTATTTACTATCCAGTTCATTTTAAAATTTCTCCAATTTTTCCCTGATAAGAATTCCATGATGGTCTTGGGGGTTCTTTTCAAGAGCTTTGCAAAGCACTTCTCAGCAAGTCTAAGTTAGCTCCATGGAATAAGAGGCTAATACCAGCCACTGGATACCGGAGGTTTCATATTTTTAGTGAGACCATTTCTCAACCTGCGAGCTTCCAGTGTTGAGTGGTTGCATAGATTATCCCCGCCTGGACTATATCCTATAAATATATAGGGCTTAATCAATAAGAAAGGGACTCTTTCTACTGGAACAGGCACTCAGAGGTCCTGTACGTCTAGTCTAAACTGTGAGATTATAAGAGTTACTGGGAATGCATGCACTCTGCTTCAAGTCTTTCACTCAATAAACCTTATTTTATATCTTAGTACTAGGTGTCTGCGATCTCTTTTAATTGCATCCTCCAGAAACTTAAACAATTTTTTTTCCTTGTGCACAATCCAACCAAGACTCACATATTACATTTGTTTTTTATTGGTCTTTAGTCTTATTTAGAACAGTCGTTCATTTAAAAAAAATTTTTTTCCATGACAGAGCATTTTGAAGAGTCTATGACAATTTTCTCTTAGAATTTCATATATTCTAGATTTTTCTGATTACTTCCTCATGACATTATTTAACTTATTCTTCCATCTCCTATATTTCCTGTAAATTGAATGTTGAGAAACCTGATGAGATTAAATGTAAACATTTATGACAAAAAGATTTTACAGGTGATGTATACTTTGTATTACATTATATCAGGGAGCATATAATACAAAGTTATCCAACTATTAGTTATTGGCTGAGTGCTAATTGTCAGAATTGCTATTGAAAAAGGCAAACGTTTTTGCTATTGTTAATTAATATTCAACATTAGATGATATTTTGGCACTATGTGACTATCGCGGTACACACTACCTTTGACCCAATGGTTTTAACTCCTTGTAGTAATCATTGTCTGAATCCTTTATTACTTTTGGGGGTTATAAAATGATGATTCTCTAATGCTATCATTTCTTCTACATTTATTAGGTGGAATTCTTTTATAAATAAGACTGTAATTCTCTCTTTCCCACTTTTAAAAAATCACTATGGACTCATGGCTTTTTAAAATCCATTATATAATAATAAATTATTATATTTACTCTTATAGGTAGTCAAATCTCCCTAAATGGTCAACTCAGTTGGAGCCCATTCAAGCTGTTCCTTTGACCTTTAACATGATCCATGTGATAGTCAGCCTCTAGAATGGTTTTGGATAATCCCTGCTTCTTGGTATTCATGATCTTATGTAAATCTTTCCCTTGAGAGTGGGCTGGACCTAGTGACTCATTTCTATCAAAAAAAGACAGGGCAAAAGTGAATAGTATGTAATGTCTAGTGTTAGGTCATAAAAAGTCTGTGGCTTCTGTCTTGCTTACCTTCTCTTACTCTCTTGCTTGCTCTCCATACTGAAAGTGAGATGCCATATTGTAAGCTTCCCTATGAGGAAGTCCACGTGGCTGGAAGACAAAAGAGGCCTTTTATCAATAGCTGGTAAGTAGCTTAAATTTTCAGTCCAACAACCATGAGGAAGCAAATATTGTCCACAGCCGTGAGTGAGCTTATAAGCAGATCCTCTTTCAGTTGAGCCTGTGGAGAGCTTCAGCCTGCCTGACAACTTCATTGCAGTCTTGTTAGAGACTGAGTCTGAAGACCCAGCCAGTTAAGCCACTCTTGTATTTCTGATCCACAGAACTGTGAGATAATGTATGTTTATTGTTTTAAGCTACTAAGTTTGGGAGTAATTTCTTATGTAGCAATAAATCATTAATACAACCTCAATAGTCTTTGAGCACTTCTACTTTTTTCTAGTGCAACAAGATTTCTTGAATTCACTTTGTATTTTCCCAGAATCAAACATGAAATAAATATATTTGTTTTAAGTTCCTGTGGTTTCTTTCAGTGAAAAATGGTGTTTAGAATACAAGATCTGGGCACAAAATGTGCTTATTGCTACAGAGATGCCATTATTTCTATATTCATTAGAAATTAGAGCTAGAAAACACATATAACAAAATTGTGAACTCACACTGAAATTTCCAATTTATGTTTAATATTGCATGGTTCTTCCTGAATTTTTTTAAGTGGTACATCTTTTATCTCTTATAGTAAATATGTTGGTTCCTTAACAGCAGAGGGTTAACATTACAAGGAAGTGGAGTAGCAGATATCATAATGTGGGCAGTGATGGTATATTCTCTAGCTTTCTGGAACATTTTTTTTACATTTCTACCACTTAAGATTTATTTGTTTGATCCTGAAGGGCTTTTTGAATGTTAGAGTTTTCTTATCGAAAAATTTTTTTTGTATTATTTTCCAACCTAAAAAATGATCCAGAAACAGTAGAATAAAAACATTGGAATAAATATGGAAAAATATAAAAGAAAATAACTCTGAGTGGTGAACTTGTGGGTATGTTTTGTTTATTTTAATAAGAAATAAATATTGAGTCCCTAATTTACAACATTTACTAAGGCACTGAAGGCTCAAAGTTTCTGTCTGGAAGAATTTATATTTTGGAGAAGGAGTTATATAAATATGCCAATATATTTGGTAGGTGATATCATAAAGAGATACCCAGCACTTTCTGAGGTTAAATGCTGCCTAAAAATAGATACTATTTTAGTAATAAAAACATAATAATTCATTTTAAAGGGAAAAAAATATAAATCTGGAGGTAAGAGGGGCAAGAGGAAATACAAATGGGAGGAAAAGGTTCTTCCTTGAATTGGGGGAGATGTCAAAGGCAAGCTAGTTTATTTCACAATTTTTATCCAATTCTTATTAATTTTAACATGAAAATTTCTCATATAAAGCTTTGCCTTTTAAGCTGTCTGCTTCAAATTAAACTAGATTTCCATTCTGCATTTTGGTGAATGACAGCATACATGTTTCTGGTCAACTGTGATGTTGTTAAGAAACATGAAGAAAAATATTGAACAATATATTCATTTTGTGATTTCCTTAGATGGTTAAGTTCTTCCTTTGTTTATATCTCCTTCTAGAAAATGATTGTTATTTAAAATTTTTTTACATGTATGTTTTAGCTAAGCTTATAGATGAAGCCTTTTACAAATTTGTACAACTGTAATTTATGATCACACTCCCGAGGAGCAAGAGTCAGGGCCTTAGAGCATTAGTCAGTTCAGTATAGTTTATAGAATCCTTTGGAGAAAAGAAAAGGAGAGGGCAGGGACACAAAGGAAAGGCAAATCAACTGGCATTTACATTCTTCATTGTTTTGTTATTGGCACTTTTGTTTAAGCTTATTTGTATCAGTTTTCTTTTTTAAAATTTATTTTTCATCATTCATACTGGTTGAACTTATGATAATCCTGATGGAAGCAAAAAAGCATGCATAAAATTGCTTTGATAGAACATAAATTAAAAGTTGACATTTTAAGTCTGTTTGGTAGTCAATATGCACAATTGCAAAACTTTCATTAGTGTCATAGAAATTAATTCCAGGGAAGTGCAGTATATTCACGGCTGATAGCTCCCCATACTTCGTGGAGTTCTTGCTAGGCATTGGCACATCAGGCTTTGCAGAAGTCAGCCACGTATGACTGGATGAGAGAAAGTCACTGAGGATGGATTCTCATGGGCCATTTACTTCATAAAGGACTTTAATAAAAAAAGTTTAATAAAAAAATTTACTAAGCGCTTGATTTTTCCCCCCATTTTAGTTCCATTTCTAGCTCAATCACTGGAGCCATGTCACAGCTTTTAAAGAACATGTTCCTGATTTGAAAGCTGAAATGCGAACCAACAATTTCCATCTACTGGTCACTGTAGGCACTACAGACACAAAGAAGAATAAGACAAAACCCTTGCTTTCAAGCAATTCTCAGCCTAAGCCCATCTGGGTCATTACCGTAGACACAGACATCTGTTGTAGGAATGTTTTATAGGGCAGTGTCAACCAGTGAGGGCCATGGGATATCACCGGAAAATATCCATTTAGGAGACTACCTTATGGGCTATTTGGCCTTTTTTGTTCTTTGTAACACTTGAAACAAAATGAATTTATGTACTTACCGTCTTGTCATTGTCTGATAGATAACAGCAAAGTAAAGGCCATGAGGAACTAGCCTAGTTCCAAAGCCTTGTAAACAACAATCAATTTCATGTAGGTGTCCACACAAAGTGGTTGTGAGTCATGGTTAAGTGATTGTGACATGTCTGAAAGGCGAACTTATGTCACAGGAAAGAAGAGCTCTCTGGATAAATGGTTCCCTACAGTTTTGTAAAGACATCTGGAAACTTTGATCTGGGAGACACCACATCACAGAGAAATTGTTATCGTCTGAGAGCACACTGGCGATAAAAACCTTTAAATACTTATCTTAACTAAATCTTATATGTGCTCAAATTGCCACCTGTTTTGTGATCACTGGAGTTAATAGTCTGCCAGACACAAGGATAAGTGGATGTTCTAGCAGGAAAATGCATGCTTCCTCTCTGATATTTGATTTTGTTTCCAACATTCACTGAAAGTATTGTATTAATAAATTTCACTCAGGATTTTTATGTAATCCCATTGTCCTTGCATAGGATTATAGTAATAATGGAGGTCAAAAGAAGGTATTTAAGAAAGTTGTAAGGAAATGTACTCATTTACTTGACAAAGGATACAGCATTCCCCATGGTCTAGCTCCTAAGTCTCCAGTCTGAATTTTTTTGTGTCCCAATATACACTTTTTTTTTTTTATTCATCCAAACCAACCAGTTGGTGCCAGTTCTCTAATGGTCTCATTCCTCCTGATTGCTATACATGCTGTCACCTCACTGCATGTCTCTTGTGTGCTTCTTATTAAAGCCTGCAACAGCTAACATAACATTTCCAGAAAGAAAATTGTATTACTATTGGCCAAGTTCATCCCATGAGAGGCCAACATTTCTCTTTTTATCTCTGGTTCTGTTTCTTTTCTTTTCTCTTCTCTTCTTTGCCTGCACTTCTCTGGACTTTTTGGACTTACCTTGCCTGTGATCATTGGGTTCTCTGAGAAGCAAATATAGAGACTGAGTAGGAGTGCAAGAGGGAAGAACGCAGAAATGGGTGGGGAAATCATCAGATTGCGATGCCATCTGATGGAGCCCAATAGGGAGGTCAGGAGCCATGACTGCTCTCCAGAGGAGCACACATTGGGTGGAAATAGCTGGCCCTGTGTATCACTGTTCAGTCATTGGCTGGCTCCTGCTTCTGGAAAAGAGTAACTTCTGGAGGATGTCAGTCTCGCATTTCACTCTTTGCAGCTGTGCAGCTTCTCTTTTCTTGAAGAATCTCTCTCTGCCACATCCCCCACCAGGATCGAAATTCCATGCCTGAGACACAGCAGAATCCTCAACACTTTCCACTTCTAGTTCTACCAGGGTGGATCAGGGTGGTATTTCCCCCTCTATGTATCAGGAAGGGGCCTTAGATTTTCAGAGTTCTCAGAGTTGAGATAATAAAAATAAAAAATCCCTTCTCCAGCTGATTTTAACAACCCCTCATAACATGACTTTGTTTCCCTATTTTAAAGGCTCTATCTCTTTAAAACTGTGTCTCCTCCGTCTCTAACCTATTTTGAGAAGAAAAGAAAGAGTGAGGGAGAAGAGAATGAGTCAGATCAAAGGTTACTTTCTCCTTGGAAATTTTTCCAATCATGCACCCTCCTTTCTCTGGGGTGAATTCACTTAAAAAAAAACAAACATTATTAAGTTCAGGGGTACATGTGCAGGTTTGTTACATAGGTAAACTTGTGTCATGGGGGTTTGTTGTTCAGATTATTTCATCACCCAGGTATTCAGCCTAGTACCCATTAGTTATTTTTCCTGATCCTCTCCTTCCTCCCACCCTCCACTCTCTGACAGGCCCCAGTGTTGTCCGCTCTTCTATGTGTCCATGTGTTCTCATCATTTAGGTCCCACTTATAAGAAGAACATATGGTATTTGGGGATTTTATTTCTGTATTAGTTTGCTGAGAATAATAGCCTCCGGCTCCATCCATGTCCCTGCAAAGGACATGATCTCACGCTTTCTTATGGCTGCATAGTATTCCATGGTGTATATGTACCACATCAGTCTATCACTGATGGGCATTTAGGTTGATTCCATGTCTTTGCTGTTGAATTAATTGTCTTTTGACTGTACTTCCACCTGAATGTCTCCGTTATCGCATTTAGCAGGTTGTATTCTAGTAGTTGACGTTCTTGTCTGTTTCTTTGCCAGACTGCATGCTTCTCAGGTGCAGGAAAATTCATTGCCCTTCTGCCTGTCTCTAGTCTTGCAATAGATACTGCAGATTTGAACTCTGTGCAGCTGTGCCAGGCTCATTGGGATACATTTTAAGTGTTTTCATGAGATATTTCCAAACTATTAAAAAATATGGTCAGTGTTAAAAGAGCACTTTTAAAACTTTTTATAATACATGTGCATTACAAAATTTAGAAAATATTGAGCCATTTTGAGGAGAAAGTTCAACTTTTGTAACAGTACTACCTAAATATAATTAAGGTAGTTAATTATATTGTTTCATTTTCTTTGTGTTTTTTAGTGTGATTTAGAATTTGTCTGAATTGAAACATAGGAATACATATACTTTTCCACCTAATGCTACATTAAAACACTTGCATGTTAATTTAATCACATGTAAATTCTTCAAAAATTATTTAATTATTTTTCTATTATTCAAAGTTAGGTTGTATCCAAGATTTGTTTTTCTGTATAACCTAGTACGAAATTCTTTCAATATACATCTTCATTCTTGTTTCTGCCTATTTCCTTTGGGTTAAATTGCAATATATTTGTTAATTTTTGTTCATGTTGTCTAATTATTTTCCAGAGAGTTTATACCAGTTTATCTTCCCACCAGATGTGTGTGAGCGATTCTTCTCAATACACTCACGGCAGCACTAAATATTTTCTTTAAAAAGGGACAACTTAGAAAACATAGTATTGTCTGTTTTAATTGGTATTTCTATTTATTAATAACTGGAATATTTTATTTCATATCTTAATAATTTATATGCCATCTTCTGTGAATTTTCTATTCATATCTATTTTCAGTCTAAGTTTTAGTGTCTCCATTATGAGTTTGAGTGAGTTTTTAATATAGAAAATATTATTAAATATCTGTCAGTGTGGATATAAATGATATTCTCAGTTTGAATTGTCTTACAATCTTATGCTGAGGCTTTGCTCTTCAGAGATCTTCAAATTGTACATAGGTAGTTTAGAATTTCCTAATGAGGAATATAATTTTTTCCCCCAGTTTAGAAAGCTCTTATTTATTCTGAGATCAGTTAAATAGTTGTCAATTTACATTTGGTTTCTGCTTTTATTTTTAAATTAAATTTATTTTCGTGAATGGCATTTTAAAATTGCAATCCAACTTAATCTGTTCCTAGAAGTATAATTTCCTCAGAACATTTGGATAATTCATCTGCATGCATTAGTTTGTAATGATTCATTCATATATATAGATATATATATATATAATGGTTTCATTAAGTTTTTGGTCTCTGTTGTTCTGTTGATTTGTCTGTCCATTCTTGAAACAATATTTACAAACATTTTATGGGTGTTTGAAAAGAAGACATATTCTTTGTTGATGCAAGACATACATATATATGCATCTATACATTCAATATTTGTTTCAGGTCAACCCAAACACTTTTAGAAGTCAGGACATTGACATGAAAGTGCTCAACAGCCAGATATAATTCAATAAAGAGAGGTGTCAATGAAGTAAGAGGAAGAGCACATATTTGGCCTAAAGACACAAATTCAAAAATTTTTTTAAAAATGATTATACGAGCCGGGCATGGTGGCTCATGCTTGTAATTTCAGCACTTTGGGAGGCCGAGGTGGGTGGATCACGAGGTCAGGAGTTTGAGACCAGCCTGACCAACATGGTGAAACCCCGTCTCTACTAAAAATACAAAAATTAGCCAGGCGTGGTGGTGGGTGTCTGTAATCCCAGCTACTTAGGAGGCTGAGGCAGGAGAATTACTTGAACCCAGGGACCGGAGGTTGCAGTGAGCAGAGATCGCACCACTGCACTCCAGCCTGGGCAACAGAATGAGACTCCTTCTCAAAAAAAAAAAAAAAAAAAAAAAAGGATTATATGGCTATACCTCCTCACCCTTAGCTGTGTTTACTGAGTGAATTTGGCCTATTACTTCTTCATTTGGATCCTCCAATATGCCTACTTATATTGGAGGTGTGGTGGTTATTTAAAACAAAATAAAACAATTGTTAACTCCTTTAGTTTTCTGAGAGAGGGCAAGAATGATGTTATTCATTTTATTGGGAAAAGAGATTGGTGTAGGAGGAGAGAAGAAAGGCTGAACTTTCAAAGTTTCTATCAGTTATTCTATGTTCAACTCAAAATGTTGGGCCATTTGCTTATCAAAACATATTATCCAGACTTTGGACTTGTAGAGAACTAATGCGGTGCAAATAAATAGTGAGGTTTGAGAGTGGCAATTTGAGTGGAGGGAGAGGTTAGAGACCTTGTCTTTGTTGAGAAGTAAAATGATGAAAAGTAAAGTTTGCAATAGTATGTATTTAAGTTTAAATAATATTTTAAAAATAAGTAGCCTGCAATTTGAGGGAAACAATTTTTGAGTTAAAATAATAAGAAAAAAAACCTTACAGGACTGTAAGTACATGGAAAGTGAACAAAAAAAGATAAACCAGTTAGTACCAACTTGTGTTTATTGTAGAAAACAAATGTTTGGTTCTTTGCATTACTGTAGCAGTATATAATATCTTTTGCACAGACTTGGGAGTAAATCAACTAACATTGGATTTATCATCAAGGAATGATTGCATAAGTGACAGATGAGAGCTAGCCTAAGGCACCAAACCACTTATCATATGCTACGGTTTGAATGATGGCGTCCTTCCCCAAATTCATGTTGAAACTTAATTCCCATGGTAGTATTAAAAGGTGGAACCTGTGGGTTGGTGATTAAGTCATGAGGTCTCTGCCCTCATGAATGTGATTAGGTGCTCTTATAAAAGGGGGTGAGTTTGGCCCTTTTCACCCTTTTGCTTTTGGCCATGTGAGGACCAACAAGGAGGACTTCCCCAGATTCCGAACGTCAGTGCTTTGATCTTGAACTTACATCCTCCAAAACTCTGAGAAGCACATTTCTATCTTTTTATAAATTACCCAGTCTCAGGTATTTTGTTATAGCAGCACACATGAACTAAGACACCGCAATGACCATTATACAAAGACATGCCAATGAAAGGATCTGGAAGTACTGGCTTGATCTGCCTTGCCAGAGAGCTGAGCCCCAGGCTAGGGTGAAGCACTCACAGGTACCCTTGGCAAGAGATTACCTCTTGCAGTGCCTTTCACAGGAGATGTCACCATCAACAGACTGTCAGTATTAGCTAGAAGAGCAGCATAAGCCAGCATCAACCCATGGGGAGCCATGTCACATTAGATTTCCCTGAAGGAACACTGACAGGGAACTGGGAGGAGAGAAGAAAAGAAACAAAGGAAGCAAGTTTTGTTTGAGTTTCTGTTTTGGGTAAATCCAAATAAGCTGTGTCTTTAAAGAAGTGGATCTCAACTGTGTGGAATATAAACATGAAATTTTTTGTGTTTCTCTAATCACTGCTTTCAATATTTATCAAATCCTCTATTTCTTTCTTTTAAGGACCTTGCAGACGGATTTAGGATCTTTGAACACTCTTAGATTTAAAAACTCAACGCAATCAAGTTTAAAGTTCCCCTCTCATTCTTGATCTAAAGCTTTCCCATATGAAGTCACGACTTAATGCCATGTTTCAAGGGTTTTTGAGTAGGGAGATTAACTTGGCCTATTCTTGTGCTCCCTTACCTTTACCCCTCATCCAGACTCTAACTTCTGTGTTTGGGGACAACAGGAAGAAAGAAAGTGCCAGAATGCCAATCTGCTTTACCCAGGGGTAGTTGTGCTTCTTCCTTTGTTGGCTCATGCAGGTTTATGTTGCTCTTCTGCTAATAATCTTGACAGGCTTCTCCTGATGGCATCTTCGTGTGCAGGCATTTAAAGAATTGTTCTTATGGAAGGTGTATGTGAGTTTTTTGCCCTGTCCTGTGAGAATTTCCTATGGCTCAGTTTTGTTGCAAGGAGCATCTTCTTTGGCACAAGTGCTTGTAATTCATTCCACTCAGCTCCTATCCACAGTGGTGGATCCTACAGCCTCCCCCTGCTGGAGCCCCTTTGCCTGGAGGATAGTCTCTTGGATGAGGAATTGGCAAAAAGGACTCGAGACTAGCTCCTTTTCTGGTGTCCTTGGACCTATAAGAAACTCACACACTCTTACCATCGCATATGTTAACTTAGCTGCTGTGCTGTCTTCCTCTTTCTTAGTCTGACGTCTTCTCTCTTTAATTCACAGGGAATGGTCAGCAAGTCCTAGGAGATAGATAGTATAGTCTTTCTCCAAATGCAAGGTAGTCGCTCATCTTGAAGGCAGTAAGAAATTCTATTCAGTAATCGTCAAATCCCATTCAGTAATCGTCAAATCCCTTCCTGCCACCTTGGCTTAAGGGCTGGGTAGTACCTTTTTTCCATGAAAACTATAGTCCACACAAACCCAGTGACTATAGCAACCCTTTCCTGTCTCCCTCCAGTCTTCTCCTTATATAGCTGGTTGGGGTGGACATGGATGGGGACAGGCTGGGGGTTACTTTTCACTAGATCGTGTGAGAGATATTAATCCCTAGTGCCTCACTTTAGAATGTGGTATAATAGGCGGGGCATGATGGCTCACACCTATAATCCAAGCACTTTGGGAGGCCAAGGTGGGCGGATCATCTGAGGTCAGGAGTTCAAGACTAGCTTGGCCAACATGGTGAAACCCCGTCTCTACTAAAAATACAAAAATTAGCTGGGTGTGGCGGCAGGTGTCTGTAATCCCAGCTACTTGGGAGGCTGAGGCAGGAGAATGGCTTGAACTTGGGAGGCAGAGGTTGTAGTGAGCTGAGATCGTGCCGTTGCACTCCAGCTCTTGTTGTTGGGCAACAAGAGCGAAACTCCATCTCAGAAAACAACAACAACAACAACAACAAAAGAATGTGGTATAATAGTGTTTCTTTGTCCTCAGGACTGAACTCTGGTCAGTTCAGTGTAATTGATGATTTTAAGTTACTAAATTATACAGTTTCATATCCATGTTGCCTCAAGTGTTTTAATCAATGTTGTTGCATGGACTAGAATAGGCAGAGTGTCATGTTCCTGTGGTCTGTGTGGATCCAAGTGATGGAGTCATCTTTGCTTAGAGTCCTCTCCCTCTTCTTATCACTGCCTTGGAGGGTTTAGCTGGCTCATGTGGGAGGAACATGAGTCAACAGACTTGAATTTCATTTGCACATTAAACACAGTTTTCTTAAGATTTAGGCAGTGTTGTGCTGGTAAGCAGGCTCCTCAAACAAACATCTCACTAAAAACCACAAAGAAACCCTCAATCCCAAACCAAGCCAAAACAAAAAATCACCGAAATTTGGAGTGTTTGCCAGCTTCTATGTTGTAAATACTTTCACTCTGAGGATTTCAAACAACTGATGTGAAGTCACTGCATGGAGAGTAGGGAAGAGATCTTATAATCCACTCTTATGAACAACTATGAGCTGGCTGCAGTGCACTGTTGAGTATATGTTTATTTTGCATGACTCTATGGAGTCTGAGGGGAATTATGGTGATATTATAGCCCCCCGACATGTTTCACTCATGCTGTTTGTTGGAGTTATCTCTAATATTTAAAAAAATAAGCAAAATTTATTTTCTGAGATGATGCAGAATGGGGTAGACCTGAAAACAGATAAACAGGAAAATGTTAAGACAGAATTCATAAGGCAAGCAGGAACCAGGTAACAAGGCAAGAAGCTAGATTTACCAGGAATTTGAGTGAGAAATTTGTGGCAGTGTGGTAGCCAAAGCCTAAAGACTTCTAAGAACAGTCTGGGTATGTTTATAAGCAGTTTGCTTGTCAGCGCTGTAATCCCACTCCTCTGCCCCAAACTTTCAGTTAACTTGACTATAAACAAAAAAGGCCTTTTTGAGCTGTTGTTAGATAGATGAAGAAAAAGGTCTGTGTCCTGCATCTGGGTCTATGCAGAATGTATAAACGGGAATGAGACAGGAGGCAAGAGCTAATGAGATTCGGAGGGCAGGGACGAGGCCAGAGGGAATCTCAAGAATGAAAGACATGGAGATTCCCAGAACTTTTGGGGAGGCCATTGAACCTTTGCCAGACAAGTAATGGGGGCAGTTGCCAATTTTATTTTTGACAGAAAGATGACCTTAGCTGCCATCTGGATGTTATTTATTCTACTGTTAAAAATAATTATAGTCTTATTTTTGTTTGATTTGCCAAAGGTTGAGATCTACTACTATAATTGTGTTTCTGCCATTTACACATATACTTAACAGTTTTGCTTTATAAAAATTTATGCTATACTACTTGAGGCATCCAAATTCATGGCTATTAGACCTTTTTTTTTGTGGATTATCAAGGTAAAATCTCTCTTTGCTCACCCAAGAATGTGGTGTGCTTTGTAATTGTTTAGATCTTATTTTGTATCTCCCAGGCAATTTGAAAGTATTTCTTAGTAGATATTACATATTTTTTTTCCTTAAACTTATTCTTACGTGTGACAGAGACCGCTAGTTGTCTCCCAGTATCATTTCCCCTTTTCTTTCTCGATAGTGGAAGCTCTGAATTTTAGCTGGCGTATGACCACTCAGAACAAGGGCTACATTTCACAGCCTCTCTTGCAGTTAAGCCTGGCCATATGACTGAATTTTAGACAGTGGAATATGAGTGGAGGTGGTATGAACAATTTTGAGGACTGTTTTCCAAGCAAGGGGCATGCTCTTCTCTTTCTTCTTTCTTGTAGTAAGAATGGGACACCAGGGCCAGAGCAGAAAGCTGGAGGGAGCCTGGGACCCTTGGGATATGTAAAACAGCTATTCCAGTCTTGGATTGGACCATGGGACATTTCGCATTAAACAATAACCACTGTGTGACTAAGTCACTGTTTATTTGTTGTTATTGTTGTTGTTGTATGAAGCTGGATCTAATGCTAAATTACATACTAAGTATTTTTTAAAAATCTCTTTTATTGGTGTTGTAAATGAAGTATTTTTCCCCTTTATATCTTCCAGCTGGCTATTATTGCTATGTATGAAATGTGTTGTTAGGCAATTTTGTCATTGTGAGAATGTCACAGGGTACTTACACACACCTGGATGGTATAGTCTACTATACACTTGGGCTACATAGTATAGCCTATTCCTCCTAGGCTATAAACCTAGACAGCGTGTTACTGTACTAAATATAGGCAATTAATTATAACACAGTGGTATTTGAGAGCCTAAACATAAAAAAATGGTTTAGTAAAAGTATGGTATAAAAGATTAAAAATGGTATACCTGGAGAGGTTACTTACCATGAATGGAGCTTGCAGGAATGCAAGTTATTGCAGGTGAGTCAGTGAGTGAGTGGTGAGGGAATGTGAAGGCCTAGGGCATTACTGTACACTACTGTAGACTTTATCAACCCTGGGGCATTACTGTATACTACTGTAGACTTTATCAACACTGGGGTGTTACTGTATACTACTGTAGACTTTACCAACACTGTGCCCTTCGGCTATACTAAATCTGTAAAAAATACTCTTCTTTCTTCAATAATAAATTAACCCTAGCTTACTTAACTTTTTAACTTTATAAACTTTTCTTTTTTCAATGTTTTGATTCCTTTGTAATAAGACTTAAAACACAAACACAGGTACAGCTGAACAAAAAATATTTTCCTGCTTTATATAATTTTCTATAAACTTTTTTTGTATTTAAAAATGTTTACTTTTATTTTTACTTTTTACTTTTTAAGCTCTTTCGTTGATAACCAAGACAAAAATACATACACTAGCCTAGGCCTATGCAGGGTCAGGATCATCAATATCACCGTCTCCACCTCCACATCTTGTCCCACTGGAAGGTCTTCAGGTGCAATAACACACACGGAGCTGTCATCTCCTATGGTAACAATGCCTTCTTCTGGATACCTCCTAAAGGACCTGCCTGTTTTACAGTTAAATTTCTTTTTAATAAGTAGAAAGAGTATACTCTAAAATAATGATAAAGGTATAGTAAATATATAAACCAGTAACATTGTTGCTTATTATCAAGAATTATATACTGTTGATAATTATATGTGTTATACTTTTATACAACTGGTAGTACAATAGGTTTGTTTATACCAGCATCACCACAGACACATGAGTAATACGTTGTGCTGTGACGTTAGGACAGCTATGATATCACCAGGCAAAAGGAATTTTTCAGCTACATTATATTTTGGGAAGTCCATCGTTGACTGAAGCATCATTATGGGGTGCATGATTGTACTTCAATAACAAAAAAGTAAAGAAAGAAGAGTTCTTACATATTGGGAGAGCCATCAACTGTCTGGTGATCTAATGAGGCCAAAGCACCGTTGTAGGAGTAGCTGAATAAGCAAGCCGGAAGGAGAAGCAGTTATGGTGAGAAAGCAGGATACGTAAGTGTTTTTGGAGGTGGAGCCTTTGTGGTTGTAACTAAGACTAAGGTATAAATCTAGTTGTGGGTAGTTGAGTTGCATGTGGAAGCAAAGGTGACTTGGAACCAGCAGGCTAAGGAACTGAGAAAGGTGGGTTAGTGATGGGGCACTGAAGTCCTTCCGACAGATGGCAGGGTTTAACATGGAGAGGAAGATTGTGGGCCAGATGGCAAAGGCTGTGATTACTGTAACAGGAAAGCAGTGGAGAGTGTGGTAAAATCGCATGCGTCTCTCAGAGTGATTTTTATGTGACAGAGTAAGGAGTAATAATGGTCTGGAGCAAAGATACAGTCCTAAGAGCTCTGAATCCATGAAGAGACGATGAATAGATAACATTTTTCTTCTTGTATTTTTTCAGGTAGGAAATTATTTTTTATAAGTTAGATTTTTTTTTGTTAGACTTTACAGTTGATAAGTTAGATTAACCTTATCATTTATAGAAATTTCTTCAAAATTGTGGCAATATCATTTCTATCATATAAACACATTTCAAATGGGAAGTTGTGAGAGGATAATTCATGGAGCTGCCAACTCACTGCCATTTCAAATGGCAAGTTTAGGTAAAATCTTTATATCAGTACATTATATAAATGTCAATAGCATGCCATTTTTAGTTTGTGCGAATGTAAGATTTTATAATATTCTCCTTCAGTATTAATGACTTGAGAGAAAGTGATGCTAATTTAATTAGACAAATTAATTATAAAACTCCAAAACCGGCCGGGCGCGGTGGCTCACGCCTGTAATCCCAGCACTTTGGGAGGCCGAGGCGGGCGGATCACGAGGTCAGGAGATCAAGACCATCCTGGCTAACACGGTGAAATCCCGTCTCTACTAAAAATACGAAAAAAAATTAGCTGGGCGTGATGGCAGGCACCTGTAGTCCCAGCTACTCGGGATGCTGAGGCAGGAGAATGGCGTGAACCCGGGGGCGGAGCTTGCAGTGAGGGGAGATCGTGCCGCTGCACTCCAGCCTGGGCGACAGCGTGAGACTCAGCCTCAAAAAAAAAAAAAAAAAAAAAAAAAAAAAAAAAAAAAAATTCCAAAGCCAGTTTTTAGTTTTTATTTTTATTTTATTTTATTTTATTTTATTTTTTGAGATGAAGTCTTGCTCTTGTCACCTAGGCTGGAGTGCAATGGCATGATCTCAGCTCACTGTAACCTCTGCTTCCCGAATTCAAGCGATTCTCCTGCCTCAGCCTCCTCCGTAGCTGAGATTACAGGCCAGCGCCACCACCCTGGCTAATTTTTGTATTTTTAGTAGAGATGGGTTTTCGCCATGTTGGCCAGGCTGGTCTGGAACTCCTGACCTCGTGATCCACCTGCTTCAGCCTCCCAAAGTGCTGGGATTACAGGCATGAGCCACCTGCACCCGGACACCAGTTTTTAATAAAAAGACAAATCTGGTTATTCAAAATGACTAATGTGTCAATTTCAGTGCTAGTTTAAGAGTGAAATTATTAGCCTTGCAAAGCTTTCCATCACAGCTGTTTTCCTTTATTTGATTCTATTGTTGCCTGTTAGGCCTTAAAAAAACAAGGAACAGAAAATTCTAAGACAGATGGCAACCATGTATTTTATAGTTTATTTTAAAAGTACAACCCACAACATCTGACATAATCTGGAACCAGTGTTCAGAAAATAATTTTGACTTGATGTTTAGTGTAGACCCAGTTGGAAATGATAATGGTATAAATGGAGTCTAGACAAAGACTAAGGCGAGCATTGTGCTTTTGTGGCTGCATTTGAAGAGTTTCCTAAGGTTTTATTTTACTTTTTAGTTAAGTTCTTCCTTTGTATCGACACTCTATTATGTTTCAACTTAGTCTTTGTGCTTGCATTTGTTTTCTTTCCATCAGACATCTACACTTGCCCCCATTTCTCATGAGATCATACTTTATTTTATAGGTCTAGCAATACTGCAAGGTCAAGATTCCTGTTATTTCCAAATAAGATATAATGTATTAAAATTTGACATATGTACCTTCTTAAGATAATCAGCAAATATATTAAGATATTTAAATACCTACCTGCTTCAAAGGTTAAATATTAATAAAATGCATGTTTTTACTAGAATTATCATGAGAAATTCAGATATATCCAGACATTCCATAGACTATCATTTTGATATTTTGAGGTTTAAAGCTTTCTATTGATGTTCTAGAAAATGTGGAGATCTTGCACATAAAAGAAGGGCTGAGTTGCTCATTATTCTTAGAAAAAGTAGCAATACTAAAAGGAAGAAATTCAGTTAGAATTTCAGCAAATATGTATGTGTGTTAAATTAACATTGTTCACCTAGCAAATATATATATCACATATTATGTGTATATGTTTTCATATTTTAAATTGTTTTTAGAGAATATGTATTGAATTTTTATTATATTTCAGTTACTACTTAGGCATCAGATGTTGACAAAGCAGACAAAATTCCATATAAGTGAGAGAGATAATAATTTCAAAATAATTTCAAAATAAATGTAAAAATAACTTAATTTTAGAAAAAGATAAAATTCAGGTGAAGACAGACAATAAGCAAATAAATAGATGTCTAAATAGTGTAATTTTAGAAAATCACAAATACTGAGCCAAAGAAATAGTATAGTAATAAAACAGAGGATGACTAATAGGGAGGGTTAGGAACACATTAGATACATTATTTCTTCATTTCAAAATTATAAAATGAAATCTGTGATATTTCCTGCATAAAATTTTAAACTTTAAAGATCTTTTGTCTCTGTGATTGATATAAAAGTACAAGTCCCTTTCATTTTTTCTCTTCTAATTATTATTATTTGTAGTCCTTACCTAGAATTTTACATTTGCAACTTATACACTAATTTTTTTTCTTATGTACCCATCTTGAATTGCTTGGTAGGGGACAGCCAAATCCATATTCACCATTTGATGCATGAGAGGGTATATTAGTCTGTTCTCACGCTGCTAATGGAGACATACCCGAGACTGAGTAATTTACAAAAGAAAGGGGTTTAATTGACTTGCAGTCCCACATTGGTGGGGAGGCCTCACAATCGTGGCGGAAGGTGAAGGAGGAGCAAAGTCATGTCTTACATGACGGCAGGCAACAGAGTGTGTGCAGGGGAACTGCCCTTTATAAAACCATCAGATCTTGTGAGACTTATTCACTGTCATGAGAACAGCATAGGAAAGACCCACCGCCATGATTTAATTACCTCCCACCAGGTCCTTTCCATGACATGTGGAAATTACGGCAGCTACAATTCAAGTTGAGATTTGGGTGGGGACACAGCCAAATCACATCAAATGGTGTAAAGGAAATATAACTAACGTTGAATTTTCAGGTATGTAGAAAACAGTATGGTATATAGACCTGTATGAGATTTGCATTTTAAATTCCCCCTTTTATTTATAAATTTTCATTAAAACTACTTTGGTCTCAGTAGCCTCATCAGCAAAATAAAGACAGAAGACTTTCTAATTTGAAGAATGATTGTTGTATAGTAAAATCAATTCAGGAAGTTCTAGTAATTTTGATTCTGTGAATCAAAATTAATAATTCGTGCTGTAGATAATAATACCTTCTGTGTTGAGATTTCAAAATTTGCAAGTACCACTGTAGCAAATACTCCTTTTTTTTTTTTTTTTGGTCTGGAAGAATTATTGAATTACTTTAATGAAATTTTTTCTTGTTTCTTTATAGATAACATAGTGAACTTGTTTGTGTCTTGTTTCTAAACTACCGTCAGATTTATTTTTTCACTCTTGCTATTTCCAAACTTTTATTTTCTGGCAAAGAACCATAACCTTCAGCTTTCTTTACTTTTTAAATTAGTACTAGCCTTTTTTTTTTTTTTTTTTTTTCTGCTGAGAGGAGCTGCATTTCCCAAAGAAATAAACTGCTCTAGTGACACTATAAGCAAAATAAATGAAGAGGAAAAAGGACAAGATGGTCTCCTCTTAGTGATTCCATATTTCTTCCAGTGACCCTCCTTCACAATGCTCACAAACCGTCCACTGATGGCTTTTTTCACAAACTTTGCCAGGATCAATACTAAGCTTGGTAGCCATCAATTTGTGTTTCTTCTGTTTTTTTTTTAATATATTTTTTTTCAGATAAGGCATTTCTTCATCTCTAGCGTTCACTGATAGAGGTATTACAGTCTTATTTGCAAGTTATTTAAGTGTCCTGGGTTGTAATACATTGGGGTCAAGAGCCTAGGAAACAACTAGTCCAGCCAAGTACTTCCTGTTGCAGGGTCACCTTCATTGTTGAAAGTGGGCATATTCCACAGAACAGGGATATGTTTATCCTCTGAGTGTTGTGGTTGTTCTAAGCTAAATTCATCATTCTCTTAGGCTTACATCCCATACATGTGTTCAATCGAATTGAAAATAGCTCTTCTATTGCAGGAGAAAAAAGTGTGAATACAATTGTATTTTAACCATCCTCTAGGCTGTGATCTTTGCTAATGTCAATTGCTATGGAACCCAAAGACCTGGAAACCAAGTAGTACAGAAATGATATCTACTAATTCTACATTCATGAAGCTTCTTTTGTTTACCATCTTAGTGAATACACTAAGGAGTATAACTGAAGGACACTTCTGAGCTGAGGCAGCTCTGAACTATAAATGTGATCTTCTGCAAAACCTTTGATAACCCCATCCTACCTCAAATTCATGGCCTAATGGAGTTTATAATTCAGCACAATCCACAAAGTTACTATTTTTTTACTTTGAAAGGTTGTGTTGTGGAAAATATGATGCAAACCCCCTGTTTGTTAATCTCTTGTATTACCACATAGGACAGAATATAGCTTGCTTGTTTAGTACCTTTTCATAGGGTTATCATTTTTCTAATCTTTTAGTAAAGTTAATTAATTCAATTTACCACACTAATATAAATAAATCAAGAATCTGTCCACCACCAAGGGGGAGGACATTAATAAATTTTTTATGATTAAAATTACCATCAGTGAAGTAAAGTCATCTCTCTCTTTACCAAAATGCCATTGCTTCCATCCTCTCCTTGAGGTAATGCAGTGGCTTTTTGCAATGATTGATTTGGGCCATTAATGACAAGCCCAAGTAGGTTTTAGTTCATCCATCTTCCTTTAGCCCAGACAAAAATGCTACTACAAATAAACATCATGTCTGAGTGATTTTTGACAGAAAGAACAACAGAAAGCCTCCTGGCCTATTATATATTTGTCCCTTCCTCTGTGATAGAGCTCCAAGAAAGGCCTCTGAGCCCATGAATTTGGAATGTCCTAAAAACGTAACTGTGAGATAATTTTTGGGGGTTGCTAACTTGACACTTGGTAATGTTGGTGTAGTTTTAGGAGTGCCTAGGGCTATCTTGGGTATTAGCAAAGAATGGCATAGAAACACAAACCTTAAATACAAACAGTACACACAGGTGCCTGAGTGTATTTCTGCAAGATGTCCTTGCATGTTGACTTGCAAAATGACAAAAATCAGAAAAATTTTGCTGAAGGGATAATACATTTCTGATCACAGTGCTGTTTTCAAGTCTTCCTCATCCTGGCTATGATTCTTGAAGAAAACTATTGACAAATACATGATAAACACATCTGACAGAAACAACTTAAGCATGTCTTGAAAACAAGCCTGTATGACAGATGCACCTGAATGTGTGTTCCAAGCCAGGGAGTCTGGAAGTGACCAACCTGGCAATACATTCCTTTTCTGTGAGGAACGTCTGAGCCCCGACTCATCCTGTGGAATACTGGTCATACAGGACATGAAGGCCTTGAATTTAGTGTTGAATGAAGGTTGTCAGGTGGAGGTCGATAGGGAAAAGGTGCTCAGTGAAAATGTTATATAAACTGCATGCCTTTGCAAGTGGTTGTGGCTCTCCTGTTCAGCCTGCTGCCACTGGACTCTCTCCCCTGTATGTAAGACACCAGCAAAACCCACGTCTTGTGCACTGGCTCTGGGTCTCTTATTCGGCCTCTTGAACCTGGTACCATACTCATTGGAGTTGATAGGGGTTTAACAGGACAGGAAGATGTAATTTTTTTTAGTTTATATTTTAAAGAAGATGTGGCTTTAAGTGGCAGCTGAGTTGGCATTAGATTCACAGTCAGATTCTCCTGACCACACTGCACTGAACGCTCCATGTTCCTGCTTTTCCTTTAATTATCTTGGTGATTCTGTTCTTGTCTCTGCAGGAAGGTATTAATTATCCCCTACTAGTAATTTCTGAGCTTCTGAAAGCAAAAACACTCGAAGCAGATTTTGGAGTAATTTGAGAAACTCCCTCATGAGAGTGGAAATCCAGTGACTTTATTAGCAGGACTAAAATTATTAGAACAATTCTGTGCAATCTGCTGTACTTCTGTGAGGTAAACATTTTTTCCTCCTAATCCTCTTATTCTTATTGTATAAAGGAATAACAATTTTTCTTTTTAAGTTGAATCAATTTGCTCTTAGTCATATAAAGTTGGAACTAAAGTTGAAGTCTGGCTAGAAATTGCAAGATGTTTCTAACCTGTGAAAAGTCAACGGTGACACTCTTGGTACATTTGAATGTCATGAAACTACTACAAAGAAAGACTGGTTTCTGGATTCATTTTTGGTGCAACATTTCTCAAGCTCTTTCTCTGCTATCACTCCCTGCCTGCATTTTCTGAAGTTTCCAAAAAGAGGCCACTCCTAAGAAGTATGAGTCTTGAATTGCTTGTCATAGAATATAGCATCCTGGCCGGGCGCGGTGGCTCACGCCTGTAATCCCAGCACTTTGGGAGGCCGAGGCGGGCGGATCACAAGGTCAGGAGATCGAGACCACGGTGAAACCCCGTCTCTACTAAAAATACAAAAAATTAGCCCGGCGCGGTTGTGGGCACCTGTAGTCCCAGCTACTCGGGAGGCTGAGGCAGGAGAATGGCGTGAACCCGGGAGGCGGAGCTTGCAGTGAGCCGAGATTGCGCCACTGCACTCCAGCCTGGGCGACAGAGCCAGACTCCGTCTCAAAAAAAAAAAAAAAAAAAAAAAAAAAAAAAAAAAAAAAGAATATAGCATCCTGCTGATATAGATAAGGGCTTTGAAAAGGGAGTAAATAATTATTATTAAAAATCCCAAAGGAAAAAAAATCAGTTCTGAACTGTCATACATTAAGTATATACTGACAAGCAATGCAGCTATCTTATAAATTACATAAATATAAGACTATTATATTACCTTTAATTCAGGCTTTTACTTCCCCCACTTAAAAGAATCAGTCTGAGGAAATGGAATCACTATTTATTAAAATCTTTATTAATTGATTCTTAGAAGGGTGATTGACCACTAAAGTTCTCCTATCTTGTCTCTTCCTGAGAAAACGGATAGGAAATTTTACAAAGAACAGGCTATATAGTCATTAAAATCGTTTCTCCAGCCAGGGCAAGAAAACTTTCCTGTCTCCCAACCTTCAGTTTTTCCTTGTAGAGTAATTGGCATCCACTGTCATTGTTCTAGCTTGATCCCTCCCTGTGTTTTCTGTGGACTTTCATAAGAATATTCTAAATGACTCACTGACTTCAGTTTACCTTCATTTCACTTCATGCCATTCTGCCAGAATGTCTCCCTAAAGGATAACTCCAACCAGGTCACTCTGTTGCTCAATATCTATTATCCAGCCAATCTAAGGCAAACATCGTAAGCTGACTCACAGAGCCTTCTATGATCCAGGCCTATCAGATTGTGATAAATGGTTAATTGCCTTTTCAAGTATATGACATTTCTACCTAAATATTGGAAATTGTTCAGCTACAATCATATCGCTTACTTCCACAGTGTATTATTTCACTAGATCAGTTATGTCTTTCTGTGATATATATACTGGTAAATGTAAATAAAAGTCATTATTTAACTTTTTCAAAATATACCAAAACCTTGGCATGAAACTGCATCAACTAGATTCTGGCACAGTTGATCCATATGGCCAGCAATTCTACTCCATAGGTATGTGTCTGACAAAGTCGAACACTTATACCAACCAAAAGAGATGTATAAGAATATTCGAAGCAGTGTTATTTGTAATACTTTAATGCCAAGGTAATTTCACAGCTACTGATAGAATTCATAGATCCTAAGTTGCTCATAAAAGTAATTGTCTTTCAATAGTAAATGTCTACTAATGGTAAAATAGAAATAAATATATCTTGATATATTTATAAAATGGATTACTATATAGTGATAAAAATGGCTAAATTATTGCACATGCAACAGCATGATTGCATTTTATAAGTATAGCATTGAGTGAAAGAAGCCAGAAATTTTTAAAAATATATGTTTTAATTTATATAAAGTTCAAAAATAGGAAGTAGTGGTAGAAGTTAAGATTGGTGGGTACATTTTGAGGTAGTGAGAGTAGTGATTGGCAGGTAGCAAGAAGGTTGCTTCTGGGTTGCTTGTGATAATTTTCTAATTTTTGTGCTGGGTGATGGTTGCATGGGTTTGTTCATTTTTTAATAAGTGATTGTACTGTTCATTTATATATACTTTTCTAAATCAAGATTGTTTTTTAAATCAAATGTTTCGTTAACATAAACTATTTATTGAAAATGTCCTGATTTCTATCTCTAGGAATCATGTTTTACCCAGAATGTCAAAGATAAACTAGAGTTTCAATCTTGCTATCTTAACAAGAGCAGAGGGAGAACAAAGAATAAAACAAGAAAATAAAGCTGACTAAATTAAAAGAACAGAGGTATGTCCTTAAGAGAAAACCTCCATCCTCAAAGACTTAAGAGAAAGTAGAGTGGAAAATAGGATATCAAAATGCAGTACAAATTGAAAACAGTGGGAATAAAAGAAACATATCCAGGATTAAGCTCTCTTAAAGAGGGGCCAAAAAAAATCACAAGAGGAGTATATATTTGAGTTGTTATTGATCAGAAACTATGACTTTTTCCCAGAGAAATTTATCAGAGGAATAGGATGAAGATCATGGAGAGCAAACTAGAATGACTTTCCAGATAGTAAGATCCAGGAGATTAATGTAAAATGGTCCCTTAAATCTGCCAACACATTTCCTAGACCCTGTATTTTCTGTAAATGATATGTCATAAGACTATATGGTTATCGATTTGGGAGAAGATAACTTGAAGGGCCAATGTAAGATTCTGAAAGAATATCCAAATGAGTTCAACAGTACGGCAGATGACTCTGCAGGCTGTGCCTTGTGGGAACATAACTAAAAATTGTGAAATTCAAGGGAATGTGCAACAGTGAAGAGGCTTATCAGTCAGCAACCTGGTAGAATAAGAATAGATGAAGTTGGACTAGATCTTGGTTGGATGAGAGAATGAGCCTGAATGAAATTATCTGACTCTGAAATGATGGTAGATAAAAATTATATGAACAACAGATGCTTTGGGAAGACAGTGATCATTGCTTTCATAATTGCTACAATATGGGATTTCACAAGATGAAATCTAAATTATTAAATTAGAAAAACACAATGTGTTCACCAGAATGCAAAGGAAGATAGGATAGAGGGCTCGTAAAACTAACAAGTAGCATTGGCCTTACTTGTAGAAGGCCAAAAAAGAGTCGACAAAGAAGTCAGAACTGTTATAAACTCAGCTGAAATGTATGGTAGTAGTATTTCAATGGTGGCTGCACATTAGAATCAGTTGGAGAAGTTAAAAAATATTGAGACCTGGGCCTCTCCACAAACCAATTTTGCTAGAATTTATGGTGATGGGGTCCTGGAAATAGCCTCGTTGCAGTGCTCCCCAGGTGATTCTAATGTCTATCAGGTGGAGAACCAATAGAGTAAGAGATCAGGAGAGAATAATAATTAAGGCTCTTCTTAGTGGCAAGTGAAAAACAGTTCATGCCTCACAAGGCACTAGGGGTCACAAACTTCAGAGGCATTAGTAAATATTCAGTAGAATCTTCAGATAAAGGTTCTTCTAAGGCTGCTTTTCCACTTGAAAAAAAAAAATAGATATATTGGAGATGGGTGGATGGATTGATTGGATATATGCCTATGGGTTTCACAGGCATATATGGGAAGCTGACCGGGGAAGCTGACAACACAGGCCCAGAGGGTAATTAAAAGGTTCTAAATAAGCTAGATTTGGGCAAAGGGTGAAGGCTCTTCAAATAAGGCATACTGTCTGGGTTTACTACCAATGTAACGTTCTATGCAAAAAGACAAGACTTTCCAATGCTACAATCTGAGAGAGGTGACAAAATCTTAAGAGATAATTTTCCCTTAGAAATAAACCCATTAGGTTGGTGCAAATGTAACTGTGGTTTATGCATTGTTGGAATTTGCTGTTTGATCCTGGAATACATTCTTAAATAAATGTGGTTATATTATACATCATTTTAATGGGCATTTCTCACTTTATTTATTTATTTTTTGCTAATGACTTATTACTTGCTGTTTATTTTAGACTATGGAAATGATGTTAGACAAAAAACAAATTCAAGCAATTTTCTTATTTGAGTTCAAAGTGGGTTGTAAGGCAGTGAAGACAACTGGCCACATCAACAACACATTTGGCCCAGGAACTGCTAACAAATGTACAGTGCAGTGGTGGTTCAAGAAGTTTTGCAATGGAGACAAGATCCTTGAAGATGAGGAGCATAGTGGCTGGCCATCAGAAGTCGACAAAGACCAGATGAAAGCAATTATCAAAGCTGATCCTCTTACAACTACTTAAGAAGTTGCCAAAGAACTCAATGTCGATCGTTTTACAGTAGTTCGGCATTTTGAAGCAAACAGGAAAGGTGAAACAGCTCAACTCATAAGTTGAGCGAAAATTAAAAAAAAATCATTATTTCAAAGTGTCATCTTCTCTTATTCTACACAACAATGAACCATTTCTTGATTGGTTTGTGATGTGTGACAAAAAGTGGATTTTACATGACCACTGGCGATGACCACCTCAGTGGCTGGACCGAGAAGATCCAAAGCACTTCCCAAACCCAAACTTGGTCACTGTTTGGTGGTCTGCTGCTGGTCCGATCCACTACAGCTTTCTGAATCCTGGTGAAATCATTATATCTGAGAAGTATGCTCAGCAAATCTATGAGGTGCACCGAATACCACAATGTCTGCAACCAGCACTGGTCAATAGAAAGGGCTCAGTTCTTCTCCACAGCAACGTGCTACCACATGTTACACAACCAATGCTTCAAAAGTTGAATGAATTGGGCTACAAAATTTCGCCTCATCCACCATATTCACATGCTCTCTTGCCAACTGACTACCACTTCTTCCAGCATCTCGACAATTTTTTTTTTGCAGGGAAAACACTTCCACAACCAGCAGGATGCAGAAAATGCTTTCCAAGAGTTTGTCAAATCCTCAAGCACAGATTTTTATGCTACAGGAATAAACAAACTTATTTCCCATTGGCAAAAATGTGTTGATTTTAATTGTTCCTATTGTGATTAATAACGATGCATTTGAGCCTAGTTATAATGATTTAAAATACATGGTCTAAAACCGCAATTACTTTTGCACCAACATAATAATTAGCCTCTATGAGCCAGGCATGGTGGCGCACGCTTGTAATCCCAGCTACTCTGGAGGCTGAGGCAGGAGAATTGCTTGAATTCAGGAAGCAGACATTGCAGGGAGCTGAGATCACGTCACTGAACTCCAGCCTGGGTGACGAGGGAGACTGCATCTCAAAGCAAAAACAAAAACATAATAATTAGCCTCTAAAAGGGAAGTTTCTTGCAACTGAAGTTAAGCTTGGGTTTTAATAACGGGCAGAATAGACTGCCATCTGGCTGTGGCTGAAACTAGGGAGCTTGGGGTATTGTAGATACAACAGCCTCTACTTGGGAAGAGTCCCTCAGTGGGTAGGTGGCCCAGTTTTTCTTAGAGCAAGAAAGTAAAATGAACACTCAGAGATGGAGTTGAGGATAGAGAAGTTGTTGCTGATAATAAACAGAAGTTTAAGAGGACACATAAGAAAATGCTATGTTTCTTAACAGATAAACCATTGGCAATTTAAGTGAGATCTTTTTTACAGTGCGGAAGCTCTCCAGGATAAGGAAGGACATTTAGTATCTCTGGTTTCTGCACCAAAATGCCAGTAGAACCACAAATGGGACCCACTGGGAGAATCAGTTAGGACTGAGGGCTTCAGTCAGATTAGAGGGTCTACATAGTTTAGAGGATAAGATCTGGGAATGAAAGCTGCCTAAGAACGTTGGGTGGCTTGCACTCCCAGTGATGGGATTACGTGAACTAGGGACATAGTGCATGTTGGCATTAGCTTTAATGGTCTTGCAGGAAGAGTAAATGGTCAGATCTAATGACATTCTACTTTGGTGGGTGGTTTCTTAGAAAATTTGCATTGTGGAAGCAGGGAGTTTTATGTGGTAGGAGAGAGGTTGTCTCATTGGGACCGTGTGTTAGTCCGTTCTTATGCTGCTATAAGGACATACCTGAGACTGGGTAATTTATAAAGGGAACAGGTTTAACTGTCTCACAGTTCCACAGGGCTGAGGAGCCCTCAGGAAATTTACAATTATGGTGGAAGGGGAAGCAAACAATGATAGGGGCAGCAATGAGAGGGAAAAGCCCCTTATAAAACCATGAGATCTCTTAAAAACTCACTATCAGGAGAACAACATGGAGGTAACAACCCCCACAATTTACCTCCCACTGGATCCCTCCCATGGCAACTGAAGATTATGGGAACTACAGTTCAAGATGAGATTTGGGTGGGCACATAGACAAACCATATCAGACCATGTGGCACTCTGAGTTCCCTATCCTTGTGTGGGCAGTGCTGAGGCAAGGGAACAAGATCTTATGTGGAACACTTGGAGCTTTATGGTTTCTCGGCCAAACAAGCCTTCTGCAGATGATTTCAAGGCTAAGAATATGCCTTAGATTCTGTATGAGGGAGTTGAAGCTAGTGGTACCAGGGGGAAATCTAAACCTTATTTCTTATACCAACCAATTAAGTAGAAAACTGTATGACTATACTCATGGCTGCCACAAAGACATTCGATAAAACCTAAACAATTATTTGTTATATAAAACTCTAACTGAAAGGAACAGAAGGACAAGTTTATTTATCTGCACCAGGAAGTGAGAAAATAAATGGTACAATGTTAAGCTATTTCCATAAAAATTAGAAAAATATTCTGGAATATCCACTTTTACCCCTGTAAAAACATTTTAGAGGTGTTAACTAACGCAATAAAAAATAAAACAATGTAAACATTGGATAGATTTGTATCTTTTAGATGACAAAAACCCAGAAGGATTTTCCTTAAAACTCCTAACTTTAAAATGAAAAATCGGAAGATCAGCTGAATTTTAAAAATCCAACTTGTAAAAATCTATAGAAATTCTTGAATTAGAAAAAAAAATAATTTAGGCTGGGAATGCTGACTCATGCCTATAATCCCAGCACTTTGTGAGGCCCAGGGAGAGGATCATTTGAGTTCAGGAGTTTGAGACCAGCCTGGGCAACATAGTAAGTCCCCATTTGTACAAAAATTTAAAAATTAGGCATGGTGGCATGTGCCTGTAGTCCCAGCTACTTGGGAGCCTGAGGTGGGAGGATCACTTGAGTCTTGTAAATTGAGACAGCAGTGAGCTGTGACTATATCACTGCACTCCAGCTTGGCTGACAGAATGAGACCCTGTCTCAGAAAAGAGAAAAAAGCTATTTAAAAATGGAAGCAGAAAAATATCTCATTTGAAGTAGTGATAAAATAAATTTGATAAGCAAGATATTTTCTTTACAAAAATAACAAATTATTGGAGGGCATTATAGAAAGTCTAAACAAACACGCAGGCATGATATCTTTCCCGGGGAAGAGACTTAATATTGTAAAAATATTAAATTTCATTAATATATTATGTCAATTAGTATTCTAGTGGAGTAGCATTTTTATTTATTGGATTGTGATAAAGTCAGATTTCATATTTAAGTATTATCTGAGAATAGGTATGCCAATTTGAAAAAGTATAGAGTCCTTGATTTAGCAGGTATTAACTGTTACCATAACTCCATAATTCAACTGGTTGTTCGTCTAATTTTGTAGCCAGCATCCCTGAAATTTCAGCAGCCAAACACAGTTCATACTCATGTAACAGGTGGTAGAAGTGGGAGACCTTTTCTAGCAGTCACTCAGTGATATGCTGTATCAACCAGGATACAGAAACCACATCAGTTATTGGAAGAGGGAAAATGTAATATAAAGATTTATTAAGTAGGGGGGTTAACTACTAAATTGTGGAGAAAATTCTAAAGAATAGAAGAATTGGGGAGCAGTCACTCCTTGTAGGACTGAGGCAGAGTACCCAGGGAAAGAATAGACTTGAAGACCCAACCCCACTCAAGACTGACAACTGGAGCTCTTTGTGATGTGTCCCTTGGAGGTGGAAAAGTTTGCTATCACTGGCTGGGACTGATAAGCAGAAAGCTGATCACTGTGGTGCTAGCAAGACTCTCTGAGAAGCTGCCTGCTGGTGTGTCTAGGGAAGTTGCTGGAGGGTGAATGCCACCAGGTGCCACGTGCTCCAAGAATCAACAGGAAGGGCCAGGCACAGTGACTCACACCTGTAAACTCAGCACTTTGGGAGACTGAGGGGGGCAGGTCACTTGTGTTCAGGTGTTCCTGACCAGCCTGGGCAACATGGCAAAACACTCTCTCTACATATATATATTTTATATATATATATATATATATATATATATATATATATATATATATCCGGCGTGGTGACATGCACCTGTAGACCCAGCTACTTGGGAGGTTGAGGTGGGAGGAACACTTGAGCCTGGAAGGTTGAGGATGCAGTGAGCCATGATTGTGCCACTGGACTTCAGCCTGGGTGACAGAGTGAGCTGTTGTCTCCAATCAATCAATCAATCAATCAATCAAACGATTCAAAAGGAAAAATCACCTCAGAAGGAGTAAGAGAAATCCCTTCCCCTTCAAGTGTCCCTCTAACACCTTCCACTGACTAAGGTTAATCTGTTGTTTAATCTTGTGCCACCTGACAAAGGAGAAATGTTTATAGGCTCTAGTTCCAGTGTAATGAAGCAGGGCAAAGAAGGCAGATTTAAGCCGAGAGGCAATACCTTGATAAAGTGGCACAGCTGTGTTCCTTCTGTCTTGGCGCTCTTCCTTCTGAAAGTTTTCTCTAACATAAAGTTTATGGCAAAAAGATGGAGAAGTCTCACTTTTCCTAAACTTCCATGGAAAGTAGACACTAATCATGTGGCCTTCCCTAAATGCAAGAAGAATAAGGAATGTCTTCTAGTGATGTACCCAGGAAAAAGGGGATATTGATGAATATTCAGATATTGATGAATAATCGTCATCTCTACCACACACTATAATCAAAGCTGTGTTACTGGCCCAGGAAAAGATAATCAGATCAGGCAAATAGAATAAAGCATAGACCAATATATGTTAAATAGACCAATTTCGAGATTGAAGATAAACATCCACTGGCTCTTTGACAATCTACCTTATAGTAATAAATAAAAGCTCCATTCTATAAACAAATATATAAAAGGGTATTTATTGCAGATTTTTTTGTAGTAATTAGACAAACACAAACGAAAAAGCCAAGGAGTGTTCATGTATAATTAAATAGTTGGATCAATTATGGTATTTCATATTAGAGAATATATTTTTAAATGAAAATGAATTAGATCTATATCTATGACCAGGAGGAATGTTCATAATATAGGTGAGAAATGCATTGTGGATGGTACAATCCCATTTACATCTAAGAATCTTATGTACCTGTACGCTTGTATGTATTTGTATGCTCAAGAAGAAGAATATTAACACTGGTTATCCAGTGTGGGAGTGAAGGGAAAAGGGGTGAAATCATTAACTCTTCCTACATTTTAGCTTGTTTCCTTGGATGCGATTAGCACGAATTTCTTCTCTAAGACAAAATAATAAAATGTGAGGTGAAAGAGTTCAGCTTTATCTACATTACACAATCAAACAAATGTCTTAGGTCTGGAAATCCTGGTAACAACAAGCTTCCTCCTCGCAATGTTGACTGAAACAAATTTGAACTAAGTAGTTACTTTGGTTTGCTTAAACTTAGTCTTATCTCATCTGTCCACCCTCTTTGAACACTTGCAAAAGAGAACTGCTTTTAATGGTTAGATGGCATTGCAAGCATAGTAGCATTGGAGTGATAACATTTTTGCTGAAAGAATGTGTTGATATATTTATACTGAAGGTATAGGGAGGCAATGTAAGTTTCAGTATGGCTAGTGTGTAATATTCAGCTTATGCTAATATTTAGCAATTATAAACACATGTATAGTTTATATATCTCAAAAATATACAAGAGGTAGAGTCTACTAAATAATTAAAAATATAAAAGTCAATATATAATCCAGTGCCTCTCACACTTTTCCCTTAAAATAACCTCAGAGCAGAATGAACATGTACACATCGTAGTGGGAAAAAATTCAACCTAAAGGGCTCCCTTCCTGTATACAATTTTTTTGAAGTCTCATGTTTTCTCTATTAAAAAATTAATGTGAAGTTTGCATTCTACTTCATATTATATTCAAGTTTGCCTTATAAATTTAAAGTTTTAAATTATGTACAAGTTAAATAACGCATATCTGACTCCACCCCTACCCTACTCCCCCAACAAGTTAAGATATTCCAGGAAAATGCACAATGTTTATAGTGCAGCTTTAGTAGCTCAGAAAAACAATTGCCTGATGGCAAATGTATCTCAGTGCAAAGAGAGAGGCACCTGAAACCAGGTAACTGTAAAGTGGTCCAGGAAGAACTGAGATTTTTTTTTTTTTTTTCTGAGATGGAGTTTTGCTCTTGTCGTCCAGGATGGAGGGCAGTGGAGAGATTTCGGCTTTACTGCAACCTCTGCCTCCTGGGTTCAAGCGATTATCCTGCCTCAGCCTCCCAAGTAGCTGGGATTACAGGCACCCGTCACCATGCCTGGCTAATTTTTTTTTTTTTTAGTAGAGATGGGGTTTCACCATGTTGGCCAGGCTGGTCTTGAACTCCTGACTTCAGGTGATCCACCTGCTTCGGCCTCCCAAAGTGCTGGGATTACAGGCATGAGCCACCGCTCTTGGCCAGAAATGAGGTAATCTAATTTCTCACTTTCACTATGTTCTTGGAGATGTTCCTTATGGGACAGGAAACAACTTTCTCTTTGGCATTTGTAGCAGAAACTGACTAGATGCTTATCAATTTCATTTTCTCTTCCGGGGCGAACAGAGGGCTATGTTTACCAGCTTGCTTTGCTGGTGGGTTGGAAGTGTGGGATCAGGTTCTGGCCAGTGAAATGTTCATGGAGGACTTGAACTTTATTTACAGACCTGGTCATAAAATTATCCTGTATGATTTTCCTCACTCTTAATATTTTTGTTGGTTCAATGCAGAGAAGCCTGTGGATTACTCTGAGGAATTTGTGCTAAATAGTGGTACAGTGAGATGAAAACAACCAGGATCCTGAATAACCACGTGGAAGGATGCTAAATGAACACTTGAGATTGCCCCGATTAATATGCATATATACACCCTCTTATAGCAGTCTTTGCAGCAATCCTAAAAGGATAGAGTTTTTACAGGTGGAGAAATTAAGAGATTAAGCACTTGTTCAATTTTCCATAGCTAAGTGGTAGAACTAGAAATTAAAATTAGTTTTCCTAATTCTGAAGTAACTTCCACAATATAGTGGCTTACCTACAGCATTTCAAGTGAGTAAGGACTCTTGATATTTAAATTTGCTATTGGTTATGCTTACTGGGAAACTTGGCTAGTGTACAGGGACAGGCTCTTAAAAGTGTAGTGCTACCAAGCAGGTGTGAACAAATTTTCCCATATGTTGATTAAAACTATCTTCTGGTAGCATGTTGGGGTTTAAATTTTTTTTTCTTACTGTAGTAAAATACACATAACATAAAGTTTACCATGTTAACCATTTTTAAGTGTATGGTTCAGTACCATTAAGTAAATTCACACTGTTCTGCAACTATCACCACCATCCATCTCTAGAATATTTTTCATCTTCCCAAACTGGAAGTCTGTAACATTATAATCCCCATTTTCCCCTCTCTCCAGCTGCTGGCAACCACCATTCTACTTTTTGTCTTTATAATTTGACTTATTCTGGGTACCTCATACATGTGTAATCATAAGCTATGTGTTCTCTTGTGACTGGCTTACCTCACTTAGAATGTCTTCAAATTTTATCCACATTGTATCATGCGGTAGAATTTGACTCCTTATTAAGGCTGAATAATATTCTATAGTATGTATATCTCACATTTAGTCTATTCATTTCTCAATAGACATTTGGGTTGGTTTTGACTATTGCAAATAATGCTGCTATAAACATGGCTGTGCAAATACCTGTTCAAGTGTCTGCTTTAAATTATTTTGGATATGTATTTGGAAATAGATTGCTGAATCATATAGTAATTCAATTTTAAATTTTTTGAGGAACTCCATACTGTTTTCCCTAACAGCTCTTCCATTTTGCATTCTAATCAGCAGTGTACAAGGGTTCCAGTTTCTCTACTTCATATCAACATTACTTACCTTCTGTTTTTCTTTCCTTTATTTTTCTTTTTGAAAAATCAATAGTAGCCATCCTAATGAATGTGAAGTGGTATCTGATTGTGGTTTTGGTTTGCATTTCCGTAATGAGTAGTGATGTTGACCATCTTATTATGTGCTTATTGGCCCTTTGTATATCTTCTTTGGAGAAATATTTACCCATTTTAAAATCAGGTTTCTTTTGTTGTTGTTGAGTTGTAGAAATTCTTTCTAAATTCAGGATATTAACCCCTTATCAGATGTATAATTTGCAAATGTTCAGTGCGCTTATTGCCTTTTCACTTTGTTGATAGTAACCTTTGATACACAAAGTTTAAATTTTGATGTTCAACTTATCTACTATTTTTCTTTTGTTGCTTGTGCTTACTGCCACATCCAGGAAATCATTGCAAAATCTAATGTCATGAAGTCTTTCCTCTGTGTTTTCCTCTAAAAGTGCTTCAGGTCTTACATTTAACTCTTTGCTTCATTTTAAATTAATTTTTGTACTTGGTGTGAGGCAAGGGGCAAACTTCATTATTTCACGTATGGATATCCCATTTTCCCAGCACCAATTTTTCAAAAGACTATTCTTTCCCTAATGAATGGTCTTGGCACCCTTGTCAAAAATTGTTTGACCACATAAATAAAGGCTTATTTCTGTTTTTTTTTTTTTTAATCTTATTCCATTCGTCTACATGTCTGTTGTTATATTAGTACCACACTGATTTGATTATTGTAGCTTTGTAGTATGTTTTGAAATCAGGAAGTGTAAGACCTCCAACTTGTTCTTTTTCAAGATTATTTCACCTATTTGGGATGCATTGAAATTTCATATGAGTAATAACTTAGATTTTAACAGTTATAAATTTAGATCTAATCTAGGTGTTCTTCCAAACACCAGTACTATTCTGAGAAAATAGTATTGAGAAAAATATCTTGACTTTTCATCAGCTTTAATGATAAGCTGTGGGAAAATATCTAAAGATCTAAACTATAGAGACTTAGAACCTGCACACAAGAAATAACCAAGAAACATGAGCTGTTTATTACTCCAGAGTCTCTATTATTATAAATACTGTTTGTAGCACAGCTATTTTTTTTTTTTGAGACGGGGTCTCGCTCTGTCGCCCAGGCTGGAGTGCAGTGGCCAGATCTCAGCTCACTGCAAGCTCCGCCTCCTGGGTTTATGCCATTTGCCTGCCTCAGCCTCACAAGTAGCTGGGACTACAGGCGCCCGCCACCTCGCCCAGCTAGTTTTTTGTATTTTTTAGTAGAGAGGGGGTTTCACCGGGTTAGCCAGGATGGTCTCGATCTCCTGACCTCGTGATCCGCCCATCTCGGCCTCCCAAAGTGCTGGGATTACAGGCTTGAGCCACTGCGCCTGGCCCTATTTTATTTTTTCCTTTTTAAAAATAGGCCCCTGTTTCACTGCCAACTGATATTTGTTCCGTATAGATCCTTAATAGATAGGCATGCCTTTCCTAACAGATTAGGGCTGAAGGAGTCAATTACTCTTACTTTAATCTCTCTTTGAAGGAATGACTTTTATACTGAATGCTTAATATGAAATGTTGATTTGCTTCTTGTATTAGTTTTCTATGCTGTGTAGCAAATTACCATGAATCAACAGCTTAACGCAACACATACATGTTATCTCAGTTTCCCTGTGTCAGGAATCTGGGCATGGTTACCTGGGTCCTCTGCTCAGAGTCTCACAAATCTGCAGTTAGAATTTTCACCGACTGCAATCTCCTTTGGAGCTCAGAGTCTTCCAAGACCATGTGGTTATTGGCAGAATCCAGCTCCTTATGTTTGTAGGACAGAGGCCTCTGTTTTCTTACTGTCAGCAGCAAGCTGCCCTCAGTTCTAGAGGCCACCTCAGTGCCCTGCCACATGGCTCTCTTACAACACAGCAGCTTCCTTCCGAAGGTCGAGGCTAGTAGGATAATCTCTTTTTCTTCAGTCCACTAAGGCATTGTCTTGTATAATGTAACACATCAGGGAATGACGGTCCCATCACTTTGCTCACCGGACATAATCTCATCAAGACCTATCATTCCATCATATTCATGGCTCCAGACTGCACTTGAGTAGATTATAAACAGTGTGTTCACCAGGAGACAGGAATCTTGCCACCATCTTAAAATTCTGCCCACCAAACTTCTCTTGAGTTGAGCTTATTAAACAAAACCATGCCAGCCCACATAGGGGGGAAGACAGTACTAAAATAATCAGAAATCAAGTCATAGTTAGTAGGGGATTTAAAAACAAAATATTATATTGATTATGTAAAAGTAATCTAAGCTGTTTTTAATTCTAATATTTTATGACTGCTAAATGTAATTACCCAACAGGTTCTTCCAGCCCTCTGCACAGACAAAACAAGTTCACTGAGATCCATAGAGAAAGAGTTTAATTAACTTGAGGCCAGCCACAGGAGAACTGGATTTACTACTCATATCAGTCTCTCTAAAGGCTGGGAGGGTTAGGGTTTTTATGGACAATTTGATGAGCATGGGGCTTGGGAATGGGTGCTGCCGATTGGTTGGGGGTGAAATCGTAAGGGTGCAGAAAATGGTCCTTGTGTGTTGAGTCCTCCTCTGGGTGATGCCACAGGACTGGTTGAGTCATGAGTCACGGTCAGGACAGGGTCCCTTGGTTGCCAGAATGCAAATATCTGAGAAAAATACCTCAATAATACCAATCTCAAGTTCTATAACAGTGATATTATCTATAGAAGCAATTGGGGAAGTCACAGATCTTGTGACCCCTGGCACGTAACTTCTGAGCAGTAGGGATCATAGAAACAACTCCTATATCTTAGCAGAGTGGAGGCCTCCCTCATAATTCTAATCTGTGGCCTTTCATCAGTTTTACAAAGTTGGTTTAGTTTTGGGAAGCGCTATTATCATCCTTGTTTAAGTGTAAACTAAATTAATTCCTCCCAAAGTTAGCTTGGCCTATGCCCAGGAATGACCAAGGACAGCTTGGAAGTCAGAAGCAAGATGGAGTCAACTGTAAGTGATTTGTCTTGTCATAATTTTGCAAAAGTGTTTTCATAGGAAAGAAATAATAATAAGTCACATGTCTAGACACTTATATCTACTTTCTTATTTAATATTCATAAATCTAAGTGGTTAAGATAGAATTTGAACCAGATCTAACTCTAAAATGTCATTCTTCCCGTTATAGCATTTGAGCACTTAAGTACATATATGCGTGTCTGTGTGTGTATACTTTCTATACTCTCTCTCTCTATATATATATCTATATTATATAAAGATATATATTATATATACATAACATATAGATCTATATTATAGTTTATAATAGCTATATATTATATGTTATATTATGTATCCTATATATCTATAGATTATATCTATATTATATATAGATACTATGTATATAGATATATATTATATATAGAGAGAGAGAAAGAGAAGAGAGACAGAGAGAGAGAACAACATACTGTGAAACTTATTTTAATTATGAGGTATATATTTGAAATACTGAAATACTACAAATCAATACCCTTTTGGGCAAGTAGTTATATTACGAGTAGGGAGGCTTGAGGCTAAAAAAGATTGAAGCCATCTTTTCCAAAGGGCTACAATACTTAGAATGTAGAATCTTGTGCCCCTGCTACCCTGCCTCACATTACTTTTTGACCCTCTTTGTATTTCAATACATAATTAATAATAGGACTGAACTGGAACTAATGGGAGAAAAGGAAGCTAAAATGACAGTGTTCCAAGTTAAAGGTGGATCAATAAAGGCTTTTGCTGAAGCAGTTGATGGAGCTTCAGAAGTGCAGTCTTCAAACCTGACTGCCAAGTGACCTCCTCTCAATGCATCCCTCAGTTTATCTCCAGCTCTTCAGCCCCTGGGCAGTATTTACAGGCAAACCAAAACAAAATGAGTGTTCTTGATTTTTCAAGTATGGATACGTTTAGATGATTCTTTGAAATTTGTTCTTATCGGTTTCTATTGATAAAATTTTTTAAGAGGAAAAGCAACTTAAGTAAAGATTTTGGTATCAATCTTCTTCTGCATGTAACATTTATGTCAGTCTAAAGAGAAGAAATCATTTGGAGGGCTTGTCTTAAAAGGCTAGATAGGAACCCCGTGCCATTTGGTGCTAGGCTCCATTGACAGATTTACTGCCTTCTCAGAGGAGCTGCGGCCACAAAGTGATGGCAGTGGCAGGTGAGGGCTGCAGCTAAGAGGATTCCCATGGTCCATGCACGTGTGTAACTTGCGGCATCCAGGGTCACGGAGGGTCAGGTCTGCGTTTACAGTTAGGGTTTGTTGGGGGGTAAAATGTTATTTTTCTTCTATCCCTCAAGGTAAAAAACTCTTCTCTTTGCTCGGTTAGGAGACTTTCCAAAGTAACCAAACCAAGCCAAACATTGGTGTTTTAGAAATAGTACAATGGTTATGCCTTTCTGTAGCATGGAAGGAGAAAAAAAAAGAATCACAAATGAAAAATGACAAAGAATAAATAAAATAACCTTTTTACCCACCATGTTAAATAAAAAGCACTCAATGCAAGCTAATGTCAGTTAAGGCATGGACATGATGAGAATTGGTAAGCATTTTCCTGTCTCCTGTCTGCAAATAGCACTGATAATAAAACAGAATATAATATGTGGAATTTCAATCTTACCCTGTTTATATGAATCAACCTTGAATTTGAAAAACATGCAGGGTAATTGATCGGGACCTACTGCTAAAGTGCAATAATGCTATCTAAATTTATTAAAGATTGTAAATGTATCCAGTCCAGAGGAAAAAGGACTATTTCAGGAAATAGTCAAGGGAGTCTTGGACAGAGGAATTTTGTATAATATCAGAGAGTCCAATACTGGAACTAATGCCCCAGGACAAAGAGAATTCTGTACGAACAGTACTGGAAAGCCATGAACAGTACTAGAAAGCACTTCCTTCAGTATTTTTGGCATTCTGCAAATTCCCACATTCTACTGACTCTTCCTAGAGAGAAAAACATTTTAACTCAATTAATAAGGGAGTATCCCTCCCCTCATCCACTATTGAAAACATGTCTTCTATATTTAAAATTGGTAGTTGAAGAGCTAACGAAGGAGAAAATTCTTATAAAGATGTATTGTGTACTCAAATTTGCTGGTAACAATTCTGTTACAAACACATGTCTTAAAGCCAGTTTCTTTATTTTAATAACAATTGCTAGAGTGCATAATCCTCTACGGCAGTGACCCGGTATCACTCATTTCTGTCCACAATACCCAGCATAGAGCCTGGATCCAGCCCTGTAAGTGCTCAGAGTATATCAGGTCTGTGTTTAAAAGGAAACTATCAGGCATTCGTGCCAATGCTTTTGTTCTTTTGAGTCAAGGACTCTTAATGCCATCCTCATTTTGTGGCCCACTTAAAATGTTTATGTTTTCTTGGATGTATTCTGGAAGAGCAACAGAACTAATTTTGCTCACTGATAGGTGGATGTGTTTGTGGTGGGGATAGTTTTGAAATCACTTGATAATGACATTGAACTGCCACCAGGGATGGGGGTTTACATCCCTGAGTTAAAGCACGCAGTTAACCTTCATGTGTAACAATGGTAGTGTGTAGGCTGGTAGAATAGATGAGGGTGATATCACAAGTTGATGAGTTATGAGGAAACTCCTAGACACAGAAAAAGACCCAGACTTGAAGCTTTTAGGGAAACTCAACTAATGGGTCTCTTGTTTTGTATTTGTACTAAAATGAAAAAAAAAAAAACCAAAAAACTCTAATAAAGCACTTTTCACACTATGTTGTAATTATCTGTGTGAATCTGTCTCCCTTAGTAGTGTGTGAGGTTCACAAAGTTAGGTAACATGTCTAATATTTTTACCCAGTGTGTATTGGAAAAACATATGGGTGTGGTTTTACTTATATAATTTTATAAGCATATATTTTATATAATACACATAGATAATTGTATTTTTTTTCTTTTGTGCTTAGTAGAATAATGTTCAGCATGATGGGCACCTTGAACAATTAAATGAAAATAAATTCAAGATTAACTGTCCAAGAGCTTTAAGAGATTTTGAGACTGAGGTAATGAGCCATAAAGGTTTTTAATCCAGTCTTTTTAGTGTTTTTTGGGATGTCTATGGACCTATATTTGCTTCCACTCTGAAAAAAGAATGGGAAAAATAAACACATTATTCATTGTGAATGACTTCATTAATACAAAGGAGGAATGGACCTTAAAGTCATGTATATATCTTAATGTGATAAGGCTTGAACTATGTTCCATTTTATATATCATGGAAGAAAACAGTTCATGACATCACCACATCAGCTACTTCCCTCCCCACCACACATGCAAAAAGAACTAAAGATTTAGGGCATCATAGGAGAGTGCAGAAGATCTGACTAGGATACACCTGCTCCTTAACAGCCTTCTTGTTCTTCAATAAGAAGTTAAGCTTGTTTGAGCATATGTCTTTCAGAACCTGAGAATATGGAGTGGAAGTATCACGAGACTTTGCCTTATCTCACTTAGGACTTGCAGAGAATAGAGTCCCCATTCTTTATTGCACTAAGACAATGGTTCAGTGGCTTTGGTGCTTTATCTTTTTGTCTTGAGCAAATTTGTTAAGTATTTCCCAAGATGTATTTTCTTATCACATTACATTAGGTAGTTTTTCATTATCAAACAGTTTATTTGAGATTTCATCAAGTTACAAGTTGCTTATTTTACCCATGTTAGGGATAAGTTGAATGGAATGTTCATAATATACATAGTTGGAATCACAACATATACTTTTTGCTAGAATTGTAAATTACTTATGCATTTGCAATAAATGTAAATATTTTATAATAAGCCTGGGTGTATATTAAGTTTGGAAATTCAACAAGATCGCTGTCAGTAATTTACAGTTTTCATGGTTATTAAATATGACAGGCAGCCAAAACTTTAATTATTTTGCATAGGAGGGAGTACTGTGTGAATTTTGTAATCTAGTTCTCTGTAGTTCATAGCTACATAGCACCCCTATCCACTTACCCATGGAAAAACTAGTTTCTGAGTCCATTTATTGTCCCTAATTATGTCAATGGTTTATATCAGTTTTCCAGCAAGACATCAAACAAAGGTAAATGGAGACTCTTCTCTACATCTATTTATTCGAAAGCTTTTGAGAGGGCTATTGAAGGACTTGTTGGAAAAGGTGTTAATGAATTTAAGATATTTATTTTAGGAAGCTCATATGCATTCATATTGTCAGCACAGCAACCTGTAGTATAACTTACATTTTCAATCATGCTAGCTAGTGCTGTCAGAAACAATGCTGTGTAGTTCTCAATACTATCTGATCTATCTTTACTATACACAAATACCTCATAACATTTTTCTAGTAAGCCAGAAGATTAATAAGAAAACTGACTCAGAAGGTGATATCAGGCTCTGGCCGAAAGCATGTCGTACGTTTGGTTTTGACAAGTAGGTCTGCAGTAGAAATATATTAACACAGCACTGCGTCTTAATGGAGGAAGAAAGAAACTTTGGTCTTTTAAAATGTTCTAAGGTTTTCATGTTGTAGAATAATGATTTGTGGTCAAATTGAACAAAGTAGAGCGGTCTTTCTTGGATGCCGACTTGAACCCCCAGGATATTTTTAAGACACAAGGGACATCGTGAAAGGATCACTTTAACAGAACTTCTTTGTCAAGGGTCCATTTAAGAAGGTAAAGTGCGCTATTCTGAGTGACACACGAAGAAAAGAGTAAGTTTGGCATTACCATGGAAGATAAGTGTGTTTACATGCTACGAATAATTTTATTTTTAAAGTTCTTTATTTTCTTTCGCTCTTGAAAATAAGCTTATCTCAGAAAGAAATAAACTTCCAATGTTCTTGAAAGTTTTAAATTAAATTTTAAAATTTTGTCCAAACAGCAGTCTTAACACTATAATTTTTGTGTTTTTATATTTAATGGTAGTGAACTAGCTGGAGGGAATGGAATTACAATTAACCACCACTACCAAAGCTTGCCATCCCTCAATTAACTTTGTGTAAAGGGATACTGCTATTTACCAAATATTTCTATTGGGAATGGAATACAAATTATCCTTGATCAAAACTTACTTGGTAAGATTTAAAAAGCAAAAACAAGAATAAAGTCAAATTCCCAAATAAAGAATTGATTGCTACTAGAAAGCCAACATTTGGGGACTTTAAAATGAATTGTGTGTCTGAGGCACTCCCCTCTTTGAATTTGTTGAGCACAGCAGTGTCTGGTGGAAAAATTGTCACCACATCACGTCCATGCCTCCTGTGGTAATCGCTGTGGTAGTCTGAGATGTTCTGCGTACTGAGGCCGCATCTATGTTCAGCCTTGCCACAGTCTTAAGCAATGGGTTGTATTTTATTTCAGAAGACTTGTTTCTCCAGTGAACTATTTAATAGCTACCTTGGCACCTAGTACTAAAGTAATGCTATTTATTTATGTTTGTATAGTATTTTAGAGAAGTCATTCTCAAGGTATGGCTCCTGGTCCAGCAGCATCAACATCACCAGGCAACTTGTTATAATGAAAATTTCTAGGCACCACCCAAGACCTACTGAATTAGAAACTCTAAAGGTGGGGCACAGCCATCTGCATTTTAACAAGCCTTCCAGGTGATTCTGAGGCACACTAGAGTTTGACAGTACTGCCTTAGAATTTTCAAAGTGCTTTTGTTTTGGTGTTAGGTAGTAGGGTACTGAGTCTGTTTTTCAGAGGAACCTAAGGTTTACAGAAGTCAATTGATGTGCTCAAGCTCAGTCAGATCTAAGTAACAGAATCTGGACTTGAACCATGTTCTCTTAATTCCAAATCGTCCCATTTTTTCCATCCGATACTTGCCACCCTGTCTTGTCAAAATAACTCAAACTACGAGCACGGGGGTTTGGGGAACAGACCCAGGCTCCCGCCACACAATGTCAGAATGGGGAATATTGTCTGAGTTTTAGGAGTAACTTGCTTAAAGGGGCAAGATTATTTTGCTACTCTTTAGTTGGCAGTCAGGAAAGTGAGTCTTAACATAGCTGTGATTCCTGTCAAGTCCAAGAAATCAAGTCATGTTCCTGGGGACACTAGATGTGGACAGTAGCTTTCTAGTGATATGTCTACTACATTGATTGTGTTATCCATGACCACATTCAAGATTTTCTTATTGAGGGATGATGGGGTATTTATAGCTCTATACTGTAAGTGTGAACTTACTTAAACTGGGTTAATAAGACACAAAGTGCAGATAGTTCAATTGAAACAACTAATTTATGATATATAACATTTATTTGGAAAAACTGGTCACGATTTGCTTTCTATGTTGATGCCACTTTGAAAACAATCTTGACAATTTCTCATTATAGTTAAGTTCCCCTGACTCTTCTTTCCTTTGGATTTTTTCAAGGAAAGAAAGCCTTAAACACTAATGAGAAAGGTAATTAAATCCCTCTGTTTATAAAACATCAATCTGTATAAAAGTGCTTCCAAAAAACCTCTAAATCCCAGCACTTTGGGAGGTTGGGGCAGGTGGATCACGAGGTCAAGAGATCGAGCCCATCCTGGTCAACATGGTGAAACCCCGTCTCTACTAAAAATACAAAAATTAGCCGGGCGTGGTGGCGTACCAGTAGTCCCAGCTACTTGGGAGGCTGAGGCAGGAGAATCGCTTGAACCCGGGAGGCGGAGCTTGCAGTGAGCGGAGATAGTGCCACCGCACTCCAGTCTGGCGAGAGAGCAAGACTCTGTCTCAAAAACAAAACAAAACAACAAAAAAAGAAACAAACCTCTAAATTATGCTCATGTACTAGTCCCTCACTATTTTGCTTCTGTAATATATATGTGTATATATACATATATATGCATATATACATATATATATATTCGAGATGGAGTCTTGGTCTGTCACACAGGCTGGAGTGTAGTGGCATGATCTCTGCTCACGGCAACCTCCACCTCCCAGGTTCAAGTGATTCTCCCACCTCAGCCTCCTGAGTAGCTGAGATTACAGGCATGCAGCACCACACCCAGCTAATTTTTGTATTTTTAGTAGACACGGGGTTTCACCATGTTGGCCAGGCTGGTCTCCAACTCCTGACCTTGTGATCCACCCTCCTCTGTCTCCCAAACTGTTGGGATTACAGGCATAAGCCACCGCACCTGGCCGATAATAGATATCTTTTGAAATGTGAAATAATTAATTCCTGTGTTGAGGTACTGAGAATCTGTGACTTCTAAAAAATCAGAGAAGCCCTGTAGAAAGTTAGAGAGCCATCCACAAGACCTCTCAGTTCTGACAACAACTCCAGAGTTCAGGGCTTCCTAAGACCACATTCAGGTTTGAGAGTTCACTGGAAGGACTCAGAACTCACTGAAAACAGTTTCACTCACGTTTACAGTTTATTACAGGGAAAGGATACAGACACAAATCAGCCAGGGGAAGAGTTGCATGTGGCAGAATCCAAGAAGGTTCCAACCAGGAGCTTTCAGTTACCTTTCCTCACGGAGTCATGGACAGTGTTGCTTTTCTGGCAGTGAAACATGACAGTACACAGTGAGTACTGCCAACCAGGGAGTTCACCTGAGCTTTGTGATCATACTTTTTAGTGGGGCCCAATCATGTAGCTGACTGTCTGAGTGTCTGGCCTTAAGTCTTCAGCCTCTTTGGAGGTAGAGTGGTTACTACATGGCAGAAAGCCCCTATCATAAGTCATGTTGTTAGAATGTCTGGTGTGCAAAGTCACTCTTCCTAGAGAACACCTCCCAGGAGACAAGGGCAAAGGCTAGACTTCTCTTTGGGTAAGGTTAGTTCTTTTATACACACTCTGAAATTTAACTAGCTTGAGTGACTGAATATCTCATCCTTTTCTTTCTCTCACTCCCTGGTAAGGAGGGATGTTGCTTCTGATCATTCAGGGAGTATCACAAAATGTGTGTTTATTGCCTCATCTTAACTAGTTATCACATTTTGATGATAATTTGCAATGTTTTATCAGTGAGGAAATGGTGAAGTGTGGCAGCTTAGGTTCAGCTTTTAGGCACATGTTCAAATGCAAGTAAGTGTTCCGGCTCTTATGCAGAAATTGGTGGCCCAACAGTCATTAACCCCAGAGCTTCTCTTTGCCTTCCATATATTACACTGACTTTGCCCTTAAACATCAACATTGCTTCCTTTTCCCCCCTAATGATTATCTCCCACCTTCTCTGCACTCCCCACCACTGGGTTAATTAACTAATATTGATTAGAAAATAATGCATCCAAATAATTTGTATTTTCTTTTTGGTCAAAATGGGCTTGGTTAACGACTTTACTTGATTTGCTTTTTTGTTTGTTTTTTGAGAGGGAATCTCGCTCTGTCGCCCAGGCTGGAGTGCAGTGGCACTATCTCGGCTCACTGCAAGCTCCGCCTCCCAGGTTCATGCCTTAGCCTCCCCAGCAGCTGGGACTACAGGCACGTGCCACCATGCCTGGCTAATTTTTTGTATTTTTAGTAGAGACGGGGTTTCACCATGTTAGCCATGATGGTCTAGATCTCCTGACCTCCTGATCCGCCTGCCTCGGCCTCCCAAAGTGCTGGGATTACAGGCGTGAACAACTTTACTTGAAATTATTAGTGCCGACTTATCAGAATGGAAAGTTTTTGCTTTACCTGGTTTCACTCACTCATTTATTGAGAATTTATTAATTTCCTGTGATGTACCAGGTACCGATATGCACGCAAATATTCATGCACTATATCTCCTCCTTACAGTAGGGAGCTTTGTAAACTGCACATGACCTCTTTTCATTTTCTGCTGTCCACCTGCTTGTGTTCTGTTCGTCTTCTGCAGTGGGTAGAAGTGCTGGGAAGGTGAACATATAGACACAAAGAGGTCCCTAAATGATCTGTTCGGCTCCTTTTCAATTACCATTGAGAACTGCTGTTAGAAGTTTACAATATAAAGGAACAGACAGAGAAAATAATAACAACCTTGCAGGTGAAATACTAATAGAGGTGTGTTACTAAATACATTACAATGTTTGGCTAACATTGTTGGAGTTAGAGAGGCAAGGTAGAGGAATGGATTCTCTGTAGGATTCCCCAGTAGGTAACAGATTTTCAGGAAAGCTAGTTTAAAAGAGAATGGAAAGTGTGTGTGTAGCGGGGAGATGTATTCGGTTAGTTTTAAAGCTGACTTTTATTTGTTTTTGGTCCTATGAGTTGATGCTTGTCCAACACAAGTCATAGGTCGTATTCATGATTAAATTGATTGATGAGTTACTGATAGGGATGGCTATTCTAACCATGGACTCACATATAGATTCAAAGGAGAATAAAGTTAGATAGCTTTACAATAGTAGAAAATTTAAAAATGCAGTCATTAATTATGTAACGCCACACAAAGGCATTTTACTGTAAGCAAAAAAAATAAGCCTTTTCTTTTTCATTAAAAAGAAATCTATATAGATGTAGCCTGGAGAGGATGAAAGTGTCAGTTTTCACATTTAAGGATTTGTACTTTATGAGCCTTGATATGTTAATGCCTCCTCTGGGGTTCTTTCGGATGAGCACATTGCACAGGTGGCCTACTGAATTTATAGACACAATAACTGAACTGGAGAAAAAAGAGGCCAGAGCATTTGTGGCACATTGGACACAGCTGGCTTGGTCCCTTAAGAGCCGACATGAGTTTTATGTGACAGAGCCACTTACTGAGTCAGGAGACACTCCTTTTCCTGGGATCCCGACCTGCTGCTTTTTTCTCTTCCCTCCCTTTAGTAGAGACCAAGGCAAGCTCTGAGAGCTGCTTTGTCAAACTATGAAATGAGGAAATTAATTTATCATAATTTATAATGTTCTGAAGGTCTTTGAAATGAACATCTGTTAAATGCAACTTCTCTTTGTAATATTCTAAAACTCGAGTGACTTAAACAATTAAGGGGCTGGGAAACTTGAAAATATTAAAGTGCCTGTGTCTGAAAGAAGTTTAAATATGCCAGAGAACCGGCTTTTGTAAATTAAAGTGGTTATTTTATCATCTAAATTATAAACACTGCATATACACTTGCCGTATTTGTCAGGGTGGGTATGAAGTGTTTGACTGGAATTTCCTCAAGATTATTGGCATAGTTATTGCCAAACATTGTTGAAAATAGAAAAGAAAAATGATTTCTCTGTCTCTGTCTCTCTCTGTCTCTGTCTCTGTCTCACACACACACACACACACACACACACACACACACACACACACAATATTAAACTTAAAAGATGCAGAGTTCGTTATTAACAAATACTTCTACAGATTCCCCTGCCAGTTTCAACTAATACTGTAGCAAAAATGGAGGCCCTTTTCAACACCACTATTTCAAGTAAGGGGTATAGGTCCCGGAAAGATAGGAAAAGAGAGAAGAAATCATGAGAGAAATGGTAAAGGTTAGAGAGGTTGTGATTTATAAAGCAAGAGTCAATGAGAAATAGGGCATGATAGAGAGAAAAGAGGAAAAAATATTGTTTTCCTTACCTTTGCATATTACTTATGGGCAATACATTATTTTTTGTTTTTCCTCTATTATTTCCCCCTGGGTTCAAATTTGTAGCCAGACTCTGTGCCCTCAGGGGAAGGTGGCTTAGGTAGCAAAAAGTAGAAGCTATTTGTAAGCCGTCTGTGTTTATGGATTTTGTTTTCTAGAAGCTTGAACACTGAGGAGAGAGGCTGCAGTGCAGGCATTACTTGAGGCTGAGGTGGCCCTGGAAGCCATGAGCTCCCCATGGGGAGGTTAAAACTCCTTACAACGGAACGTCCAAGAGGTTGGCCCTGGACACTGGTCCTGAGCCTCAGGTTTCCAGCCTTAGCCAAGACTCCCTTGTGCCACCTGTGGTACACAGCAGGATTTCAGGGCCCGATGTGAGCTTGGACAAAGGTTATCTCTGTATCAAGCCATTCAGAGAGAAGTCCAGAAGAGGCTTCTTAAAGTACTGGCATTACACTATGCTGTATTACCTTTGTAATACCCACATGGAGTAAGGGAAAAAATTCCCTGCCTTCCAATGGCATGGGGCTCCAACAAGGGTTTGTAGTTTCACATTCTTCTCTGCCTGCTACATTTGCTTTGTGGGCTTGAAGTCTCCTTTTTCAATAACTCTTCGGCATTTCCTTGCCCATCTTCCCCAGTTTTGTTGTCTCATTTCTAGCAAAGAAAAATATTCACAGATATTGTTATGTCTGTATGTATATATGTATTCAGTTACTTTTAACTTCATCTATTCCCACAAAGGACTTTAGATAATGTAGGAAATTTGCTTAGGAATATTATCAATATAATAATAGTATCGTTTCCACATTGAAAAATCAAACATAGGTATAAATAATTGTGAACCAATGGATTTGAGACAAGAGCTAAATTTAAATTTATCCATTGTTTAAGACAAAAGGCCTATTAAAATCTTAAGAATATACAAAAGGCTGTGGGTTGGCTATTTGATATTTTCATGAGCCTATATAGTGCAGTAGCTAATGAACTTGGGCTCTGAGGTCAGACATACCTGAGATTCAGTTCCAGCTTTTCTTAATTATAACTGTACGATATTGGGCAATTTTCTTTATTTTTTTTCATCTGCTCTACAGGGTTGTTGTGAGGATTGACTGTAAATGTGGGTAAAGCACTGAAGAGTGGCTGGCACAGACTTGATGTTTAATGTTTAATAATATTGTTTAGTATGCTTGCTACTAAAGAGTCCTGCTTTCAAAAATTTAGGATATGCACATGTGAGGCAAACAATTGTTATGCTCATAGCAAGTCATGATCCTGGGTTCATTTCAGTCAGACTCCTAAGAATCTCTGGCAGAACACAGTTTAGTATTATTACTGTGTGTACTCAGAAAAATAATCCTATATATACTTCTTTGATATGTTTCTATAATTCAAATTATCTATTATTTCAGATTGATACTTCTCTCACCTGCAATGAAAAATGAGATATTCTTATAGAAGAAAAACACATCAGCATGACATGTTTTGGCTTGCTTTGTCTGAAAGTAGTAGTGAATTGCACTAAATTATTAACATAGTTTTTCTAGTTTTCACTGTTGGTTTTGTGTAGTGTGTGTGTGTGTGTGTGTTTGCCTGTGTACTGTGCACGTGCACCATATACATGCACTTAAAGCAACTTGAAGTTATTTAACCTCAATAGTTTGATTGATGTTGAGGTTATCACATTGGCCTCATAAGCACTGTGCATCATTTAAAGGACTAGGCAATACAGATTAAATGTACAAAATGATATGATAAAGTGTTTTCAAAGCACTGTGTGCAATACATGGCATATGCTGATAGAAATCATTTTTCTTAGGGGGTATTCTATAAAGGATAATGCTTACTTGCTCTGTAATTTTTTTAATTTTTAAAAATAAAGCCTTGATTTGAGTAATAAAATAACTTCTACCTCTTTCAGATGTTTATTTGACAACGATATTTTACTTGGAAATATATTATAGCTCATAAAAAGGATTAGCTAAGAATAATTCAAACTGTACAATGAAGTGAGAAATATATACTATTAATTACTTGTTAATTTAAATGATCATATAGTCCACAAATACATATAACCAATACATTAGTTAGATGGTCCTTCCTCTCTGAAAATGGGTGGAAACCTTGGCCGAATTTATCTGGCAATATTGTCTCTTAATTGACTGGTCGGCGTTGGAATGTTTGTTTACTTACATAATAATTTAATGCAATTTGTAGAGAATTCTGTTTCTCCTTCTGCAAGCAATCAAAGTTCTGTCTTTCAGGTTCTCTTTTTTCATCTTGTTATTTTCCAGATCTGGGCATATACTGGACTGTAAGAAGATTTGCTCTGAGGACACAGGCTGTCTGTGAAACATCTTCTGCTTCACTCTGGGAAGAATGATTGTATTTCTTTAGCCACAGTTTTGTTTTCTGTCTCAAGGAATTCACTGCCGAGGTAGAAGGGACTCAGCATGTTCTAGGTCAGGTTTTTACTGAAAAATATTTTTATGTCTTTCTTGAAAAAGTCATAAAAGGAAAAAGAAAAGAGAATGGATAGTCACAAACTAAATGATTCAATTACAAACGTTGCCTCAAATATTTCCTTAAGGCTCATAAGAGGAGATTATTCGGCAATAGAATGAGTGAGTCAGAAGGTTAATATCTGGTACATTTTTTATAGGGTTTTACTAACCTAGATAATACATTATTCTATTAGTGGAAATATCTAATTGCAAAGAGTAATTCATGGGTCGGCCTTGCTTACAAAAGAGAGTTTAGTTATTGAGCTAGTAATAGGCTTCTATGACTTCTGAGAATTTATTGCAAAACAGTTAAAACTGTATGTATAGACTTGACTAGAAGGGTAGTCATCTTAGTGTTGTGTATATTAATAGTAGACAACAGGCGGGGCATGGTGGCTCATGCCTGTAATCCCAGCACTTTGGGAGACCAAGGTGGGTGGATCACTTGAGTTCAGGAGTTCGAGACCAGTCTGGCCAACATGGTGAAACTCCATCTCTACTAAAAATAAAAATAATAATAAAAAAAATGGGCTGCGGATGGTAGTGGGTGGCTGTAATCCCAGCTACTTGGGAGGCTGAGGCAGGAGAATTGCTTGAACCCTGGAGGCAGAGGTTGCAGTGAGCCGAGGTTGTGCCATTGCACTCCAGCCTGGGTGACAAGAGCAAGACTCCATCTCAAAAAAAAAAAAAAAAATAGTAGACAACAATGAGAAAAACTAGGTATGCATTAATTCAAAGTTGTTTAAATAAATTATTGTAACAAGCATAATGGAACACTCTGAAGTAATTTTAATTGACTTATTTCCATGAAAAGATGTTTTTGATATAGTTTTAATTGGAAAAAATATAGAATAGTATTGTAATTTCTATGTTAAAGTTTAAAAAATGTTCCTTAAGTGCGACAAGATCATGAGTAATTTAAAATTTATTGTATGTGCTTTCTGTATTTTCTAATTATCTGGAATGAACATGTATTGTGATAAGATATGTCAGAATGTTATGCACATAGTCCAGTCTTATTAATCAAATATTTCAATTAATAGAAAATTATAAGATAAATTTCATATTGATTAACTTGCTTTTTTACTTAACCCCACACTATGAACATTTTTCTATGACAGTAAATATTTATCAAACATTTTTCTAAAGTTGTTTTCTGTTTTATTGCTTAAAGGTACAACAGTTTAACCAAACTTGTATTGATGAACAATATGATTGTTTTAAGGCTGTAATAAAACTACTTTTGCATATACCTCTGCTTATTTGTAGGAGTATTTCATAAGAACATTTCTAGTAATGGAATTGCTAGACTAGAGAGAATACGAACGTAAAAACACTGTAAAAATTACTGGTAAAAATATTAGAACTTTTTTCCTCCAAATATTCCTCTTAAATCTATCAGTTTATACTCATACCATCAGAGTATGATTGTTGCTATTTGCCTAGCCCCTTGATATGGTTTGGCTTTGTCTCCACCCAAATTTCACCTTGAATTGTAACAATCCTCACCCGTCAAGGGCAGGACCAGGTGGAGATAATTGAATCATGGAGGCAGTTGCCCCCATGCTGTTCTCGTGATGGTGAATGAGTTCTCACGAGACCTTATGGTTTTATAAGGGGCTATCCCCACCTTGCTCAGCACTTATTCTCTCTCCTGCCGCCCCGTGAATGTGAAGGGATGCCTCCCAGCATGATTGTAAGTTTCCTGAGGCCTCTCCAGCCATGCGGGACTGTAAGTCAATTAAACCTCTTTTGTTTATAAATTACCCAGTCTCAGATATTTTTTCGTAGCAGCATGAGAATGGACTAATACAGCCCTTAAAAACACCATTTATTATCTGTAGCTGTGCTGTTCAAAATGGAGACAGTGCCAATGTGTGACTATTTAAATTTAAACTAATTAAAATTAAATAAAATTTAAAAATTAGTTTCTCAGTCTCATTAGTCATACTTTAGGTTGCACAATAACAACCTGTGGCCAGTGGTTACCATAGTAGGCAACATATACAGACTATTTCTATCATTTCAGAAATTTCTATTGCACCGTGCTACATTGTCTATGCAATAGCACAGTTTTAACCCTTAATAATTTAGCAAATGAAAAACATCTTAATTTTCATTTCTTTAATTTTTTTCAGCTGAGCATCTTTTAAACATAATTGTTAACTATGTTTCTGTTTACTGTGAATTACCTTTTTTTTGTCTTTTGCTGATTTATGTACTGTGTAGACTTTATAAGATCTTTATATTATGGATATTAACCCTTTATAAATATGTTGCACAGTTTCTTGTTTACTGTTTATCTTTCAAGTATATAGTGTCTTGCAATATAGAAGTTTAAATATGTGGTCAAATGTGTGAAGCTTTTTCTCTGTGGTCTGATTTTAATTTCTATCTAAATAAACAATCACCACCTGAAGAAGCATAAAAATATTCTCTTATATTCCTTTAGTACTTTTTATTTTTTTATTTATGTAAAATAAACCTATATGATACAAGGTTCTTCTTGTTTCCACAAGTAACCAGTTTTTTATCATAATTATTGAATAAATTCATTTATTCCCTAATGCTTCAAAATGCCAATTATTGTTTATTACATTTGTCTCTAGGACTATTTTTAGATTTATTGATCTGCCTATGTTTGTCCATACCATATCAACTTTATTATTGTAGCTTTATATTATGTTTTACTAACTGATAGAACAAGTTTTCTAATGTCATTTTTCAATATGTCAATTATTGTTATTCATTCATAAAATCTATAACTGTTAGATTCTATCTGTTCCACCATAAAGTATTTTTATTTGAAGTTTATTAAATATACAAATAAATGTGTTGTCATTAGATCTGTACAATTTTGAGATTTTTTCATCTAAGAATATTAAATTATTTTTTAATTTTGAGGAAGTATATCTGATGTTCAATTTCATATTTATAGTTTGCACTCATTTTTATGTCTATCAAGATCATTTTTTATCTTGCTTTGGTCATCTAGTATATAACCCAATTTGCTGTTTTGTGTCATTTAAAATTGTTGATGAGGATTCCTTTACATGTTCAGCAAAATAATTGCTAAAACTGCTATCAGGACAGAGCCAAGCATACAAGACCATACGTGTACTAAATTTAATGCCACAGATCTGTGATTAACTTAGGAGAGTTAAGTAATCTCTAATTCTGTTAAATACGAAAGCTATATTTTTAACATGAAATTACATTATAAAAAACGATTTTAAATCATTCAGAAAGGCTTTGAAGACCTTTATTCTCTGCATATTATTATTTTATGTGCTAATAATTATTTACTACTTGATACAGTTTGGATGTTTGTCCCCTCCAAATCTCATGTTGAATTGAAATCTCCAGTGTTGGAGGTGGGGCCTGGTCGGAGGTGTTTGGATCATGGGGGTGGATTCCTCATAGATGTCTTGGTGCTGTCCTAGTGATCGTGAGTTCTCACGATGTCTGGTTGTTCAAAAGTGTGTGACAACTTCCCCCTCGCTCTCTTGCTCCTGCTCTCACTATGATTGGCTCTGCCATGATTGTAAAGTTCCTGAGGCCCTCATCAGAAGCAGATGCTGGAGCCAGGCTGGTACAGCCTGCAGAACCTGAGCCAATTAAACCTCTTTTCTTTATAAACTACCCAGCCTCAAACATTTCTTTATAGCAATTCAAGAACAGTCTAACACACCGTTCGTATATGCTAGTATTGATTACTGAAGTTGATGATTAGCAGAATGCCTAATAACTAGGCTTTCCATAATAAATAGAACATGAAATATCACTTCCTCCCCAACAAACTCCGTATTTCTCTGCTTTCTTTGCAAGAGCTCGCCCTTCCTCAAAAGCTCAAATCAAATCCTTCCATGTGTTCATTTCTGCTGGAACATTTTGCCTGATATTTGGTATAGTTGCTGAGACAATGAAAGTTAACTCGGACTACCTATAGGGACCTTAAGTCTTGCCACAAAGAAGGGGTAAGAAATCACTCTGCTGCCCTCTTCCTTGAATCTGGTGTTCAGTGGGTGACCCCTGATAGGAAAATAGCTTGTCTTTTTCTCAGCCAACTCCATATGGATCCCATGATTACTAGTTTGAAGTCCAAGTATCATGCAAGATGAAATCTTGCCCTCAACATCAGGCTGATTTGAGTCATACCCTCATTTTCTCTTCCATTTCTGGGAAGTTGAATCCTATATTTACCACCACACTATGACTGAGGCATTCCCTCATCCCATCTTCCACTGCCACACCAGGTCCAAGATTCTACTGTACTATAGACAGGTGTTACCCTGCTCTCCAGATTCACATTATTATGGCCCCACCTCATAGAAAGCAATGCATATAGCATAACAGCTTGAGTGGGGCAGTTCACCATCTCCCCTTAGGCACTTGGCTGGATTCTTGTTAATTCTGCTTGAGTCCAACTCTGATGTCATTTTAGTTTTCACAGAGACAAAATTGTTCCTGTTACAAATACAGTTGACCCAGGAGCAACATGGGTTTGAACTGCATGGGTCTACTTGTATGCAGATTTTTTTCAACCAAACACTGACCAAATGTACAGTTTGTAGGATATGGAGGTCTGACTCTACATCTGTGGGTTCCATAGGTCCTACTGTGGGACTTGGTTATGTACCGATTTTGGTATATGTGGAGGTTCTGGAACCAATCCCCTGCCTTTACTGAGGGATGACGGTACTTGTTTTTCCCTGCCAGCTTACTGTTCAGGTAGCTTTAGACAGTTTATCTGAGACTATGAAGATTATGAAGTTTTGATTTCCTTGACAAGTCTAGCTTAATTATGAAATTATTTTAGTAACTCTTTCATGCAGTTTGTAATTTATCCCACACTTCTAAAGTTCAGGAATTATACTTTATTATATCTCTCATTGTTGTAGTAGCCATATTTTCTGGGAAAAAAAATCCAGATACATTATCTGATAAATTCTATACTTACAGGGTCAAAGTATGAATTATTTGAAATAGAACCTGACATTTTTATTCTGGCTATCATTATTGCCTTATTTAAAACATAGTTTTCTTGCAGGTAGTATTCAAAAAGTTTCTTGTTTAATATATGTGAATAGCATATGAAATGCATTAGTTGAAGAAGCATTTTCTTGATTGTAAAAATAATTACTTTGGAATAAATTACTGTGCTAATTTTTTTTTTTCCTGAAAATTCTTAGCACTTTGTCTTGCGTTGGAGAGACCCTCCCCACTCTGTGCATAGAATAGTCTTTTCAGTATAGCACCTGAAGGGGTCACTCACGCACAGGATACTTTCTCTCTATCCTGTAATACTCTCTTGGTGATGCGTACTCTTGATTTGAATAGCAAAATGTCTTTGAGTAGTGGTGGAAACATTTCGTGTTTCTGAGGGACAGAGCAGTTGAATTCTGTCTTGAAATAAAGGTTGTTTTCATAAGAAGTGTGTTCAAACTTAGGAATTTCAGGGATATTCTTTTTGTTATTTCTGAAAAAGTTATTTTCTTGACGTTTTCCTAGAAGTTTGTTTTAAGGATAAGAATGAAACCTAGAACACATATGCATTAGAATGAGTAGATTTTCAAAAGCTTTGTAGGAAATGAGGGCAAAGTATTTTCACACCTTTATGTATTTTTTTTCCCATCGAGACACCATTTTTTAGCACAGGAGTGGGAAGGGTTGTAATTGCATAAGCATAGTTTTCTCCCAAATTTAAATTTGCTAGTATTTTTCTAATCCAAAATATAGCTCAAGAAAATGTCCTCATTTTATGGTTTTTTGGCTTTTTTATGTCTTTTGCTTATTTATACTGTGTAGACTTTTATAAGATCTTTATATTATGGATATTAACCCTTTATAAATATGTTGCACAGTTTTTCTTGTTTACTGTTTATCTTTCAAGTATATAGTGTCTTGCAATATGGAAGTTTAAATATGTGGTCAAATGTGTGAAGCTTTTTCTCTGTGGTCTGATTTTAATTTCTATCTAAATAAACAATCGCCACCTAAAGAAATCTAAAAATATTCTCTTAGATTCCTTTAGTACTTTTAGTTTTTTTGGTTTTATGGTTTATTACTGATTTCACTGTAGGCAAGGATAATGAAAACACCCAGTTAGGTATTGTTATGACAAAATCTTTTTATAATATTAAGACTTTTTTCTCATTACAAAATGGGACTGATGAATTTCACACAAAAGGGGCTACCTTGACAATCCTGACACTTGTATGATTGTTGCATATTATCCTGTTTTTAAAAAACGTGTGTGCCTGAATATCCCAGAGTAATGATTAGATGATAAAATGTCATACTGCTTGTGAAATGCTTTCGGTCCTTTCGTGACAGAAAATTAGGTAGAAAGTCCAATTTTCCACATCTCTGAGTAGGCGTCTTTATTTCTAAATTTAGGTTAGGTAGACATCTTAAAATAGTTTTAAAGAGAAAAGTGGGGTCATATTTTTAGGTTCCTTATGTTTGACACTTGCATTTTTTAAGCAAGCAATACTCATTGATTACCTAGGAAAGTTTCTTTATGCTTTGTTAATTTGATAGTATGGGCAATTTATTAGGTGTTTCCTGTTTTTAACTGCAGTCTGATTCTGAAGGAAATGAGCAGAGTCTGTGGCACAGCAGATGAGTCTGTGTCTGATGAGAGCCATGTGGGCCAAACTCTCATTTTTCATAAGTGCTGTCATTTTACAGATGTATGACCTTTTTCTTCTTTCTTCACAGGAGGAGGGGCTGGGGAAAGAAGATAATGCACAGGGTTCATTTGAGAAACTCTTGTAGGCAGATACACAAATCATGTCATGTAAACCAGAACAGGCTAAGGAAACCTCACATTTCTTTTCCGAAGACAATAACAGATAGGACAGAGAAAGATGGAGTCAAAGATGATTAGGAAAACAGGAATGGTTAATGGATAACAGCAATGTGGCGCCAAGCTGTTCGTTCCATGTCATAAAGATATGAAGCCACACAGAGGCCAGGTAAAAGGTCTCTGAGTGAATATCCAATCAATGCAGATGTATATTTGTGTTTTGAGACTTTTTAATAGAGAATAATGTGATGCATGGAGAAGCTACTTCTAGCAAATTGAGCTATTCCTAACTTACAAGTTGCAGCACACCCGGAGCTGGCTTCCCAGGTGTGTGGTATGACCAGTGTAGTCACACAGGGCCCCAAACCAAAGTGCCAAGCACTTGATTTAATGCTCTGCTGTTGCCCTGAATTTTGATTTTGCATTGGGTGCCACAAAATGGTAACCAGCCCTGAGAGCATGCCTAATAAATTGTGGAGCTGTATTTCTTACGTTTTAAGTACATGGCACTTTTAATTTCTAAAACCATAGGTTCACATAGTCCTGGAAACCAGTGGTGGTTCAAATGGTCATCATGGCGGCCAGCAAGGAGAGCTGTCTTAGGCTCTTGTCTCACTGAACATCTGACCTACCTTTACTTGCTCTAGGTCCAGGGGATTTATTTGATCAAGGCTAAATTTGAGGGAAAATTGAGATCAGTTCCACATCATAACTCATGTTTAAGGTAGGGTGAAGAAAAAAATTTATTCTGACTTTCTATTCTGTCTTTCTATGAAGAACCAAAGTTATGGTTCTCCAAACTTGATCAACATATACACACACATGAATACGCACACACATGAGCTCATACTCAGAATAAGTTTAGTAATATAAATTATACATTAAAATAATTTATTTCATAATATAAAAACACGCTGAATCAAGTGTAAAATTTTCATACATATGAAGAGATATCACTTCATAGGATCTCCTTGAGAAAATAAATCTTCACTATATCATATCTTCATTTGGAGTAAACATTGTACAATATTATTATTAAAAGGAGTTCATTAAGAAAACAATTATTTTTTACTTCACTCTTGCTAAATAGTTTTCTAATAATGATTCGTTTCTTTTTAACGTGTATTTAAACTAGGTCTGACAATGCTATATTATGAAGTCAGTTTCTCTTTATTTATTTATTTTTTCGTAGCACGTTTTGGTTTAATTCATCTATTTTGCTTTGTCCTGTAATAAACTCTCAGGAGATGTGAGTGTAACTCATGAAAGCCCAGTGAATTATCTCAGCTGGAGCTTATTTGGCCTCATGATTATGGGGAATTTTTGAATCTGAGCTCCTCAGTAGCAGTTTCCTCCTCACATACACGATAAACTGTTCTGGAGCCTTCCCTCAGCCTGCTCTCTCGGATGCAGGAGTTAATGTTTGTTTTGGGAGGAGCTACAAAGGAAGAATCTCTTTCACTTTAGTTGACCTTTTCCAAAAAAAGATAACATGCTAGTCAGCTATGCATAGTGTATCTAATGATAAATGTTAAGAATGACTCTGATATCAACTAGATCAACTTCATGTATTTATCTTAAAGAATAATCAATCAAAATGCTTTCCCGCAGGAACAGTGGACCATTAAATGACAGTTGCCAAGCAATTTCTATTTTACAAATCAATTCCATGCTTAAATTGTGGTATATATTGAAAACATCTAATCTATTATATATGTCTTTAAAAAAAAAGACCCTCCTCCCAACCCAAACTGTTAATTATTGCACAGTCAAGGCTGCAGTTAAAGGCTGAAGAGATTTGTCTAGCGAGATAACAGAGGGAGGAAAACAGGGGACACTATCTCTATGGGGCAGTTACATCACACTTGATAGCTCTCTCACACTTGATAGCTCATCCCATGGATGCTGTTGTTTGTTCCTTAGCAGAATATCCTAGTCAATAGATAGGTAAAAATAAAGAGCAATTGAGATGTGCATCTGCCTGATATTGGAAAGGAATATACCTCTCCAAAAGGTCTGAAAGATTCTCCTCTATCCAGATGCCTCAAGCTCAATGCTTTCTCTTTAGTTAATTCCTCAGAAAAATGTCACCAATAGCAATATAACTATCCAATCACTTATTTACTCAAAGATAAGGGACTGTATGTAAACTCACTTAAGATAGGCAAAACAATTCTTTAAGACACAAGAATTCTTCATAAGATTTAATTTAAACCAAAAGAATAGAGCTAAGATTAAATAAAGATATTTCAGAACAAAGATAAGTGTCTTATTTTTTTTATTTCCGTAACGAAACTTCAAGGCTCTAAACTTGCAGCTACTTCTAAGATTTTAAACACTGATTTATTTTAAGTATTATTTTGAAATCTTTTCTGTTACTTATCAAAATGTGTTCTTTTTAATTTTCATCTTCTCAACTTCAATTTTTAAAGTCACCTATTTCTGAAAATAATGGTTTTTCCTCTCTCTACTTTTTTTTTTTTTTTTTTAAAAAAAGGAAAGTCAAGTTCTTGCCATACTGTCTGAAACCAAGGCATCTGAAACTGGATAAATTCTCTAATTCATTTTTTTTAAACTTTACTTTTGAATTGTCCCTCGTTTCCATAATCTCTTTTAAGAGTCTCCATTGTATACTTAGCTTAGGTATGCTTACATGTATCTTTAAGCAGTACTTTATCTATTTTGATGTAAGGGGAATTGGTTAAAATCTATCTAGAAATTAAGTCTTTTCTTATTTTAATAGAGTTGCTGTATTATAGTTTCTATACCTGACATTAGAAATAAGATATTTTCATCTATTTGTTGAAATTGTCATAAAGGACTGTAATAATAGATTGAGTTATAACAATGGTGATGTTTTGAATTGAGTCTCAAGTTATGCCAAAAAGATGTTTAACCATCTTTTGGATACATATAACTATCATACTTATATAGTCTTAATGACTTGAAGGAAGCCTTTTTCTTTGCCATAAAGATTGAAGATGATTTAAGAAAAAAGTATGTCATAGCCACACAATAAAAGTATGAAGAATTAGGTGTTGGGAGAGTTAGGGCTCATGCTTAACTCTCTGCTTGTACAATTTTACTGATTTAGTTATGCTGAGTTTCTAAATAATGTTTTCCTCTCTACTAGTTCAAAATAAAGACAAATAACTTTTAAAATCAGCCATAGAATTTAATGAAAGGGTTTTATGAGAATCTGAAACCCCTGTGAGTATTACAAAATAAGTGATCCTAAGATTTTAACCTTTTCAATTAGATCTGATGTGCATGCATATAGATTTAAATGAAACCTGAAAACCCTGGGCTCTCCTGATACTCTAGAATCTTCTTGAACCATTTTAATGTGACCCACTTAATCTTTCATTTATATTGAATCTTCAGAAAGGCTTGTAGATCCCAATTTAAGGCTTCAATTGCTACCTACACAGATTCTGAGTATTAAGAAGCTCAATGTTACTGAGACAGAACATATTTCAGCTCTTCCTTCTTAACAAATACAATCACATATCTAACAGGATGTTGAGAATTGACTTCCCATTTTGTGTAATATCTACTAGGCAGCAATTCTGAATTGAAACAACGTAGCAAACTTTCTGCCTTGAGCAGCCATATTTATAGAGTATAATTTTTAGGCTCTTTGTGCAGAATATTGAAAACAAAATATGAAATAGTATGTCTGTTTTGCTGAACTATAGGGTTATTAGTTTTAAAATTCAAGCAACATGCAAATCAGAAATAACATCCTAAGACTGGGTCAATCAAAAAATTCCATGAGCAGGTAATTCATTTAATAACCATTCATAGGAAGCCCCCTGTATTCTTTTTCTTTTTGGCACAGTTGTTTTCCTTCTTGCCTTCTAAGCCTAAGGCTTCTCATTTGCATTTGATTTGCATTTTGCTCTTAATGGGAAAAAAGAGAAAGCAAGCAAATGAGAGAAGGAAAGAAAAAACAGTTCCAGATATCTAGCAGTAACCAATTCCTTGGTGTTAGCCTGTGCTGTTGAATATTTTATAATTTATAAACTGAAAACACATTATGCTCTGCTTTTCAAACAGGCTTTGTCACATGCCTTTTCTAAACCTTTTAAGACATTAGGCTTGTGACTGGGATAAAAAAATATGCATTCTTTATTTCTACATATCTCTTGTGGTGCTACACTGTGGGAATGGAAGAACAGAGGAGGTTAGAAGGAAGTCTGAAGTGCCTGCTAATCATTTACAGAGGCAAAACTGATTTTCAACTTTTTACTTTTATTGAAAAAATGTACGTTGATACTTTTAAAATATCAAGAGAGTATACGCTAGCTAAAGAATTTCTGGTTTCTTAACCATCATCTGGACACAATATTTTGAGAGATGCTACTGAGAGATTTGTTGAGCTCCATTGAATTAAGGTCAACTCATCAATTCTTAACAGGAAAATAAGTTGAAGTTGATTCCTAATAGCTTCTGGAATGCAAAAGAAATGCTGACCTTTAGTCTAGATGTCAATGGAAGCAAAGTCAAGAGCCAGAGAGTTCTGGTTAAAAAATTTATACATGCTGATAAGAGGTAGAGATTGTCCCTGTGTTTCATATACTGGAATCCAGAGGCAGTGTTTCTAGTCCTGCTCTTGTAAGTTCAGAACCAGTCATTCTACCTCCCTTTTATTTCTTTGCATGAACTAAAATTTATGTTGGCAAATTGTTTTTCTGGAGAGAAAATAAAAACTATGTTAATGTAGCATATTAACTCATTGCTGAATGTACAATACAAATGATTTGAATTTTCTAAGAGAAAAATCTCTAGTTAGCTGAAGACCAGATTTGAAAGCAGGGGGAACATTGAAGAGAAGGGCATAGCCTGGCTGTTCATTGAAAAGCGTTGCCATGGGCCAAGCAGTTTCCAGACAACTGCCCAAGAGCCAGGCAGTGCAGGGATCCTGTAAAACTTCAGCCCTTGAATTCTGTACTGATAAGAGAGGCTGTCTGGATTAACAACCCTGTCAAGGGTAACCCTCTGAAGTGCTTATTTGTTTAGGAAAAGAACCTCATTCATCATCAGGGAGTGATAGAAAAAGGGGCTGTTTGACACCATATCTGAAGGCTACCTGGATGTATGGGCTCTTTGGGTACCTTTTATGAAAAGGAAGAGGAGAAAGGATGCTGTTGCTATTCAGTTTCAATGTATAGTAAAAGGAAATGTATTATACATGTTCACAATGCCGTTTTTTATGATGCAGTTTCATCTCTTTTCATTGTAAAACTCTTTGGGAAAAATTTTATCTCAAATCAGAGATGACATAGTTATGTTGTTAACTAATATAAAAATACACAAAAAGAAAGACAAGTAAAATCTGACATTAGAATTGCAGTTTGCCTTTGTTGATTTTATTATTAGATACTTTGAAACCTCTTTTATCAATTTGTCTATTTGAACCTGTGAATATTATATTTATTTGCCTCAATAAACCGATTATAGGCCCAAATTTAAAAAATGCTATAGGCTAACTAGTGATTTTAAAAAAGTATTGGGATAATTATAGATTTTTTTTGATCACCTAGAACTATGTTATAAAAATGGAGAAAATTCAAAAGCAAATATTATTATCTGATGACATGAATGACAATAATTGATGTTAAAATTGAGTGCCCTGAATATAGATAAAAATCAAATTGCTTGCTAGATAGGTGACATTTTAGGTACGATACTTCATCAGTTATGATTGATGACTAAAACTAAATTCTGTGATGTTGACTGTTTGCCTAATGATTAAGAAGATTTCAGCTTTATTTAAAGCAGAAATGTCACATATGTATTGCAGTTACTAATGTGTATTTATATAGTATATAAATCACAACTACTATAGTGATAGGGTCATATGTCATGAGCAAGAATACACATATATAAACTATATAAACTACAAAATTCAAAGCGTATCTATACTCTCTATTATACATAATTTATTGGGAATTATTTGCTTAATTACCTCTTTCTTAAAAAATATCACTCCAAGTAGATATTGTAGTTTTACTGTAGGAAACAGTAGTTTGGAGAGGTTAAATAACATGTACAAGGCCACACAGCTAGTACATGGTAGAAACAGGACCTTAAGGCAGATTCATTTGGGCCCAAAGCTCTTAACAACCCTTTATTTGTAGCCACATTGCCTCCCTTTAATGAATCCACATGTATCTATCTGCAAATGTCACACTTATTTCTAGTAAAACTGTGTGCAATGCCATCTCAAAGGTTCTTTCAGGTACCCTAAGGGTATAAAAGGAACAAGAAAACAAAACAAATACAATGGTTGACACTTGCCATCTAAGAATTAAACTCAGTGTGAATGATTAAATGTTGGAAAAGAGCAGGCTGACATCAGAAAAATCACTTATGCTGTAGGCACAGTTTGTTTCTGATATTATGTCACTACTCATTATGCCTGTTCTACTCCCTTCTAGCACCTCCTGGAGTCCTCCCCATTACTGCTTTACTCAGATCTAAATTCCGAGGAACTTCCTTCACTTTGTCTGATTTCTCAAGGTTTTGATGTCTGCTGGGTAACTGTGGGTTAAAATAGAATATCCTAATAATTTGGCTAATGTTATAGCAAGCTAACTTGTTCCTATTCCGAGAAATGTAATAATGATAATAACAATAATAATAATACAGAGAAGAGTAAACAATATCAACCATTTTCCTATATACATGAATTGACACTAGGGACTGAAACTACCTACCACCCCCTTCTACCCCTTTCCCCTACAATTTGCTGTCTACATGTATATGACTGCTATTTCATGAGTCTCTTGCCCAGGCAAATGGTTTGGTTGTTCATTACAGGAACTTCCCTAAAGACCCACCAAATCCTCAAAGGAAAGCATCAAAAGATAGGGCTAAACAATTGTATACTAATCTTTACTCAGAACTAATCAAGCTTCCTAACTGAAAGCCCACCATAAATCAAATATCCAATTCTCAACACATGTTGTTCTTGCTTCTTTCCCCCTTCAAGACATTGCCAAAGCTCTGTTGAAGTTGGGCTCTCCCTTACCACAGTAAGCAATAAACTTAACTTTCTCTTATCAACAGATTGTGTTAGTAATATGTGGGGAACCTGCATTTGACACTAATAACCACTAATATTTACATAGCACAGTAAATAAATGTGACAAGTAGTGTGTATACATTTGCATACCATACACACACACACACACACACACACACACCATTTATCTCCATATTACACATGAGGGAACTGAGGCCTAAAGTGGTATTAAGTTGCTTGCTCAGGTGACACAGCTTCTTAAGTGGCCTTCTAAACTGTTTCTTGTAATATATATATGACCACCAAAGAAATATGTCTTCAGGAGGCCTCTACAGGAATGACTGTTAAAGTGAAACTTACGGAACTGTCATTGCAGACTTAGGGAGATAATTGTTACTGGGTATGTGTTTCTAGTTAGACTAGCTGCCATCATTGTCTACAGATGGTACCAGCATTGCACATAAGGCAGTCAGGTTGAGGGAATTAGTATGACATGTTAGTTGAGGCAGGAAAATGGTTTTACTCAGTGTCTGAATGAAGTATGATTGGCAGAGATCACAGTCTCCTGTGGTTGGTTTCCCGCACCGGCTCTATCCACAATTTTGCACTAGACTTGTATTGCACCAGGCAACCCAGCCCCTGCTGTGCATGCCTCCAGTCAAGGCAGGATATACTCATGGGGAAAGGACTAAAGTCACGGAATAAAAGAAGTTACAGATTAAGAGCTCAGCAACCTTACACTCTTGAGTTATGGAACATATTCAGTGCTGTAACGCTAAGTCATCATTATGATTCCTTAATGGGAAGGATGGCGGGGCAAATTCTTTTCTTGATATTTAGTCAATTTTCTATGAATGGACTTCTAGGTAAATGGGACTGGTTATATTCCCTCCACCGATGCCTGTCCCGTAGCCAGTGTCCTGTACACCTGGCAATCAGAATTCATAGGTTCCTGAATTTGGAGAGGCAGAATATGGACATTAGAGGACACCTGTATGTTTTCTGGTCCTCTTTTTCTGTCAAAATATTCTCTCCCCCATCCCTGCATCCACCCCACTTCTCTCTCTCTCGTAAATTCTCTCCAACTTTCCATCTTCTTGCTTTTCATGATGCTTTTACAATTCTGCATTAGGTTCTTTTAGGTGGTGACTAGGTTGACATATGCTTTGTGACCTCATCATCTGGGGAGTGAGTCTCTGTTAACTGATATTTGATAAAATGTTGCCTCAGGATTACACTCCTGGGACCATTTAGCTTCCTTGAAACTAGGAGCAAGGAGTCCTGATACTCTTTAGGAATTAGTGTAAAGGAAAATACAGGATAAAATATGGCATTTAAATACTCTTTAAATCATTTATCCTACAAGGTGCTCAAATACTCGAAAGGATTTTAATTGTTTTTATAAATTCATATACATATATGTATATATGCATGTAGGTATACACATATTTCCAAATTTTAATACAAACTGTCTTAATGCTTTTTCTAAAATAATTCCCATGCTCAAAATCTTCCTTTGTCCTCCTTCATCTGCAGAATAAAATCTGAAATGTGTTCTGGACCTCATGGACCATATTTCCACTTGTCATGCTTACCTGCCATAGTTTTTTAGAGCAAAGTATCTCAAACTTGAATGTGCATATGAACCAAAGCGGGTTCTAGTTTCAGTGCAGATTCTGATTCCATAGGTGTAGGGTGAGGCCCAAGATACTGCATGTCTCACAAATGATCCGGGCAATGCTGATCCCTGAACCACCCTATAGGGCAGGGAGCCTCTAGATTCCACAGCCTTGCTCCTGTAGCAAACAGCTGTTTGTTCTACTTATTATCACTTTTAGAAATCCTTTGCCTTTCCTACCCATTTGCTTTGCTTCTGCTGTTTCACTTCTGTCTCTCCTTTCTGAGATTGGTATTATCTACAGGAATGTCCAATGAATCAGATAACTTTCCACAGGCACAGCACACTCTTTCAAAAATCGCACCTCTGTGTCCTTGAAGGAAAATCCTTTGCACTTCCATTTCCTAAACAAATACATTTCTTTGAACCACACCCTTACACTCTTAAACATGCTCTGGAAATGGGGACTCGGCCTCACTGAAGGTGGTCCTGTGACACCAAGTCATTGAAGGGACAGGCTCACATTGACAATACAGTCTTTAGCGTAGAGAAATGACACTTCCCATGAAAACACGAAGAATTTTATCATAAGCTTTCCTTCTCTTTTTCGACTGCAAGGAAAACACTAGTTTCAGGAGTACATTGTGGTATTTAAGAAACAATGCGCAAAGCACAGCACCCTAGCAGCCCTGATACCTGAACGTGCGCCCTTCTTCAACATGATTTTGGAGTGATTATCTCATAATATTCAATGACAAGCTCCCCTAGAAAGTGCTAATTAATACACAGGAGAGTCTCATCTAATATTTATGTTGCTGGTGCGGCAGCTCCGCAGTGTTGCTGGCGGTGGGGGCAGCGGGCTTTAGCGCAGAATTGCCCGAGCAGCCCGTTAATCCCTCCCTGATGAGCCCAGTCCCATCCGCACCCATTCGGAACGCGCGGCTCTCAGGGGCCCTAGTAAAGCCCTTCAGCCTCCCAATCCTGACTTCCGGCAGGGCTGCCACTTGCTTTCCCAAGTGAAACCCTCTGCTCACCTGGTTAAACTGGCTAATCCTAAATTGGCTTTTAGATTGTCACTTAATAACTCCGAGGCCCTCCAGCAGGCTCTTGTGTAAATCCCGAGATGAATGAGGCCTAGGCAGAGGGAAAATGAACCCACAAAAATATTTTTTATAAAATGGACAGCAAATTCTGGAAGTTAGGTTTTATTTCTTTTGTCTGAGAATTAAGGTCCGACATCATTTTTAAAGGATGACACATGACCCTAAGACTTTCTATGACCCTCTGTGACTTTATTTAAAACCGAGTAATAAAGAATAGTTGCATTTTCTATTAAAATTTTTTTCTTTTTAAAATGTACTGGTGACATTTTGCATAGCACTTAAAATTTTGACGTCTGCTAGATGCTGTATACTTTTGGTCTTAATTTATTCTACAAAGCATGTTTTCAAAATGCGTGTGCTTTGTTATGGAAAGAACTGTGTCCTTTGAAGAGTGTTTTCCTCATTCTTGTAATGAGATAGAAATGATAGAAATGATTATTAGGGCCCTTATAAGTTCTCAAATTTAATACATATCCCATATATACCCAGCAATGTTCTGATTCAAAAGTTCTAGAAAGAAGCCAGGAATCTGTATTTTTACCAAGCCCTTCCAGCTATTTTGATGCACATGTACAATATGTTCTATATTTTTTGAGGAAAGTTTTCTTTTTTGTTTATACATTTCTTATCCAAAATACAAAAGAGTAACAGTTGAACAAATGAAGTACCACGTTTGAAAAACATTGTAGTGGTGCCTTATTGACAGAAGGAGACACCAAGATGCCTGGTTACTGGGCTCCACGTTCCGCAATGGGCTCCACAGACACAGAGCTGGGGCCTGGTGGGAGCAAAACAGTGCAGAACGGTTCAAGACAAGGGGGCAATTGGGAGCTCTGATGAGTGATTTTGAAAGGAAGGAATGATTCGAATGGAGGCCACATGGTTTAACTTACAATGAACCTGCAGGTTTTGAAAATTGCATGCTGGATTTCCTCATAAACATACATCAATCTCAGAACAGGCAGCTCTGCTCTTTGGTATGCAATCTTTTGGGAGATTTTTCTCATTCAGTACAAAATCATAGAAAATATGCATTGGAGTTGAGAATTTTAAAATACAGAGTTAAAAAAAGTCTTCAATAATTTAATAAAAAGCACGTGGGCAAATGTGAATTCCAGTCACTTTCTATTTAAATTATGAAACCTTTGAATTTGCTTTTGGGAGGATAAGCACAATGTGCTTTGGCATTCTCTCTCTCTCTCTCCTATATTTTTTTTAACCTGCACATCATTTCAGAATGAAGTGGTAGCAATTTTTGTCAGGAACCCAAGCAAGCAGTAGCACTTAATAGGAAAAGAGGGATGACACATGGTACAGAGCAAAATTGGGGTGCCATTTGCCACTAATCATAAGCACTTGTTTTTCCCAATACACAATTATATAGGAATAAGGAAAGAAATGTGAACTCACAGAGATAAGAAAGTCTTATTTTCAGTTTTTTTTTTTTTGAATTAATAGAATACACAAAATCTCTGGTTTGTCTTGTAGGAAGTTTAGCAAGTTTCTAGGATTAAATGGCTTTCCTTTTCTGTGAAGGGTCTGATGTAAACCCTTGTACCAAGGCTTAAAGTCTTAAGCCTGTTAGAAGTTTCCATCAGTCAGTCTGTATGTCAGTGGATAAAGTCGGTTGCTGATCTAACCTATTCATTGCTTTCTGGAAAAATGCATAAAACTACACAAATATTTTTTAGTGATGTAGGAAAGCTGGGGAAATGAAGGTCCATCCAATGATAAAATACATTTTCTAACTGGCAACATTTTGGAGGAACATACTACCACAGTGCTTTTCTATGTAATTTTAAGTGCTATGTTTGATGAGGTGGTGAAAAAAAGAGATTAGTTGTCTTTGGTAATCTATCCTTAGTTACTTTGATAAATGTGAAAGTCTCTGTTATTTCCATGCTTAGAAAAGTTGTGTTCTATGTATATTCTGCCTGAAATAGTTTTGCACAATCCATACCAGAAAAATTGAGAGGAAATAAAATTTGTTTTATTTTCTTGCCTTGTCCTCTTTTATCTTCATTTGATGTACATTTTTAATACTTAAAATATCTGCATTTCACAATACCATATATTATGTATGCTGTCTGCTAGTCAACAATTATTTGGCACTTACTGTGTGCTGAACTGTGTACTGTACTCAGTGAAATGTCAGCAAGGGGGCAGAGAAGGGGTAGAAATGCAGATAAAATACTACATCTGGCCTCAGTCTCAGCCTTCAAGGGGTTTGTGTAGCATATTTGAAAACATTTGATGGTAGATCTTAATAAGCTTGGGTTGATGGCATACCAGTATACATATGCTTTGCATGCCAGTGAATTCTTATCAGGCTTCTCTTATAGTTCATGTCACAAAGTTCCCCCAAAGAATTTGCTAATGATTTAACAATGTTGTTGAAATCACCAGGTTACTTTTCAGTCTAGTTAGACTGGCAAACTTTCTATGAAGCATTTTAAATCCACATTATCTGTTCCATTCCAACAATGTGGGTTCCTAAAAAACTGTTTAGCTTGTCTTTTGTTACCCTGTTTTTTGATATCCTGTTTTAACTTTGCTTCCAAAGTTGGAGTATATTTACTAGATATTCTAAGGAGGCAATTATGACTATGGAAAATTAGCTGATTAGCAGGTATCTAAGGTGAATTTTGATATTTTTTCTTCAGTTAGTACTGTGTCTGGATGGTTGAACAGATAAATGGTAACAGTATTCATTTTTCCAAATGTTATAACTAAGTTTTTGACTTGAAAGCTATTGAAAAAACATTGTATCATTTTGTGGGCTGTAGAAGAGTATTTTTTTGTACATGAGCAAAAGGCAGTAATATAAAAATGACAAAACTCAGCTTTTCATGGAAAATGTATTGATTGTAAAAAAATTTCATCACTTTCAACCAATACAAAACAGAAATATGGTGATTTTTTTTTTTTCCAACTAAAAATTTCTTAGCCAAATCCTATGAATAAGTCAGCAACTATGAGTTCCAGGCTGGAACTTTGGGAAGGGCATCAATTCTGGTTGGTCACATGGATATTATAAAAGTGGCCAGCATGTCCTAGAGAGGCTCATTCATATGTAGCATCTGGCTCGACATTTGCTTCATTATATTAGCATTCTTTCTGTTACAACCTGGTATTAATTTCCTGCTGCTACTTTCTATTTAAGCTTAGATGATTTTTGGGGTTGGGATATTTTATCTGCTGTCTTCCTTCCCTCCTCACAAACCCCTAACCCAGATGTCTAAGACTTTTTTTTATTGAATATAAAAAAGCTCATTTACTTTTTCTTTAAAAGGAGCTTTGGGGGGAAAAAAAGTACCAAAAATAAAAAGAAAATATAACCTTATACAAACTTATAAAAAGTCTTTCATTTTAGATAACTACAAAAATCATCTTTACAAAGAAACACTAAATGTTAGCCCACATTCTAAGCAATAGAATAATTCACTGTCCTATTATAATAGGTTAGAGATAGTTCTTCATTTAGTTTTTAAACAATGCCTGGACAACAGACCTTTCCATAGATTCCAATCACTGAATGACTTGATAGGTTAGGGGGTCAGGGGTGCATCTCATCTCATCGTGTTTGTAGTCTGAGAAAACAAGTCATAAAAGTTAGCTTGGTTAATTTTTTGTAACTGATAACTATTAGCAGAAGGCAGAGTTTATCATGGGGAGGAGAGGAAAATCATGATAGATAGAAAACAAACATTAAACTCACATAGCACAGAAACAAGCAAAACCAAACATTGGTCATAACATCATGAAACAGCCCTGAGGAAGGATGAATTTACTTTGCTTTGTAAAAGGTCAAATCATCCTATTTATGATAATATATCCTTTGCTAATTTTCTTTAAAATCTCACGCTAAAATCCTCCCTATATTTTTCCTTTTAATTAGTAATATTTAAGTGAAACCTATTGTTTGGATAGAAAAGTTACTGAAGTTTTCAATTATATTTGGCTTATGCTCAACATCAAAACCTATGTGGAGGGCACACAGTCTTTACTAATACCAAAACCCGAATGTCTCATAACTGAGATTTGTTCTGGAGATTTTATTCTCATACTAACCACAGATATTTTACAGACCAAACAAGAACTTCATCTGTTTACTGTTGTTTACCATAAACTTGGCTTTTGTCTAAAGTGCCTGAGTAATTGCAAAGAATATTACAAGGAAAAAGACCTTAACCTACATGAACAATGGCCAAAAAATGTTCTTGTGTGCTTTGGCTATCTGAACAAAGAAAGATGCCTTGATTTTGAAATGTCATTAATCTTTTTCCTCAATAAAAATTTGCTATTATAGTGCTAAATAGAAGGAACAAATGTTATACTTAAATTTCTATCTAAATGCCATTGATGCAATTTTAATAACTATAGCCTTCCAGTGATGAAATATTTTTTCCTCCAGAATATCAAGATTTAGTAGAGAAACTAGAATCTGACTTCACAGCTTATTATATATATAACTTTGGTGAATAAAGTGACCATTTTCCGCCTCAATTTGCTCATTTTTGAACAAGGGACCAATACTAATATGAAATAAATAATACGAAATCTATATTTATTGATTACTTTTTAAATTGATTATATATTAGGTTCTTTATTGAATTTTCACAACAATACTGCATTATGAAGTCAATATATTACAGATGAGGAAACTAGGACAGAGAAAGTAAAATAACTGTCTCAGGTCACAAAATAAACGGCAAAGCCAGGATTTGAACCTAGAAATATTACTTTGGTACTTCTTAACTATTTCAATACTTCTTATTTAGCCACTCTACATTACAGTTGTTTTAAGTATGAATTAAAGATTAAGATAGACACTCCCATAAATAATAGATACTTCATATTTATATATTGGGTTCAGTAAAATCTATCAGCTTCCATAATTCCCTTTGGCCCTGTGGACTTACATTAAAAATAATTACACATTATATAATATTAATCCTGGTGAATTTTAAAGATGTGTAAACACAATTTAGTCCTTTTCAGTTAAAATGAAATCAAGTTCATTTTCTTCTGGCATAATTTATTTTAGGCTTTCAGATTCTGGACCTAAATCAATATATGTAGAAATAGTAAACAGAAAAAAGAAAGGGATATTGTACAAGAATCTATAAATTTAGCAAATTTAAATCCAGTGAATTTTCCATAAGGGATATTAACATTAAGTTAATGTCAGTCTTCCTTGGGTTAATATAAAACCAAATTGATGTCAACAGTAGGCAGGCATGGTGGTCAATTAAGTGCCAGATAATAAGAGGTTGATTTAATTGCTTTTTATTGGGTACCATATGGATGTATGATTTTTGAATTCTCTGACATGGATATTTCTTAATATTTTGCACTTTTATAGTTACCTTTGTAGGAATACTAATATAGTTCACCTCAAATTGTTAAACGTCCTCTAACACAAAATTGTTTTTGGAAGAAATTGCTTGATATATATGGATCTTGGTGTTAAATTCCTAACATGAGCTCATTATAAATACAACATTTTTAATTAATGTGCTCAATCAGTTTTAGATTTTTCCACATAGTGATTTTTAGAGAAAGCTAACTAGTGTTACATTCTTCCAATAAATAACTCAAAGTATAATTTCCTAATATAAACCATCACCCCAAATACATTGTTTCATGCTGTCTGCGTTTTGCTGCCAAACATGGATGTGTATTTTTTTCTGACATATATGGATAATAAATTATAGTAGGGATAAGGAACTGTACTCTATACTATATGTTTAGGGGTACACTTTATTCAAATTATGAAGTAGGTAAATTATTTATTTGCTCATCTGTTTAAAATAGTCCTAAAGAGACACTGTGTTTTACCTTCACCTACCTTTTCTCATGGCTGACCTACGCACACTTGTTTCCAATGTTCTTGGGACTCATAGAACTTCATTAATACTTTTGAAAGATTTTGCATGTGTGTGTGATGAAATATGTATAATAACATAAAATTTACAATTTTAGGTTTACAATTTAGTGGCATTAAGTATACAGTAGTTTCCCCTTATCCTTAGGGGATATGTTCCAAAAACCTCAGTGTATGCCAGAAACTTCAGATAGCACCAAACCTCAGATACTGTATGATATGCACAAATTTATTTTTCCTTCCTCACAACTTCATGGATAGAAGATTCATTCTTACCATAGATCTTAGCAACGTTAGCATAGGATTTTTTTTTTCTTATTAAGTCAAGAACTTTCACCTTTTCACTGAGAGGGGGTGCTTCATAGCTTTTCTTTGGTACGTCTGAGTTTCCAACATCACTACTATCATGCTTTGGGGATGTTATTAAGTAAAATAAGGGTTACTTGAACATAAGGACTGTGATACTGTGACAGTGGATCTGATGACCCAGATAACTGCTAAGTGACTCATGGACAGGTAGCATCTATAGCCTGGATATGCTGGAAAAAGGAATGGTTCATATCCCAGGCAGGACAGACTGGGAAGACACAACCTTCATTAGGTCATTCAGAATGGTGTGCGATTTAAAACTTAGGAATTGTTTGTTTCTGGAGTTTCTCATTTAGTAGTTTTGGACTGATGTTGACAGGTAATTGAAACCATGGGTAATTAAAACTGCAGAAAGCAAAACTGAAGATAGATGGGAACTAGAGTATTTACATTGTTGTGTAACCATCACCTCTATTTCTAAAACTTACTGGTTAGCCCAAAGAGAAACTCTGTACCCATTAAACAACAACCCTTACTTTCTTTCCCGCAGACCTCAGTAACCTTTATTCTACTTTCCGTGTCTATGGGTTTGTTTATTCTTTGTACCTCATTAAGTAGAATCACAATATTTGCCCTTTTGTGTGTGCTTATTTCACTTGCATAATGTTTCCAAGGTTCATCCATATCATAGCATGTATCAGAATTTCATTCTTTTTCAAGGCTGATAATATTTTATTGCATATTTATAACACATTTTGTTTATGCACTCATCTGTTGATGGAGATTTGGTTTGTTTTCACCTCAGGCTACTGTGAATAATTCTGCTATGAACATTGGTGTAAAAGTTTCTCTTTGAGTCCTTGCTTTCAGTTCTTTTGGGTATATTCCTAGGAGTGGAATTGCTAGATCTTTTTTTTTTTTTTTCTTTTTTTTGGTAATTCTATACTTGACTTTTTGAAGAATCACTAAAATGTTTTCCACAGCAGCTTCACTATTTTACATTCAGCAATTCACCAGTAATGCACGAGGGTTCCAATTTCTCCGCTTCCTCACCAACACTTTTGATTTTTGGTATGAAGTGGTATCTCATTGTGTGTGTGTGTGTGTGCTTTTTTTTTTTTTTTTTTAGACAAAGTCTCATGCTGTTGCCCAGGCTGGAGTGCAGTGGCGTGATCTTGGCTCACTGCAACTTCCATTTCCAGGTTCAAGAAATTCTCCCGCGTGGTTGGGATTACAGACGCCCATCACCATGCCTGGCTGTTTTGTGTGTGTGTTTTTAGTAGAGACACAATTCACCATTTTGGTCAGGCTGGTCTCAAACTCCTTACCTCAAGAGATCCACCTGCCTCAGCCCTGCAAAGTGCTGGGATTACTGACATGAGCCACTGTGCCCGGCCTCATTGTGGTTTTGATTTGCAATTCCTAATGACTGGTGATGTTGCCTATGAAGACTTTAAGTGCTTTCAACAAACTATAATAAACTTTCCAAGTTCCATACTGATATTCACCTGTTACAGCTTCACAAATCATTGAAAATCAAAACTTATTTCTTAAAACTTCCATCAAAGCAGAAAGGACGTGACTATATGGGAGACAATACAATGTGGCATAAAAATCTGATTTATAAATAAGCAGAAACTGTACTCAAAATCTTTTCCCGCACTAGTAAGCAGTAAGATTTTGGGCAAATTGTCCTAAATTGGGAAGTATTTACTGCTTATGGGATAGTATGAGGCTACATTGAGCTATGCACCTTTATTTGTTCACTATTGCATCTCCAGCACACATAATAGTGCCTGAGGTATAGTAGGTACTTAATAAGTATTTGCTAAATGAATGAATAATGCTTATAATATTACTCAAATAATTATAGCTGTTCTCATTACTAGATAAGCAGAGACATGAGCCCTTCTATTTAAACAAATTTAAATAACAGATCTCAATTTGTACATTTTTAAATAATTTAAAAAATATGAATATAAGCATAACATACTTATGTTTACATGTATTTACACATACTATCAAAATATATTTTTGATAAATATATAGCTCATAAAAATGTGAAATTTACAATACAATATTAAATTTCAAAACTTTTCACATAGACAAATTCTGAATAGTCAGAAAAACAAACAAAAACTGTATAGTTCAATTGGCCGGGTGCGGTGGCTCCCAAAGTGCTGGAATTCCAGCACTTTGGGAAACCAAGGCAGGCAGATCACTTGAAGTCAGGAGTTCGTGACCAGCCTGGCCAACATGGTGAAACCCCATTTTCACTAAAAATACAAAAAGTAGCTGGGCATGGTGGCGGGCGCCTGTAATCCCAGCTACTCACAAGGCTGAGGCAGAAGAATCACTTGAACCCAGGAGGTGGAGGTTGCAGTGAGCCAGGATAGTGCCACTGCACTCCAGCCTGGACAACAGAGCGAGACTCTGTTTCAAAACAAAACAAAGCACACCCTAACACTGTACAGCTTACTTCCATTCATACTGCTTTGATTGTAAAATGATTTAAGATCTTTCCTAAGTGAGAATTCAATTGTTGTCCAATAATCTAGGCAATGTATTCTCAAATAAGAGTCACTATAAATGTTTTGGACATTTCTAACTGAATAGATTGGGGTATTACCATCTCAATATGTGCTATTTATTGAGTTGTTTAAATTTCTGCACATGCAATATGTGGAGACAAGCTGGATCCCTGTCTTTCCCCTTGGTTTGTCAGGTATTTTTTTTTAGCAGTCCCTTTGTGTTGTACCTCTGCTTGATTTTTGCAATTCCTCCTCTCTTAAAGTCACTCAGAGAGGATGTCTTTGCACTGTATCATGAAAAAAGAGGTAAACTGACCAGTATACTTCAGATAATTCAACTTCTTTGTGCTTTTTTTTGTTTGTTTAAACAAGATAAAACAGAAACACAGCTACACACTCATTTCTTTTTCAGACAGGTCAAACAATTAGCTGCCATGCAGTTATTTTACACAACCTTAGGAAAATCATCTTTAAAAGTCCCTGCTTAAAGAACAACAAAAAATCTCTCGATAGGTTCCCTGATATAGAATTATTAGCAGAATAATCTTTCATCTCAGATGGATTCCAAATGGCACCTTTTAATGAAATGCTGATTTCTTCAAAGCGATGATCTCTTCTTGGGAAATGTTCACACTCACTGCCTGACAAGGGTTTTCATTTTTGTTCTAATTTTATTTGCAAAATTACCACTCTCAGCATGTTCTCCTCTCTGCCTCTCTAGATGGCAGCATTTGCCTTGTGGACTCTCCTCCATTCTTTGCTTTTCTGGACCACCTACTTCATGGAGGCACTGCCCGTAGGGAATAAAATGCTGACTGATGCCTACCAGACTAACTAAATCAATGACTGCATGGCTTGTTGGTTAGAGTTGAGGCTATTATCATGTGGATCCTATTTATCTCTCTTCAGCAAAAAAATTTGTACTTCACCAAAATCAGTTAATGGAACTTAAAGATAAGGGAAGCAGTCCAAATGAGCAAATCCCAACTCTGAGAGCTTTACCCTCCCAGACCCCCATCACCAATATGTTCACATGGGGCACTGGCATTCTTCTATCTTAGAAAAATCTTACTGAGATTTTTACCAACCTGGCTGAAATCCCAAAGCTCAAGAAACATTAAAAAAAATCTGTTTTCTAGCCAAAGTCATTTGTGAAAACCCATATCCACTTGATACCTGGAAATAGAAATAAAAACTCCCAACCTTTTGAGGTTTGCACATCCCTAGATAGATTGGTGGCAGGAAATGTGGTTACAGAGCATAGGACTCAGAAGGAGCTGAAATATGCCCCCATCAGGGCTACTTTCCACAGGCATCTGACCTGAGCTGCTACACAGGACTCTGTACTCAGCTCTAGTGCTTGGTTTAATGCTCCGTTGTAACTGTCTTGAAATTCTTAATAACTTTTGAATAAGAGGCTCCTATTTTTATTTAGCTCTGGGTCCCATAAATTAGCCATTCTTGCTACATTTTTACTAAGGGCAAGTATCTCAAATAGACAATACCAACATAAAGAATAACAGATCATTCCTTTTCAGTCAATGAAATGTGGAGTACATCAAATGTGAAGTCGATCAAATGTATGATAATGTATGATAAGGTATAATACAAAACACTTTTGTAGGTTTCCTGAATATTTAAATTTTTCCAAAATTAGCAGCAGAATTTTCTAAATTGATGGCAATTGAGAAAAAATGATTTTCAAACTGATTTTTCAACATATTTGCTCCTGTGGTTCCAACTGGAATTCTGAAATCCAGTAGCACACATAAAGTAAGGAAGATGGAACTGAATGTATTTCATTTATGTTCTTCTGGATAAAGCATCTTGTAAATTGTTAGTATGGCTGGAAAAATGCCGTAAAGATATGCTGCTACTAGAAAAACAGACAACAATCAGTTTTTAACTGAGAGAGAGAGAGAGTGAAAGAGAAATAAATCAGGATGTTGAGACTATTTTTTTCCATAAGTGTTTAAAGGAAAAAAAAACCATGAATTTATGGCTACTCTGAAAAAAATGAATTTCATACTCTTTTTCATCTTGAAGTAGTAATGTAAGACAGAACATGTACTAACATTACCGCCTGAACAAAATAGTTGTCTAAACCATTTAAGAAACCTAAGGTTAGAGTTGCCAATTTAAATTTATGGCTGCATGAATTCAGCTTACTTCATTGACATCTAATTAAACATATCTTTTAATAGTGGTTGACTTTTTGGATGTTAAATAAGTAAAGAGCATGCGAGCAACCCAGTAACCCCCATCAATCAAGGGAGAACGCAAATAATGTCCAGCTTCCTGTTTATCCCATCACTACCTTCCTAGATGCTGGGGCGTAAGTCAGAATGGTCCTAGAAAGTTCTGTGGTGATCTCTAGCACAAGAACTTCATGACAATTAGAACAGAGGAAGGAAAGAATAAAGGAAGGACAGAAGAAACGAGGGAAGGAAAGATGGAAGGAAGGAAAGGTAAAAGGAAATTTGCTGTATATACATAAACTGTGGAATTGGGAGTAAGGAAAAATTAGACTGACAATGTTATAGAAAAGGTTTTTAAATTTTACTCTTAATTTCTAGAGCTGCACATGGTCTCCTTCAAACTTGCAGACTGTGTTTAAATATAGTGGGAAGCTCCATACATAAAAAGATTGCTAAGTGTGGGGGGCTGGGAAGGTTTAAGACTCACACAGTCTTCCTCTGATCTTAAACCTAGAGACAAACCACAGTCCCCTGAGTCAGAGGCAAGAGTACAATCTTCTCATTTTATATTATTGCATGTCTTTGGCTCTGTTTTCAAAGGTAAAAATTTTCATTCAGCAAGTCAGTGATAAACCCTGAACTTACACTTAAAAATAAGAAGCAAAATTAGTGCTTTCTCACATATGGTAAGGTCATACACGATTTACTCAGTGAAAAAAAAAATATTATATCCCAAGGCTTTTAAATGCTCTCAAAATATGGCGGAACTATAAAATTAGGAGTTTGTGAAGAAAATGCCAAATGAAGAAAATAGTATTTTATGCTAAATAAACAACAAAAAAGATACTTTCCTAAGAGTCTTTCCTGACTGCATGGTTTGGATAGAGGTAAGACAGTGGTATGAGTCACTGTCAGTGTCAAAATAACTCAAGGAGATAAACAAAAGTTATCTAAACAAACAAGTTATAATTCCCTTCCATGAAGACATTTTAAGGAACAGTCACTTTTTTTTCCCCAAGGTGACAGAACATCAAGCAATTCATAAACACTGAAATAAATTGTGTTTCTAGATATATGTGACATATTCTAGATATATGTGAAAAGGAAAGGCATCTTAGTGTAACTGAGCACATATGCATCACACATAGTTTCCTTCTGAGTTGTAACACTGTTCCCCCCCCCCCCCCCCCCCCCCCCCCCCCCCCCCCCCGTCCCCAGTTGGAAAGATACATCCGTTTCTCCTCCCTCATTTGATATGATACAGTAAAATCCCAGCTTTGGAAACACTTGCCTGGGACATAATGATTACTTTAGTTATCATCGCTCTGTGCACCTCTTCACCAGAGGACTCTGTAACCTGTGTCTCCAACACTGTCAAGACTGATGTCAGCTGTTTCCCAGTTCCACATGGTGGGCAAATGAACACTATTTGAAGAAAAACAGAAATGCCCGTGGAAGGTTTGTAGTATTTATGTATGTTACAACTGTGAACACTAGGCTTCAAACTGAAAGTTAAGTTACAAAACGTGATGCTGGGAAAACTCTACTGGAACTAGGAAGCTATCTCTCTGCCAAATTTTCTCTGTGGACTCCTCCTCTCCCCTCCCCTCCTGAGGTTTCTTTTCCTTAGGTACTTGTCTTTCATTTTGAAAAGGTTTTACACATTAACGACCCTTTCTCTTTAATAGACTGTAACATGTTCGTAATCATATTTTTTAAATTCTTATTTTAGTCAGAACATTCACCAGCCTTGACAACAGAGTGTGAGCACAAGTTATCTGAGAATAAATTTTCTTGTTTTAAGGTACTGTTTTTTTGGTTGGTGTGCGGGAAAATGAAAGTTTTTGCTTGTTTTCCTGAATTAACTAGGAAGGACTAAATTAACAGGCTACCTTGACGCATAAAAAGCTTCCTTTGTAACAATGCCATTGAGCATATGTGTTTAATTGCATTTCACATATAGTGTTTTAGACTTCCTGCAGGGCCAGCTCTGTGGGCATGACACACATGTAATACCACAGAACTCCATCCTCAGTGGGGCCTCATGTTGCCCTGGGCCCCACATATTATGTAGCTGGTCTTGACTTCCAGTAATAATTTCTTTCAGATTCTAGGCCTTTAGGTACACTGTGACTACTAGAGAAGGCTGGTTTATATTCATGAGAACACAGTGGGTATTTCACAGAGCCCTGATTGTGAAAGAAGAATATAAGTATCAGATGGCAGCACTTTGGGAGGCCGAGGCGGGCGGATCACAAGGTCAGGAGATCGAGACCACGGTGAAACCCCGTCTCTACTAAAAATACAAAAAATTAGCCGGGCGCGGTTGTGGGCGCCTGTAGTCCCAGCTACTCGGGAGGCTGAGGCAGGAGAATGGCGTGAACCCGGGAGGCGGAGCTTGCAGTGAGCCGAGATCGCGCCACTGCACTCCAGTCGTGGGTGACAGAGCGAGACTCCGTCTCAAAAAAAAAAAAAAAAAAAAAAAAAAAAAAAAAAAAAAAAAAAAAGATTGTTAAAGAATAATTACGTAAAGTTTTCCATTGACATTCATTGTGAAAATAAAGGTTTGTTCTTATGCTTCATTCTGCCAGTGGACAGAGTTGATGTTTTTTGTTGACAAGAGTTTCAATTAAGGAGCTTGCCTTATTCTTCATGGATACTCTAGGCAAGGCAGAAAAATCATTGAGGAAAGAACAAACGATCTAGTTGACAGGGTGCTGTGACCCCTAGCTCGAATGCCTCAGTACTTAAATAGAAAGTTACTAATGTAGGGATTATGGAAAAGTAGAACTTGCTTTACATTGTAAAGGGTTGCTGATGCTCACCAAACTTCTCCAGAAGCCCCTTGAGCAGATGGGAAAGCTGGGTGGGCGTCGGCTGGAGCCATGGCATTTCATCATGCAGTTGGTGTGGACTAGTTATTTGCTCTTTGATAAAATATGGTATTATTTAAAACAAAAAAAAGGTAGGCTTTTCAAGGAAGTTAAGAGGATGTGTTTACATAATTAAAATTATGACTTCCTCCTTCTGTTTGGAAAAGTTATGTTTATTATAATAATTGGCTAGTCTGTGATCTTGGTCTAAAATTCTTCAACATACAGCTTCTGGACTCCTACAATTAACTTTCTGTGATATCTTCCAAATTACTGGGTGCTTTCATGGCCTGTGGTCCCGTGAGTGAAGATTATAAAGTCTTTTAGAACAACAGAGATCACGTTTAAGCCCTGGTCATAGGCACAAGTGATGGATTTAATCTCTGACTACAATGAAGCCAGGCATTTTGACATTTCATTGTCGCAGCAGGAGTGTTTGGCTTTGTGTTCTGCAGCCTGGCACTGTGCCGTTACTTTACATCCTCCTGAAATAGCACATCTTATACCTGTGCCTCCTTCCACTGCTCTTGCACTAGTTCAAGGCTGAGAAGAGGTGGCCCTGTGCCAGCTCTAATTAAGCAATAAGACACTCCAGGCAGTACATTTCTGGGGATTACTGCATGCCTGCCTTAAGTGCATCACTACTCAAGAAGGGCAATCATCCTTTAGAAAATGCATTCTCTGAAGTGACTTATTGCTATTTGGAAGGGGAACTTTTATAAACTAGAAAGAAGAGAGGAGGATATGTATTTCTCATGCACTGGATGGTATTCTCTGTGTGTGGCTTATTTCTTTGGAAGAGGGAAGAAATATTCTTTCTAGAACAACACAGTCAGCATTAAACACTCCATTCAGGGTCAATCTGGCCACAAACACATATTTGTCCTATTATTTTTTCACTGTTGAACTGTATATCCAATGGATATAACTTTAAATCTGAGGTATTTTTTTCCTGTAGTATGTGTTTCCTTACCAGATAAACATTAAGATAACAGTAAAATTCTTTTGTTGCTTTAAGTTTAAAAAAGAGTTACACAATGAATCCTGATGAACTTAAGACAGAGTATGGCTTATGAAGCCAATCTCTCAAGCCAGACTGCCAGGTTTGAATGCTAACCCTGACACTTTTTATCTGTATGACCCTGAGAAAGTTATTTTAATTCTCCGTTCCTCATTCTTCTTATCTGTAAAATATATATACTAAGTATACAAATGTATTTTAAGTATATAAAATATATGTATGGGTTGTTTTGTGGATTAAATGCGATGACATATATAAAGTACTTAATTTTGTCTGGTATGTAACAAAGCAAAAATGTATTTTCATTTTGGGAATAATGATTATTATATTTTAATTTATCAGTAATCCTGAAAAGATGATTAGCAGGGAATTAGAATTACTCTAATTTACTTTTAACTGAATAAACTGGAAAAATTGATATCTCTAGGTTTTAATCTCTGTATCTATAAAATGGCCAGTACCCTAGGCATGCTCTGGTGGCCTCCAGTGATCCCTGGCTCTTGGTATTCACACCCTGTATAATCTTTTCCCCCTGGATGAGGGCTACACTGAGATGTTACATCTGAGATTAGGTTGTAAAAGAGGGTGGCTTCTGTCTTAAAGCCCTTTTTAGCTGTCTTTCTTTGTCTCTCTCAGCTCACCAGCCACAAAGTCACAAGGACACTCAGAAAATGTGTACAGCGGGCATGCAGTAAGAACGTAGACCTACCAGTAATGACACAAATGAACCTGAAAGCAGATCCCCAGCCCTGGAAAGCCTTGAGATAAGTGCAGAGTTAGCCAACAGTCTGACTGGAGTCCCATGAGAGATGTGACAAGAGATGTAGAAACAGGGGCACCAGCTAAGCTGTACCCAGATTTACCAACAAAGAGACTGAGATAATAAACGTTGTTGTCATTAGGCACTAAGTTTGGGGTAATTTGTTACGCAGCAAAAAGTCACACACAGTTGATAACGTGGAAGATGGCAGAAAACACAAAATGCTTGCCAAATTGAGGCATTGATATTGTTAACAGCTATCTTCAAGAAACTAATTGGAACAAAAGACAATTAAACTATAATATTATTACCTTTATTATTTGCTTCATTTGTATTTGTATCATTTGCTTATTTTTTTTTTTTTTTTTTTTTGAGACGGAGTCTTGCTCTGTCCCGCAGGCTGTAGTGCAGTGGCCCGATCTCGGCTCACTGCAAGCTCCGCCTCCCGGGTTCACGCCATTCTCCTGCCTCAGCCTCCCGAGTAGCTGGGACTACAGGCGCCCGCCATCTCGCCCGGCTAGTTTTTTGTGTTTTTAGTAGAGACGGGGTTTCACCGTGTTAGCCAGGATGGTCTCGATCTCCTGACCTTGTGATCCGCCCGCCTCGGCCTCCCAAAGTGCTGGGATTACAGGCTTGAGCCACCGCGCCCGGCCTCGCTTATTTTTTTGAAAAACTAGAAATCACCTATGTGCCAGGCATCATTACAGGGCTGGTAATTTAGCAGCACACAAAATATACATCTTTTGAAGCTTGCATGTTCATAAATGTCTTAAAATATAATATATTAGATATTGCCAAGTACTCATGATCAAAATTAAACAAGGAAGGAGGACAGAGAGTGCTTGCATTTCAAAAACAGTTTTTAAACCTTGGCTAAGAAAACTTCATGAGAAGATAATATATAGGTCAAAGTCTAAAAAAGCAGAAGCAGTCCATGAGGGTATTGAGAAAAGAATGTTCCAAGCAAAGGCAATAAGCAAGCAAGGTCAAAGTGCTAAGGCACTGAGGTCAGAGCTTTCCTGGTCCTTTAGGAGCAACTAGAGGTGAGGTTAAGGGGTACAGGGAGGGGGAATCAGTGCAGTTTTCTGTAGGCCATTTAAGAATGTAGGCTTAACACTTGAATGAGATGGGAAATCACAGAGTAATCCAAGTAGGCAGTGGCATGATTCGATTCCAGTTTTAGAAGATCTTAGGCTGTTCTTGAAAGTCTAGATTAGGCTTGGGCATGGGAGACGGAGAGGCAATATAGTAGGGAAGACCAGATACTAGTTAGCTTAAGTAAAATAGTAAAATATGACTTAACTGTGGTAATTGAAAAAAGATAATATTCCTTTCATTTCTAAATATTATTTTAACCTTGTTAAATTTTCATGGGAAAGGCAACACAAGTATTAAAATAGAAGTAAAACGTATTATTTTATTCATGACATTTGATAAGACCTAGTCTTAAGACTAAAATTACAAATGTACATCTAAATCCAAAATGATTCAGCTACATATATGTATATATAATATATAAAATTACATGTACATGTATACATACATGCATAACTTCAGAAAGTGCGTATGTGTATATATGTGAATATGTGTACATACAAACACATGAGAGAGACAGCATGAGCATGTAAATATGACAAAATGTTGGCAACTAGTAAAACAAGATGAAGATGTTGTATGGCTGTTTATTTACTATTTTTGTCAATTTTCTGTAGGTTTGTCATTGTTAAAAATAAAATGATAGGAGAAAACATGCATCAGCATTGTGTATTAATTCAAAATTGATTTTGTACTTGACATATAAATACACTATGATAAAAATAAAAAATGGGACTATGACCTTAAGATTCTCACTCAAGTATTTACACACTAATTGTGACTAATCTTAAACACTATAAAGTTACATCAAATCACCGATGCTTGAGGCTTTGGCCATTTTCTAGATGATTATAACTTAACACTGATGAACCCTTGCAGCAAACCTCATTTAAATGTTAAAACAATTAATTTCAGAACACTTGCTAAAGGGAAGTTGGTAGATTTAACAGAGTATGGTAGCTGCAGAGAAGTTGACTCACTTGCCTAATATATACACTCTTAGAAAAGTGATTCCATACATGTGTGTTACATAAGATACGCCAATTGTCCCAGAAACACATAGCCAACTAAACAATTGATGTGGACAATAATGCTTTCAAAGTTTTATGAATGAAATTATTATTGATCTGCTACCATTAGTTGTATAGTTCAATCTATACTTGCCTTGGTCTATCAAGTGTGGAGCGGCTCTGCACCCCCTTTCCACCTCATAGCACCATTGCCACTGGCATGGACTGTGAATGAAGGCTATCAGCCCTGTGCCTGCATGCACCTTATCCCTGGTGTCGATATTGCCAGCAGCCCTGCCCCTCACCCTGCCCCCAACCCCGTGCTGCCACCACTGCTGCTGCAAACGCCAGCATAGAGGCCAGCATTTCCACACCTGCCAGTATCCCAACCCAGTTGATGGGCATGCACCCTGCCATGCTGCTGCTGCTGCTGGCATGTGTGAACGAGCATGGATCCTGCTGCTACCACCCAACAAACTGCTTTGACTGGCACCACCTATGAAAGTGTTGTAGACTACAGTCTGGGAATCCCTTGGTCCCTCCAGCACAGCAGAATCCTAACATTAAGGGGCCAGAGAACAAAGCTGGGGGCCCATTAATAGCCCCCAAGAGTCAGAGTGTACAGCCCAGGACTGCTGAGCTGAGCTTTGCCCCCCTAAACTCTTCCAGAAACAAAGCTAGTTTACTGAACCTTTATACCACGATCAAACCCCCCAAGGACATCAAAGAAGATGAAAGAAAAAAACACATCTAAAGGACAGAAAGCTCAAAGACTAAAGGAATATTAGCCCCCAAAGGTGAGAGAGAACCAGTGCAAGAACTCTGGCAGCTCAAAAACCCAGAATGACTTCTATTTGTTTATTTATTTAAATAGAGATGACATCTCATTCTGTTGCCTAGGCTGGTCTCAGACTACTGAGCTCAAGTGATCCTCCTGCCTCGGCCTCCCGAAGTGCTAGGATTATAGGTGTCAGCCACTGTACCCAGCCCCGAGTGACTTCTTCTGCAATGGTTGCTAACCACAATGAAATGGTTGAAATGACAGAACAGAATTCTGATTATGGGTGGAAATGAAGATCATCAAGATTCAGGAGAAAGTTGAAATCCAATCTAAGGATTCAAAGAAATAAAATGATACAGGAGTTGAAAGATGACCATTTTAAGAAGGAAAAAAATTGATCTAATAAAGCTGAAAACTTAATTCAAGAATTTCAGAATACAATTCCAAATGTTAACAGCAAAATCAGCCAAGCTGTGGAATCTCAGAACTTGAAGACTGGTTATCTGAAATAAGTCAGACAAAAATAAAGAAAAAACAATAAAGAAGAATAAAACCTCTGAGAAATATGTGATTATGTAAAGGGACCAAATCTATGACACATTGGGATCCCTGAAAGAGAGGCAGAGGAAGTGAGAAAGTTGGAAAACTTATTTCAGAATATCATCCATGAAAACTTCCCCAACTGTGCCAGACAGGACAACATTCAAATTCAGGAAATGCACAGAAGCCCTGTGAAATACTACATGAGAAGACCATCCCGAAGACATATAGTCATCGAATTCTCCAAGATTAAAATGAAAGAGAAAAATGAAAAAGGCAGCTCTAGAGAAAGGGTAGGTCACCCACAAAGGGTATATCATCAGGCTAACAGTGGACCTTTCAGCAAAAACCTTACAAGCCAGAAAAAATTGGGGGCCTATATTGAGTATTCTTAAAGAAATGAATTAATAACGAAGAATTTTATATGCAGACAAACCAAGCTTCATAAGTGCAGGAGGAATAATATCCTTTTCAGATGAGAAAATGCTAAGGGAATTCATGACAACCAGACATGTCTTAGAAGATTTCCTGAAGGGAATTCCAAATATGAAAGGAAAGGCTGTTACCAGACACTATAAAAACACACTTAAGTACATAGAACAGTGACACTATAAAGAAACCACACAAACAAGTCTGTATAATAATCAGCTAACAACACAGTGACAGGATCAAATTTGCACATATCAATACTAACCTTGAGTGTAAATGGGTTAAATGCCTCAATCAAAAGGCACAGAGTGGCAAATTGGATAAAGAAGCAAGATCTACTTGTATGTTGTCTTCAAGAGTTCAATCTCACATGCAATGACAGCCATAGGCTCAAAGTAAAGGGATGGAGAAAAATCTACCAAGCAAACAGAAATTAGAAAAATTAGAGATTTATAATCTAATTTTAGATAAAACAGACTTTAACAAACATCAAAAAAGATAAAGAAGGGCATTACATAATGGTAAAGGGCTCAATTCAACAAGAAGACCTAACGATTCTAGATCTATATGCACCCAACACAGAAGCACCCAGATTCATAAAGCAAGTTCTTAGAGAGCCACAAAGAGACTTAGATAACCACACAATAATAGTGAGAGACTTCAACCCCCCTCTAGAGAGACTTCAACCCCCCTCTAACTATGTTAGACAGATCATCAAGGCAGAAAATTAACAGATATTCAGGACCCGAATATAACAATTGACCAAATGGACCTAATAGACATCTACAGAACTCTCCATTGCAAAACAACAGAATATACATCCTTCTCATCTGCAGTGGCATATGTTCTAAAATCAACTATACAATCAGATATAAAACAACCCTCAGCAAAGTAAAAAAATCCTGAAATCATACCAACCACATTCTCAGACCACAGTGCGATAAAAATAGAAATCAATAGTAAGAAAATTGCTCAAAACCATATAATTACTGGAAATTAAAAATGGTTCCTGAAAGATTTTTGGATAAATAATAAGGCAGAAATAGAGAAATCCTTTAAAACTAATGAGAAAGAAGATACAATATGCCAGAATCTCTAGACACAGCTAAAGCAGTATTAAGAGGGAAGTTTATAGCACCAAATATCAACATTAAAAAGTTAGAAAGATCTCAAATTAGCAACCTGTCATCAGAACTAGAGAAGCTAGTGAACCAAGAGCAAACTGATCCCAAAGCTAGCAGAAGACAAGAAATAACCAAAATCAGCTGACCTGAAGCAAATTGTGACACAGAATACCAGACAAAAGATCAATAAATCCAGGAGCTGGTTCTCTCAAAGAATTAATAAGATCACTAGCTAGACTAATAAAGAGAGAAGATCCAAATAACAATCAGAAATGACAAAGGGGGCATTACTACTCAACCCACAGAAATAATAATAATAAAACCTTTAGCGATTACTATGAAACCTCTATGCACACAAACTAGAAAACCTAAAAGAAATGAATAAATTCCTGGAAACTATAACTCCCCAAGATTGAGCCAGGAAGAAATTGTATCCTTGAACAGACCAATAACAAGTTCTGAAATTGGTAGAATTTTTATTACCGATTCAATCAGAAAAAGCCCAGGACCAGACAAATGCACAGCTGAATTCTATCTGATGTAAAAGAAAGAGCTGGTATAATTCCTACAGAAATTATTCCAAACAATTGAGAAGAAGGATCTCCTTTTTAACTCATTGTATGAGGCCAGCATCATCCTGATACCAAAACCTGGCATAGATACAACAAAAGAAGAAAACTTTTGGCCAATATCCTTGATGAACATAGATGCAAAATTCCTCAACAAAATACTAGAAAACCGAATCTAGCAGCATCAAATAACTAATCCACCACAATCAAGTAGGCTTTGTCCCTGGGATGCAAAGTTGGTTTAATATATGCAAATCAGTAAATGTGATGCATCACATAATTAGAACTAAAAACAAAAACCACATGATTACCACAATATATGCCAAAAAAAAAAAGAAAAAGATTTTCGATAAAATTCAAATCCCTTCATATTAAAAAGCCTCAACAAAATAGGCACTGAACAACATACTTCAAAATAATAATATACATCTATGAAAAACCCACGGCTGACATCATATTGAATGGGAAAAAACTGGAAGCATTTTCCTTGAACAACTGGAACAAGGCAAGGATGCTCCCTCCCACCACTTCTATTCAACACAGTACTAGAAGTCCTGGCCGGACAGTCAGGTAAGAGAAAGAAATGGCATCCAAATAGTAAGAGAAGAAGTCAAATTACCCTGTTTGTAGATGTTATAATTCTATACCTAGAAAACCTTATAGTCTTTGCCCAAAGCCTCCAAGACCTGATACAAAACTTCAGCAAAATTTCAGGATATAAAATCAATATACAAAATTAGAAGCATCTTATACACCAGCAACAGTCAAGCTGAGAGCCAAATCAAGAGTGAAATCATATTCAAAATAGCCATGGAAAGAGTAAAATATCTAGAAATACAGCTAACCAGTGAGGTGAAAGATCTCTACAGTAAGAATTACAAAACATTGCTCAAAGAAATCAGAGATAACATGCACAAATGGAAAAACATTCCATGCTCATGGATAGGAAGAATCAACATTGTTAAAATGGTCATAGAGTCCAAAGCAATCACAGAGTCAATACTATTCCTATCAAACTACCAATGGCATTCTTCACAGAATTAGGAAAAACTATTTTTAATAAAAATTCATATGGAACCAAAAAAGAGTCCAAATAGTCAAAGCAATTGGAGCAAAACTAGAGGCATCATATTAGCTGACTTCAAACTATACTATAAGGCAACAGTAACCAAAACAGCAAGGTACTAGTATAACAACATAGACCAATAGAACAGGATAGAGAATCCAGACACAAAGTTGCAAGTCTACCATCATCTGATATTTGAGAAAGTCAACAAAACCAAGCAATAGGGAAATGACTCCCTATTCAATAAATGGTGCTGGGATAACTGGCTAGCCATTTGCAGAAGATTAAGACTGGACCCCTCCCTTATACTATAAACAAAAACCTGAAACCGTAAAACCCTTGATGATAACCTAGGGAATACCATTCAGGACATAGGACCTGGCAAAGATTTTATGATGAAGATGCCAAAAACAATAATAATAGAAACAAAAATTGACAAATGGGACCTCATTTGCACAACAAATGAAACTATCAACAGAGTAAACAGAGCACCTACCAAATGGGAGAAAATATTCACAAACTATGCAGCCAACAAAGGCCTAATATCCAGAATCTATAAGTAGCTTATACAAATCAACAACCAAAAATTCACCCCATTAAAAAGTGGGAAAAGGATATGAACAGACATTTTTCAAAGCAAGACACATCTGTGGTCAACAAGCCTATGAAGAAATGCTCAAAATTACTGATCATTAGAGAAATGCAAATCAAAGCCACAATGAGATACCATCTCACATAGTCAGAATGGCTATTATTAGAAAGTCAAAAAAATAACAGATGCTGGTGATGCTGCAGAAAAAAAGAATGCTTATACACTGCTCGGGGGGGGGGTCGGGGAATGTAAATTAATTCAGCCATTGTGCAAAGCGGTTTGGCAATTTCTCAAAGAACTCAAAGCAGCACTACGATTCAACCCAGTGATCCTATTACTTGGTATATACCCAAAGGAATATAAATCATGCTAACATAAAGACACATGCATGCATATGTTCATGGCAGCACTATTCACAATAGCAAGGACATGCAATCAACCTAAATGCCCATCAGTGGTAGATGGATAAAGAAAATGTGGTACAAATACACTGTGGAATACTATGCAGCCATAAAAAAGAATGAGATCATGTCTTTTGCAGCAAGGTGGAGGGAAGTGGAGGCCATTATCCAAGTGAACTAACATATGAACAGAAAGCCAAATACCACATGTTTGCACTTATAATTGGGAGCTAAATGTTTAGTACATGTGGACACAAAGAAGGTAACAACAGGCCCAGACATCAGGGTCTACCTGAGGGTGGAGAGAGCAAGAAGGATGACAATTAAAGAAATACCTATTGAGAACTATGCTTAGTACTTGGGTGACAAAATCTGTTCACCAAACCCCCATGATACACAAATTAGCTGTATAACAAACCTGCACGTGTACCCCTGAACCTAAAGTAAAAAAAAGTTGGTTTTTTTCAGTTTCATTTTAAAATAGTCAAAGCAAGTAAAATAAATGGAAAGCAAAGGGACAAAACCATAAAAGTAGTTACTTTAGTTTGCACAAAAGAAAAAAAATCCAAACAAATTTAAAAAACATGTTTTGCTATAACCTAAAAGTTGCAGGAAAAACACTTTTGTTATTTTGTAGAACTGTATTTGTCTTATGGGACTTCTACCCACCCCCCAAAAAAAATCATGTCACATTTGTAGAGTATATTCATTGTGAGAATAATTTTGGATTTAATTACCAAAATATTTTTGGAAATAGATATGTCTGAATAATAAAGCAATTCTGTAAAGTCTCCTTGTTCTATTTAAAAGACAGGTATGAATCATTATTTTATATGTATGTATACATTTAATGCATTTTTAAAAGTTCATGTATTAAGTAGCTGCACGTGTAACGATTTCAAGGGATAGCAAGGCACTCTCCATCTAAATCTCCTCTTACTGCCCACCCCAAGCATGTTCTCTATGCTCTGCAATAATACTACACAGTTTGTTTGCTTTTGTTGCTGATACTAGGTAATTTTTTTAAATCACCACCAGTATTCCTGTTTTACACAGCAAGAGAGCCATGGAGAAAAGAGATATATCTTGTCAAAAGACCTAATTCTTGTATAAAGAATTAGGACACATTAAGTTTTCTTTCATTAGTTATCGTGTATGAATCTGCTTGCTGGTGATAAGCTGTTAAGTAGGGTGGGAGAAATATGTGAGTGAGTGGTGACAATTTGGAACAACAAGGCCTTCATATTAGAAGAAATGTTAATGATCGATCCAGAAGTTCCCAGATATAGGGTTTTCATGAAACAGTATACATATATGTATTTTATGGGAGAGGGTCCCTTATCTGCTTAGCCTTTTTTTTTTTTTTTTTTTCTTTTGGTCAGGTAGGATTTTATTGATGATTTGGGGAAGAAAACCCTTTATCTAGCATTTTCATAATTTCATAAAAGTAATGATTTTAACATGAAAAACAGACAATCCTAGACTGATCCCATAAAAGTATAATCTAAGAGAGAAATCCAAGGTTATAATTTTTAAAAACATTTTCATGGGTACATAGTAGGTGTATATATTTATGGGTTACATGAGTTATTTTGATATAGGCATGCAATGCATAATAATCACATTTTGATGTGTCTTTGATTTTTGTAGCAGGGTAATCCTGGCCTTTTAGAATGAGTTTGGAAGTATTCCCTCCTCCTGTACGTTTTGTAATAGTTTGAATAGGATTGCTATTACTACTTCTATTAAATGTTGGTAGAACTCAGCAGCAAAGCTACTGAGTCTCAGGCGCCTTTTTCTTGGAGACTTACTAGTATCACTTTGCTCTTGGTCTGTTCGGGCTTCGGATTTCTTCATGGTTCAATCTTGGTAGGTTGTATGTGTCTAGGTATTTGTCCATTTTCTCTGGATTTTCCAATTTATTGGCATATAGTTGCTCACAGTAGCCACTAATGATCCTTTGGATTTTTGTAGTATCAGTTGCAATGTCTCCTTTTTCATCTCTGATTTTACTTATTTGGGACATCTCTCTTCTTAGTTTGGCTACAGGTTTGTCAATTTTATCTTTTTTGAAAAACAACTTTGCATCTTATTGTTATTTTGTATTGTTTTCTTCATTTCAATTACATTGATTTATGCTCTGATCTTTTTTATTCTACTAATTTTGGGTTTTGTTTGCTTTTGCTTTTCTAATTCTTTAAGATGCATTATTAGGCTATTTTTAAAAATGTTTTTCTTTTTTTGATGTATGTGCTTATTCCTATAAATTTCACTCTTCATACTGCAAATTGAAGTGTGTTTTTCTTAATATTTATTGTGAGAAGAATATGCTGTAGGCAGTGGAAAAATAAATAATTGTTTGGCATGTTTCTAGCATGGCTACCTCAACTTCATAACTGTAATGTTGACATTCAGGATTGTGAATTTTACCTCCAAATGTAGTCAACGATCCTCTTCTTAGAGGTGTCTAATACTGACATCTCTTGTTATTTTTTCTTCACATGAAGGATTTGATTTTAATCTGTTAATGAATTCAGAGGGCTAATCACAAGAAAATATTCTTGGGTCCATTTACCTATCATTTTCCACTAACAAAGAATGCCAGAAAACCAGTATTTAAAGATAAGAGCTAAAATTTTGAGATGTAATCATCTCAAACATTGTCTGTGAAATCTTTATAATTAGCATAACCTTTGGAGAATGTCATTGGATATTGATGAAACAGGGCATGAACTCTGTGTTGGCGTTTAGCAGGGCTTGCAAAAGTAACCAGAATGACGCCTGGGAATTTTAAACTACCAGATAGTTCTTATCTATGAAACTGAGTGAGAAAGGCGTTTGTCCTCTGTAATGACTTCTGTTAGCAGATTTATGCCACTTGGATCAATATATCTCCACCTTCCCACCCCCTGAGCTCTACTTTTTTGGTTAAAAAAAGAAATGGAGGGAAGGAAGACGCTCAAGTCCAATTTTTATAATGGAATAAAACTACATATAACTTTCTAGAAACCACTATAGTTCATATTCCTTGTTATAATATTTTTAAACATGCTTAGAGATACAGAGAAGTAAACACAGAAAAGTATTTGCTTTCTTTACAGGACTAATCACACATTTTAAGAAAACAAGTAGAATTAAATTGAAATAGGCCAAAGGATGAGATACTTTATTATAAACATTTCAATCAGAAGTCATTTCTTCATAAACAGTTTTTCTAAATGCTCATTGTTTCAGTGGTTATAAGACCCTTATCCTTTCTCTAACATCACTCGTGACTAAAGATCAATTAAACAAATAAATGTCTATTTTATAAAGATAAATATTGTTGGGGAAAGGATAATTTTTAAAAAGTGTGTTACAGTTTTTGGGGTGAAAAATTGCCTATTGTAACCTAAGGTTTGCTCTTTGATTAAAAGTATTTCTATAACAAATAACCTGCATGTGAATATGTGTGTGTAACTAATACAATTAATCTTCATGCTAGATTAACTTGATAAAATATTGACCTAATTTGGGATTAAAAGATTACAAGTAACATTTTGCGCTGGACGCGGCAACATGCCTCATGTCAACACAGTAATGACAGAATTAACCTCCCAAGCCCTCTTCAATTGGGGCATTTCTGAGCTGCTACTTGAGCAGGGTCTAGATGACCTTCAATGACTGGTGCACAAAAGGCCCAATGATGCCGTTTTCTCAGCCAGCTGAGCTGCCTCTGTGGTTCAGAACCGTGCAAAGGAAAAACATATTTAAAAGATGTTCTAAAAATATCCAACTTCTGCTTGTCAAATATTTTAACTTACTAGTAACACAAGTTGTCTGGGAGTACTTAAAACATTCTTATACAAGTACAAATGTGATTTATAAGCACTGTATAGTTACTTGCAAGCGTCAGACATTTTGCTATTAAAAGTAAAAAATGAAGCTAGAAAAAACTTACCCAAATGTTTAATTCTCTTTCTGTGATTTTGGTTATACTTTTCTGACAATTAATAAGGAATTCTTACTGACAGGTTAGTGTGGATAAGAGCTAATGGTGTCTGACTCATTTTTCTTATTGGGTTAACTGTATAATACATAAAATTCCAATCTACCATTAACTCTCATTTACCCTTTGGAATTGGAGATGAGGTTGCATAACCAATAAAAAAGATAGATAATTGAAAGATTTTTAAAAACACAGATAAAATTTTGAGAGAGAAACAAAAGCAGCCTTAGTGTAAATTTTAGTTACTGACTAGAAACGGCAAAACTGTCTAATGAGCATTGCATTCTTGAATGGACCATACCTTTCTTTAGTGGATTCTGGATTATCTGTATCCTGATTTTTCTTATCTATATTAGCACACCAAACATTTACATGGAAGGGGAATAGGAAAAAAATTCTATCAGCTGATACATTCTATCAGCTTATAAATTAGTAAAAAATGTATATATTGAAGTATGTGAAAGAAGACTAACTCAGACTGGGCTAACGTTGTAGAGAGGAATGCTAATGATGTTCACAATGGGCTTTGGAGGATTATAGGCCAAGTCTTCACGATTTCAAATGTGAGCCAATTTCTAATCTTTCTACCAGCAAAGCTTCCTTCTTTTGGGTATTGAAGGCTTTTGGAAAGTCAAGAGGCATCTCTTAGAAAGCAAACATATTTGGCTTTTGTAAGATCTGCCATAATGTTTGTTTTACTGTACAATTATATCTACAATACTTAGTTCAGGAGATGGCAATTAGCTGGGTCATAATAAAGGTATATGGAGTTCAAGGAGATCGATTGATTGATCTATCTATCTGAATTATTCATCTCCATCTTCATTTGAGAAATATTTATTGAGCTCCTTTTATGTCTTTTATGTGCCATACTCTGTGTTGTGTGTTGGGGCTATGAAGAAAAAAAAATATTTTTGGACATTGAAGGCTCTAGAAAAAAATGTTCTTTTTTTTCTACTAAAAATAAGATTAACAGGTGTTAGGTAAGTTTTAAAAACATATTAGGAAATTTTTAAAATTAATTTACACAATTTAACAGAGTTAAAAAGGAGAATATGCCTTCATGTGATTCAAAGAGTACAGTATATTTTACCCCACCAATTTATTTTCAACCTGCTGAAAGGCAAGATAATTGGGTCTTTTTATACTTAAAAAAATCTGAAGTATAAGCTGTCAAGTCACATTCAATGGATTGGGTGAATGGAATCTCTAACAAAATAACAATTTCTCCTTTTTTTTTTTCCTGTTCATCTAAAATCCCTCCTAGAAATTCTGGGGAACCAAGGAATTACATTCTAGCACAACTACTTTTAAATTTTGTAGGATAAAAAATATTCAATAATGTTTCTTAGTAGATCCATGGGTTATAGCTTTTCTATAATTTTTCATTTTCTTCCTATTCTCTTTCTACTTATTTTTCCTGATAGTTCCCATTTTATTTGGTTAGAGATCCAGCAGAAGGTAGTGGATAGCATGAATATTTTTTGGATCAAGAGAAACAATATGACAAGCCCCATAAAATAATGACTGTATATATAGGTAACAACTGCAATGAACAAATTGATTGGTTGTTAATTGTATTTCTATTGTTACTCTTTGTTTATATCAGTGAAAGTCCCTGCCATTCATTAGGAGTGATGCTCTTTATTAAGTAATAACGTTCAACTTTTATAATTATGTGTTTCGAAAGGAGTGCAAATTTCAATGTTTTCATATGGTTAATTAAAACTTGAAATTACAGCTAAAAATGATTGCCTCTTTTTAATATACAATTAAAAAGTAATATACAAATAAAAGGTGATTTTTATTTTTTATTTACTTTTTCTTTTGAAAATATACATTTTGATTTGCTTTACTTTAGGTTTAATTATCTTTAATTTAAAATAGTATCATGACATAGTAGAAAGTATGGCATTGGGTCCGGGGCGGTGGCTCACGCCTGTAATCCCAGCACTTTGGGAGGCCGAGGTGGGCGGATCACGAGGTCAGCAGATCGAGACCATCCTGGCGAACACGGTGAAACCCCGTCTCTACTAAAAATACACAAAAACTAGCCTGGCGAGGTGGCGGGCGCCTGTAGTCCCAGCTACTCGGGAGGCTGAGGCAGGAGAAAGGCGTGAACCCAGGAGGCGGAGCTTGCAGTGAGCTGAGATCGCGCCACTGCACTCCAGCCTGGGCGACACAGCAAAATTCCGTCTCAAAAAAAAAAAAAAAAAAAAAAAAAAAGAAAAAGAAAGTATGGCGTTGGCAGAAGAAACATATGCTTTGGGGCCACAGGGATTGTGATTGTGCCAGGCATTGTCCTTGCTTCTGGGGATACAATTATGAAGAAGAAAGATGAAGTTCCTGCTCTTAAGGTGCTTACTAAGTTGTGTGACTCTAGGAATTTATTGTTCTTTATACTGACTAAGTTTCCTTATTGGTAAAATAAACATAATGGTAGCTATATACCAAATTTTGGCAGTAATGTTATTATGTATCTTTTACAGTATCTGACACACAGTAAGCACTTAATAAATGAAAGCCATTATTATGCTTGATATTACCAGTGTTATACAACTAGAATGTTGATATATAAGCTTAGAGTTCATAGATGGGTCAATTAAGAATATCTGAAAAAAAGATTTATTTTGTCAATTAAAAGTTTCTCCTATTTTTCTACCTCCATTTAGATTATGAACAAATCAAAGATATCTATGTATTTATTCTTCTCAAAAGTGAACCTGCGGCTGAATACACACATGAAGCACACATGTATAAAGTAGTATTTATTACTTTGTAATAAAAAATAGTCATGGCATTTTTATGCCAACTTTTAATGGCTTATACTGGTAGCTCAATATATACCCAAAGATACTTTAAGACATTTATTACCAGGAGTTCTGATTCACTGCAATCAGAATGTTGTAGAGACTATTCTTTCAGCGATTTCTTGCCTGCTATTCTTTCTGCACCATTACTCATTTCCTCTCCTTGTTCTTTGGTGTTTTCACTTATAAGTAACTCAAACCCTTTTTGAAGTCTATATGGCTCTGCATTTTATCTCTGCAAATATTTAACACATTGAGCCTGTCTTCATTGTTTTTCCTATAGAACTCAGAATGAAAAGAAAAATAACAGAAAAAAATTGCTATTTTGTCAGAGATCTCATTAGTCCAATCCATTGAACATGCATATATGGCTGCATGTGCTTCAGATGTTTTTGTAGATAAGACTCTTAGGTAGTCTTGCCTTTCAGCAGGTCAAAAGCAAATTAATGGATGAAAGAGATTGTAATCTTGCTCTCAATATGGGCAATTGTTTCCTCAACATGATTAGTGCTTGTAGTTGAAAGAGTGTAGACCAGCACAAAGTTGTAATTTGTACTGGTGCAAAGTTCTACTTTTGTACAAAGCACAAAATGACTTTTGCGTGCTGAAGAAACAAACAGAAAATTCCTGTTTTTCCTGATAGAACTTGTTTCTATATACTATTAATATTATTCAATTTAGCAGGATTTATTGGGTAAGTTTTCCATAATATTTGTACTAGTTACATACAGTAAAGACCAAGAAGTGTACTAGAAGTAACTGTACTAACTTTTTAGTTCGTATCTTGACCTGTTTGTAAGCTCGTGATTCTAGATTTGTATCTTCTCTTAAAACTCTTCTCCTTTGCATTCCTGGGAGGTTCTTCTTTCAATTCTCTTCATAGTTTAGTGACTCTACTTTCCTTCCCTTCTTGGACCCTCTTCAGTTTTATATTCACCAGCTTGTTCTAGTTGAGTTCTGTTTACATCTCTCCCTTGGTGAGGTCACTTATTCTCTTGACCTGATCCATTAAATTTGGACTAAAAGCATCAATAATTGATCCTGTGTTCTCCCTACCATTTTATTTTTCCATTTTCAAGTACTTTTGGCATTTCTGCTGGATTCAGAAAAAACTGATTCCTAGAGACAGAGATGAGCTTAGACAGAGTTCCACTTTTACCACATTTCCCTGCTCCCAGGGCAATGCCTCCCTGTGAGAAGACTAGAATTTTTTTTATGGGGTCACACTGGAAATTAATGAGACTCTTAGTTTGTATAGTCCACAAGCCTATGACAATTTTTGTGTTCGTCATTATCCTCTACTAACAATCAAAATCAGGATTCACACCATTCAGCTAGATATTTCTTGATCTAAAAATTTTTTTGTTGTCTGCAGATATAAAGTTAGACATAAGGAATTCATAGAGGAAAATGACCATAAGAACCTGTAATTGTTAGGAAAATTTAAATCGAGAATGTCTTCAAAGTAAAGGTGATTCCATGTTGAAATGTTTGATAAGACATATCCTAAGGGTAAATAATTTACATAAAGTTTTAATTTAAAGCAAATAAATGTTCTGTGCATATAAGTGAAAAAGATGAATAACAGACACTAGGTTTTATTTTTTTTTTACTCAAAGTCCATAGTACTATGCCTGTCCCACAGTGGGTGATCAGTAAAGATCTAATGGATTAGAAGTGTTGAATTGCAATGGTTTCTGTTTCTTTCATTTTCTGTTACTTTCCAGATACTATTTTAGGCATCTCTCAAGGACTGTCTATCAACTACTCCATAGTGAATGGACAAATGAAACTTGATTTTAAATGAGATGATTGAAATTCATTTCATTTTTAGGAAAAAGTCGTAAAGAATGAGTGTATGAATGGGTTACATATCTTATTGCTTCCAAATAATTTAATGTATTGGTTTTCATAGAAACTCACCAAATGTATTTGGATACTAACTTTAAAAAAAATGTACTTCTAAGAAATATTGACAATGATTTTCTTAGCTTGGTCATAACATAAGTCAGAATTCTCCTTCTCTGGAATTCACTCCTGCAAGAAGAATCCACAGTATGTACCAGAACTAAGGAAAATCATAATGTATGTGTGCATGTACTTCACATGGAGCACATGGAGATTTTTGATTGCTGAAACTCAGTGATTATTTCCAAAAAGTGGGAATATGAGGGACTTTTTCTACTGTCTCTACTATTTGAACTTTTTGCAAATAATATTTATTATTTTTAAAATTAAAAGTGATGGCATTTGTATGTGGACTTTTTATTTTATTTTTTATTTTTATTTTTTTGTGAGATGGTGTCTCCCTCTGTTGCTCAGGCTGGAGTGCAGTTGTGCAATCTTGGCTCGCTGCAACCTCCGCCTCCTGAGTTCATGTGATTCTTCTGCGTCAGCTTCCTGAGTATCTGGGAATACAGGTGCTTGCCAACATACCCAGCTAATTCTTTGTATTTTTAGTAGAGGCAAGGTTTCACCATGTTGGCCAGGCTGGTCTTGAACTCCTGACCTCAACTGATCTGCCCCCCTCGGCCTCCCAAGGTGCTGGGATTACAGACGAGAGCCACCGCGCCCGGCCTGTGTGTCAGTTTTTAATGGTTTACACTGATGGCTCAAATCTTAGGACTTTTTCTGCTTAAGTTGGCAGTTCCGTTTCTTCTTTTTTCTTTCATCCCCTTGAGTCAAAGTGTAATTCAAGGTACCTGCTAACTACCACAGCTCCAAATCGAATGATCAATTTGCCATCACCTATGAGGATCTCATCACTCTCCACATCATTTCTGCATTTATAGATTCCCTTGGTACCTCATTATGTCTCATTTGAGGATCTGTTGCTGTATACACTTATAATAATTTTGCTATTATTGAAAAATTTTTAATTTGATTAGCAAATTCTCTAATGTATACAAACTGTAGTAAGAATCATCACAGTAAAACATAATCCCGATCATGTCTCTTTGTTCGAACACTAATGTTTTACCAGTTTGCTTGAGTGAAAGCCAAGTTCATACAGGTATAACCTCGAATCTGAAAACTTTGGAACCACATGCATTTTGATATTTACAATTTTGAAGATTTTTATAGTTAATGCAATGCATAGAACATATTTTCTATTATGCATATTCCCCACTGGAGTTCTGGGGCCACATGGGGTATTCTTATGTCTTAAATTTTCACAGCAAAAGGAGAAACAATTACAGATTGCAAATAGGCTCATATCAGATCAGGTCTAGTTTTACTCTAACATGATATTTTATTTTTAGACAATTTAGTGGTGGGAGGGAGTGACTTTTGGTTGTCAAAGCTTTTAGGATTTTAAAATTGCGAGCAAAGATTTTGTACCTTATGATAACCTACAAATCCTTACAAGATCTGGCTGACAGTGCCTTCCCGAGATCATTTAGTACCGCTCTCTCCCTTGCTCTCTAGTCTCTCTCATTTGCCACCATCAATCAGTTCATATGTAAACATATATGATAGAGTTCTTGTCTTTTATTCTCTATTTAAATATGCCTTCCTTCAAGGCAGAAACGGATGCTGCTGCATCCAACGTGTTTAGAAGAGGGCCTGGAACATAGTATGTGCCATGAATTTTTGTGTGATAGTGAACACAGTTTTAATATTTTTATGATCACTCTATATTGAATTACACAAAGGAAATAGTAAGGACTGGTTCAACACATGGGCAATGGTTAATATGCAATATTTAACAGTATTTTTATTTGCATACAGATGTCCCTCCTTAGTTGAAGAAAAGCCGGAGAAGATGACAATGTGTGTGTGTTTGTATGTGCGTGTGTGTCTGTGTGTGTGCACACCTGTGGGCTTGTGATGTTTAAGATAAGACTGTGATATAGAAAGGGAAGTGAGGGGCTGGGCGCAGTGACTCACACCTGTAATCCCAACACTTTGGGAGGCCCAGATGGGCAGATCACGAGGTCAGGAGATTGAGACCATCCTGGCTAACTCGGTGAAACCCCGTCCCTACTAAAAATACAAAAAAAAAAAAAAAAATTAGCTGGGCATGGTGGCGGGTGCCTGTACTCCCAGATACTCGGGAGGCTGAGGCAGTAGAATGGTGTGAACCCGGGAGGCAGAGCTTGCAGTGAGCCGAGATTGCGCCACTGCACTCCAGCCTGGGCAACAGAGCAAGACTCCGTCTCAAAACAAAGGGAGGTGAGGAAAAAAAATCATGATTGTGTAACGTGTCTCTATTACCTATCACTGCTCTACTTTATCCAGTTTGGACTACATTATTCAGGGGAATCACACATACACACACACACACACACATACACACACACACACACACACACACATACTTCTTCACTTTACATGGGTCTTTGGAAACACAGCTTTGATTATTTGCCTTTGAAAGTGGTAAAACACACATATGAGTTCCTGTATAAGAGTGGCATCTGTTTCAATGCCTGTTACTGCACCACTCAGCCAAGTGCATTTTAAGAGTGCTGGCAAGAGGGAAAATACCATTTCCTCACAGGGTATATGTATATTTTCCTAAGTAGGTCCTCTTTTATGATTTACTCCCTGGGACATCCTTCTTTTCAAACTTTGTATATACTTTCAGGCACTTTATTCCATGTCTAAAACACATTATTTTCTCAGTAAATATTTCTTAAATTGGAATGAATTCATGATTTAAAAGTTTAGTTTTTCATGCTAGGGATAGTTTGGATTTTATGGTTGTGTTTTTATTCAGAGGTCTTAGGATTATTTTTCTTCCTTTGAAATTATTACAATTATAATTACTATAATTATAAGATAATTGTAATAATTAATTGTAATAATTATCTTTTGAAGTATGCCACCTACAGAGGTTTAGAAACTGAAAGAAATGTCCCATGGAAAGCCTGCTGGCTCCTTGCTCATTTGTTACTTTTAATGGACAGACCTGTCCCCCACTTGCGTGAGTGTCTACACTCTCTGGAGTTTGGAGTCATTTTATTCTGCCTTAGTGGAATCACCACCCTTTTTCAAATGTGGGTTCAGAGGTGAATTTAGATGTTGGGTGCTCACATTTTTGTTTTATGTATTTCAGGAGAAGTTCTTAAAACACCTATAAAAATACTTAAAGAAACAAATCACTTTACCTTAAGCATGTGTCTTCATGCTGACTCCTTCACACAGTCATGAAATGAACTGAATGGCATGAATAAACCTTAAAGTTTCTTTATAGAATTTGACAGAAAATTATCTTGCAATTACTCCAATTCTTCCATATAACTGTTTCACGTTCTCTATGGCAAAAATTTTGAAAGGGATCTCTGAATGTGTTCATCAGACTTCACATTTTATAATTATTTCAAAAATTATTTTCTCTAACACCACCAATTATTAATAGAAGAAAAACTGCGTCTGTATATTCCGTGAATGTTAGAATTCCCCCATTATTTTGTCCTTAACTTTCCTACCCCATGGGCCATCTCATATACTATCTAAATTTAAATATCTCCTATTTATGCTAATGGTGCTCATTTTATTGATCCATGTGGCTATTCCCAGTCCTTGGATCCCTCCTCTGCTCCCTTTTTTCCCCTCAGTCTAGACCCTGTGGCCAGTTACCCAAATTACTTGCTCACAAACATCCTTGACTCTTGTTTCTGTCTATTCACCTACTACCTACAATATTCTGATCCTAGACTGTTGCCACAATCCACCTTCTCTGCTCCCATATCCAAGTAACTGAATCTGCCAAAGAATAATAACAAAAACTTAGACCATTACAAACCTGTGGTCTCCAGTTTGACTAGTCACTGTAATACCTACCCCCTTTCCCAATCTTTTCAATGAATTATTTAAACATGTTGTGCTTTTCTCATGTGCCCTCTTCAGTCTTTTCCTTCTGTCAGCTAATGACTTCTTGATTTATTGAGAAAACTGTGCCTATCACAGCTTTGTTACAAACTCTCATTATAGTTTATCCCTCTACCTGTAAACTATCTCTAGACCAATCGTAAAAGTCTTTCCCCTAGACTAGGAAGATATGTCCATCCATCCTATCAATAGTTGCATAATCTCATTTCCCTAGACTTGACTCTACTTTTGGGCCTCCTACCCTCACTTTCATACTCACCTTCTCTAATGGTTCCTTCTCATGAATATGATAATGCTCAAGCCCCTCTTATTCTGATAAAGTGTCTCTTGACACTGGAGTACCTCTGTTATTACTCATTTTTTTCTGCTTTTCTCATCCAAACTTTACAAAGAAGTAGTCTTCACTTCCTTACTTTAATTTTTTAGTTCTCTGAAATCTGATTATTGCCTCACCACCACATTAGAACTTCTTTTATTAAGGTAACACATATATTTTAATTTTCCAAACCCAATCATCATTTTTCATCCTCATGTTACTGGACTGGACTTTAGAAATCAAAGTACATGAATTATATAATTGTTGAATTGCTTTGACTTTTAATAAAATTTTATTTATGCTAGAAAATGGATAACAATTTAAATATCTGTTAAATTTGATGTTTTCATTTAGGCTTGCAAAGATACAAAACAGCAAGTTCTGTAAGACACAAAACAGAAGACTGTCTACAACAAAAGCTACAAAACTAAATGGTTTAGGAAAACTGCTTTAGCATTGACTCTTTAGGATTTTGGGAGAGGCTGCAGTCATTTTTGAAAAGAATATTAAGTAATATAATGACTTTGCTCCATTAAGAAACAGTGACCTGGTTTGAGGAGTTCAGAGACTCTTCAAATGTGCCAAAGTTTCTATTTCCCTTTCACCAACTTGTTTTTCTTTATTAGGTGCTTATAAGTTATCCAGGTCTGTATCATATTATTATCATAGTTACGGAAAAGAGGACAATCCTTTGACCTAAAATATTTGGTAGTCTCTTACCTTTGAGAAAATGGGAAGGGCTACAGACCTGAAAGAAATTCTGCACTATAGGTGGCTTCATTGAGATGACTCAATAACTGGCACCTGTATATATCTTTAAAACCTCTCCTTCCTCTGCCAATCTTTTAACATATTTAAAATTGTGAATATTTGGAGTTTTTATATAACTCCAAGCCATAGCCCATTTATTTGTTTTTATACTGACTCTTCTTATGTACATAACATGAATGGCAGTTAAATAAGGTTCTCTTATTCTATAAACATCCTTTAAAGATGATGTTTTTCATAAGCTTCATTTTTATTTCAAAATGTTTTCCAGGTAGTTATATTATTCATGAAGTTATTTTTATTGCTATTTCACTACTCATAATAAAGAAATATATTTAAACTTTCATTATTGCTTATTGCTTACACTCTCTAATTTTACAGCTAAATTCATGACACGTTTGTTCTGAGATTTTAAAAAAGGGTGGGGAGCAGGAAGATGCAGTACCTTAGAACTTTCTATCCAGGGGCTGTGGCACAGGGGCCTGTTGCTCCATGGTTTAAAGTTGTGCAGAAAAGTTAATGTCTTCAGCCTTGGGGAAGCAGTGGGGACTCCCAGTCAAGGGCAGCTTTCTTTGTCAAACCAGTACCCGAAGAAATATTATCTTTTCCTTTGTGTACTATAATATAAAAGTAATAAACAATTGCTATTTTACAGTAAAGCAGAACTTATCTTTAGGACAAGTATTGAAGAGAACAAAAACTTGATATTTTTTATATTGTTATAAAAATAACGGATTATTTTTATTAGAAACTGATAAATCAAAATTATTTTTAATGGTTATTAGCTAGTAAGAACAGGCTGTATATGTATATGTACAAGAAGTTTGAGGTTCATTTTAAAAATGAGAATTATATCATCAATTGCTTTATTTGAATAATATTTTATATAATGATAGTCTGTTTCCTAAATGGCTTATAAGTAAACACATATTTGAAGGTGTGTTCATACACAATGACTGGCTTAATTAACTCTAGTGAGAAAAATCACAGCTGCAGGCCAAATAACTTTTTTACTTATTATAATGCTATATAAACAGACTGAGTCTTTTTTAGTCATTATTACTCTTTTATGCTTTATGTATTATATTAACATCCAATAGAGCAATATTGTACAAAATAAAATTTATAATAGGCATTTTTCAGCTTCTTCTAAATAACAATGAATTCATTTCTTTTCATCAAACTTTTTTTTGATTTATGTATCTCTTTATCAAATATTTATTGAGTGCCTACTATGTGCTAGACAGAGATGAAACAGCAGTGGAAAGCAGAGGTGGAATTCTTCTCAAGCTCAAAATGTTAATTTGGTACTGTGGATTCCTTCTTTTTGTAATTATATATGCTAAACCCCCCAGTCTGAGGAATTGGGATTTAATGTATGCCGTTTTCTGCAGAGAAGAAAAGAAACTCTTCTACTTCGTACAATAATTTGTTATTGAAATCATTGAGCAGGGAATATATAAGAATCCTACTATGAATATATTACTGTTAGAGTCTATAAATGTTAGCCGCTTATTTCTCAAAACTCCGTTTTTGAAACTATAATCAAGCAATAATAATTCTGCTAAAAGCCCAAGTTTCTGAATATTCTCCATTTTGATATTTTAGAAATATTTTAAAATTTTTGCTAGTTTTACCTTAAATAGGGGCTTTTATCTGATGATAAGTAATTTTCCCTTTAAGAAATACCAAAGTAGTTTATAAAACTTGTACCAAGAACAAGCTCTAAATTATTTTAAAATGTTCAATGTTAGTAAATGGAAATTTAGTCACAATTAATTCACAATTGCTCTTTAGGAATTTTAGTAACTCCTATATTGGAAAAATGTAAACCCTTTCTATAAAGACCTAAATTTATTTTCATTAAATGTACTTGAAAGTTAATACCTATTAAGTGTCTCAGATAGTTCCTGAAACTGATGCTGAAGTCATTTCGTGAAAAAAAACACACTATATTTTATCATCATAATAAATGTATTAATGTTATTATGGTTATTTATTTTGGCTTTGAATTTCATTAAGTAATACCATTGTCTTAAAAATTTATTACAGAGGAGAGAAAACAAATGCATGTCATTTGGCTGTCTCACTGATGTCAAAGTTTCTTTTCATTCTGGGGGCTGGGTATTGTGGGGAGAAAAGTGGTGTTAGGAAAATAAAGTCTCTGTCTTTCTTGGAGATGGGGGTACTATTTTATGAATCCAATTTCATATCTATCTTGCCATCTGTCACTAGGCAGAAGAGATATAGGACAGTGGCAAACTCATGTTGAAAAGGCCGTCCTGGGATAACAAAGAGAAAAGTTAATGGACATGGATTTACAAATTATTAATGATTTTTCTTGTCATTTCTTGAAAAATGAAAGCTATGCACGCTGCCTCTCTCCCCAAACAGATTGCATTTTATTCCTCTGCAGTTTGTCCATCAGCCTTCACTCTGACAACATAATCCAGAACTAATCCAGAGCATTCAGTTTTCCTTGTTGGCTCTCAGGCAGCCTGCTTAGACAAATCCTGCTACCTGTCAGCCCTCCTGTGGGTGCCAAACCGGCTGCCAGGTTAACCTCTGGGGAAGCAGGAAGACCTGCTGATTTAACCCCTACTTCCCTTCCTGTAATCCACAGTAAATAGGGAGGATGTGAATAGGCTAACTGTTTTAATCAGGCCTGGATCCCTTAAAATCTGTTTCATACACAGCTTTAAAAACTCAGGTTATGAACATCCCTACATAAAATCACATGGCAGTTCCTCCAAAACGTGGGCCTTAAAGAAGCAGATGGATCAGATACACTGAAAGGTCTTAAATCCTCTAAAGTAGCCTGTGAAATAGATATACCATTTCCCTGAGCCACATCATTGCTTATAAATACTTCCTAATTATCAGGATGAGGTCTAATTTGATTGTTATGAAAACTCCTATTTTGTTAATTTCAATATGACTGCCATAATTTACCTTTTCTTTGTCCCCTGCCTTCCCCAATACATGTATATGCACACACATTAATTCTTATTGCATGACAGTGAATTTGAATATTGTTTACAGATTGGTCTCGAATGATTCCAATATGAGCAAATAACTAGACAAAGTTTTCAAATGAGTAAATATAAATTAATGTTGCATGACATTTAAATGACTCATATTGAATTGATCAAGAAGAAAAATGGAGCAACTTAAGGTAAAAAGCCTCCTGAAAATACTCACTCTTCAAAAAGAACAACACACTACCTTCTCCTCGTTGGAATTCAAGGCACATCAGTCTACCTGCTCCTGCAGCATCAACAATCCACAGCAGAAAAAAACTTGCATAAGCATGGTGTTCCAAGGCATGCTTTAAAGTTCCACTTAGTTTAGTCTCCTGAGAAATGTGATGAAAACTCACTCAGGTCTTTTAACGTTAGGAAGGCAAGATATTCAGGTCAATAGGGGAGGAGATGAGCTTAGACCAGTCCCTGGAGAGGGAATCTGAACTCCACCATAAACAAGTGGTGGGAATCACTGTGACTTCTAATGAGGATCTTCAGTTCTCCTTCATTTAATTGCAGGCTTTTCTTTAAGAGTGAGAAGGGCAAGGCTTGCTTCTTCCCTACTTATTCCCTCCCACATAACAGAGGATGAAAAATGAGGAATGTTCCTTATGCAAAACACCCAGATGTGGTTTTGATGAAGTGAGTGCACTTGTACACACATAAACACACACACACAACACGCTCACTTGATGGTTTCTAACCTAACCAGTTATGATATTAAATATCGTATTCCTACTTCCGCTTGCGGAGTTGATGCGTCTATCATTATGTAATGACCCTCTTTCTCTCTTTTTATAGTTTTTGTCTTGAAATCAATTTTTAATTATTGTGATAACAAATCTGTTTTTGTAAAAATAATTGTATCAACTTTTATGCAATAGAAATAAAAATAATAGTTTTGTACTTCAGTACCTAATAATTTAAAAAGCTAATATTTATATAATTTTCTTACCTTCTTTTTACTCAAAAGATAATGTTTGTGCTTGTTTAAAAATAGATTTTTAATTTAAAAAAAAACTTATTTGGTCTTGTTTGTTAGCATTCTTTTCACCTTTCTTTCTGTTTCGATGGTCCATGATTTTTTTTCTTTTACTCTTTTAAATTCATATTTGTTTTATTGGTGATAAAGTTTGCTAGGATGTCAGCCAGTAATTTATGACAAAGCAGCTGAATTTCATGGTTAAGGTGAGAACCAGGGATTAATTGTCAAACACCACCATGTAAGATAAAGCTTCTTTTAAAGCAGACCGATTTGTTTATGTTCTTTTTGATAAGTAGGTAGTTATTAAACTGAAATTTGGAAATAAAATTTAACATTAGAAAGGCAGGATGAGACTTTAAAATTCAACCACTGGAATAAAAAGTCTTTAAAGTATTCTATTAGGTTATATTGATCATTATTAAAAATGTTTTTGAAAGAAGACTTCATTACAATAATGACTAAGTTTTGTGATAAGATACACTGGGGCTGTAATCTCCAGATTGACTAGTGCTGATAACCGAGTCACTCTCTAGGAGCCAGAGGCCAGGAAATATGGACTTGGGTAGAGGGAAGTGGGCAGAAGGGGATGTGACGTTGGGGAGAAGTCAGTTGATTTGGGATGCAGCTGGGGATGCAGGGAGAAAATGTGGCTTCATGAAAGAGAATGGAGTGAAATTTGGGGAGAGAATATCTATGTAAGCAAGTTAAGAAGAGAAAGGGAATAGTGAATAAAAATAGAAAGGGAGGAAGGAAAGAAAGGCGTCTGTGCATAGGTTTACATATTAACATACCCCATATAATGGAAAATAATCACAGGAGTTTTAGAAAATAGTGTTACTCAGTAATGCAATCGTTGTGCCATGTTTGAAACTTTCAAGAATATGTATTTTAGGAATTGTAAAGATACATACCTTAACACATACATATAGAATGCAAGAAAAATATTTTAGTAATTATATGAAGGCACAGAGGTTAGGAGCATGATCTACAAAGCAGGATTGCCTAGGTTTGAAACTCAGTTCCGCCATTCACTAGCTGGGTAATATAGGGAGGAACTATTCTCTGTGTGTTTTATATTCCCCCTCTCTAAAATGAGGAATATTTATCCATAGTGATGTTGTGCAGATTCCTTTGGATAATATATGTGTAGTGCTTAGAATGGAACTTGACATGCATTATAGGAGTTCAGTGCAGTTTAGCAGTTACTCCTGAGTACAAATGCACTTAAACCTCCATTAAACTTCCAGTGTTAGAACTCTTTAGTCAGAAATCATAGGTTGGTATTTTTTAAATTAACATATCAAGTTGTTTAAGGTTCATATTAAGCAGAATATTTAGAATCTACACATCAGAATTATTTCCAGTGCTTTGGAGCTTTAAAAAAGAACTTTGATCCTTTGGGATACTGACTAAATTGATTTTAAAAACACTTAGACACTTCTTTGCCCTGAGATATTTCAGGGCTTAAGTTGACCTACTTTTTGTTTGTTTTTGACATATTTACTCAGCGAAGAATACGCTATTTTCAGAACGGATTGTAAGAAAAGTAGCAAGATGCATCATCGAAGCTATCTATTAAATAGAAATACAAAAAAAACCTATAGCACCCTGGGTTGCCATTTGGTAATAATGACATAAAGCAACTTCAGCTTGAGCCGTCATGCTGTTTAGAATACATTAACTGTTATACAATTAATCAATATGTTGTAAACAAATGCTGAAAATGTTAGGTCATTTTTGATCATCTTTCCTTTCAAAAGCACCAGCTGTAAGGGGTTATCTGGTTATCGATCATGTTTCTTATCAGCCCTGTACATTATGGTATGTTTGTAGTTGGTACATAATCTAAACAACGCTGGCCTAATTCATCGACCTTTGAAATCTGGGTCTAAATGGCAGTAAAACAAGAAGACTGATAACACTTAAAGAAGTCTTTAACTCGGTCTCACTGTCTGGTAAAATTTGAAATGATTCCAGCCTGTAAAAGTAAACTACATGGCACATGTTACCTAAGGAACAGTGTTCAAACCAATGGAGGAGAATAAAATTTGAACTTTGAATTTTTAAGTCAGCAATTATTTTCAGCAAAGAAGAAACTATACTTGTTAGAATCAATATAAAGATTTCAATTTGTCAGAACCCTAGCTTCCACTTTCAGCCACACAATAATGAGATACCCTCAGAGTCTGAATGAAATGTAGATTATTTTAATTTGGAATGAAATATCTCTAATGGTGTTTTGTGGTTTGGGGATTTTTGGAAAAATTTTGTCAAGTACTTGGCACATACATTCAGTGAATAGACACATATATGTTTTTCCTGAATAAACTGGTAAAATGTGATTTTAAAATATATAAACAATCACAAATTAAAAACAAAAGAGAGGAAAGTCTAAATTAAGTTGAGTCAACCAACTAGTGGGAACCTTTAATTAATAATAAATTTCTGCATTCTTCACCAGCCCCCACAAGTTTGACACATACCCACTTTGGCTTGTTGTAAATGGGATCATTCAGTACTTATATGTAACACCATTACTTCTATCACCTAAGGATATTCTATTGTATGGACATGTCAACAAATACTTAGTCTCCTTTTGATATGTAAGTTTGTTTTCAAGTTATCACCATTTTGACCATTCAGGTTTATAATATCTTTGCTGCTTTTACACTTACTATTTCCTTAGGATAAATCCTTAGACGTAAATTGAATAGGTTAGATGGTCCCTATGTTTAACACTCCACTCTGTATTGCTGTATTAACTTTTAGAAAGAGCAGCAATTTATACTTTTACTTCCTTTTTATATATCTATTAGCTTCCATGGTCCATTAACACTATTTCCATGCTTTTTGTTGTTGCTTCCTAAGCTGATAGACAAAGTTTGCCTTTAATTTGCATTTAACTGTGAGAGTGAACAACTTTTCAGAGTTACTGGCCAGTTTATTACTTTTCCTGATGCCTCTGTTTATTTGCCATTGTACACTTTTCCACTGAGTTGGGAAACTTTTTCTTATTTATTTGAAAGCTTTTTACATAAAAGTATATTCCACTTTATTATATATAACAAATATTTATTTAAATATAGTAATGTATTTTACTATATATTGCAAATATTTCCTCTTTCTGTATTTTAATTATTACTGTGATTTTTAATTTCTAGATTTATTCCATTATGATCATAGAATATGGCCTCTGAAATTTCTGTTTTTTAGATTTTCTTGCTCTTTGTTACCTAATATATGGACATTTTAAAACATTTTATGAATGCTTAGAGAAGAAAACATATTCTTCGTTATAGGTTGAATCGAAAACATTAATTTGATAATATTCAAAAATTCTATATTTGATTCTCTTTTCATCTACGTAATCTAACAGAGGTTGTATGGTAAAGTAAATGCTCCTCCTACAATTAAATACCAGAAAATTTCCAGGAGTCTTAAAAATTTATAACAGTATTTGCATTACACATTTTGATACTGTTATTAATTACTGAAAGTTATGATTGTTACGCTTTTATGTAGAAAGAATCATGCTTCTTTTAGCTTAAAATAACCTTCTTGGACATATATAATATTTTTATTCTGTTGTATATATTGTTTGCAAGATATTTGATATCCTTTTACTTTATTTCTTCTGTGTCATTTGCTAAGGGATTCTTCCATTTGCTTAGTATTTCTGTGTATATCTCCTTTAGTGAAGCAGAGTTTTAATGGTTTGAAGGTGACTCTCTTGACCAAGCTTCAATATAAGGCTTACAGTGATTACGAAAAATGTATTAGAGATGACTATTTTTCATGTTTTAGATAATTTTAACAAAACACTGGAATTACCTATTCTTTGAGAGACCAAATTGACTAATAATAACGTTATGAGTTTGCTTCATATTGGGGTAAGCTTAAAATTAAGTTGTGATTTTAAAAGGCAGAACCTATAATTAATGAAACTAGTCACAGTTTTGACAACTTGCTCAGACTTTTTGATGTTTCCTCTCTTTAGAACAGAATATTTGATTCATTTATTTGCAACTTTGTATCCCAGTTGCAAATTCTAGGATAACTGAAAAGTTCCATTCAATATCATGTTGCATTAGATTTAGGTAATGATACAAATTTTATTTTTTCTCTTCTCTTCAATATAATGTGGGAATTTAATATATATTCTATATCTAATATAGAGTAAGTGAGAGACAAAAACAAAACAAAAAAGCAACTTAAAAGTAGAGGTTAAGTTGTTTCCTTTCTAAAACTGAAACTGCACACACAAGAAATCTCTCCATTAAAATAATGAGCTATTGTTGAGCTAAAAAGGAAAATGAGAAACAGAATTATATAGCAGTGAAAACAATCTCATTTTAATAAAACAGCTTTTTCCAAGTCAATTCTATTCATATCTTTCATGGGTATGCATAGGCCATACATTCATTCATTTATAAATTAATCGAATGGTTCATTCATCCCAAAACTTACACATACAAAGAAACAAGCCATTGTGAGTCATACACCTAGTACTATGAAGATACTTGAAACATAGCATGACAGTAATTTTGCACTTATGGAATTTGTCATATAATGGGGAGATAACACATGGTCACAATTAAGTAAATATAGATATGGAGAAATGTTATTTTCTTAGCAGCTGATATGAAACTTACTTTATGAAGAGACTCCCCTACCATGCCTCCCAATGATGTTTTGGTGATATTTTGATGAGTTACAATCGGGACAGAGGCTAGGCTTCCAAGGACTGGCTATCAGCTGGCGCCCAGGTTTCATAAGACAGAGAAAGCCCTCTGCCTAGTAGAGGGACATTTGGCTGTGCTGGTTGACTGAGCACTGATTGTGTGGGGAAAGCATAAGAAGGTAAGAAGACTTCTTGGAGCCAGGTGCGGTGGCTCATGCCTGTAATCCCAGCACTTTAGGAGGCCGAGGTGGGCAGATCACTTGAGGTCGGGAGTTTGAGACCAGCCTGGCTGACATGGTGCAACCCCATCTCTACAAAAAATTAGCTGGGCGTGGTGGCATGCGCCTGGAATCTCAGCTACTTGGGAGGCTGAGGCACAAGGATTGTTGGAGCCTGGGAGGCAAAAGTTGCAGTTTGAGGCGAGATAGCACCATTGCATTCCAGCCTGGGTAACAGAGCAAGACTGTATCTCAGAAAAACAAAATAAGATGTCCTGGGGAAGCCCAGCTAAGACAGGGACTTGGGGAAGACAAAAAAATAGCCAATAAGCATTTTAAACTGCTTTTAAATTGTTTCTGAGGTTCTTTCGTGTGAAATGCCTGTCTTGCAAGTTATAACATTTTATGTTAAAAAAATCTTTGTTTCTCATCAATTAGTATGTGTCTTTTTGGGAAACATTACGAAGTGTAGAGTATCACATACCGATTGGTGCCAGGCGAAAACAGAACTAACTGGTCGCATAGATCTTACAAACCAAAGGAAAGGGGAGAAGCTGACATTTGAGTAACAGTAAATCAAAATTTTTGATGTGGCATAACTCATCCACAAAATTACACTCCTCTTCCATAGGAGTTTAGAAAATGGAAAGATTATTTCCTACTGTATAATTAGAAGATCTGTAGAAACAGTGGGATTTGAAAACAGGTTTCTTTGGTGAGTGAATGCTGATCATAAGAGAAGTTAATATATGGGGGGATATTTCCAATGAGAAGAAGAGAGTGGGTGGATTTAGAAATGTAGACATGTATCAGGTATACTCAGAGAATGGGAAATAGTTCAGTTTGTTTAGTCCTTAAAAGCAAAATCTAAGAGTTGAAAAAATGTTGAATATGCACATTTGAAAGGACCTAACAGGTTCCGAAATGTTATATTACTTACCGAATGAATAGCAATAAGTTCATTGCCAAATTAATAGACATGTTGAAGGTAATTTTCATAAAAACTCATGATTTGTTTTAATAAACTAGTTCTAAAGCTTATCTAGGGTAATAAACATATAAGCATATATTCAGAAAAAATACAGTGATAAAACTGAAAATACAGATGCAATTATTTAAACATTTCAGTAGTGATTCTGAGACTGGGCAGACAAATAAATGTATTAGGAGTTCTTGAAATAGACTTATTGGGCTAAAGGAGATATTAGGGTTGGATTGCAAAGGTAAGGATTATTTGGTAAATAGTATTAGCTGACATTTTGGAAAAAAAGATAGTGTAAATCCTGACATTTCACATCTCATATTTAGAAAATCAAGTGACATCAAATAATTTTAAAACATAGAAACATCCCAAAATAAAAAGATTGAAATACCTATCAAATTTTTATTTGGGCACAGAAAAGGAAGAATATGACTGGCAAATTTTAGAAGCAACTGAAGTCATCATGGAGTTGAATGTCTATAATTGACATAAAATTGATATAAACAAATAGGATATAAATACATAGGATATAACAAAATAGAAGTTTGAGGGCAGGAGAGTCCATTTTGGATTGCAGCAGCTGAAGAAGGCACATCAACATTAGAATTTCCTTAAGGAAAGGAAAGGATTTCTTCAGAGTAGGACAAGTGGAGAGGAGGTAAGTGTGAAGTGGCCTGGAGCTGTGAAAGACATTTGCAGGGCAAAATGATCCTACTGGCCTGCGCAGAAGCAGAACATGCTGTTGGGAACAGCTGAGAGGTCAGATTAAGGAAGGTCTTGAAAATCAGTCTTAGGAGTACCCTATATGGTACAAAATGACTTAGAAAATGGCTGTGGGAAATTAGGCATGAAATAAAGATGGCCAGGCACTTTCTTTTTATTTTCAATTAATTTCTTTCCATTTGAGTACCCAGTGTTTTGTCTTTTCAGTATAAATCTCCAGAATGGAAAAGTCAAAACTATGTTTCCATTAAGATTTGTTTGTCACCTTTTGTTCTGAGCGGGAAAGACCAAATCCTTTTACAACAGTTAATTCAACTTCAAAGCCAAATGACAGGAGGCGAGCACACACTTACCACAATAGTTTTGTGACCGTTATTAATAGCGTTTTTTTATTTCTGATTGAATGCATTTCAACTAATCATTCTAGCATTGCTACAAGATTGTCTTGCCATACCTTACAACTTCTAAAATAGCAAGACATTCTCAAGTGTAATAAAATACGGGACAACAGTTCTTGGTGTTTGCCACTTTTGTTGATTACATGCTCCATCTCATCTCCTTGGCCCTTTCATTGATGATTCCTGCTTAAGGTGTCATCACTCAACTTTCTCGTGACAGTTGAACTACAAAAAGTAAGAAGGATGAAATCTGAGATCATTTTTTAAAGAAGGATTTGCTAACTTTTAGAAATGCTTAATAAAAATGGCTAATATATATAACTATGTATGTAAATATAATAGCTAAACCAGTAATTTATACACATTTACTCTTTAAAACAATCCACTGAGGTAAGTACTCACTTTACATGTGAAGAAACTGAAGCTTATAGAGGTTAGGTAACTTGCTGGTATCACAGAACTGGTGAGTGGCACAGCTAACATTTGAATCTAGACAATGTAGCTCCAAATTTCAGGCTCTTAGCCACTACATCGTATCACATCCACCATTTCCTACATGTTGAATTCTCCTTATTTGTCAAGATTCAGTTAACTCTTACCTTCAATGAGGACTTCTCTAATTCCTCACCTGGATTTACTCACTGTATTCTTTAGGCTCTCAGTAACCTTAACTTGTACCTTTACTATAGCAAATGTCATATTACAGTTTAATCTCTCACAGTTTTATATTTTATAACAAACATTGCAAATTGCAGACTGAATTGGGAAGAAGGGTCATTTTGATTTACTGAAGTAATGTTTAAGTATATTTTATTTTGAATGCTTCTGCACACACTGTAGAGTTATTTAGAGTTCCCACTATGCCCTAAAGTCTTACGCTTAGTTAGTTCCTGAATTTGAATTTCCTGGCTGTACTCTCAAAGGCTTTTGCTTCTGTGTTCTGTGTTGTGTATTTTCTTTTACCCTCTGCTTATTTTCCCTTACATTCTTCCTTCTTCACCTTTCCCCAAACTCACCTCTGGGTTGAAAGCTCTTTGAACTCAGATCCTGTGTTTTATTCATTTTTTTTGTTTGCTTTCGTCACCATATACCACAGAACCTGGCATATAGCTAGAAATAATTACAATGACTTTAAAACTTTTTGGTCTGCTCTTCTTGATGCTTAGGATTACGTAAAACTTCTATCAAAATAGGAGTGCTCTAATTAAATATTTCCAAGAAATGTTTGAAAGGACATTACTACCATTTACCTTCACATAAACAATTTTTAAATGGCTTAAATGTCATTTGTGAATAATTCCTGTAGAACTATGTCTATAGCTTTTGTTTAAAAATACATACATGACTTTTCCATCAGCAAAGATGTTTAAATTTAGTCAAATGTTTGGTAGTAATCTCACCAAATAGCTATTTGAGGAACAGTATTTTTTTCCACAGCACTCTGAGTCTAGATAGTCATAATGGTTTCAAGTCATTATTTCTTATTTGACAGGATGTTATTTTCTTAATCTGTAGTAACACTCAACTTGGAAAATAATGTCCTCTAATATTTCTTTATTATCTGTAAATTACAGGTCAAGTCAAATCTTTTAAAATATCATGCACTAATTGTCATTTTTTCTTTACTGGAGACAAAACCAATTTTTTTTTATTTGAAAGCTGTTAATATCACCCAATTCCCTTGTTTACACTGAACGGGCAGAATCAGAAATAATTATATGGTTAAATTGTTTATAATCATTTCTTTAAAAAAACTCATTAACTCTAGCATTATTATTCATAATATTCTAATAATTCTGTTCTGAAATAGATTTACTAATTAGATTATAGTCATGATTCAGCTATACTGGAATATAAAACTACTTCAGTTAAACTAAATATTTTGAATGTATTACTTCAAATAATTACTTGGTTTAAATTACTATTCACTTATTGGACAGAAACTAAAGTTTTCAAGATATAATGAGGACAATACACTGAAATAAAAGAAAAAATGTCATAAGCACTACAGTTGAATATAGGTAGCAGGGATGAACAAAATCATATTATATATAAATGAAGAATTTTTTTCTTATGTCATTCTATGACATCCATTTTCAACATCGAGTACTGCCAGCTTCAATTACTATAAACATTTCATAAGCTACTCCTCAAAATATGACCTCACCTCTGTTGGGATGTTGTAAAGATTTTTAGTTCTAAAGGGGAAAAAATGTAAATTCATAAGGCCTATACCTTAGACATACTTTTAACAGTTTGGGTTTAAATAAGACCTATTTTGCTGCACTTACGGATAGAAATGAATCATAATTTTTCTTTAAATCTTGGGGCAAGTCATTTAAAAATATGAAATTAAAGCTGCACAGTGATTGTCATGCATGGCTGGAAGCGGTAACCACTTCAGCCATTGAAATACACTGCGATTGGTGTTCATGTGGATTACATTTTAATATTGTACTGGAAGCTTAATTATAAAGGATTATTAGCAGATCATAAGAGGACTACAATGAAATAGGGTCGTGCAGAGTGGAATATTATTAGCTTCCTAATCTTCCAAGTCATATCTTCCTTGCAGGTTGACATCTTTCTTCAGTGTGAACTGTGGACTGGGTTTATAAGGGCTGCGAAGTTTTTCCTCCGACATTTTTAGCAAAAAGTCTGTCTCTTCATTGTTATGGGTTTGAATTCTTCGCTGGTTGGTATGGTTGCTCCTGGTAGTGTTCTATGATCCTTAGAAATTGAGCTTCATAATATGGTCCCTCAAAAGCTACTTGACTCCATTGGCTAACAAGTGTCAGTCGATAAAAGACAAGCAAGATGGAGGATAAGTAGATCTTTATTTTATTTCTTTGCAAAGGTGAAAAACGAAATAAATGAATGTATTGAAGCACGTACTTGGGCTCCACATTTAAAATCTTGCTAATCTCACAGCAAAACTGCAATTAGGCAAAGAATCAGTGCTGCCTGTTAAGCTTTTCAACAGATGATAGGAGTAGCCAGGCATAAGCAACTCTGTCTTTCATAATGCGGGTGCGGCATTGTCTTAAAATAGCACTGATGTTGACTTTGTCATGTTAACTGTGGGAACTTTGGAGGAAATACATTTAGGCACTTGAAGACTATAAGTTAAAAGATAAGGCCAACTGATACTGTGAACAGTGTGCCTGAGAGGTAAATTGCATGGAGAAACTAAACATGACAGGCTTAGATAAAACACTTATTATGATTAATACCAGAAGTAGTAACAAGCTCATTTCTTTCTGCAGCCCCAGGAAACCTCACTTTTACCTGATAATGCTTATGGCTCCAGCTCACTCACCCAAGCCCCCCAGTGTCTTAATGGCAGGCTACTAATCTGTGACACATCAGGACTTTGGGAATTCTTGCTTCTCTGATTTTCACCTTTCTTTAGAAGATTTACAAATCATTACTGTGCAATTCCCATAAAAAGAGCTTAAGGACGGTAGGCCAGAGGTCTAATATTCACCGAAACTAGCTGAGACTTAATGTAATTTATTTTCTTAAATATAGGTAGATGTCGTCTGCTGTTGGTTCTTGGACTATGTACAGGAATAGAGACTTTACCTGAGTTATTGTTGAGGGAAATAAATGAGGCAGACTAACAACATCAATATTTGGGAATTTATTTTGGACAAATATGAGAGGCAGCAAGAACTATAATTTCGTTACACTGTTAACATCCACAGAAGACAAACTCATCTGCTTTTATACATATCACTCATAATGACATATTCATCTCCTTAGAACTGTAGAATTTTGAAGTTGGAGGAAAATGTAAAGGTCTTACAACCTGACCCATTACTAATCTATTATATCCCTGACACTTTCACCCACAAGAAGCTCATTATCACTTGAGAAAGCACTTCGATTTTCTAAACAGCTTTATTCTTATCCAGTTCTAACTAGTATTGATCTGATCTGTCTCTATATAACTTTGGCCTGCTTGTTCTAGTTTGGTACCTTGCAATTGTCCAAAATATGTAGAATCTTTGTTGACAAGGCAATTCTTCAAAACATGTAATTTTTCTAAGGTATGTATTCTAGCAGAAAAATTCCAGTTTCTCCAGTCATTTGACAAATAAAATGATCTTTAAACAACTCATTTCTTTAAGAATGCCACCAATATTTTAATATTTCACTTAAAATATTAATATTTCACTTAATATTGTACTTAAAGTATTTACTTGGAATTCTACATTTCTACATTAAGTAAATACTTTACTTTGAATGTTGTAATGACCAGCCCATAATGTAGTTGTACTCTGGCAGTGGAAACTGCACGTTAGCTAATGAACTCTAAATTAATTGTACATTACTCTTTTGGGTAGTCATTTCTTGATTGACTCACATACAATCAAGTGGAGAGAAATTAAATAAGCTTTAAGTTTGTTTGTTTTTTAAGTGTGTTAACATCTACTGTTGTTAAATTAGGTAACTATTTGAATTGTTGATTTTTTAAAAAATCGATGTCTAGGACCTTAAAACTCATCTCATTAATTATGGTCCAAATGTTATTTAAAGTCTTCCTTCCAAGCTCAAATTAATGTATAAATTAACAATCTTTGTCTCTAATTGTGCATCTGTGTAATCTAATGAGTACATATACTTATTGGCATGTAGCATTCAGTAAATATTGTGTGCAGGCTGCATGAGAGTAAGGAAACCTGATTGGTCTGTTTTTATTACCCTATATTTAGCTTTTAGAAAATGCTGATATATTGGCACTCAGTAAGCACTCAATAAATACTACTGAATTAATGAATAAACAGATGCATGAAAATTGTAATGTCAGTAGTGTCTGAATGTGGGGGTACAAAATCATAAATAGTGTTACAGGTAGAAGGAACTAAGGCCTAGAAAGCAGATGTGCTCATAGATATCATCGCTCCCATTTCCAATGACATTAAATTCACTTGAAAGATGGCAGCCTAGAGAGATGGCTTACATCAGAAAAGTCAAGAAGGTTATTGGTGTTTTTATCTATTCAGTCCCTTTCACCAGATCATGACATGAAAGAAGCCAAAAGTCTTAACTTTCTTTGTAATTTTTCCTGGCTGAGGAGTAGTAGAAAAATTCCCAGCTAGCCAGCAGTGACTGGAAGTTTCAGAAAGAGCTGATAGATATGAAGGAACTTTGAGAACTGAAATTATGTCAGAGTAGATAGCAACACATTTGGATTTACTTCCTAGGGCCAGATGGGGTGAAAAATGTGTCAGTGGATGTCCCCACGAATAGATAACGTGTATTGTACCAGTTGCAAAGCTTCTCTTCTTTCCAACAGTTTCACATCATTTGGTTTCCTGATATTTAGGTATAACTCTCAGAAAAGGGGCCACACTTACAAATTGAGGTGATGAAAAAGTAAATTTATATTTTTTGCATACTGAATTTATGGATTAAGTTTAATATCTACTAATTAATTCAAGTGAGACAATTTTGAACATACCAAGATTCTGTGAGCATCACAGTGAGCCAACCCTCGGAACTGTATTATGATAGGGAAAAAACCCAAAGTATTATATCTAGGGCTCAAGATTTATCATGTAGTAATATTCTAAACAATAAGACTCACTGTATGGTAAACTTATTGCAGAATCACCTGCATCACTGACATAGGACTGTATTACAAGGGTTCTTGTTTTCACAAAATAGAATACGTTCTGGACAGTTTAAATAGAAAAGGAATATATTAGAAGGATGATAGATATTTCACAGAGTTATTGGAGAGGTTGGCAAAGCTTGAGGTTAAACTCAAACTCTGCCCAAAACTAGGCCCAGAATTATAGCTGCTTCTACTGCTGTCACAGATAATTGAATGTCAGTAACTCAACTTTACTGCAATGAGCACAACTGCCAGCCCCAATGTCCATTTTTGCATTAGGAAAGTGACCACACAGTCAATCCCTGCTCCACTCCAAGCATCTGCTACAAAATGCAGTGGTAAAGTTCAAGCTTATCACGGATCCTCTTTGCTGGAGGTACTCATTTCTAAATCAGAGTCTTGAGTAGTTGGGTGTGATAGGTGAGTTCACATGTCTGTAGCTTAGTCATCGAGAAGATTCTATTTTATATGTATATAAATAAATTCTGTATTCTGACTTCTACATTAAAAAAGGACACTCAAAACCTAGACATTTTCTTTACTGTAGAAAAACTATTTAAAATATGATGGGCAGTCATAAACTCATGCATTGGAGACAAAGAATTGAACAAAAGGTCAAATATTCTGGCTATTGTATAGTTTATATTCTGGGGAGCTGGATGAGGGGGCTAGGAGAAAGGAGAAGACCAAGTAATAAATATCTATGTAGAAATTTTAGTATGTCAGGTGGTTATAACTTTATATCAAATAATGGAGCAAGGAAGGGAGATAGAGAAATGCAGAAGCAAAAAATATTGCATAAATAGCCATGGTTATCATTAGAAAGACCTTAGTAAAGAGAGGATATTTGAGATCTGAGAGTTAAGAAAGAACCAACTGTCCCTACAGGAAAGACACCAATGTCAATGGAGTAAATCCCATTTATTAAATAGCTCTCTTTTTCCCAAAATAGATCTAAAATGTTGCAGTTATCACCTAGTACATATGGTCTCCTTATTTAAATAAAAAAATCTTTAAAATAAATTTCAGAATTCTGTAAAAAATGACATATAGACAAAAACAGACAAAATAGTCCAATAACAATAAGAAACAAAATAATCCAATAACAAGAAATATGTATGACTTCATAACGTGAAACTATTTTAGTTTTACATCAAAAAATAAAATTCAAGAGCTACTTATAATGCAAATTCTAGTTTCTAAATATATAATTTTCATGGTTTCTTAAGTGGGATGTTTGTGTATATTTAACTTGCATGCATTTCTCTTTTTGTAACGATTAAGGGTATATATTTTTTGTACCCTTCCCCTACTTTAAAGATACTCACAACAATAGTTTCACAATGATTTCTATAAATTCTAGTTTCTAGAAATGTGATTTGTCTAGGCTTGAAGACCTAAAGTAATTAAAAATAGGTTATTTCTCTCAGTTCCTTATCTAGCTTGAGTTTCAAAACCCTTTTTAACAATATTAGCTCTACCATTTTCATATGATGATCATTATAATTGTTGAGGAAAATAAACACTAAATTTTATGTGTGTGTGTGTGTCTACACATACTCTACCTTCCCCAAGGACTGACCCTATCCCTTACTCTCTCTCTCTCTCTATAAAATATATATATTTATATATAATATATATTTAATATATGTATTTATATATAGTATATAATATATATTATTTATTTATACTTTATATGTAAATATATATCTATATATATATAAAACCAATCAAACAAAATAAGCTAACAACAACAAAAAACAACATACCCTACTCTCCATTTCACAAGTAAATGTTTTTTGTTTTTTTCAAAAGACTCAGTTCTATTTGGGTTTTGGCTATGCTACTCTTTGGTATTCAAGTGTGTTGAGTTATGAGAGTTCCCTTCCAATTTCTGTTCACAATCATCCCTGTGCATGTAGATCAATTTCATTAGCTTTCTCTGGTTCAGTTTCAGTTTAGTTTTATGGCCATATTTATCTTTTATAGACTTTCATCTTTCTTGATCATTTACTGTTTAAGAATTTCTAGTGTTATCTACCTGTTAGTCAACTTAAGAATATGCTATTTCAGAGGACAGGCACCTTTTTTTTTACTATAGCCAACATTTCCTTTTTTCCTTCTTTTAAGTTAGATGAGTTCTGAGATGAGAATCCCTCTTTGCCAACATTTTTTGCCAATTTCATTTTATTCTCTTTTTTGTTATACCCACTTCTTCATCCACCAAGTATCTACTGAGTGGCTGCTGTGTGTATAGTATGAACTAGGATCTATCAGAACACAAAAATGAATCAATTGTGCATTCTACCCAAAAAACTACAGTCTGCAAAAGAAGGTTAGATATGTGCCCAAATAAATATGATAACTTATATAACAAGATATTTTAATCATTAGTGTATATAAAGCATTGCTAAAGCTGTACTAGGTGTACAGATTATTGATGACTTTGACAGAGATCATGTTTGAAGTGGTCTGTGAAGTGCATAGATACAGATGAAAGAAATTGCATTCCAATCAAAGCAGCAGAATAAGATCGTAATAGGAGTATGAAAATATCCTACATTCAGAGAACAAAAAACTGTTCATTTTGCCTAGATTATAGAGTTAATAAAAAAGTAACAATTTTGCAAAGATATGTTGGGATCAGATGAAGGGTATGTCCTAATATTTAGGCTAAGAGTGTTGGGTTTTGTGTTGATAATGTTTGCAGAAATAGTAAAGTGTTATGAACAGAACTTTAAACTGCCAGCAGAAGCCAAGACAGGTTAGAAAACCGAGGCCGGCGGATCACAAGGTCAGCAGTTCGAGACCAGCCTGACCAACATGGTGAAACCCTGTCTCTATTGAAAATACAAAAATTAGCAAGGCGTAGTGGTGTACGCTTGTAATCCCAGCTACTCAGGAGGCTGAGGCAGGAGAATAGCTTGAACCCGGGAGGTAGAGTTTGCAGTGAGCCGAGATTGAGCCACTGAACTCCAGCCTAGGCGACAGAGTGCGACTCCATCTCAAAAAAAAAAAAAAAAAAAAAAAAGAGACTAGAAAAGAATTTAAATGCTTTTGGGGAGATAGAAGCCACAAGACTCATGGTTTAGGTTAGGTTGCCTAGGTTAGATAGCAGTGAGGCTCAGAGTAGGAGATGAGTCCAAGGGATTCAAGAGAGAGGAGAGGAGAATTTTCAAAAAAAGTTTATATGCACCAGGTATACAAGAATATGGGTATAGCGTTATTACAGTATTGAAATACTGGTTGATAAGTCCCGCTTCCTAGAGACACCCAACTGTTCCCCCAGTTCACTGGACGCTTGGAGCTCTCTCCAGGTCTAGGATTCTCACAACCCAGCAGCTAAACAACTCACTGCTGGAGCATAGAGGGCCTCTGGAAACTGACTGGCTAGTGCCTGTTCAGTACTGCTTATTAAATAGTTTGAACATCACCCTTGACATGTATGGATTTAGTAAAATTAGGTTCAAAATACCATTTCTCCACTCCTGCCTCCTTAGCCTGTTGGGATATGAAATCATCAGCAAGTCAAAGCAAGATAAGGCAAGGCAAGGATTTATCAGGCACTCTCTGTTTTTAGCAGAATAAGACTTCCAGGTGATATCCAGAAGGTTGACATTTTTAGTCATAAATATATCATGCTTATGTTTCGGCTTTATAATTTAATTGGGAAAACATCAATTTCATTTTCTGTCTGGGAAGCTTTGTTGATAACTGTAGCAGTTTAGTCATCATAATATTGAGTAAATTTTTATATTCCCAGTAATGTCTTTTTGTCTTTGCAGAGAAACTTCTAGAAAAAAATTACACATTTACATTATTATACATAAATATATATGTATAGTTTATACAAAAGTGTATATGTACATATATAAAAGTATACATTTACGTTATTATAATAGTTACATAGATTAAAATCCAGTTAGCTACATTATGTGTTTCTAGTTCAGATATTATAATTATTAGGAGACAGTCTAAATTAGATGGGCTAAAAACTATACACTGAAACTCTTCTTTCCTGCTTTTTGAATCATCTTAGACATACTTTTTATTCTCTTTGAGTCCCAGTTGTTCCTGTGAAATATGAATGGTTATTACCTGTTAGACCAATGCAAAAAGTAGTACTTGAATACGAGAGAAAATTAGGTAGCTGTAATGGTTCATTAGGACGTTAGTTCTGATGTTTCAATTCATTGGGAAGTCTTTGTGTTTGGAAATACTGTTTATTAAATTAGGAAGTGCATGACTGAGGCTGGAATCCCTGATTACAGTTCACTCTTTCATGGAGCTTAAATGCAACACATTTGAAGCAGCAAATCCAAAATGACACCTACTTTTGAAGTGATGAAATACAGGAACGATTCATACTTGAAAAATGTATTATTTGTGTTTTATGAAAATTGTGTTTCAAAAGACTTTCATGTGATTTTGTTTATGAGAGGCAAGTGAAATTATTACTTTTCATTTTAAAGTGATCTATAGGTGTGTCCTGTTTTAGCTTAATTCAATTGAAAAATACATATTAAGTTTTTGCCATGTTCAAGACACAGTTCTGGGGACCTCAGAAAAGAGGAGGATAGATAAGACTTCCTATATGAGAGAAATATAGGAAAAATAAATACACAAATAACTCTGGTGTTAGATACATGTGAAAATATTTTAACACACACACACAGGATTCAAGAAGAAATGACTTCCGTACATTTGGGGGGGGATGATACAGATTACATCTACCATATTTTGAACAATCATTGTGTGCTAAACACTTAAGAGGTTATCTCTCATTTACTTTTCACAACATTTTTATGAGATAGGTACAAGCATGTCATGTCAGTATTTCATAAATGAGGAAACTGAATCTTGGAGTGATAAAGTAACTTGCTTAAGGTCACCTATGTAGTAATGAAGTGAATCGAAGTTTCTAGCCTAGATAATATGATTTTGAAGTCTGAGCTGTTTACCAATTTATTCCCTTATGAATCAATTTTAAGATACAGTTTCAAGATCCATGACTCTACTTTCAAATAATCTAAGATCGAGCATATTAGAAAAAAAAAATTTATTTGGTTGCCTATTTATTTTTGTATCAGAAATAAATAAGCTTTAGAGATGTTAACAACTGATGGGTAGAGGTAGAATAACAATCAGATTTCCTGGCACTTAAATTTATCATGCTAAATCTTGAGAAATCTGAAAGACAGAATGACTGAAAATAGATTATGAGACTGGGCTGGAGAGTAGAGTTCAGTTTTTTATGTATCTCAGTAAAGGTGTTGTTGATAAGAGCTACAGGTAAAAAACAGCAGAGAGAAAGTTGAGCCAGTCTGAATTTCAGTCTTACCTCTAAAAGCATTAAAAATTATATTTGGTTAAAAGTAATACAGAGCTGTGGCCGGGCATGGTGGATCATGTCTGTAGTCCCAGCACTTTGGGAGGCTGAGGTAGGCGGATCACCTGAGGTTGGGAGTTCGAGACCAGTTTGACCAACGTGGAGAAACCCTATCTCTACTAAAAAAACAAAATTAGCCAGGCGTGGTGGTGCGTGCCCGTAATCCCAGCTACTCAGGAGGCTGAGACAAGAGAATCACTTGAACCTGGGAGGCGGAGGTTGCGGTGAGCGGAGATCGTGCCATTGCACTCCAGCCTGGGCAAGAAGAGTGAAACTCCATCTCAAAAATAATAATAATAATATAAAACCAACTTATATCAAAGAAATATAAATATGGCAATTCATCAAATCTTTTGTGTATGAGTAGATTTTTCAATGAAAGTAATTTGAAAAATATTAGAGAAATAATAAGAAAAAGATGCATTAATATTAAAAATACTAGACTGTATCAGAGAGAAGAAAAATAGTTTAATTTTCAGTGTTAAACTGTTAATTCATGCAATGAAAATTAGTTGAATATTGCCCATGTGCTAGGAACTATTTTAGACACGAAGTACAATTGTAAATGTAAAGAAAAAATCTCTGCCCTCCTAAAATTTGTGTGAATAAATAAATATGAATAAAAATACATAATAATCATGCCCAATGATGATAAATGCTATGGAGAAAATTAAAGCAAGGGTCAGGGGAATGGAGTGACTTTTTCAAATATCCAAAGGAGAGGGGAAGAACTTGAAATTCTAAACTTACTGGTGATCATGCTATTTTTTTACTTCCATGTCTTCACACATTCCATGATAAGATATGTGACCAAGAAACCATCAGGATCAGAGGACATGGAGAGCCATTTGCCTTCGTGGCATGGAATTATGTGAGTCCACAGTTATTATGTCAGTGACACTGTCAGATTTGGGTGGGCCTAGATAACTGAACTACAGTGCATTAAAACCATCCATTTTATTGTAGTGGAGGAATCTATAAATTTATTAGTCCATTAGTTCTTAGGTGAAGGAGTTAAATGTCATTATCCTGAGGAAGCACTTCAAGTGACAGCAGGAGAGACTGAGATTAATATGTACAATCTTCAATCAGAAATACATTTGAACAAAAAGTAAGCAGAGGCAGAGGATAATTATTAATAAAAGAAGTAACTGAGTTGTTTGTATTTACTTAGGACTAATTTAGTATTTCTGGTGGCAGTAGATTTCTCTGGCCATTGTCAATTTGCAGAGACTGATTTAATATTTCCCTTTGTAAATTATTACTGCCAGAATCCTTGAAATCTGTAGAATGTGGATATAGCATCATATATGTGCATAGGTAGTGTAATTCTTTATCCAATGTAGATACTGCAAGTAGAAAAGAGCAATAGAGGCCAGGTGCAGTGGCTCACTCCTGCAATCCCAGCACTTTGGAAGGCCACAGTGGGCGCATCACTTGAGATGGGGAGTTTGAGACCAGCCTGGGTAACGTTGCAAAACCCCATCTCTACAAAATAAAAAAATTAGCAGGGCCTGGTGGCATGCACCTATTGTATTCGGGAGGTTGAGGTGGGAGGATGGCTTGAGCCTGGGGAGTCAAGGCTGCAGTGAGCTGCAATCACACCACTGCACTCCAGCCTGGGCATCACAGGGGGCATGATTAGTGACAATCTTCATGACAAGAAGCCTCAGAAAGGTCTGGGTTCCTTCTGGATGGGTTGTCCTAACCTAAGAGCTCCAGATGATTGGTGACTAACCTAGAGGTATAAGAGTCACTGCAAAAAAGGAAATGATTTCAGATTGATGTTTTAAATATAATTTTTTTCATAAAATACAATATATGCAACTACTTGTATTTTGTTTTTTAATACCTAATGCATTGGAATAAAATTTCAGAAAGTACAAAATATCAGATTATAATAAATATGCTTTTAGAAAAATAATATTCAGGAAGATGCTTGGGCAGTTGGAATTTTTTTCATTTTTTGGTTTATAAGCTATTTAACTGCAAAAAAATGTTCTACTTTATGTTGCCTTTCATTGCTGTACTCTTTAAGAAAAATTTTTTAAATTAAAAGTGAACCGAATTTAACATAAAAAATATCCCTGGCCAGCCATGGTGTTTCACCAGTGTGATCCCAGCACTTTGGGAAGCCGAGGAAGAAGGATTGCTTGAGCCAGGGAGTTTGAGACCAGTCTGGCAAACATGGGAAAACCTAATCTCTACAAAAAATACAAAAATTAGCTGAGTGTGGTGATGTGCACCTAGAATCCCAGCTACTGGGAGGGATCGCTTGATTCTGGGAGATAGAGGTTGAGGTGAGCCGAGATCGCACCATTGCACTCCAGCCTGGGTGACAGAGAGAGACCCTGTCTCACACACACACACACACACACACAGACACACACACACCTCCAAAGAAAACTATCCCTAAAGCTCCTTAATTGATATGAAATTTTTGTCAACTATTTCCATCTTCTGGGCAATAGCTTAAGGGTATAAATTCTACTCAGAGAAACAACTGTATCAAAATCAGTTGTTTGGTTGAGCCAATTTGTACTTACAACTGTGTGATAGGTAAACCCAAGCTACAAATTCCTCCTCTCTCAGCCAGACCAGTGGTTTGTAAGGTGGATGAGCGTCCCCAGGTATCATAAGCACACGACTCATGACGGTGGAAGAGGATAAGATTATAAGTTCTATTTATCTCATTTTTTACCTAAAATGGGAAAGAATTAAAATTAATAGTGTTTTGTATATGTTCTGACACTTTGCCTATGCCTGATTTTCACATACACTGTGTGTTTTCAAGAAAGGGCAGGAGTGTATGACAGTAGTATGCTCATTCATACTTTGATTTGCTCTCAGCTTATTGTGAGGCATTGTAGTTTATGGGTTACAAGGTGTTATTGATTTTGTTATGATAAAACCAAGATTTTTAAGTAGTGGTATCTTTAGTATTATGTGTAATGGTCATAAAAATCTTTTGTAAGATTTATGGCTTATCTTGTGAATTGTCAAAGATGAATTACACACATTCTTTCTTAAAACGAAAATAAAACTGATCTACTTTTCCTGATTGTTTCTGTGATATCATGTGGGTGATGCTATGCTGCGTAATAGGTGTATTAAAATGTTACGTGAGTTAAAGTTAATGATTGAAACAGTGCTTGAGAGATTAAGTGCTGTTCAAAATAAACATAATTTTGGAGAAAGTATTTTGAAAATTTGATTTGGAAAATTTCCAATCATGTGATTTTTTTGTTAAAATATGTTTATCATCCATAAAAACCTTCAGAGTTGAACACTTTCTAATTTTTTTCAGTTTGGAAGTGGGAATTTCTAACTTCTTTAAAAGTCTCTCAAATGACGAATTTTAGCAGGTTTTGAATCATGTGTTTAAAAATATAAAAGGGCAAAATCTTCCACATAGTTTTTAAGAATAACTGATTGACTTAGGAAAAAGAAATTTCCTAGCAAAATAATTTTTCTAAATTATATATAATCATCTATAATATTGTCCATATTCATAATGTTATGGATTAATATGTAATATATGATATGTATTTTATTATACTGTAGATTATGTAAAGGGGTTATAAAAATAAACATGATTTAATAAATGTAGTCTATGTACTTTGGTACATACCTTTTCTTTTAGATGAAGTTATCTGTAAGATAATCCTTCTAGCTGTGATTTCTCTAAAATAAAATAGCTATTAAACTTAATTATAAAAAACATATTCAATGATGCTTCTATTTAAAAATACTATCATTAATCAATATTTTTGTAAGAGCAAAAGCTTTTAGTATTGCAAATTAACATACAAAATTCTGTTTATTTCACCTTTGCTCATTATTTTAATTTCTATTTTATTTATGTTTAAATATGCATATTCATGCAATATAAATGAGTATAACTAAACTTTTCAATATTTTTAAAGGTTAAATTCATATAACACAAAACTCACCATTTCAAAGTGAACAATTCAGTGGCGTTTAATACATCCACAATGTTGTGCAAGCAGTATTTCTATCGGGTTCCAAACCATTTCCATCACTCCAAAGTAAAACCCTTCACCCATTAAGCAGTTTCTCCCCATTCCTCCTACCGTCTAGCTCCTGGCAACCACCAGGCTGTGTTCTGTCTCTCTGGATTTATCGATTCTGGATATTTCACATAAATGGAATCATATAACATGGGACTGTGCCTGGCTCCTTTCTGCATTATGTTTGTGGAAGTTCATCTGTGTTGTAGTGTGTGCCGGTACTTTGTTCCTTTTTATGCCTGAACAATACTCCATTGCATATATAAACCACAATTTATTTCTTAATGGATACTTGGGCCATTTCTACTTTTTGGCTATTGTGAATAGTGCCGCTATGAACACTCACATGTCAGTATTTGTTTGAGCATCTGTTTTAAATTCTTTTGGTGATATATCTAGAAGTGGATTGTGGGCTTGCATGGGAACTCTGTTGAGCTTTCTGAGGATGGCCACACTGTTTTTTCCAGTGACTGTACCATTTTACCTTCCTGTCAGTGCTGTATAAGGGCTCTGATTTCAATAAGCATACTTTAAAAATTAATAAATATTCTTGTAGGATAGTGCCTGCCCAGATGTGCTTTACTGACTAGGAATGAAAAATCTGAAAAGTCTGGAGCCTACCGCAGGAGAGTACTTTGACCCCATGTAAGGTAAGGTAAGTGTATGATCAGGTGTGTTTTCGGGATAGGATAGGGCTGAACTACTGTACTAGTGGGAATCTAGGTCTGATTTCCTTCTGCCTAAGCTTTTCTATCTGTAAATGAGAAATTTCTGCAATGAGATTGTAGGGTAGCCTTCAGTAGGCCACTGGTCATTCATTATCCCTCAGGATCTGCTTGCTGAAATTTTATACCTTAGAGAAGTGGAAACAAGTTACAATCTGACTTCTTATAAACTATAAGAAAGTCATATGCACCATTTGCTTCCCTCCTTCTCAGCACACTGGTCTGTGTTGTGATTATCTTACTGCAGGTGCCTTTGTTGCTATTGCAATCTCTTGTTTAAAAAGGTGTCATGCAATAACAACAATCAAAACGAAATTACCTTGTATAACGCACATAATGCATTATTTGCAAACATAATGCCACTTAAATCACATTATAACCCTAAGTATGTAGACATTATGATATCTTCTTTACAAAGAAGGGATCTGAGGTTAATAGAGGTGAACAAACTTGCCTAAAGAATAAAGGAAAAAGCTTGGTTGCGGACTCAGATTCATACAAACTTAGGATAATTGCTCCTTTCATTGAACTTTGGCTGGAAAGAAAAATAGTTTTACTGTTTTCTCTGAATGTCTCACCCAATCATTTACCCGGCAACTCTGACCTTGGCTTGATTTACCGTTATTACACATAGGACACTTGAACTGTAAAACAGCATTAGCCACATGACCAGGAAATTCTCTTCCAAAGATCATTAATAACAATGGCTAAATTGATTTAGGTAGGTGAAGAAGATCTAATCCCTCTGTACTCCTTCCCCCCTGAGGCAGGTAGGTCAGGATTTGTTTATTGCTTTTCATTTAAACCTATACTTCTGTAAGTTGGTACATTTACCTCTGGTCCGGGAAAACAGAGATGATTTAAGCCAGTAAATCTCAGGAGCCTAAACCAAAATCCCAAGACTAATCATTCTATATTATATATATATATATATATAAAACCACGTTCCTAGTATAAAGCCATTCTACATTTCCCATGCTACATTCAATCAAGATTTCCAAAGATGAGGAAGTCCTATGGGGACTTTAGAAATATAAATTGAGGGAAAGAACAGTAAAACCCTGCTGCAAAATCATCTTGATAAAGGTGTCAAAGCAGTGAGAATCCCACAGCTAGCTCAGGCTTTGGAATTCTCAGCACCAAGTTTTCATATTACAAGTATAGATTGTATACTTGTATAGAACAAGTATATATTGTTACTTACAATAAATGTCACTATCCAAGCACTGTGCTTATTGTTTACAATAAGCAAAACTAACAGAGATAAGGAGAAAATGCAAGAAGTCAAGCAATGGGCTTTCAACCCCGTGGAACTCACTTATCTAGTCGTCGTCGTCGTAGTAATCTACCTATTTTGCTATTGTCTCCAATTGAGTATGAGAGTTCATGAAAACAAAGACTGTTCTTTCTAGTCTTGTCATTTCTGATGCCCAGTACTATACCTAGCAGATATGAATCGCTCAACATAAGTATCAGGAAGTAATTGGTCAAAGAAGCAAAGATAAAAATTGTCTCTTAGAGCAAAATGTTTTTGTTATATATGTTTTGACGATTTTGCCTTAGATTCTGGATTTTTAATACATAGGGAAAATTTCCAGAATGGTACAAATACATCTACATACATTTAACTCTAAGAAGAAGGAGGTTCTAGAAAAATAGAAGATACACATAGATGACACTTCTCCTAGCTACCTCTTAGCTACCTCTTTTATGTTGGTTTCTCAGGTTCACTCTGAAGCTCTCCTCCCACCATCCACCTAAGTTGCTGACAAGGAATGGACTGTGTTAATGGGTTCCCGGCAGGATGTGGTGGCTTACACTTCTAATCCAAACACTTTGGGAGGCTGATGGAGAATGGTTTGAGCCCAGGAGTTTGAGGTTGCAGTGAGCTAACATTGCACTACTGCACTCCAGCCTGGGTGACAGAGCGAGAACAAGTCTCAAAAAATAAAAAATAAAAATAAAACAAGAATGGGTTCCCTTGGCTCTGGTTGCTGGTTGAGTCACAGGCAAGAGACCAGAGGGCAAGAGGAGAGTGAGGTCACGCTGCTCATTCCCTTCACATCCTCCCTGCGTTTTTCAGGTGGACTTTGTCAGACACAGCTCTGTCTCTGGGTTTCCAAAACTGCTCGGTCTATTAACCCCTCAGGCCTAGAGGTTTTATGAGCCATGGAGTATGCGGTCTATTGTGTATATGCTTGCTGTATCAATTTCAATAAAAATGTCTTATTTTTGAAACATAATATAATTCACTAGTGGCCTTTAAAGTTTATTATTTACATCTCACAGGAAAAATAACATGATTCCTATGAATCTGAAACTCTTAAATTCACATTTCACCTTGATATTTTTACATGTCTTTACAAAGCAATTTTTAAATGTAAATTTTCTTTAGAATACAATAATCTGTCAATAGGACAGACTGCATTATTTCTTACATAGCTCTGTATTTCTGTTGTCCAAGTAAAGTGGATACATAATATAATTACTATGAAGTCAAAGGTCATTTTAGTCAAAGATTCAAGGTCAGGTGTTCTCTAGTCAGATTGCCTGGGTTCCAAATCCTGACTCTACCACCTACTTGAAATTTTTAGAAATTTACTTAACTGCCTCAGTTTTCTCATCCATTGTATGTAAATTACAAAAGTGCATTCATTACTGAGTTTTGGGAAGGCCAAGTGTAAAGGACTTAGCCCACTGCCTGGCAAGGGGAAAACACCAGCTCATGTTCCCTGCTATTACTATTACTCTGAGTGCAGCATCCCTGATGTTATCAGGAAGTGTCAGTTATCTATAATTTATTAAGAACCCCAATTTTCAAAAATTTATTTTAAAGGAAATCTTTCTGAAATACACCTTATTTTTCTCTGATTTTTTTTTAAGATAAAGACTATCTTGGTGACCAGGCTTATCCTAATAGGCATTAATTATTATGGATTTATGATATTGTTAGTAGATATTAAGACATTCAAGAGAGAAATTGCTCTATAATCAAGACAGTGTTAAATACAAATTCTAAAAATATTTCCAGGTTGTCTATGAATTATACAGACAATAAGTACCATGGGATTGCTATGGATTGAATGATTAAAGGCTTCATAAATGGAATTTCTGCTGGACCTGAAAAAATGGACTTGTTTTTACTCATCCTCTGATGCAGTGAATCCACTGACGCTGTGGGCTCAGGCAGTTTCAGGTGAACGCTCCCCAACAGTCACCTGGGGACAAGCCTATCATGTCAGAGAAATGGAGGATAGGAGAGCTTCCTCACAATGTCAAGCACACATTATATGGCCCCAGAACTCATCCTTGGGACCTGGATGGAGTACTCTAGGTGCTACATCCCTGTTATCAAACTTCCCCTGCAAAGAAAGCAAATCTTTTTCTCTTCTTCCATCTTAGAGGGCAGTGCTCTGATGAACCAGAGAAGGAAGGGGGGAACCCACAAAATAAACTAACACGTATTTATGTTTCAGGGATGTGAAGCCTTAAGATTAACTCACAGGATGTTGTCCCAATTCTGTACTTTTTCAGAGTTTGCTTGAAGTAGATCATGTATTTAAGAGTGAACAGTTGTTAAGACGACTCTGCTTTGTTAAGAACTTCTGTTTTGCAGCGAGCAGAAACAAGTTGCGCTAAAAAACTGAACATGAAATAAGCTTCACAAAGAATTTAATGACTGTTGAAGAAGGAGAGGATACAAAAAAACAGGAGAGAGGAGAGACCAGTGAAAGATCACTGTGCAAAGGGGAAGCAAAGAGCTGGAAGAGTGAAGGCTTCTCTTTCAACTGTTTGCCTGTGCAGCCAAACAGCTCTGTAGCTTGATGATGGGGGTGGTGCTAGTGCGTAAGCATTAGAAGGCTCCTGTGGTGTTTTTGGAGAAACTCGAAAAATCGTTTTTCTAAATTCAGGTTGACTGTAAGAGGATTTAACTGTGTCTGTATCAAAAAGGCTTTTGGGGATATGAGGATTTTAGAGCACTTCAGATAATCCCTGCAGAGCAGGCAAGAAAATAATATCTTTAGTAGATCTTGATCCAGTAAAAGAGATTATTAAGGAATCACATATAATAGATACAGTTCAGTTTACTGCATTTATATTGAAATTATTTGCTTAGCAAATTAAGCAATACTTCATGAAGTCAGCCTTATTTACATGAACTTTTTCAAGTATTGATTTATCATTTGTCTCAGCATATTTGTTACTTACACTTTTTTTAGAATGTAATTGTATTTTTTAAATAGTCTCTTTTTTCTCTCTTCTCTCTCTCTCTCTCTCTCTCCCTCCCTTCCTCCCTCCTTCTCCCTCCCTCACTCCCTCCTTCTCCCTCCCTCACTCCCTCCTTCTCCCTCCCTCACTCCCTCCTTCTCCCTCCCTCACTCCCTCTCTTCCTCTCTCCCTCTCTCCCTCTCTCCCTCTCTCCCTCCCTCCTTCTCTCCTTCCCTCTCTCCCTCTTCCCTCTGACTGTGTGTAGAAGTGGGGAAAAAATGAGTTAATTGCTTGGTCCGAGAGTCTGACAGACTTAGATTCACATTTAACCTTGGGCTAATTGATTGTTCCATACATATCTTTTGGCACACGACTAAGCTTCTTTGAGCCTCAGTTTCCTGATTAGTAAGCTGAGAATACTCACACATACCTTATAGTTTTATATGTGGTAATATATGTAAGGTGCTTAGTATATAGATATTGTAGAATATGTAAAAGCTGGTACTTTTTCATTCTCAAAATGACATTTTGATGATGATGTTGACAGTTTATATTGCATATTAATTGTACAAGTAATGTTACTTTTATTTTCTCATTTCTGACCTTGCAGTTTGGTAAGGCTTATTATTATTCCCTGTGTACATATGATAAAGCTTAGCCTCGGAGAATGAAGAGAATAACTTTTTAAAAAAATTTTACAGTGATATCTTCTTTTCTAGCTGGTGCCCTTGATTCTGTAGTTCTGTGGCTAAAACATCTTGTCCTCACCTCGAAAGGCTCACTGACAGCAGCAGGGAGAAATATTCATGCATGGAGAGTGTTGGCAAGCACACCAGGGAAATGAGCCAGCCTTTTCATCGCTGTCCTACCATAAGAAATGAGACTTTACTGTTGTTCAGATAGTTTTTAAAACTCAGGAACATACCATATAAAATATAATTTAAAGGAGCTATCCAGTCCCCCTGAGATAAGCAAATGGCTATAGGGATTTTAGCCAGCTTAGAAAGTAAGGCCAGGACATCTTCAGCCTCATTTATATCCTTGAAGGAAACTGTAGGATGGGGTATTTTATTTGGCTTCATTTCTACTGGCAGGATGAGAAAAAAGAAACATTATCAGCTCAGAAGGATTTTTCAGGTCTTAAGGATTAACCACTGAAAGGAAAGACAATTTTATTAAAAGTTCTTCACTTTAACCATCTATAAAGGATTGATTTGAACTATGGATTCCAAAAGGTTTTAAATTAGGTGACAGAATCATTTTTCTTTAAAAAATCCACCAGTCAGGGCATGAAACTAAACTCCTTGGGAAAAATAATGTCATATTACTTTTGGTTGAGTATTTTCATACTGAGAACAAGAGTAAAAGTTATTTATACCATCACTTAGAAGAAATAAAATGCCCTTTTTTTTTTTTTTTTTTTTACTTCAAGCACAAAATGTCATCTATCCTTTATTTTCCCTACATCTACCCTGAACATTTTAAAATATAAGATAAATGCTTGATTTTTAAAAATTCAGCAGTTTTCAAAATGAGTTAGTTCCCTAGCATTCTCCGAAAGCAACCAATGCATATGAATTTAAACAGGCAATCTATTGCAGTTACTATAATTATGGATACTCATATTGTCCCATTTTTGGCCAGTGGGATCCTCTTTTGTCACCTGAGTTCTTTGGACATGTCCTCAATTATTTTTGATAGCTTTCTGATCTTCTACCAGTCTCATCCTATACATTTTCCACTTCAGAGCTGGAATCAGCTCTTTCTTCAAGGTGTTCTGCTTCTTTCTAGCGTACAACCATTTTAGAGACTATAATCGGATGTGAGAGAAACCAACCATTTTCAATTGACCTGTCATTATAGCTTATATCAAAATTATTTAGACTATTGCAACTGATTATACTTCAAGATCAAACCAAAGTAATTTAGACCAGTCGTTTTCAATTATTTTGTTACTTGTAAGTAAAATATTTTCATGATACTCTTTCATTGCAGGTACTTTATTATTATATTGATGTACATGATTAAAAGTTAGCAAGAAATAGAAATAGGATCTTTATAATTTTTTTTTGTCACACACCTATATTGTGTTGTAGGGTGGGCGAGGTGTGGGTGTACCCTCCAGGCCAGAGAATACCGATCAAGACTAAGAAAGTCAAACATTACGTGTTTTAATTTATGAAATTTTTTAATCCTTTCACCTGCTTCAGATTGGTGAACAATTTCCTCTTGCCTGTTTTGAAAATTAAGTCAAGATTTCGTGATGATTCATTATGTGGTTGATAAAATTGAGAAGTACTGGAGATTTAGAAGTAGCAAATTCTGAATTTGCTCTTTCCATGTTTTATTTTGATTCATAGGTCCACTTAAACTCTTTAGCTGTTGATTTCACTGTTTGGCTCAAGTACTTGTGGGCAAATAATAAGAAGCTATTATCTGTTAGTCTCTATTTAATTAGTGCTGATTAATACATAAATACAATCCTCTCATTCCTTCAAACACTAGTGCTTATGTTCAACTGAAATCGGTAGTTTTTTTATAGTCCTAGGAGTTTAATAAAATGTTACTTGATCTAAATTAAACTTTGAGTTTGGAGAATACTGATTTTTCACTTGTATTGATGGATAGAAGGCCTGTAGAAAATAGTTCTTGGAACTTTATTTTAAGTTGGGATCCATTCCACTATAAAAATAACAATATCTAACTAATTTCATTACCTAGGTGTGTGCTATGACTATTAGAGAATAAAAAACCCTTTTTCTTTACTAGATTTTGAAGCACACTAACATATCTTAGTTCAGAAACAGTATACTCTTTATTATGTTACTATAGTTTTAAAGTAATAAGTTTATGTAGTTCAAGGGTATATACTCTTTGTCTCAAATATAAGACATAGTTATTACGGTGAAAAATTATCTTTGCTGTATTTTGAAATAACTATATTAGATTAATGTGCTAATAAGCATCACTCACATTTTTGTCCTTGAGGTTTTGTTTTGTTTGCTCTGTAATCCATGGTTGGCAAACTGTGAAGAACAAGATAATAAATATTTTATGTTAGGCTTTGTGGACCATACAGTGTCTATTTCAACTACTAAACTTTGCTGTTAAAGCATGAAAGTAGTCATAGACAATATATAAATTAATGACTTTTGTTGTGTTCAAATGAAGCTTTATTTGTGGAAACTGAAATTTGAATTTTATATAATTTTCACTATCACTAAATCTTTTTCTTCTTGTAGTGTTTTTCTCCAATGATTTAGAAATATAAAAATCGTTGTTAGCCTGCAGGCCATAGGTAAACATTTGGTGGGCTAGATTTGACCTGGGTACCATGGTTTGCCCCTGTGTTGTATAGTCTACACAACACAGTCTGCAGATTGAAATTTATATTTTGTTATTACTTTAAGAGAACTCACAGAAGCTGAAATTTTAAGTCGTTCAGGATATGGGAGATTGTCTCAATAGCAATCACTGATGGTCAAGTTTCATTATCTAAAGATTTTAGGAAATAAGTATTAATTTGAATCCCTTCTAGCCTCGACTATAGTGTTAGTCTCTTCTCTGTAATTTTCTTGTTTTATTTTTTATTTTTATTTATTTTTGAAACAGGTTCTTGCTCTCTCACCAAGGCTAGAGTGGAGTGGCAGAACACAGCTCGCTGAAGCCTCAACCTGCCAGACTCAAGCAATGCTCCAGACTCAACATCCCGAGTAGCTGGGACCCCAGGCAGGCGCCACCACGCCTGGGTAATTTTTTGTATTTTTTGTAGAGATGGAGTATTGCCATGTTGCCCAGGCTGGTCTTGAATTCCTGGGCTCAAGCGATCTGCCTATGTTGGCCTCCCAAAGTGTGGGGATTACAGGCGTTAGCCACCCCGTCCAGCCAATTTTCTTGTTTTAAAGAGGTTGCTTTTCCCTACTCACATGCATGAAGTGAATTATAAGATTAGGATTATACATGTTAACCAGTTGAAATGGCCAGCAAGACTAATTTTATTTATTTATTTATTTTTGCTCCTGCAGAAAACAACTTACATAGCTAATTCCTTGAAACTTAGAGTAATAATTAACAATTTAATAACACTTTGATTTTTGCTGACTTTAATTTGCCCCTGACAACAATTTGTGAGGCAGGTGTGATTATCTCATTAAAAAAATTAGTGGTTAAGAAGTTAGAATCAGGGCTTTTGAATTCCAAAGCTTGGTGTCTGCCACTGTAAATGTATTTTTATATATATATATATATATATATATATATATATGATATATATATATGTGGGAGGGGTGTTCATGTACATATGCACATATTAATACATTCCATGTACACATTACCAACATATTTAACAGATTTAAAATTACTTCTTTTTTTTTTTTTTTTTTTTTTTTTGAGACGGAGTCTCGCTCTGTCACCCAGGCTGGAGTGCAGTGGCCGGATCTCAGCTCACTGCAAGCTCCGCCTCCCGGGTTCACGCCATTCTCCTGCCTCAGCCTCCCGAGTAGCTGGGACTACAGGCGCCCGCCACCTCGCCTGGCTAGTTTTTTGTATTTTTTAGTAGAGACGGGGTTTCACCATGATAGCCAGGATGGTCTCGATCTCCTGACCTCGTGATCCGCCCGTCTTGGCCTCCCAAAATGCTGGGATTACAGGCTTGAGCCACCGCGCCCGGCCTTAAAATTACTTCTTATTACTTATTTGAAAATAAATTGGAAAACATTGCAGAAAATTTATTATATAAACATGAAATAGGAAATTTAAGATTACTTTTTTTAGTAATTTTTAAGAACACTTTTTCCTAAATTTATATAATTGAGAATCTTAAGCCAGTATCTGAATCATCATCAATGCTGAAACTAGGATCCTCAGAGTTTACTTTAAAAAAAGAAAGCTTTTATTTCTCTTTTCTCTCCTCTTCCTCTCTTTAGAAGATATTTATCTAGAGAATAATCAAGGAAGGTTGAGATAGAGCCAATCAGATCAGATGAAAGGGACATCAGGAAAGGTGAGTTTAAAATATCTGATAATTTCCCTTAGGAATTCAATGGGAACACACTAGAGAATTATTTGTTAGGGCCAAGATTCTAATTTTATATTGATTTAAGAGAATTCTGTTGAACTTTATACTGCTATGTAATTCAATAGCACCCTTATAATGTATGCTTTACGGCAATATTTTTCAAGTTGTGAACCATGACACATAAGTGGGTCATGAAATCAATATGACAACTGTGGTCAGCTTAAAAATGATAGAATAAAAAATGTGAGAGTGCATTGCACTAAATAAGGGTAAGTATTGTTTCACAAGATGTTTGTTAAGCTGCGGCTGTTTAGTTGTATTTCTGTGAATGTGCTTTCGAGCTCTAATGTAAAATGAATTTCTTACTGTGGATAGTGGTCCAGACACTTAGAAGTCCCTGCTTTATGGTGCAGGTAACCCCCTTTCCCATCCCTGAATGCAGTTTGTTCTCTAAGTTCAAATTTAGACTCCAGCTCTATTTACAGAGTAGTAAGTGATCAAGAACTTGATTTAGAGGGCATTTGATTTAAAATGTTTGCCTTCTTTTGTCATTTACATTTAGCTATACTGAGCAAGAAAATCCCAGATTCAGATGTTTGGACAGAGCTGTTTTAATGATAGTTTATGAAAATATGGGCAGATGCTTAGAAGAGTCACAGGGAGAAAAAAATGGAAACAGAGACAAAAACGTATATGGATACACAAAGAAGCTCACAAAAACACACTTTAGGGCTTATATACTACTGAAGGATATATAGGATGACAGAAAAAATTTTGTATTTACTAAAATAATAATCTGAATTAACTATACTTTTCCACAGGCGACATATTTATTTCCATGTGAAACTTTAAACCAGTTTTTTTTTTTTTCCCCAAGACTTTTAGCTTTCTGAGATCAGTAAAAATAAAACTGGGAAGACAGGCAGCATAGCTTCAAAATTTTCATTTTGTCAAGATAAAAAATCAAATGGTTACTTTTTTTAACTAGCCTCTTTTATTTGTATAAAGCATATTTTTTATGTTAATTTCAATTTTTATTTATTTTTTATTTTAGGGTGTACATAGGCAGGATGGTTACATGGATATATTGTGTGATGTTGAGGTTTGGGCTTCCATTCAACCTGTCACCCAAATAGTGAACACAATTTACAACAGATTCAACCTTTGCCCCCTACAATCCCTCCCCCTTTATGGAATCCCCAGTGTCTATTGTTCCCACCTTATAAAGGATATTTTAAAAGCGAAAAAAGTACAAATTACAAAAAAAAACCACACATTTGATTTTATTTAAAATTCACTATGTTGTCCTTTTTTTCTTTTTTCTCATTTCACCAAACACTGAAGGAAAGTCAAGTTTCATCTGGTAATCACTGCTTTAAATTTCGATCCAACCCTGTGGAAAGGGTGTGTCTGCCAGTCTGTCTATCTAGGTTTCTGTTCAAAAGAGGAAACACAAGACCTTGGGAACACATGGAAACGTTAAATTAAAGCTATACATTAACTGACTTGTAGCATCTGAGGGAAAGGGTGGTTCTCAAGTAGATTAGCATTTGCAGAGAGAAGCAAACGGTTAGTCAAACAAGGTGATGGATAGCTGGTTGATTCTCTGTGTGCTTTGCTGCTCTATTCTTTTCTCCAAATTACTGCCTAGAATTTCCCAGTACCGCTCTGTTTATTGGACTATGCTTTCATTGAAATGTTAAACTCTAAAAATCATATAAATCACAGAAGGTAGCTAAAAAGGTTTAATTGATGACATATTTTATGTCCTATTAACTCCTCTATGAATTCATCTGTCATCACCTTGAGATAACTGACATAATTGGGATTATCATCTCAACACTTTGGAAATTCTTTTTTCTAAATCATTTTTATAATCATCTTGATTACCATTCTTACATGTACAAGAGGATATAGTTCTAGAATTAGGTAATTTAAATTATTATTTGTTTTGGTATATTAAATCATTCAAAACATTTTCTTTGATCTGCCTTCTTTCTTTACCCAATTATCTGTGGAGCGAATACCTCACACAGGTTTTAGATCTTTCTCTTTCAACCTTGAACTTAGAAGGTATGATTCTATTAAAAAAATCAGAATGCAATTCACATTTCAATTATTACTGTTAAAAACAGTACATAAAACATACAGCAACCACATGTCAGCAGTAGCACTATTATTTTTCAAGTCCTTTAAGTCTTTGGATTCTATGGAAAACTGATGAGGGGGCTTACTTGACTAATATTATCCTGGTTTTCAGCAAAATCACATGTGTATTTTCTATAAAGATTGCATACAGATTTCATAAAACTGTATAACTGCCTAAGGAGGACAAGGCTGTCCGTGTCAATGTGTCTCAGATATGTTGATGGATATGCACTGAGTTCTGCTAGCGTGCTAAAAATGTCCTTGTCCCAGCACTTACTGCCTCACTAGATCATCCATGAGTTGGTGAGCATCTCCTCCTAGATCCTTCAAAGAACTGTACAGATCACACAGTCACTGCAGGACTTAGACTGGGAAAGTTCGTGTTGCAGATATTTCAATGCGACTGTCATTCTGAGAAAATCCTGCCGTAGACTTTCAGCAATTGTTCAAAACCTGTCTCAGTCATTGGTAAATTGTCACTGTCACACCGCTCTTACAATGTTGGCTTCACTGTCAGTGGCAGATTACAAGAAAGCCCTGGGAAGCAAACCACAGATGCATTTGTCTTTAAGCTGTAAGAGTGACTTTTAACACATAGTGTATCTTAATTTAAATCCAAGTGGGATCAGTGGAGGATCAAATTTCTTTTGCTTTCACATTCATCTTACAAAGCTGTTTTTAGAGGGAAAATGATTAGGTCTAGACCTCTTCACTGGCCATCTTTATGGTATTTGAAGTTGAAAAGTCACTCAGTGATTATGAATGGAAGCGCATCTGATACCTCAGCAACTGAAAGAGTAGTTGATGAAAGCTTACGGCTACGTGCTCTTTCTTCCTCCATCCCAATTGGATAGTTGGTCAGTTGTCACTTATTTTTCTCATATACAATCACAGACACAGTTTCTATTATCTAAGGAATCAATATGGTCTCAATGGAGTACAGGAGTTTTGGGATATTTTAATGACTAGAAGTCTTAAATAACAAAACCATATTTAAAAATCATTATAAACACCTTGCAAAAATAATCTTTAAGATTGTTTTGAAAACATAAAGGTTAAGAATGGTAAGATTATGGGCTGGGTACAGTGGCTTATGCCTATGATCCCAGCACTTTGAGAAGCTGAGGTGGGAGGATCACTTGAGGCCAGGAGTTCCAGACCAGCCTGGCCAACATAGACTCCCATCTCTAAAAATATTAAATAATAATATAAAGAAAAAGCTGTAATATATCTACCTTAGGCAGCCACATTAACGATCCTGGCTACCTTGGCCAGGAAGATTAATGTCTTTAACTGAAGAATTTTTATTATCTAAAAATATTAAAAATAAAAAATATAATTAATTTACTAAGCATCAAGAATTTATTGAGTGCCTATATTTACCAGATTTAATGTAATCCTAGGGATTCACACAGGTGAATAAGAAGTAGTCCCTTCTTCAATGGCAGTAACTTCGGTGATAGAGATTGATATTAGACATTATAAAAGCCTTTGATATGAAGACATAACCTGATCAAGGGAGTTCAACAATTGGGGAAGTTTATTTTACTTTTGAAATTTCCTGAGATTGCTTCCCTTTGTCAATAGCTGCTCTTTATTCTTTTTGTCCAAAGAGTAGATCAGATTTTCTGCATTAAGTGTGATGAGGTACTAGTCTCAACACTACCAGAAAAGTCTCATCTTGTGCAAAATATAGTAGGGCAAAAAATGTACTACAGTGTAATGCAAAATACTGGCCTATGTGTCAGTGACTTAATCTTTCTGTGCCAAGTTACCCATAAAATAGAGATAATACTTTCCTAATTATCAGAATTATTGTGGAGATATTATATGAAAACAAAACAAATACTATGTAGTACACAGAAAAGGGTTTTAATTTAATACTATTAAGCAAGATTGTAAAAATAATCTTAGAAAACACAGAATTTGGTTTGTAAAATTTTAATACTGCAAGAAACAGTTTTTTCCTTTTACTTCGAAAACAGTGTTCATGACTATGAATTTGAAAATTTTAGCATTATTTTCACTGTTTAAAAATCTCTCTGCCATGCATTTATCATTTAGTTCTATATGGAAAGATAGTCTAATTTTTGTGCACAAGTACTGTTGACATGTAAGTGAAAGGATTTTTCTGGTATATAAAATTGATCATTGCACAGCCTTTCTGATATAGTGAAAGTAACACTGGACTAAGAATTTAAAACTTGGTTTAGAGTTCTTAATCCATGATTGTTTGTGTTACCCTGCCTGCGTTTTGGTTTACTCTTCTGGAGAGAATAGGAATAATAATTATTTTTCTATTTACCTTATTAACTAGTTGGGAAGAATAATTGAACAAAGCCTGAAATGCCATATAAGTCGTGTCTGGAATTGCAATAGCAGGGCATATGTTGAGTTAAAACATACATGGTAAATGCAACTTTTCTAGAACGTGCAATTACTTCTAATAATAGAAGCTTCCCTGGTATTTTCTATATGTGACATAATTGTGCAGGAATAAGAGCCATAATTTCCATTGCCTTTTCATGAGTCCTAGGAGGCAAGAGCTTCTGCAAAGCTCATAGATATGTCTGCCTGAGGACAGAACTGCTGCCAAAGAAGTTAGTATTTAGCCTTGTCCTTGGAGATATTCAAGTTGCACAGTCCTCCATTCCTCAGAGGTCATTTATTTTAAATATATTAAATGTGAACATGATATATGCACATGCTCTGGACAGACGGACCTTTTTTAGCATCAAGGAAAGTTGATGAATCTCGATCAGAACAATCTGTAACAATCTAGAAAGTTACAGAATCTAGATATTAGGGAAGATACTTGAACAATATTTTATGAGGGATCAGGAAAAGAAGAAAGCAGAAATGATCATCTATAACTAAAGCTAAACTCCTTGCTGTAAAATAATTGCATGATATACTTTAAGAGAAGCATCTTAGTTTATATTATAACAATGCCATAAATGTGATTAGATGGAAGAAAGAGGCTTTGAATGGCTGATCCCTATTAAATGTAAACCAAAACAATTTCTGCTCACACAGAAGGTGGTAGCTCTTAATTATCCACCAGTTCCATAGCTCTCCGTAAGAGGACACTACACTACTCTCTAGTTCTATATGTTAGTAGCACTCTTTTTGAAATTATTGATTGTACTTATAATTTGAAATAATCCTGTGAAGTTACTTATTCTTTCATTGTTAGTCTTGTTCTCTCTATCCATTATACCCAGAAGAGTGGCAGGGACGGAAGAGGCAATCCTTTATTACTGTTGAATGACTGAGTGAAAAATGACCCCTGTAACATCATCAACCTCATCTACGGCAGATTTAAGTCTTTATGTTGTGGTGTTTACTTGTATGTACAGCTTCCCTATTTGTTATGACGTTTTTAAGGAAAGAAATGGTAATTTTATTCATCCTTCTATTGCTGCACAGCCTTAACCTAATGCCTTGTACTGGTAAAGCCATAAATACATGAATATAAATACATTTGTTTAAACATAATTCTGGCATTATTTTGGTATACAAATGTAAAAGAGTGATAAAATATTTTATTAAATACAGTTTTTGGCCGGGTGTGGTGGCTCACACCTGTAATCCCTGCACTTTGGGAGGCTGAGGTTGGCAAATCATTTGAGGTCAGGAGTTTGAGACCAGGCCGACCAACATGGTGAAAGCCTGTCTCTACTAAAAATACAAAAAATTAGCCAGGTGTGGTGGTGGGCACCTGTAGTCCCTGCCACTCAGGAGACTGAGGCACGAGAATCACTTGAACCTGGCAGGCAGAGATTGCAGTGAACCAAGATCACACTACTGCACTCCAGCCTGGGCAACAGAGTGGACTCTGTCTCAAAAAAAATTAAAAATTAAAAAAATACAGTTTTTCATTATTCCTTTTTAGAAAACTCTAAGCAAAATTCAATTTTAAATGATTTGTATTAAAATTATGTAAGTTGAGTCTCATTTTTACAAATTTAGTGCTTTTATGAATAATATAAACATTTGCCCTTAACATCATTTAAGTTTATGAGATACTTTAAACACAGTTTAGGAGTAGATTATCTGAAAAGAAGCTATCAGGTGACAGATAATGAAAATGATATTCTATGACTTAGCTGGGGGTTGTACATTGCATATTCTGATTTTCCATATTTCTGCTCAGATTTCTCTAACAGTCCAATTTCAGCTTCACATGTTCCCACACTGTCATTTGGTACTTATTGGGCATGACAGACTTTGTTGAAATGAATAATCTCAAAGGACATCCAAATATTTCTTTTACTCTATGTAACTATCAGCTTAAATCTAAATTATTTTCTTTTTATAGGCATGTTATTCAACAAATGATTTAGTGGTCACATTTTTCCTATGATATATTTTCTAGTTTATAAGTATTTAAGGAGTGTATATAATTTTTAGTTTGATGGTGGTGTTTTACCATCATGATGCTATGACATAGGATAGTTAAGAGAAAAATCAACAATTCTAAATTATATCAAATGACTACATAATGGAAGAAATTATATTTTTTACAGCCTCCACCAGAAAAGTTGTGAAATATCCAATGGATAACAGGGAAACTTTATGTAAATTGTGGGAAAAATACCTTTAGAGTCAGAAAACTTTTAAATGTGTAGTATAAGTATGTGTGTATATTCCTCTGTAGGGGACAAAGAAGAAGCAAACAAAGAATGTGGTTAAATTTTTAAGTAAATATGTATACATATATATACAGTTATTTGTCAACTTAAAATTTTTTCTTTACTGATTTATAATTTTAAGAATTGTGTTGTAAATCTAAGTGATTTTAAGCTTAGCTAACACTCTACCACTTGTGACCACTTCTTTTGAGAAGGGAAAGAGGTTTCAAAATTCGAAGAATGTCATTAAATAGGTCTAAGTCCTTTAAGTGGCCAATCTTCAGAAAATTCTGTTCTAACCCTTCATATAAAGCTCAGCAGTTAAACAAAAGGTATTTTCTCTCTTACTGACCCTCCTTTCGCTAATTCCTTATCCATTCAAGCTTTTATCTAGAAAGTGGAAGATTTCACTGTTTTCTTTGGATAACTTAGAATGGTCAGTATTATATATGGTAAAAGATGATAAATTACCTTGTTAAGTGACTTTTTGATAAATTAACCCAATGTCAGTACGTAAACACCGGGTCGTTTTTTTTTCTTTTGAATCCATTGTGATATGGAAGACCCCAATGAGCCCAATATCATAATTTTTTTTTTTTTTTTTAAAGAAGGTAAAAGACTTGTTTACTGAAAACTACAAAACACCAAATAAAGAAATTAAAGAACACAAACAAATGCAAAGACATCTCATGTTCACAGATTGGAAGATAATATTATAAAAATGTCCCTATTACCCAATGAGACCTATAGAGTCAATAAAATTTCTATTAAAATCCTAAAGGTTTTTTTTTTTCAGAAATAGACAAAATAATTTTATATTTCATATGGAACCATAAAAGATTACAAATAACAAAATCAATCTGGAGAAAGAAGGATGAAGTTGGAAACATCATACCACCTGCTTTCAAAATACCTTACAAAGCTACAGTAATCAAAACAGTATGGTATTACATAAAGGTAATCATATAGACTAATAGAACACAATATAAAATACAGAAATAAATCCATGTATATATGATCAACTGATATTCAACAAAGGTGCCATGAACACTCTTATTTTCAACTATTATCATTTCCATTTCTAACTGTATACAAACAACCCCATCAAAAAGTGGGCAAAGGATATGAACAGACATTTCTCAAAAGAAGACATTCATACAGCCAACAGACACATGAAAAAATGCTCATCATCACTGGCCATCAGAGAAATGCAAATCAAAACCACAACGAGATACCATCTCACACCAGTTACAATGGCGATCATTAAAAAGTCAGGAAACAACAGGTGCTGGAGAGGATGTGGAGAAATAGGAACACTTTTACACTGTTGGTGGGATTGTAAACTAGTTCAACCATTATGGAAAACAGTATGGCGATTCCTCAAGGATCTAGAACTAGATGTACCATATGACCCAGCCATCCCATTACTGGGTATATACCCAAAGGATTATAAATTATGCTGCTACAAAGACACATGCACACGTATGTTTATTGCAGCACTATTCACAATAGCAAAGACTTGGAATCAACCCACATGTCCATCAGTGACAGATTGGATTAAGAAAATGTGGCACATATACACCATGGAATACTATGCAGCCATCAAAAAGGATGAGTTTGTGTCCTTTGTAGGAACATGGATGCAGCCCAATATCATAATTAATTTCAAAGACCATGAGAGAATGGTGAAACTACCAGGCAATTGATTCAGTAGGGCTGCCACACCGGTGTAGCTTCTTGGCTTTATTCCAACCCTTAACATTTTTTTCCCCTACACTAGAAAATACTTCAGAAAACTTCCATACTTTGTATCCCTGCTCTTGCATTTACTCTAGAGAAGACTACCATTTTGTTCTACATAGCACTTGTGTTTCTATGTTATGTATGTTTCTATGTAATTTCTATGAGGTATTTCATTCATGATTAGTTTTTCCACTATTTCATTGCACTAATTTTGTTTCTGTCTTCTTCAACCTACCATTCATTTATTAAGAAATCTGGACTTCCTGTGTCATCTTTAGTCCTTGTACTTCTTTTCGATACTGCAATCATGATGATCCTTAAAATTGAGAGGATCATAGCACTTCTAAGTTAAAACTCCCCCGTGGCTTTCCTGGGGAGTTTTTCCCACTGATAAAACATTAAGCTTCCTTTATTGATTGCTACAGGATCAATTTTGAAAATAATTCATACATATATTTAAAAATGCATGTTCTCTATTTGTTAGGTAATGGTTCTATATATATCTGTTAAATCAAGATTGTTAATTGTGTTGTTTTAACCTACATCCCTACTAATATTCTATGTATTTTCAGAAAGAAGTGTGTAGAAATCCAAGGTGTTACAGATTTTTTATTTTCTTCTTGCTATTTTTGTCTGGTTTTGGCCTTGATGTTTGAGACTTTAAGAAATATTCATACTTATGATTGTCTTTTTATACCATTGTTTCCTTTATGAATGAATAAGATTGTGTTTTATCCCTATTCATATTTTTTTGTCTTTTATTTCTATCAAAGCATTGTTTTGGTAAATATTTGCCTGGTCTTATTCTCCATCATTTTATGTTAACATTTCTGTCTCATTGTGTTAAAAACTTGTCTTTGGTAAATATAGTGATGTTGTAGGTAATCCAATATCAGAATTTTGACTTTAATGTTTAATTGATTTTCATATATTCTAATTGCTAATGTGTTTGATTATAATTCTATTACCTTATACTATGTTTTTCCTGGATTTTTATTTGTTATTGTTGTTTTATTGTTTTTATCTCTCTTTCTCTGAATTGGTCTCCTCCACTTCATGTCTGCGATTTGGAAGTTTAAACAGTCTCTCTCTGCATGTGTGTGTGTGTGTGTGTGTGTGTGTGTGTGTGTATATTATGTGTATATGTATAATATATATAGTGTATATATATACTATATAGTATATATAATGCATATTATAAATATACACGGTATAAAGTATTGTATATTACTGTATCTACATATGCATTTAATTGAACAATGTATAAACTCAATCTTCCTCCTGATTTTGTTCCTTTGTTTATTCATTTAAACATTTTATTGACACTTATTTTTAAAGTAATTTTTAGATTGCCCTACTATTCTGGGTGTAAGATTTCTTGGTTTTTGAATGTATTGACTGTCTCATGGTATATTTCTGCCTCTTGCTATTAAAAACTTTAATTGTATATTCTTCAGTGGAAATTGCCAACCTGTGGGAGTCCTGTGCATGACCTAAGTTGTAGAGGCAGCAGTTTTCCCCTCAAGTTTATTTCTGTCATATCCATACAGGTTTAATTGATTCTTGACCAGTTATTTTGTTGTTCTTCATGATAAGGGGTTTATTGGGTTTCTTTACCTTATGGATAAGTGTGTACTTGTGTTCTTTGCTTTCTGTGCAGGGCAATCTTTTTTTTTTTTTTAACTCATGGCCCATAGTATGTGGCCTACATCTGTGGTACATCTCCATGCCAGTGTACAGATTTATTTATTTTTTTCTAATTCACTTACTCTAGTTACCACTTCACAGAAGAGACTGCTCATTCTGGTCCCTAGATTTGTGGATAGACTCTGGCTTGTAAGTTCTGGCTTCTTGCCTGGTGCAAGATCTCTAGTGTTGGCTCTTACCCTCAGTTATTCATGAAAACCCCAGCCTCTACTTGTATATGTGGTCCTGAAACCCTGTGCGCTTAATCATATTTTGGAATGCAGATGTCTGTGTATCTATCTCTAGATCTATCTTGAAAATTGTTAGAATTTAATCCTTATATATACCAAAATACATTTTGGCCTTTTGTAGCATTTTGTCAGCACAACTACAAATCCTGATTTCCTTATTTGACTCACATTTTAGTTCTCATTATTTACATTTAAACTTTTTTTTCTATCTGTATCTCCTTAAATGTTTCTTAATAAGAAAATATTACAATTTTTGTTTTTGAACTTTACTTAAGACTCCTGTACTTATTTGCAGAGAATGTTGATAGCTATTAATGTGGCAGGTTTTAAAATTTATAGCTGCAAGAATCATGGTGAGTTCCAGGTGACCAGGAAGGGATAGAGACATGCACATATACACATATACACAGAAAGTATGAGGGTAAAGGAGTTCCCAAGTGATTGAGGTAAATATGTAAATTCTTATTGGCAGTAACAAGTTCATACAAGGTAGGAACTCATCTCAGCTGAGCTTCCCTTAACTAACACAACAATGACCGTGACTTATAACTGTCCGATCTCAGGTGCTCCGTGTTTGGCTCTTTATACTCACCAGTTGGAGTGCCTGCAACCAAAAATCCAGGTGGGTCTATTTAAGGGAATGCTTACAAACAGGATTGTCCTGATTCTTGCACCAGTGTGAGCAAGGCCACATACTCTTTTCGGAAGGTGAAAAATCTGTGCACAGGTGTTTTGAACAATTTATCAGCCTTCTGCTCACTACTGTTCCAGAAAGACAGTTTCTCCACAGATCACCCTCTTACTATGAGTAATACAATTCCTTTCTGGATAGTTCTGATAATGTGTTTGGTCCAAATACATTACCCTGTAGTAGAATTCATCAGCAAACATTTATTGAGCACTGACCGTCTCCCAGGAAGAATGTAGGTGCTAAGAAAGCAGTTGAATCAGACATCATTCCTATCTCAGGTGGAGCTCATGAACTTGTGAGTTTGCAGAATTGTGTTTCTTCCCTTTAGATGATGATGATTGTTAATGTTCTATAAGTTGTTGCCATGACACTTGCTTTAATCTAAAAGAAAAAATTCATACAAAGCTTAGTAGGTTACTATTAGACCCATTATTCTGCAACAATCAGATCATGCTTAAATCATGATGCTCAGTTTGGGACCTTATACTTCAGAGAAGATGTACACTCATTTATTCAGAAATGACCATAATGTTGGGGAGATTTGAAAGCATGTTATGTGAAAAATGTATAAGGGGATTGGTAAAATAAAATTACTCATAATTAAGTTGAGAAGACTTGTATACATCAATCCCTACATCCCTTTTTCATGTAATATGATGTCATTCAGAATAAAAAGTCTATAATTTCCTATTCCTATCAATGTGAAAGTCATATTAACTATTCTATCAGAGCCATGACACATCGACCTAGTATATTTGCTTATTGTCACAGGCTCTCAATGCCTAGTAGAAGGAATCAAGCCCTTCCACTGTTGATTATTCAACAAACACCAATGTCAATGGCTGGCTCAAGTTTTATTTACATAAAAAGATGCTGAAGCTACTATTGTATACTAGAGGGGGCTCTTCACATTTGTTTCTGGTCAAATCCAAATGTGAATGGTCTTTAATTTATTTATTTACCAAGAAATAAATTATAGCTTTTCACATTGAGAATAAACTCTTTCCATCTGTCTCTTTTCAAAATTGTGTTGTGCCACGCAAGGGGCTTTTGTGAGCCACAGATAGAGTCACATTTCTGTCTACTAACTGAAACAAGCTTGTATAGAGTTAACCATCAGAAAGTTAAATATTTGTTATGGGTTTTACAAATGGAAAATATGAACAGAAAATTAGTTTTTCTTTTTCTTGAAAATATGATCTATCTGTAAAATGGTAGGATAGCAATATAAAAATGATTTTGGTGCATGATAAATTCATAGCTCTCTACATCAATTTTGGGAAAGGGGGTAAAAATGTTGGAACTCTGGCTTGTTATCAAATTTAAATCATTACCAGACAAGATCATGCTAAAGCCCAAATACTGTGGTTTGGAGCTATCTGAATCCATTCCAAATTACCCTTGGACGACATCAGACAGGTTTAAATTCATTGACTTATATAAGAAATTACTTTTTGCCTATACCGGTTCCATCTGTTCTAAGTTGCAATAAACATATCCCAGTTTTGTCTGCAATTCCAGTAAAGGTGTCTCACAGGTGCATGTGGGGCCACTTGCTGGTAAAGGTCACTGAAATTCCTTTCTAGTTGTAATTTTAGGTTTAACTCCTTTCTCAGAGAATTGAGGACAGAATCAGAGTGGAAAGGAAATAATATTTCTCAAAGTCAAAAAAAATCTTATTCATATTCTTTGTTCCCCTTTTCCCATAAAGGATTTAGACTTGCAGAGACCATTTATATTGAAGTGCTGTAGTTCAAGGATAAGTTCCAGACATCTCTGGCCACATATTGTTTTATGTCCTTCTGGGTATGTCATTTCAATAAGGTAATGTTTATGCCAGTTAATGAGGAAGATGGAGAGGGGGTTTTGCACACCAGCCCTTAAGATGGAAAATCTGAGATTCTCCGGCATATTTTTTGGAAATTATTTCATTCAATAAAAAAATTTTCGGCCGGGCGCGGTGGCTCAAGCCTGTAATCCCAGCACTTTGGGAGGCCGAGGCGGGCGGATCACAAGGTCAGGAGATGGAGACCACAGTGAAACCCCGTCTCTACTAAAAATACAAAAAATTAGCCGGGCGCGGTGGCGGGCGCCTGTAGTCCCAGCTACTCAGGAGGCTGAGGCAGGAGAATGGCGGGAACCCGGGAGGCGGAGCTTGCAGTGAGCCGAGATCGCGCCACCGCACTCCAGCCTGGGCAACAGCGTGAGACTCCGTCTCAAAAAAAAAAAAAAAAAATTTTCATTTTTCAGTGAAAAATGTATTGAGTGAGTAGGGCACAAAATAATGTAATTGATGTTTTAAAAATTTAAAAAACATGCATTATTCCTCAGAATCATCTATTATGCAAATGTACTGTTACATTACTTCAAAAAATCAGAATGTCTTTTAAATTTTTTTATGAATTTATGTGAACATGTATTTTATTGCATAATTGTCTATTTTGCACAAATTTTTTATTTTCAATAAGCCTCCTTTTATTGATTCATAATCAAAGCAAAATAGGATAAATCTTCCCCCAATTTTTAAATCTGCTTTGTTGCCTTTCTCACAATAGCAGCTTCACTTCATTTTTATTTCCCTATTTTCTATAATTTCTTTCTTCCTGTATTGACCTATGGCTTGATGGAACATGGAATGCATTTCCTGGCTTTTCTTCCAGGGAGATATGAGCTTGTGGATGTCAAATGCGCTGTGTAATGGGCTGCAAGCAACATGTTCTATGGCACTTTCTAGGAAATTTTGCAAAGAGATAAATGGACCTCCACTCTGTCCTCTTATTTTCTTTTCTCATTTTGCTGTCTGAAGCACATGTGCGGACTCTCTTGGACCATAAGCATGAGGCCACACCCAAGGGTGTTGGAGCGGTGGCTGGAGGAACCCCAGAGGGCTGCACTGTTGTGCAATTCCAGTGGGCAACAATCTCCATGGCCTCTATGAATAGTGCCCCACTGGAGTTGGTAATGCAGTAGCCAGAGGAGATGGCTCCCTAGAGACTTTGTGGGGCAGAGCCACTGCCCCATGGCCTCTCTCCCTGGAATTCATATATGTGAGAAACAAACTTCTTTTTTGATCTGGCCGTTGTGAATCTGGATTCTACTATTAATTGTAGTTGAATCTAATACCATCTTATGGCTCGTATAAAATATGTATACTATATATGAAGTACACATAAATACACTATATATGAAATAAGTTTCCAGTTCAGTTAGGAAGTGAGTATGCATACATGAGATGACATAAAACAGTTACCAGGTTATTTGACAACAAGTACAAATATTAAACTAAATTATATATTAGTGGAGGCTATCAAATCTTTCTCCCCTTAGTAAATACACACAAGGTGAGAATTTCATGACAAATGGCACAAAGCCAGAAGTTAAAACATGTTGGTGATGAAAAGCAGATGAAGATGCTAAAATAAAAAAATAGCATTGGACTAAACAAGCCACGAAGGAGGTGACGTGGGAAATTGTGATACAAATGCCAGCGGTGGAAGTGACTATAATACGAAAGTTCATAGGACTTGTATTTTGCACTGTGACATCATGAGGTGTTATTTCATTTATATGTCAAGAGTTACTATGTATGTCTTCTCACGATATAAGTTAAAATCACTAGCTTATAGATGATAGGGATTTTGTCTTTTATTGTTTTGTAATTTCCCAACATGGCCCTGTGTTATTTTTTTAGTAAAAAGTAAATAAATAGCCCTAAAATGTCACCTTTTTTAGTGAAACTTCAAACCCATTTAGATCATGAAGAATTTAAATAATTTAGTTTGAGTCTTCAGAGATTATATTATAGCTTCATAACTTCCTATATTAATTCATGGCCACATTTTGAAGTTTTAACTTTTGGGAAGCTCTTCCATATGCTTCAGTTAAATCATGTGATTTAAGCCAACTTTTCTTGCTTGTCTCTTATTATAGATGCAGTTTCATGTCCTGTCCAATCATCATTTTAGAAAGAAATTCAGTTGCACAATAGTAAAAATAACATCTTTATATTATAAAGCTTTATACATTTTAATACACTATAGTATGTGTATTTTATTTATTTTCACAACAATATTATAGTTATTTTTATTATAACGTAATGTTATCTCTCTTGAAAATTACTGAACAGATAGTTAAATCCAGCTCCTATAATTTCAAGTCCAGAAGGCTCTGTGTATGAATCTAGATTTTATGCCATGTGAAACCTATTCATGCAATTGTAGGGACTGTCCTTATCAAAAATAATACAACATTAAAAATAAAAATATAGGCTCAGAAGTGAGAATTAGAATAAGTAATCACAAAGAAGTAAAAATGTGAAAAAGCCAAAATACCTAAAAAATATTTAAAAATCCATTTAAAGGGGTAGTATTTTAATTAACTGCTTCTTACACATTCATACGGTATTCTAATTTTTTCATAAAAAACATCCTGTGTACTATTTGATTATCTTCTCATATGACAATAGAAAGATAATTCAATCTTTTTATTGGCAATCTTATTTTTGTTGACAGATCTGAAAACTGTTAGCTTCATAATTCATTTTAGTAATGTCAAATAAATTTTTAGTCTTATTTTCAAATTTGGCAAAACTATCAACTTTCTTTCATGTTTGGGCTATAAGATTTCATGGCTTTTGAAGGCCATTTATGCAATAATTAATATTAAATACTCCTTGCATTAACCAGTTTTTTCTTTACTATGTCCTTATTGTAAAGGCTAATTGTGAGATTTGTAGTTATTTTTTTGTCAGCATTTTGTGTCCGATCAGCAAAAAAGTCTTTACTAATATAAGATTTACTTTTCTTCATTTATTGGATTTTCAAATAATCTAAGAGTCTTTTCATTACTGCTTTTCAAAATGTATCTCTTGGCTGGGCACGGTGGCTCACGCCTATAATCCCAGCACTTTGGGAGGCCGAGGCAGGTGGATCACGAGGTCAGGAGATCGAGACCATCCTGGCTAACACGGTGAAACCCCGTCTCTACTAAAAATACGAAAAATTAGCCTGGCGCGGTGGCGGGTACCGGTAGTCCCAGCTACTCGGAGGCTGAGGCAGGAAAACGGCATGAACCTGGGAGGCGGAGCTTGCAGTGAGCCGAGATCACTCCACTGCACTCTGACCTGGGCGACAAAGCGAGACTGCGTCTCAAAAAAAAAAGTATCTCTTAAGGAATTATTACTGATAGCATGCTCTAATTTTTTTGGTCATAATTTACTTTATAATATCAGGGTAAATTCCACTGCTTCCCTTGCTTTTTTATTATATCGTTTTGTATTCTACTAATTTTAGTCAGAATTTTCTTAGGTTTTTTTCATAAATAAATTTAATAATGACTAAAAGTTACCTTTCATTTGTTCCAAATTGGGAGTGCTGAGCTTCATGATGGTGTACCCAAGCACTGATACTACATACGTTGCTTGATCAATGAATATGTGAAAAATTTTGGTGCTGAATGTTTGTTTCTTCATATTGACTTGCTAGATCTGTAGCAGTTTGCATGCCTTTTATTCTGAAACCCTTAGACTAAATCAGGCCACAATGAGTCAGATATACTTAGACATGATCCAATATGCTAGCATGCAGAAAGCAGGTGATTTCACTCACAAATTTTTAGGTGAAGAAGTACTGCTGGGCTTCTGTTCTACAAACAAGATTTCTGATCACATTCCAATGTAATTCCCATAAATAAATAAAATGCTTAGTGTGTGTATAGTTATTATGATGAACTACTGATTCTAATCCTTTCCTGATGAGAGTGAATTTATGTTTTGTCTAGGTGTTGATAAGAAGCAAATCCCCCACTCATAACTTTACGTGTCTGTTGATTAGAAAATTATCCAAAGGCTATAGTCAAGCTTCATTCATTTTCCTTCCTCCCCATTCCCCCCTCTCCACTTCCCCCCACTTCCCCCTTCCCCCTTCCCCCCACTTCCCCCTTCCCCCTTCCCTCTTTCCCTTCCTCCTTCCCCCTTCCCCCTTCCCCCCTTTCCCCCTTCCTCCCTCCTTCCCTCCTTCCCTTCCCTTCCCCCCTTCCTTTCCCTTCCCTTCCCTTCCCTTTTCCTGCTTCACTATGCACATACTTCCATTTCTAAGTCTTCAAGGACATATTCATATCATGGTATTATCTCTGGCTCTGCAAATGTTTGGTAGGAGGATTTGTAGGAACTATTTTTATGACTGACAATACCTAAACTATACACAGAAATCACTGCCAGTCCCTAAAATATATTCCAGTAAATCTAAACTAAACATTTCTCCAAATAATTTCCCCTTAGCTGGATCTCAAAAATGTGTTTGGCCACTCTACTGTTAGTCAAAATTAGGAGATAAATATAGAGGGAAGGTGGGAGTCAAAGGAGAGAGATTTCTTAACCAAATTAAGGAAAAATATCTTACTTTAGAGTATTCTGCAAAACTGTATAACCTTCAGAGTCCAGGAAGGGGTTGGTGAAAGTGAGAAATGCTTAAATTTCAGTAGCTTTGCAGTAAACCTGTCTCAGTATGTAGTGCTATCATTTTAAAGACATAGACTTTATATTTAACATGGAAATACTTGACTGTTTATTGTTAGATAAAAGGAGAAAAATCAGAATTTTTACTGAGATTATATTTAACTACAAATTTCATCTGTAATTTGTCAGCTGGTTAGCTATTTTTATGGGTGTTCTTTATGTATTCAGTTCTGTTTTGTTTCATCATGGTCAGCATGACACACACAGTTTGCTATGCACTTGGATGATCTGTTAGTTGCTAATACTTTCTAATAGTTAATGACCATGCCATGATGCTTAAAAGACCTCCCATAAAATTTTAGTAACTTATCCCTGCCCATCTTATTAAGTGTGCCAGAAGGAAATCTTACGGTTATTTGTTTTTCTTCTTTCTGTTTCTTGGTTCTACTGAAGTTAGATTATTTTGCAGGGGGCAAACAAAAACATCAGTGAGTGGCCTGACTATAGTACACATTTCTATTGGTGGGTCTTCTTTAGTTTTAAAACTATCATATAACACTTTAGTCTGCACTGGAGTTGAACATGTTATATGTTGCAAGTCAACACATGCCCCACTATATTTATGTTTTCCTTTGTCTCAAACAATGCTGCATATTTTGTCAGCAAAATTCCAAAAGAACTAATCTTGCATTCTTGATATAATGTCTTACTATTTGTTTATTGGAGATACCAGCTGTGTTACTTTTCTTAGATAGCATAGTATATGAATAAATATATATTTTCTTGATTAAGCATTTTATCTCAATATTTATTGCAGTCTGTGTTTGACAAGAGTACCAGTAGGTTAAAAATTCTCCTCAAAAGGCTGGTACCATGACCCTAAATTTTGCACACTTTTTTTTAATGTTGGAAAAACACATGGTTTTCCTAAGGATAGTTTATAATACTTGGTGATGATATATGACAAGGACTGGGTGTTTATATTACCTCTGTCAGGATTCCCTTAGGTCTATTAACGTGCTCACCAAACACTATAGAATTCCCTGATGAATGTACTCAGCCTTTTAACTGAGTGACCCAAGGATATGTTGTATTTTAATCTCTGCCTTCTACATTGGCTTTTCCCAAACATTTTATTTGGCATTTATCACATTCAGTGCCCTCCTATGCTTTTCATCCTTCTTGTTTTATTGATGAATATTGAGAATGTTAACACTACTTATCTTGACTCGGGCAAATGAAGAGTGACTTGCCTAAGAGCCTCTAGCCTGAATCAACTGGATGATTTCTGTGTGTTTGCTTCCAGTTTTAAGCTATGATTGCTTACACCTAACAGTAGCTATAAAATACACATTTGTGGGGAAGGCTCTAATCTCACAGTCAACGAAAGTAATCTTATTTTGTGATATGACTATAAATGAAACTATACTTTACAATGGCTAGTCTGATGCCCGTGTAAAGCCAAAAGGGTTTAAGACACAAGAAAATTGAAAGGAGATAGCTCAATAGGTATTTTAACTATGCTAGCCATTTTTTCCATTCAATTAACTGCTATGATGAATATTTAAAAAATATGTTCATTCTCACAATTTTAATAGGTTAACGATCTTTGTGAAAGAATTTACTTTTTCACAGAGAGATGGATTATATGACTAAACTGGAAACATGGAAATTGAAATAATAATGATAAGATAAACCACATTAGCATAGAAAAAAGGTGAGTTAGGGACGTCTCCAAATGAGTCGTGAAAAATGTGGATGTTACAAGAAGATGCCATGTACCTAGAAGTGCCTGAGTTACTTAAAGGTTTATGCTAACAACATCATGTGTGTGTACACACACATACATGCATACTATATGTATGTATGTATAGGTATACATAGAAACATCAGAATAGCATATGTGATTCTAAAGTAATTTCTATATGAAATAAACAGCCAATATTTGTTCTTTAGTTCAAACCAGCCATTATGATCTCTTAATATGCATATACATATGGGTCTATATAATATACATGTGTAAGTATATATTTCATATGTTACATATATATGCAAATAATCTTTCAGCAACAAAAGCCAAATTTTTATAACATGTTGAGCTGACCAAGCGTAAACTCTGGCAACTTCAGCCTTTTAACACTTTTTACGTCCACCACATTTCTCAAATTGCTGAATTCATCTCTTACAAGAAAAATGGATTATTCTTGCATCTTACTTTTTTAATCTTCTTGCTGCTTTGATTCTTTCTAAATCAGATTACAACTAAGAGGCATACTTTGAGTTTTATCCTTTATTTACAATATCAAAACTCTGTCAGTCTGCTTAGTCACATTGGATTGTGTTTTGTGATCATCAAAGATTTCACTGGAGGAGATTCAGCCACATATTCCTCTTTTCCCTTATTACTTATAGCAGTTCACAGCAGAAGTGCTCATTGAAATGGGAAGGCATTTTTGTGAACTCATTTTCTCTTATCTTTAATACTATGTACCTTTTACTCTGCAACTAGTTCGTGTGATATTTTTTGCTTTAGTATAATATTTTTGTGTGGGATAGAATGCATACTTGTGTATAAAGTTAAGAAACATTAAGAATCAAGAACTGAGCGAGAAGAAGCTTCACAGTTTCCAAGAGACAATAGCTAGCTTCAGGTATGCATTTTTTGAATAAAGTACTTGCTCCTTGTATACTCTTGAGATCTTTCAAAGGATACCACTGTATCTAAGTAGAAGTTAATACAACACAACTTGGACACTATTTGTTTGTTAAACTGGTACAATGTGTAGGGTTGGGGAGAAAATCAGTCCTTCTCCAGAAATGGAAGTTTCTTATCATCTCTGGAAGCTCTGGCTCTGGCCTATGAGACTGATTTTAATCAAAGGATCTGTGTCTATCTGACATAAAGATGTCTGTAAGTGCATGAGCCCTTCTTCAGTATGCAGATCTTGAGATACTGTGTTCTTACCTTTAGATCCAGGTTTTTTGGTTTAAAACAATAGAAATATCATTTCATAAAACTTTTGTGATTCTTTTAAACAAAGTTTAGTTCCTTTAAATTTTATTTCAATTTATGTTTTTGCAAAATTACAAGGGAATTTTGATACTTCTGTGGAGGCAATTGAATTGTCATTAATTACATGAATTTCTTAAACTGCTTTTAAGAAATAGTTTTTAAAAGATTTAAAAAGTTTTATACGTACCTTCTGAGTCTTGGTCAATGTTATAAACTGAGCTTGGCCTCAAAATTAGGATTTGTATCGTGAAAACATATGCAATCAAAATACATGGGTTGGAGTCTAGGATTTATGACTTCCTAGCTGTTTGACTTGAGTGAGGAGTTAATTGGCTCACTGAACTTCGGTTTTTCTCATGCGGAAAATAGATATAATAGTGTCTGATTCAGAGGATGTGTGAAGAAATAAAATGACATGTGTATATTATATATGTAACATTTGTGTTTTCCTACGGACATATGATATTTAAGGCATCATCATTATTGTCAATAATTAGGTAATAACCCACTTCTGGCTTCTATCTCATGTCTCTAAGAAAGTGCATCTGTGTAACTGTGTGAGCAAATATCCTCCTGGACCCTGTATAAAAGAGACTGATAACACAATGGGGAGATGTGATTATTATAGTCTAAGGAGCACCTCACTTATATTAGTGCTCACAGCTGCTGAAGAAAACAGTACTAGCGCTGACAGAGATGAAGTTAAAGCTGTTGTTTTAAGGGATTAAGCTTGAATGGAGGTACTATGCATTTACCTCAGGAAAGGCATGCCTGCTGGAGAGGTCACAACAATCACAAATCTGGTTTTATTTTATCAGTTCATGTTGAAAATTATTATTAGTGCTAATAGGTCCATAAAAACTGTTCAGAATATTTCAAAGAGAGCAAGTGCAGCTGTTTGGCATGCCTTAGGTATTGATAATAAATATGCCTGACAGTGACTTACATAAAACAGCAGTACTGCGTTGAGCTTAAGCAGCCCACCTTACTATGTCAAGGCTATAAATTCTCTCCTGGAAGTCATGTTATGTAACATCACGTGAAATCAAAAACCAGCCACTTTTGAAAGTAATAAACTTAAAGGGTAAGTAGGTTACTGTTTTCACCTTTGTATCTCTCAGCCTAGAGCTTGTGTGATCATCTAAAATACAGAGAGACTGTTTGGCACAATCTTTAAAATCAAATCATAAGTTCAGAACAGAAGCTATATAATTAATCCTATAAGTAGTACAACTTCTTGAATAACTTTGAAATATCTTTCACCTCAAAAAATAAAAATATAACAAAAGAAAAAATACAGAAAGGAAAAAATAGTTTCATTTATTTATATAATTATGTACAGGATGATAAAATATTTCATTGAATGTTACAACTGAGGTAAAATATACACATTTAATGTATGAAAATTTATGTCTGTAAAAATGACAAAATGTTAAAACTTTTAAGTTAATTCTATCATAGAGCGATTTAAATCTATTTATAAATTTGACAAATTGTCTACTAACATTTGCTTCTTGCTTCTGATGTCCTTTACAGATACTCATTACTTATCAGACATTACACGAACAGATACCTTTGGATGGGATGGGGTTTTTTGTTTTCTTTCCATAGTACAGTATAGTATCTTTAGAATTTGTTAGTCAATCATTTCTTCTCCCCTCCATGCTTATCCAAAGATAAGCAAATACCCTATATGAAAAAGAAGCAAAACTGTATTCCAAAAAACATCTTGCTGATATTTATTTATATCAATAATTGTACTATTAAACAAAATTTCTGTATAAATCATTGCCTTTGGAGCTACAAGAAATGTAAATGTAGACAACAATGAGCTTTATCTAGTAGAAGATGTCACAATTAAATATTTGGTTCAGGACAACTCTCATCTTCTGGATGCTTATAGATAGAGGGTAATTTGAAAGCTTTAGGCATGAAAAGCTTTGACATCTTTTATTTGTCTGAATATTTTAGCATGGCTCAAATGGAAATCCCCATGTGTTCTAGAACAGTGATCCCCAACATTTTTGGCACTAGGGACCGGTTTCATGGAAGACAGTTTTTCAACAGACGGGAATTGGGGGTGGGAGGGGATGGTTTGGGATGAGACTGTTCCACCTCAGATTATCAGGCATTAGTTAGGTTCTCATAAGGAGCCTACAATCTAGGTCACGTTCCTATGAGAATCTAATGCCACTGCTGATCTGACAGGAGGTGGAACTCAGGTAGTAATGCTTGCTCGCTCGTCACTCACCTTCTGCTGTGTGGCCCCATTCCTAACAGGCTACAGACCAGCCCAGGGGGTTGGAGATCCCTGTCCTAGAATACTTTCCAAAACTTTCATGTGATAAATGGCAAAAGAAAGGCACAACTTTTGTGAGAGCTCAGAGAATCCAAAGATCACACGTTGTGGTTGATGGTGAGGGACCTAGAAATATCTCATGGCTAGACCCTGAGCTGTAGACTTCTTCATTTTACCTATTTAATGCCTTCAATTGAATGTCCATTAGTAATTTCTAGCATGTTTAGAATGGAAGTCTTGGATTTTTCTCTCAAATACAGTTTTCCTTCTGATAATAAATGGGACCAGTGTCTTCCTAGTTGTTGAAGCCCTAAACAAAGGCGATATCCTTTACTTTTCCCTTGCCCTCTCTCCCGGTTTTCACATCACCCATATGATCCAAGTCACTCCAGTTTTCATTGTCTTCGCTGCTACACGTCATCCACACCAATGTCATCTCACTTCCAGAGCACATATAGTCACTCACATGCTTAACATCCTTTTCTCTCATAATGCCCTTTCCTGGGCTAACTGCATGGACAGTCCTTTTTCATCCTTTAGCTGAAATGCCATCTGATGAGAGAAGTTTTTTGCCTAGTCACTCTCTCCCTGACACTCCTTTATATTCTTCTTTATAGCATTGCTTGAAATCTGTATTTATATAATGCATCTGGTTTGCCACTGGACTAATAACTCCACTGAGAATAAATAACTTGCTTGTCTTTTTTGATATGGTTTGGCTCCATGTCCCCACCCAAATCTCATCTTGTAGCTCACATAATTCTCACATGTTGTGGGAGGCACCTGGTGGGAGATGATTGAATCACAGGGGAGGGTCTTTCCCGTGCTGTTCTCGTGATAGTGAATGGGTCTCAGGAGATCTTACGGTTTTAAAAATGTGCGTTTCTCTGCACAAGTTGTCTTTTTGCCTGCTGCCATCCATGTAAGACATGACTTGCCCCTCCTTGCCTTCCATCATGATTGTGAGTCCAATTAAACCTCTTTCTTTTGCAAATTGCTCAGTCTGGGGTATGTCTTTATCAGCACTGTGAAAGCAGACTAATATACCATTGTATATCTAGTGACTGAATGTGGGGCATATGATAGGTGCTGAATAATTATTGAGTGATAGAATACCTGTACATGTTTTGGGGGTTCTGGTGTTTCTAAAGGAAAGCTGCAGCACAGAGCATATCATGAATATGTGAAAAGGAGCCCTCTTCAATTCATAAAGTATATGAAGAGACAGTAGGTCATAATGGCAAAACTTACCATCTGAGGAGCCAGAGTTTCTAGGGTGGAATCCTAACTCTGCTTCTTCCTTGTCATGTGACCTTGAAATGTCACTTTATCTTTCTCTGCCTCATTTTCTTCATATATAGAATGGAAACCATAATTCTAATATTTTTTAAAGCTTTTATGAATGTTAAAATGTTAAATAAATTAATATGCATAAAGCACTCAAAATTGTACCTCATTGTCATTAAATATCAGCTAGTCTTATTTCACATTTAGCCACAGGCAAAAGTTCATGTATTTTGTCCTGTGCACCTATAAAATATCCCAACTTACAGAATAAAATAATAGAGAAAAAAATTACTTGGCCAAGTATGGTATCTTAGAGTTAAAGAATTTCTTTCAGTTGACAATACAGTCATCTTTTTGGTAAGCTTTATTGTCAATGTTAATGTTGTTTATAAGTAACCAGTTTTACAGGGTTTCATCTTCATCCTTCCAACTGCCTGCCCCAAGGGAAGATGCAGGTCTGGTATCTGTGATGAAAGAGAGGAAAGGAGAAATCTCAGACTGACCAGGCCAATCAGGAGTCCTTAAGCCAAAGATGCCCATTTAAAGAGTCCTACTTTTGTGCCTCCACTATTCTTAGTCATTTGTTAGAAATAGCCTGTAGGAAGTGTGGCCTCCATGGAAACACAGGGGTGGATCCAGGGGCAGACCCAGCAATGGAGGCTCTCCATCCACTATGTTCCACACTGCAGGAGATCTGAGTGGTGCCCTTTCATGACTGCCTCACTAACAAAATACACATCTCTGACTTCTTCCCCTCATAACCACAGTCAAATTATTTCTGCTGAGTGAGGCAGAAGGTGGCTAAGGCTTGGGAATGATTGCAAAACATAGCGCTATGCCAAAATCTGGCAGGTGAGGATATGCACAGGGCTTTGTTTCCCTGTAAGCTGCACGTGGTGACTTGAGGTGGCACAAAGGCTTGAGAGAAGACCAGAACACTGATGCTTTTAAACAGAGCATTGCCCATGTGATCTTTGAACTGCTAGTGGAAGACTTGTCCCTGCACTCATGGAAAGTCCTGCTAGGACCTGGGGGACACTACTGCCTATAAATGAAGAGTAGAGAATATGCACTATTTAGCTGATATTTTTCTTATCCAGGGACTGGGAGAGGGCTAATTGTCTTTAGTTTGTTTTTTCCTTCTTGGTGTTTTAGCATAAAACTGATGGCATGCAAATCATCAAACTTCTGGCTAATGGAGGCCAAGACAGCAACGTGTCCCATTAATATATTTGTTGTTCCCTAAAGTACTGTAACAGCTTATTCTTAGCTTCCCTGCTAGACATTCTCATGAACAGACAGCTCTTAGAGAAGGCTATTTAGGGTGATTCTGCAATGAAGGGGAGATAGAAACTTCTGGATTCCTTCTGTGCTATATAAAAGATCAAGGACATTTGATAGTGACTCAGATCTGCTCTCTGTCTAACCACAGCCATTTCAACTTTACTGCAAGTTTCCAAACAGAAAATGCAATTCACCTAGAAGTGCACTTTATGGGTGCTCAGCATGCAGAGAAAGAATAAGAAAAATCTTCAGAAGAAAACCAGGAAGGCCTTATTTTCTCTGTGGTAACAACATTCAGTGCCATTAAACAGGTACAGGTAGATAATTTTGACAGCAACAATAGAAAAAGAATAAGAGAATCTATGAAGATTTGAATGTAGCATTTAAAAAGACCAGGAATTAGAGTTAAAAATTTGTTTTTAAATTTTAAATTTCAGTAGATACATTCAGGGATGATTAATCACTCTTGAGCTTCCTTTCTTAAATGATTAGGTTTTTCCATTGAAGCTTTTGAAGCTTTATCCATAGATTTATGGCTGCTGCATTTCCTGAGATTTTTTCATGTTTAAAAATATCTGTCTGTTGCCTTTTTACTTGAATAACTTCTTGGCTGGGCATTATATTCTTGCATCACATTTGTCAACATTGTGCAACTGTTTTCTGGCACTGCCTAGTTCTATGGAGTAGCCTGAGATGTGCTTGATTTTTCCATCCATGTAGGTGAACTGCTTTATCTAGATGCCTGAGTAATCCTTTATCCTTGAAGTTTTACAGCTAACCTAGGATCGAATATTCTGCTTCAATATTTTTTAATGTGCTCTTCAATTGCAAATTCAGTTTTTTATTTCAAGTAACTTCGTGCAAAGAACATTACGTAAATATGATTTATTTGTTGGGATTTCTATTCCATCTCATTCCATCTCATTTTGATCTATCTTTTATGTATATTTTCTTCTCTTTAGTTTCGTTAAGATTTTGGTCTTCCCCATCTGCATTTATGTTGAAGATCTTAAACCTTTTATTTATGCCCATTAACTTTTGAGCAAAGCCTATTTTTGTCATTTCTTATTAATTCTACAACAAACTTTTGTCTTCAGTTTTTTTTTTTTTTTTAATATTAAATATCTCTCTCCAGCCTATTCAGGGTTTTAATATCTCAACTCTGAGACCCTACTTGACTTATTTCATATTTTTACTATGTATTTTATAGTATAAAGAAGTTGTGAGTAATCTTCTGTTCGTTGATTTATGTTTTTTTCTAGGTTGGGTTCTTTATCTTTGAATGATCTCATCTTTTCCTTGTACTAAAGAGAAGTGAAAAACATTGCTGGAGGGAAACTGAAAAGTAAACAATAAGGTGCTAATTCTTTCTGATTAAAATGAAGGCTCTGGGGCTACCTATTAACTTTAAGAAATGTTATGAGACCTGTCTTAGTCCATTTGAGCTTCTGTAGTAAAATACCCTAGACTGGGTAATTCATAAACAACAGAAATTTACTGCTTACAGTTTTGGAGGCTGGGAAGTTTAAGATCGAGGCATCAGCATATTTGGTATCTAGCGAGAACCTACTCTCTGCTCCAAAGATGCATATTATTGACAGGATTTTTAAAAGGTTAATGAAATTAACCAGAAAATTGTGAATAGACATATAATATATTTTAAAGTGATAAAATGAGAACTGAATAAATGAAAGAACAAAATTTCTATTGAGTAGAAAACAGTATCATAATTATTATCTCTGTAATTAACATAGACATAAATGCAATTGAATTAGAATCAGGATGGTTATTTTGTTTGGAATTGGCCAAAATAATATTGAATTTACAGATAGGATTAGATATATGAAATTAGCTAAAAGTTATTTAAAAATCGATAGGGACTTATTTTAAAGGAATTAAAATATAACAAAGCTAATATGATTGTTCTAATATAGTATTGGAATAAAATAAATCAGATGGACAAAAATGTGATATCTTATTATATATAAAAACGTATAATAAATGTATTTTTTAAATTCAGTGCTTTATTGAATCAGTTTAATTATGGTGTATTTAATTAATAGTGCCTATACAGCTGGTTTTCTATCTGGAAGAAAATAAAATGGAGGACCTATATGATATTATACACAAAAATAAATTCCTAATGGATTAAAGTATTTATGTAAAAATTAAACAAGAAACAAAATGAATATTTATATTATCCAGGTGCCTTAAAGACTTTTAAAATAGGTCATCTGAAATTAATGAAAAAAAATTTGTATTCATACTTCTTTAAATTTATGGAAAAATATAACCTCAAAAGATGTTCTATAAAATGGAAAATAACTTTTAAATTCATGGTGGATAAAGATTTAATGTCTAGATTTTCAAAAGCTCTTACAACTTGAACATTAACCAATTCATAACTCTATACTAAAATGGGCAAAAATGTTATTTTGTTGTTGATGGGCAAATCCAGATGGCTAACAAATATATGAAAATATGTCTAGCTTCATCACTTTTCACAGAATTGTATTTTGAATTCTTCTAATGAGGTTTCTTATGATATTCATAATTTCCAACATTGCCCATAAAATATCTATAAACAAAGGCTATTGTTTTCTATCAATAGTATGATACACTGACGAAAAAAAAAATCCAAACACTGGGTTTGAGGTTTTTTAGACAAATTCTCCACATTGATTAATTTGCTGTACTTTTAGGGCATAGATCATGTATTTCTAGTGAAGCTCTTCATGCCGTGTCAAAAATCCTATCAGGACTGGAGCGACCAGTCCTTTGTGGTAAAATCCATTTTTTTTCTTAGTTTGTTGCATTTTGTTGTTGGTATTTTTCTTATAAAAGTTGATTTACCTATTCTTTCTTTTCTTTGTAAGTTTTGCTTCACTTTTTTACCTAAAGCAGTAATCCTAAGAAATAATTCAAGAGCATATGGAAGAGGACAGAAGGATGCAAAATAAGAGGAACTTGTTCTTTGGGTCTGTCACTGCTCTTTGCGCCTGAGCGAGGTTCTCAGTGCCTTTCTGCTGTGAAGCCTCGGTCTGATGAAACGCTGTGTGAGGGTTGTGAGGGTCCACTGTTTGCACTACAGTGGTCTTCCAGTGAAGCGAACCCTTGATCTACTGACAAGGGAAATGGAGTGCAGAGGTAGTCTGAGAACTCAGGTTTCCCAATTTCAGCACAGTGATTTTTTTCTATACTAGCAATTTCTAGGTATATATTTTATTTTATTTTTCTACTAGCAATCTATTTATATCACTACAGATTATCTTAAAAAATAAATGGGAATTTTGGAAAAAAAATTTAATGTTACATGATAAACAATTTTAAGTAAATAAAAATCTTTTGGTCAGTGCATTATTAAAGATTTTATTATAGGGCTTATTTATAAATCAATTTTTAATAGCGTTTATAATATGAAATATGTTTTTAACAAATTAAAAAGCATTAAACTTACTTTAAATTATGTGAGTAAAACATGATTGCTAACTAATAAATTTGAAAATAACCTAATATTTTACATTTGGTTTGGGATCATTTAAAATAAAAGTTTACATAAAATTTAAGTATGGTATATAGAATCAAAATGGAAAAAATTCTTAGTGGGAAGATATTAGTCTTTTTTATTTGCACTTTTTGCTTAACAAAACAGTTAAATTATTTCTATATTTTTTTTACTTGATAAGATAAAACATTTAGGTTTCTTTTTTTGTAAGCTTTTCTCTAATTACGTGACATTATTGATGGGGTAAACTTTTTTTCTCATAATTGGAAATAGTTGTCACAAATATTTTAAACAGTGTATTTTATAGTGTAAAAGTGGCATTATTATGTATAATATAGGATTGTTGATTTGGAAACTAGTAAAGGTTATTCTGAAGTGAATTTGCAGTGTCATCACCTCAGGCTCTGTGTCAGAATTTTCCATTGGTTCTCAATTTTCCATTGGTTCTCTTACATTTCTTAGCCTCCTTGTAGTTAGGGAAGACATAAAACTAATTTTTCCAGTGGACATTTTGTAAGGAGAAATGACACATGCCATTCTGGCCCAAAGCTGTGAAAAGTCCATTCTCCAGTCTTTTCTCTTCCTTTGCCACGGTTACAAAGGCTACATCTCTAGGTATGGTTACAAGATGGTAACACCATCATCTTCACTATCCTGGTCCTTGAGTAACTGCATTTAATGGAGTACCTCTGTCCCCTGCAACCCCACCAATCCCACATTGGATATATCCTGTAAATAAGAAAAACAAATTTATTTCTGAGAATTTGGGATTGTTTGTTGCTATAGCATAACTTAACCATCCTAAACAAATATAAGCTCTTTATTACTTTATAATCATGTTCAAATAAAGGCCCAATATGGATACAAAAAATCATTTATAGCATAATAGTAAAAAGCATCACAATGGTGACTGTTGCTCAGTTGAGAGACTAAGACGTTGAATGAATGAGGCTAAATATACTCGTTTGATCTTCATTTACCCCCATACTTAGTGTGCCTGAGAAAATTTCACGTTCTAACTTATAAAGATGGAAATTGAGAAAACATGATATTTACCACTTTTAATGCCATGAGTCTTTGAAAGAACTTAAGGTTCTATAAAAAATGCTCAGAAGACAATTACAAAAATTCAGCTTCAAGGGCATTTTTGAATCAGTAGTGCCATTGCAATATGTGTATAGCATCTTAATAGTTGTAAAGGGGAAAATATAAGTTATATAAATAGATCAAAGTTAGTTTTATGACTTGTTGCGTCTCATATTTATGTCTGAAGTTCAAAAGAATTACTTAATTTTGTTGCATTATCAAAAAATATAATATCCAATTTGATAATATACAAAGATACTGTATTTGTTCAGAATCACCTTAAACTACTTAAAAGTTAAATTCAGCAAAATTACATAAAAGTGCCAAGCTTCTGGCAAAGCATCGATGTATTTCAGCCTCAGAAATTAATAAAACAGAACATAATTTGGATGTTGACAAAACCGTCTGTCTCTCTTCTCTGTGTTTCTCTTGATTCCCTTTTTTTTTTCTTATTGTAGATTTATTGTTTTTTCCACATAGCAAACAAAACAAAAAACATAGGAAACAAAAAGTCTGGATTTTCCATCGATTTGTCTTAAGTGACTAAGGATAAACTGAGCCAATTCTCTTGGTCTTATATTCAAAAATCCCAGGAAAGGGGCTAATTTGCTCAGCTTGGGACCGGAAAGGAACTTCTCCCCTCTCCTATCAATTGAAGTTCTTCAAATTGATTTGCCCATATGTTTTGTGGTTTTTGGTTGTCTGCTCATGTTTGAAAATGATGGACAAACTTATTATTTCTGCTAGCTCTTGTGAATTTTCTCCAGATGGGCTCTTCCATGATTGAGAAGTTTGACTGGGGACAAGGGTGTAATTGGCTGGCTGACAGGCTTCACTGTGTGATATAGGGTGCGGACCAAAGGAGTTGATTGAAGGACCCATAAAAAGCAGAATTGTTAAAGTTTCCCTTAAGACTCCAACATTCCCACTTAGTTCTGCCCACGCAGATTAATCACTTTTTCAATTGAGATGATCACTGGGTTTCTTTTTTGTTTTCTTTCTTTTTTGGTTAATAAAAGCTATATGAGAGGGGATGGGCAAAAAGGCCAATTGGTACAACTGTTTCATAAGTAGACCTTCATTAAGCCTCATTTTCCAGCCCTAATTCTTACACATGATTTTCTTTTGTTCCTTCTTTCTCTTTCTCTTTTTCTGTTTCTTTTTCTTTCTTCTTCTTTTTTTTTTTTTTTTTTGACTGCAAAATGGAGTCCTGGGCCTGTCCAAGATTCTTCTTGAAAGAGTAACTTAAAACATATCTACTGTCCATAAATTTCATCTAGGGTTGATTCAAAATATTTAAAACCCATAGAGCATAGGGAAACTGAGGCAAGGAACTGATATCAGTAGGAAACAACTGTAACTGACTAAATAACAGCCTGGGTATATTCCTTTTCTTCTATGTCCTTACTGATGTAAAGGAGACTTGGAAAAGAGGAAGTCGGGGAAAGGTATGCTAATTTAGCTTTTGAATCATGTATATATTATTTCTCAGTCACCTGCTTCATATTTGCATTGTGAGGCAAAAACAAACAAATAAAAAGCAGAAGAAAACAAAACCAACCCCTGTACAAATCTGGCCCTTTGTCCTGTTTTCACATTAGACCTTTCTAAATTTTTATTTTTATTTTATTTATTGATTGATTTTTGAGATGGAGTCTTGCTGTGTCTCCCAGGCTGGAGTGCAGTGGCAAGATCTTGGCTCACTGCAACTTCCACCTCCCCGGGAGGCGATTCTCCTGCCTCAGCCTCCCAAAGTGCTGGGATTAGAGGCACGTACCACCATGCCCTGCTGATTTTTGTATTTTTAGTAGAGATGGGGTTTTGCCATGTTGGCCAGGCTGGTCTCAATCTCCTGACCTCAGATGACGTGACTGCCTCAGCCTCCCAAAGTGCTGGGATTACAGGTGTGAGTCCCTGCGCCTGGCTGCTCTTTCTAAGTTTTTTAATCGGATATAGCTGATGGAAAAAAATATAGTTTAGACTAAAGTGGCTTTAATAAAATTACAATGTAGACATGGCTAAAACTGAGGGAGCTCATTCATTACATGATGCGCTATAAGTTGTGAAGCTCATTTTTTTTTCATAAAAGTACATTTTAAGGGAAAATTAGTACGTATGTTTTAGACTAATTTATATTTAAATCATTAAATTAGTTTCATTTAGAGAAGCTCTTAGATGCTTCACACATATTTACTTCGCCTCTTTCACTGACTCTCTTAAGAGCTAGCAAATGTATAAACAAAAGGTTCACATCCAGGGAACAATTCCAAACATATTCAATTGGGCTGTGACACAAACTAAAAGTAACTTCTTTTTTCCTTTGGATCGTATTTTATCAAAATAGAATCAATTTTTTCTTTGTGTTGTGATGCTTTTCTTCCTTCAGTTTATATTCTTGGTCACTATAAGGTTATATTTTTAAAATGTAAGATAATTCAGGTGCCAAATTATGTAATTAATTGAATAACTTAGCCTAAATACATTCTTTTTTAGAATAAATTAATACTGTCTTAATTTGCCTATGAAAGAACACATAATGATTATGATTATAGAGAACTAAAGGAGAAGTAGTAACTCATTTGACTTTTAAAAACTGTCTTCAACAAATGTTGAATATTTCTTGCTACTCTACATGCTACTAGTGATGTGGCAAAGAAATCAGTGAATTTACTATTTCACTCAAGAATTAGTTTTGATTAAATTGTCCTCAGCTTTTATGCCTTTGACCTATTCTTTTATACTAATTGTCTCATTTAAAGATGTTTTTTAGGACTCTGCTTATCTCATTACACAGTCTTGAATGAAGAAATAGGAGGCATTTATTGATTGTAATACTATGGATAGTTGGGTTTCCTTGAAATATTTTATTTTTAAACTTATGGCTACAGAATCATGAACTTGATTAGGTGCCTGCTTTGAAATGGTTATGACAAAATTCAGAGTTGGTTATCTTTGTTAATTACCTTGCAGTAGACATTTTATGTACTAATCTTATTCCTGGCTTCTTCTTAATTATACTTATCATATTTTCTCTTTGCTTATTTTATATTAGCAGATATAGCTGTAACTTATATTAGCGGGTATTACTAGCATTTTTCCTTGTGGAGAGAAATGTGTTTATTTTAGCAAAGACATTCATTAGCCTTCATGGCTAGGTGACAATCTAAAATCTTTAGTAATATTGTTACCAGAAAGGGCTCCCAATTCAGACCCCAAGAAAAGGTTCTTGGATCTTGGGCAAGACAGAATTCAGGGTGAGTCCACAGACTAGAGTGAAAGCAAGTTCATTAAGAAAGTAAAAGGACAAAAGAATGGCTACTCCATAAGCAGAGCAGCCCCAAGGGCTGCTGGTTGGCTATTTTTAGGGTTATTTCTTGATCTTATGCTAAACAAGGGGTGGATTGTTCAAGAGTTTTCTGGGAAAGGGGTGGGGATTTCTCAGAGCTAAGGGTTCCTCTTGCTTTTAGACCGTATAGGGCAGGACGTTGCCATGGCATTTGTAAACTGTCATGGCTCTTGTGGGAGTGTCTTTTAGCATGCTAATACATTGTAGTTAGCATGTAAAGAGCAGTGAAGAAGATCAGAGGTCACTTTCGTCACCATCTTGATTTTGGTGGGTTTTGACCAGCTTCTTTATTGCCTTCTGTTTTATCAGTGAGGTATTTGTGACCTGTATCTTGTGACCTCCTATCTTATCCTGTGGCTAAGAATGCCTAACCTCCAGGGGATGCAGCCCAGCAGGTCTCAGCCTCATTTTATCCAGCCCCTGTTCAAGATGGAGTTGCTCTGGTTCAGATGCCTCTGACAATATCAAAAGGGATTGTTTCCTTGTTTACAAGGAGACTTTAGTGCAGTGCTGGACAGAGAGCCAGTCAGAAGGCACAAGGCCAAAAGCTGAGGACAAAAGGAACTGAGGATAAAGTCCTCTGATAATTAACTGAAATTTGGAGAAGGACTTAGGGCGACCATAGGTCAAAGAAAGCTGTAAAATTCTAGCAGAGTCCCCCAGTTTATATCTCAACTATACTTGTGTATGAAATACTTAAATGAAAATACTTTTGAAGTATACTGTGCAAGTATCTTATAACCCCTCAGATTGTTATTTTATGTGTAACTCAATGTTGTACATTTTAAGTTTTTAATATTCCCTATTTGTTTCAATTTATTATATATGTCATTACAATTTTTATTTTTGTCTTCCTCAGACTATACACCTTTTATAAAACAGATGAAGTACACATAGAAATTCTAACATTTGGGAATATTTAGCCTGCTGCATATATAGCAGTTACGTTTACCAAAGTGTAGATTATTTTTCTTTAACAAAATCAATAGATTGTCATTATTTTAACAGAGATTAAATAAATCATATTTTACTTTATCTCAAGTTTTATTCCATTATTAATAATTCTGTTCCATTCCAGAAAACATACCATGCCAACAAGCCAAACACAGACAACATACTCAATGACATGCAGTAGATACACATTTAGCACCCCCCGACACATGTATTTATTGGGAACCTCTATGCTCCATGCATAGTACTTATTTCTAAGTACTAAGAATAACGCAGAAAACAAAACAGACCAACATACCTACCCTCACGGAACTTATATTCCAGTAGGGGAAGATAGGTAATAAACACAGTCAATAAAAGAAATAGATTGTATGACAGATTGTGAAATGTTGTAAGGAGAAAATTGGAAATAGAGAAAGGGGATAGGGAGATATGTGAGGCTTAAGGTTTTAAGCAGGTCATATAAAGCATCACAGAGAAGTCTATATTTGAGTAGAGACCTGAAAAAGGTCAAGGGTGACCCAGGTGGATATTAGGGGTACCAGCAAACAGGAAGTGCTAATAAATAAAATTGGATTTTCCTTTTTCTCATGTTTTATCCCATTGTTAATAATTCTAGTCCAATAAAAAAAATACTATGCCAATGAGCCAAACACAAATGACGTACTCAATGATGTGTAATAGATACAGAACATGTAAACATTCCATACATTTTTACCAGATAGCGCTATGCTCCAGGCACTTTCTAAGTTCCCCATGAAGCAGGGAACATGGCCTCTGTGTTGGAGCAGTGGGAAAGTGACTTGTGTCTGTGGAGTGAGTGGGAAAAGCAGAGGGTAGGTAGGAAATGATGACCAGATTTTGCAGAGCCTTAAAGACCACTATAATGGGTAAGGTTTTTTGTTTGTTTGTTTGTTTTATGAGTGGGGGAGGGACACCATTGGAAAGTTTTGAGTATAAAATTGCTGTAATCTAAAATGCTTTAACAAGAATCACTGGCTACTCTGTTAAGAAAAGACTTAAAGAAGGAGAAGGATCAAAGCTTAAAGGTTAGTTAAGATGCTAATGCAAAAACTCATATAAGAGCATATAGTGGCCTAAACTAGAGAAAAAGTCGGAAAAGTCGTGGAGAGGAGTGGTTGGATTTCAGAGTTAAACCCACGATTTGTAGAATGATTGGATGTAGAGTGAAAGAGAATCAGTGAAGACATTGGGATTGTTGTCTAAACAACTGGGGGGTTGGAGTTGATAGGAACTAGGCTAAAGAATCCTGCCAAAAGAATGAATGTTCTGGGATGATGTGAAGTTCACTTTTGGTCCTTTAGAGATGTTTATTGGATATCCAAGTGGAGATGACAAGCTGATTCAAGGTTGCCCAGTGTTTTGTGTGTGAGCATTTATGTATTTATAAAACTCCGATGATCCGGGAAGCTTGCAAAGTCTATTTTCAGCTGACAAGAGGTGTTTTTCTCATCACATATCACTAGTTATTTCTGATGCTTCATTGTCTACTGTGGTAAGGGTATTGGCTTTTACCTGATTTTAAAGTGCTTAATTCACTGTTTATACTAGAAATGCACACACATAATGTTTTAAGGGGAAAAATAAGGCTGTGAATAAGAACAAATAATTCCTCATATCTTCACATGGCTTTCAAGAGGTCAATAAGAAATCCAAACAGAGAATGAGAGAGGTCTTTGATATTAGCATACGCGCGCGCGCGCACACACACACACACACACACTCACACACACAAATAAAATAAATCAAAGTAGACTGACCCTTCCACGTGAAAAAGACATCGAGAGTAAATAAATGTTTATAACTATTAAGGGTCTTTTGTATTAAAGGAGGCCAAAACAAGCTGGCTGTATCTGGCTGTATGTGACTGTATCTGACTGTATCTGGTGGTGTATTCACAGGACACTTCCTCTAAGGGATCCTTGCTAGTTAAGGCTGTGGAAGGAGCAACAGATAAGGTGGAGTGCTCACAACTTAGCAACAACTTGGAAAGTATTGTCAATAAATGCTCCAGGTTGAAATGGGGCCAAGTGATAGGATGTGATAATATTGTACAATTGAAGCAGCACTTCAGTATCTAATCTTGGGATTAGAGAAAAATCTGGGGGTTCACACCACGGAAACCGTGTCAGTTTGGGATTTATAGCTCTTCTCCATTTATATTAATAACAGCCACAGATTACTGGAGGCAAACTGTGATACAGCTTACTGCAACATGTCTATGATAAAGCATGGAAACTTGCTTTTTATACCAGAAAAAAAGAAAACAAAAAACACCCCCCAAAAGTGTTGTAATAGAACCCAAAGCATCTGGTTCCCACTATCACCATGTTTTGTATAAATGTTTCCTAAGATCTAGTTCCTTGATAATGGCCTTTGGTAAACTCATTTAAGAAAAATTTGGCCCCATGTCAACGTTTCACTAAACAACAATGACATTACATGTGAGCTATCCTCTAACCCAGTCTTTCACAGTTAGCATAATGTTGAGACAATTTGTATTTAGTTCATAATAGACAAACAGGAAATCCCATGGAAGTGTGTTAGGACTTTACAAATAGCTGGCCAAGAAGCCTGGAGGAGAAGCAAAAAGGTGACTAGAGGAGAAAAAAGAGGCTGAGTGAGAAAAGGCAGTGAGGAGAGAAATGGAGTGTGAGAGAATACAAATTGGAAACAGAAGCTTGAATGGGAAAATGCCATTTTAGAAAGTAATCTTCTAAATTCTGTTTTTTAAGTCATGCCTAGAAGCTGTCCAAGCTACAGCCAAATAATAAGATTATGTCTGATTCCCGATCCTAGCACTGTCAGGCTTGGTTAGTATGATGCCTCTAATGTATTTGGTGTGATTACTTTTTGTTTTGTAGCAGCATCAGAAATCCTCTACATTAGATAAAAATTGTTTACAGCTTAAAAAATGTTTTTATTGCAAAATTTGCATGCAGATTTCAAAATGAACCTTTTTACTTTATAATTTTTTTTGACTAACAGATATAGCTACTTCAATAGAAATGAAATATCACTGCACACAACCAAAAATTCTCTTTCCTGAGAATAGAGGAGACTTCATATTTTATAGTAATTTTACATCAACATGAGAGAAACCTTGTTCATTTTCCTGTTAGAAGTAAATCCCTGCATCATTTTAATGATGTTAATAATTAACAATATTGATAATAATAAAACCAATACCAAAAAGAGAATAAGATTATACTTGGAAAGTTTTATTTGATGCCTTGCTTATTTTTAAGACTATCTTTCATCCTTTATCTTATCTCAGGAAATATTTATTGATGGGCTCAAAATAATATTTAGTAGAAGAAAAGAATAGATTTAGGACTAAGATATGTGATGTTGATATTAATTATTGTGCTAAATATGTTGCTAATTTTACAAATTATTTTTCATTGTAAAAAAATGTTTTTATCTTTCCATTTCCCAATAATTCTTACAGGACTAGTTAGCAAATTTTGTTGATTTACAAATGGTATACACTTTAAAATATTGATATTAATACTTCTAACAGTTGTTAGCTTGATAGGCTCACAAAGGAATGAATGATTAGCTCATTTTGTGGGCATTATTCTTAGAAATGGAAATGCAGTTTAAGTCACATTTTGAACACAATCAGGTAACATCAAGTTCACACTTCTGAGCTGACAGAAGTTTTCAGATATTTGCTTTGATCTCTATCATAGGTCCTAAAGCAATTTCACTTTTAAAATTTTTCTTTAAAAATTTACACTCACATTTGGGTAAACAGATGGCTTGCACCGCCTAACATCAGATGATGTGCTAAATAGTAATAATGTCAGTTATTTTTGTTTTTATCCTTACTGTTGTATAGAGTACATTTGATAAAAACAGTGAAAAAAATAAAAGAATACGGAGCTCAAAACTTCATGAGATTATTGTACTTGGTCACTCTCTTCAACACAAACTCTGATTATTGTCTGGAAAGTTCTGGCAGGATTTTGTAACAAGTTAGCTTCAAATATTTAACTTTTCTGGGACAAAGACACTTGGAACTTCAGTCTTCTTGCCCTATAAATCTGCAGCGTTTCTTATTTTTGTGAACAGGCATGCGGAAAGCCTTAAAAAGACACATTTATTTCATTTATGAGAAACTAAATCCAGATACAAAGCTCCTTTCTCACCCACTACTGTTGGCTTTCTTTAGAATGATTCTGTGGTGGTGCTGGGCCCCAGGAAGCATTGTAACATGTGTTGGCAATCTTGCAAACCAAATTTAGAGTCTCTTAGATTCAATATCAAGATATTGATTAGGAGTAAAGCTTGCCTTGAGTTCTTTCTATGAGTTGATGTGAAGCCGCTGGCAGCACTTCTAGGGTGAGTTTTCTTGTTTATCCCTGGTGATGTTTAATGCAAAGCTAATTCACTTCCGGGGACATCCTACTGGGGACAAGTCACTCTATTAATAGCTAGCAGTCTTGATTGTGATTTCCGGCTGGGTTTGGAATTAGGGTTTATAGCTTCCGGGTAGCTTTCATTTATATAAATTAAAATTATCTTGAGACAACAGGAAAAGACATGGAAGAATGGAAGTTTTGTTACTTGTGACATCTCACTGCACATTGTTTTAATGTAACTAATTTGTTTTAAATTATTCTTTGAAACACTTCCTACTATTGTTAGCATGGAGCCAATCATAATTCAACAGCAGAAGACCTTTGTTGTTTAACAGTATTGGTTTACTTATCCCACTCAAGGAAGACTAGTGGTGTGCTGATAAATGTTTAACAGCTGGCTTTCCAAAGGGGAACAAAACAAAAAAAAAACCTCAAAAACAAAAGCATTACGTGTAGCATCTGAAAAGATATAGGGTACAAATGATCCCAGCAGGATGTTCTAACTTCATAGCCTAAAGTCAACTGGCTTTTGATACTTCTAAAAACTTAACAGTACGCTGCGCCCATGTCTGACTCCCACATGCCACTGTAAAAATACTGTGTTACTTATTTGTATTTTCTGTAAGTAAGTGAAATTCTTCTGTAATGAAAGTAAAACGGGAAAGGTTCCCTTGTCCCCCGCAGGCCTGTGACAGGGGGAGTGGCTCGCTTCTTCAGTGCCTGGCTGCTCAAACCTCTAGGGGGAGCATACAGGCGAGCGGAATGAGGGGCTCCGACCCCACAGCAGTGTCTGGGGGTGAATGCTTACCGCTCCTGAAGCCCCAGTGGGCGTGCGTTACAGGGTGCTCTTTTAGTTTAGCTGTCCATAGGCGGCTTGTGTTAGCTCAATTAGACCCTCTGCCTTATCGCAAAAACAGAGGGCTTTCTGTATCCTAGAGTTCTTGCCTTGGTGTCCTGGAAGAATCAGATCACGCCTGGGCTTGGAGAATGAGTGCAAGGTGTTACTGAATGGTGGAAGCTTTTAGCAAGGTGGATGGGGAGGACAGAAGCGGGACGGAGTGGGAAGGTGGTTTTCCCCTGGAGTTGGACTACTCAGCGGTCCGGGCTCTCTCCTGTCTGTGTTGGCCAATCTCCACATCATTCCGCCAGTCGATGCAGCGTCTGTCAGTGTGCTCTTTCGCTGGCATGCTACCCTAGACGTCCTTTCGATGTCCAGCCACTTGTGTGTTCTTCCGCTGATGTGTTTCTCTCGACGTCCAGCCTCATGTGTGTCTTGCCCACTAGGGTCTCGGGGTTTTTACAGGCACAGGATGGGGGTGTGGCAGGACAGGGTGGTGGTTTTGGGAAACGTAACATTTGGGTGTGAAGGCAGGAGTGCCTGTCCTGACCTAGGTACTTAGGCACAGGCCCGAGAGTGGAGCCCAAGCCAGGGACCCCCTTTCTCTACCCAGCATTTCCCTGCCCCCCTCCCATATCAAAAGAGCTGAAAATGATGCTAACCTACAAGAGAAGGTAACAGTTCTCTCTACAAGAGTGGATTGTTTGGAATGGCTCTTTGAGTTATGTCATAGAATTCTGGAGCTAGGAGGACTTATTTTTATTTTTATTTTTTTACATTTCTAAACTTTTATTTACAGTGACATATTAATGGGGTGCAGTGTGATGTTTCAGTGCATATGTGCATTGTATAATGATCAAATTGGGGTAATTAGCATATCTATCACTTTAAACATTTACCACTTCTTTGTGATGATAAATTGAAAATTCTCTTCTAGTTATATTACTATTAGTTGTTATTATTATTTGAGACTGAGTCTCGTTCTGTTGCCCAGGCTGAAGTGCAGTGACAAAATCTGGGCTCACTGCAACCTCCCACCTCCCAGGTTTAAGTGATTCTTGTGCCTCAGCCTCCTGAGTAGCAGAGATTGTAGGCATGTGCCACCACGCCCAGTTTAAGTTTTGCATTTTTAGTGGAGACAGGGTTTCATCATGTTTGCCAGGCTAGTCTTGAACTCCTGACCTTGGGTGATCTGCCCAACTTGGCTTCCCAAAGTGCTGGGATTATAGGCATAAGCCACCATGCCCAGACTACTTCTAGCTATCTTGTAGCATATAATACACTGTACTAAAAGACAAACTTCAGCTAAATTAAATTTGAAAGAGTTTAATTGAACAATGAACGATTCATGAATTAGAAAGTCTTTCGAACCAGAATAGGCTCAGAGACTCCAGTGCAGGCACCTGGTGGAAGAAGATTTATGGACAGAAAAAGGAAAGTGACATGCAAAACAGGGAAGTGAGGTACAGAAACAACTGGATTGATTACAGCTCAACATTTGCCTTATTCGAACATGGTTGGAGCAGTTGACCAACATGGTAGGAGTTTTGTTTGGCCAAAACTTGGTAATTGGCACAAGTGTAGGCTACCCAGTCTGTTTACACCTCCATGTGTTATAGTTCACAATGTAGAGAAAAACCTTTAGGTTGAACTTAAATATGTAAGAAGGCAGCTTTAGGCTAAACTTGATTTAACAACTGTTATTAGCTATAGTCACCCTAGTGTGTAAAAGAACACCAGAATTTCTTCTTCCTATCTAACTGTAACTTTGTACCTGTTGACCATCCTCTCCCCATCTTCCCCTATCGCCTAGCCTCTGGTAACCACTATCCTATTTTCTACTTCTACGAGATCACCTGAGGAGGACTTTTGAAAACCTTGGGTTCTGTATCTTCATGTTGAAGACACTAAGACCCAGAAGAGAGTGATTTTTTTTTCAAGGTGACAATGGCAGCAGTAAGACTCAGACCAGATCTACTGAGCTTCCAGCTCTGCGTTCTTTCCATTAACTTACTCTTTTTTTGTATTTAATGGCTCACACAAATTATTTTGATTTGCTTGGTTTCTTCTTGCTCTTGATAGAAGTAGTTTGCTGCTCAGTTGTTATAATCAACTGTCCAATCTCAGGAGAATTAAGACATGAGTCAGTAAATGGTTTCTTATTTCTTTAGTGCATATAGATAATGACTATGAAATCTAAAAAACCAAAAAGGTAAAATTCCACAGGAGGAGTATGTACCCTTTTAACTGTGATGTTCCTCTCCACTTTACCACTTCAGATCTCAGCCAAACATACAATGATGGGCATTCCTTTGGATCTACAGTTTTGATCTTTTATCACTTTTAACTAGAAAGTCATTCTAACATTTCTGCTATAAAGCCCCTTGCTAGTATTACCTTTAGCTGTTGCTACCCTATATAAATATTACACTATGAGACTAGAGAATTATTTACCTCCAAGTCAGTTTTCATCCAATACTTCTCTGTTTAAAACCAACAAGAAAGGGCTGCTTTTCACCCAACCCAATAAATCCCAAACTTCTTAACCTAAACCCCTGACAACAGGAATTGAATGTGCTTTGCTCCCCTATATCTTTAGTGCTTCCTTATATCACAGCGCCTGGCTCAGGCCAGTATTATTAATCATGTATTGTCTTGTGCACCCACATGTGCCCTGTGAGTGGGTACTATTGGAGTTCCCAGTTTATACTTGAAGAAATAAGTGCAAGAAACTTTCCCCCACACTCACAGTTAGTTGGCAACATCACCTAGACTTGAACCCAGCTTTTCAGATTATATTTTAAATGCCATGCCAGACTACCCTCTTGAATATTCTGATGCCCTGTCCCAGTATGAAGTGCTCTCCCTAGTTTGGTACAAGCACATCTACCTAGGTTCTCTCTCTCTCTAAGTCTCTGAGTGAAGTCTTGATATCAGGCACCCTGGCCCTCTCAGGATGACCTAAATAGGCTGTAGAAATCCTCTATGCCTGTGCTACAACTGTCTCTCTTGCCCTTATCATTGGATTTCCCCTTTTTTACTTTAAACAGCATCTTAACCTTCCTTCAAGGCTGTTCTTTAGCCACCTTGACCTCGGCCTCTCCTCTTCAGACTGCTGTCTTCTCCTCAGCTCCATACACTGCTTGTGTTTCTGGACTTCAGGCCTCCCCAGGCAGTTTATCACTTTGAATGAGGACAAGCATTAGGTGTCTTTTTATATCCATTGCAATCTGTAAACTATCATAACCATTTTATAATACTTAGTATATGTTAGTGATAATTTTATTTGCCAATCGTTCAGGCCTTCATAGGTATCTTGACGGTACCTCAAAAGTGAGAGATTCTGGAGAGGAACATTGCATTTCAAGATGCTTTTGATGAGTGATATTTGATAGAGACAATAAAGAACAATTCACCTGTGAAGAGAAAACTATCCTAAGGACACATGACTGAACCTTTCAGAGTGAGGCAACAGTAGCAGAAAAATAACAGGATTAGAGTGGATAACAAGCTAAATGGGAATCAGTAACATGCCTTTATGAACCACGCATAAATAAAAGCATAGCAGGCCAGAAGTCTGTGCTAATCCTCTTGTTAGATTTAGCTTAGGTCTGACTTTCTTAGAAAAAAATTCGGTAGCTTCTGAGTTTCTCTCTCTCTACCGAAGTGATGAGGAAAGAACTGTGACAGTAGGAATTTAGATGATATATTAGAAAGATATCTGAAACAAAAAGAAGCATAAAATTCATTCAACTTTCTGCCTTTTGAAAATCATCTAAGCTGTAGTTACCGTTTTGCAAAGTCTACCATCAAACCCAACCAGAAGAGGTTTTAGTCTTGTCTACAGTTTCTTTCAGTTCGCAAGCTCCTTGTCAACACTGTTTTGGCTGCAAAAATCTGGTTGTCAGGAACTTCCGCACAAGACTCAATCTCAAACTGTATGGCTGTGATCTATGTACAGACATTCTTGCTCCATTCTCTGTCTCAATAGTGGCTTCATCTGAGGCAGCAAGGGCCAGCCCTGAAGGCCAATGAAGCTCCTAATTTAAAGTTCATATTTATATATTACCTTATTACATATTACCTTGTGAAAATCCTTGTATCCTTGCCTTTGAATTGCTAAATCAAATTTGTTTCTAGCTGCTTGAAGCTGGTACACTTAACGAAAAAGGTCTCCTATGGGGATGGTGAAGTCTTTAGTCCTACAAAGGAGCCTCTTTGGGTTACATGATGGTGATTAATGTTAGTAAATATTTTGGATGTGTTAGGAATTTCTTTCACTTGTTCAAGTATTACTTGTTCTTTCATATGGTTTTATTTATTTTTATTTTTATTTTTTTTTGAGACAGAGTCTCCACTGCCCAGGCTGGAGTACAGGGGCACGATCCTGGCTCACTGCAGCAACCTCCACCTGCTGGGTTCAAGTGATTCTCCTGTCTCAGCCTCCCAAGTAGCTGAGATTACAGGTGCCCATCACTATGTCCAGCTAATTTTTGTATTTTTAGTAGAGACGGGGTTTTGCCATGTTGACCAGGCTGGTCTTGAACTCCTGACCTCAGGTGATCTGCCTGCCTTGTCCTCCCAAAGTGCTGGGATTACAGGTGTGAGCAACCATGCCCAGACTTTCATATGGTTTTATAAGAAATAGACACATAATTAACCTTCAGTGATTTGGCAGTGTATGAGGTATTTCACACTCATTCCATCTGATAACTTTTTGAAGTGATATTATTATACTTTTCTTAATAGATGAGGAAGCGTAAGTTAAATATCTATTCAATGAGAAACAGCTAACAACTGCTTGACTTTATGATCTTTCTGCTGTATTACGGAGCCACATATAATCTTCTCTTTGACCAGGTCAGTGAATTTGATCTTAAGTGTTCAGATTTTTCCATGAGACTTGTAGTAAAAGTCTTCAGCAAAGAAATTTGTGTCACATGTTTACATTGGAAAGTAGGAATAATCTTACTGGTCAAAAATAAAACAACTGCAGTGTATCTTGTATTTTTATAACATAGAAAATGCTTGATGTTAATAAAAATATGTTAAAGAAATATCTGTATTATAAAGGTGCTTATTAGGGACAAGTGGTGTAATGTTATAGTGAGGAATCTTTTTAGGAATTACATACAGTAACTCAGATTTGTAACCCTTTGAGTACTGTCAGCATTATTTTTATTATTAGAATCATTACTACCACAGGTTGTATTTTTCCAATTAGCCTTGTTGCCATCATTTCCTTTCCCACTCTGGAGCTTCCAGGAAGTGTTCGTCATTTCACTCCAATAGGCTTAATGGTGGAGTAACTTTAACCCTCCTTAAATGGCTATCCCTTGACACACTAATTTTTCACAGGCTAAAACTGTAGCCTGTTAAAAGTAAATGCATTCCTTCCAGGCTCCAATGGTGAATTCATTCTCAGATGACCCCTTGACATTTCACAGGCATTGATGAGGTGCTGTCCCCTCTCTGGAAATAATCTAAACACTGATCCCAATGAATGGAAGAGAGCCCTAGATAAGCAGAGGGAAATGTGTTTATGGACATGTTCAGGTCATCCTCACTGTATTACTGAAGGCTAAATACTTACACTTCTAGAGAGAAAGTAGAGAGTGGGAAAGGAAGCACTTCTACCTAGCCAATTAAATCTTATTTTTTATTCCTCATATATAAATGATCTCTTGGATACTTTATTAGGTTAGTAAAATGCAAGGCATATTTGTATCCTATTAGGTGGTGAAAAAGCTCATACTGACAGAGGTGAGATAATGTTAGATGGTACCAAATAAAATTCTTCTTTTTTTCAATTTCTAGATATTTTGGCAAATTTTAACAAAATAAGCATTAGTTTGAAACATGTCAGAGAACATAGACTGCACTGGACAGTTGCTTTGGATTTGCTTAAGAATTTTAAATCATTTTTTAAAGGACTCTTATGATTCTTGGTGTGAATACAATGACTTAATGCTTTACAATTCACGTACTAGGAAGTATGGTTAACATTTTGCATGTCTGGCAAACTACAGTTCTTAATCTCAGCATCAGTGGGGGTATTTGCTTATTTTTGATGATATTGCAGGTTCAAAATTTGAGGTAAAATGTATGTTTTCTAATACAAAGAAGCAATAGCTATATACCTATAAGCATATATTTGTTTTTATGTAATTTATTTTAAGGAGTCAAAATTTATTTAAATTTATTTTAGTAAGCCAGAAACTTTTCCTAAAATGTAACTTCCACTGGGGTAAGGATTTTTGTTTATTTAGGTCATTGCTTTATCCCTAATGCTTGACACATGGTAAATGCTTAGCAAATATTTTAGTAAATATTGATAAATGTTTTAAATATTAATACATTTTTGAAACTCATACTTATTTTGTCAAAATTTGCCAAATTATCTAGAAAGTAAAAAGAGAATTTTGTTTGGTTCAATCTAATGTTATCCCACCTCTGTCAGTATGAGCTTTTTCACCACCTAACAGGGTACAAATATGCTTTGCATTTTACTAACCTAAAAAATTATCCAAGGCATTATTTATATGTGATAATTTAAAAGATATTTAACTGATTAGGTAGAAGTGCTTTCCACCCCTGCCCCAATAAAATTCATTTTAGGAGAATTTATTCAACACAGTCTAGGACTTGCTGGGCTAGGCAGTGTGTATAACCTTCTTGTACATATGGGCTTATAAGACTGTCTTAGATTAATGTCATCAGGCACTCACATCATATAAGTAACATTTCACCCTCATCAGGCAAACTTTTGACTGTATTTTGCTTTCCCATGTCTGTGGCCTAGAGGTTAAAATTTCCATAATGTAAGGAATCTGTTGTCCATTGTTTAGTGACCTTGCAAATAGCTGTTTTTATTATAAATTAATGAACTCATATTGATAATTTTAGTCAGTTATTTCCAGAGTTTGGTAATACTAGTCTGTCCCTGAGAGACAGTTTATATGTGGAGCAGTGCCATATACTAAACACTGCGTGGGGATAGGAAACAAATTACTTCTACTCTTCAAAGAGAAAATTTGATTGAGGCACAAATGACACAAGCTTAAATAAACTATATAAAATCAATGCATTTATGTGGTACAAAATATGTACATGTGAGCCAAGGAAGAATGCAAGTAAAATTAAGGAAGGCATTCTAGAAGAAGAAAATAAAAATAGATTGGCCTCTAATAAAGATGATATTATCACTGGTAGTGAAAATGCTATGGATAAGAGATACAAAAATGGAAGGAAGCTTATGTAAAAGATAGGTTAAGCAGATTTGCTTAAACAAAATAGTTTGTGTTAGGAAAAGTTAGGCATGAGGCAGATGTTACAGATAAACAAAAACTTATTATCAAAGGTGGAGGCAATGGGCAAATGGCCTTAAGTTGCATCAGTGGCTTTGAAGATTAACATATAGTTTTGCAAATAATACTAGGTGTTTTTGTTCTCTATTACTGCATGATGAGCCATCCCACCATTAAGTGACCTAAAGTAGCAACGTATAATTATTCCCCAGATTTCTGTTGATTGACTGGAGTTCAGCTGGATGGTTCTTTTGCTGTTCTAACTTGGTGTTACTCATGTAGCTGTCATCAAATGGTGGCCAATACTAGAACATTCAAGATGACTTCCAGTGTTTTGGCAGGATGACTGCAAGGTTAGGCTGAACTGGGATGGTAGGATGGCCAGGCCTCTTCATCTCTATCTAGTCCCCAAGGTCTCACCCTCTCTTTGTGGTCTTCCTACATCTTCTCTCTACATATCTCTGTATCATGTCAGCTGGACTTATTATATGAAAACTCAAGGGCTCCCAAAAGCTCAGGAGAAGCTGTCAGGCCTAAAAAGGCTTAGACTCAAAACTGGAATAGTGTTACTTCTACTACATTTCACTGGTTGAAGCCAGTCAATCCAAAGTAGAAGCAGATTATACAAAGGCATAAATACTGGGAGGTTCATTGCTAACTGGGAACCATCTTTGGAAACTCTCATAGTCAGTGATTTGAAGTCATTATCAAGTCAAGCCTCATCAACATCATCACAACTGCAGCAACAACAACAACAAAAACCAGCTAATATTTCTGGGGCCTTTAGTATTTACCAAGCATGATTATTAGTACTTTACTTGTACTGATGTATTTAGATCTAGAGAGAAGCAATATTATTATTATTCAAATTTTACAGATGAGGAAACTGAGGTCTGAGAGATTAAGTAATTTGCTCAACATTGTGTAGTTTATACTTTGAACCCAAGCAGCTGTCAGAGTTTGTGCTAGTGAGCACAATGCTATGCTGCTTCACTTGTGGAATGTAAAATTCCATGGATATCTCTCTATCACACCTGACCATCTCTGCTAAACAAAAAAAGTCACCAATATTTTAAAATGATGTGCTAGTTCTTATTATTTGTACCATTCTCAAAATGCTTCAAAATAGCGCAACAGCTTTATTTATTGTGCAAAGGATTTGATGTGAGTCTTAGTTGAGTTTGCATCTGAAGGGCTGTGGTATTGTGTTCCTTGTACATGATGCAGGGTCAAGAGTTCCAGACTCTGTGCCACAGGAACAGGGCTTAAGCCTGAGATGCCTTGTTATTAGTTGTGCTACCATATATTACCACATAATTTCTCTAAATTTAAATATAGCAGTGTTACTTTAATGACTCATCGGTGACATAAACATACTTTCCTATCTAGAGAATAGGGATGATAACCTTTAGTTCTCCCTAAGTTGTGTATGCTAAAATAGTTTCATATAATTCAATGTATACAAACCACAAGTTGGTATTAATGACAATTGAGATAAAAATAGAGCTGAATTCATGTTTTACAGTTATTGTTAGAAACCACTTCAATAATTCAACTGACCAGCCCAATATTCTTTCTGGTGTGGTACCTATATTAAGATATCCCCAAAAGTTTAAGATTGACTGAGACAAAGCCTTTGAATATGTAAAAAGCAGAAAAAAATATTTGTTTCCTCTAAAAACAAACTTTACTCATTTCATCTTGGATACTCAAAATGTCTTCATTATTTTCTTTAATTTTCACTGGTGCCTATTACATGCCAGGCATTATACTGGCTCAGCTCAGGCCAATTTCTGCAACAACGGAAATGCTTTGTATATGCACTATCCAGTGCAGCAGCCACTTGCCACATGTGGCTTTTCAGCACTTGAAATGTGGCTATTGCAACTGATGAACAGAATCTTTAAATTGAATTTTATTTAAATTAATTTGAACTTAAATTTAAGCAAACAGATGTGGCTGGCAGCTACCATATTGGATGATGCAGAATTAGACACTATCAATGTGTCCTGCCGTCCTTCATATCCTGGTTCACTTTTGGGAAGCGATAGTCTTGGAGTCTTTCCTCTTTTGATGGTGATGGCTATTATTCATTCATACCCTTTAACCTTGCCCTTTTTTAGTTAAGAGTATACATTTTCAAGGCCACTGACAAATGCTAAGGAGGCCATCTGGCCTAAAGAAGTGTTGGTAACTGCCTTCTCTAGGCATGTGGAGCTCATGAGTTTGAGTCAGATTTTCCTTAAACATCAAACAATTTTAAAAATCTAAAAAAACCTAACTATATACCCAATCCCGTTATAGTTTTAGGAAAAGAAATAACATATAATGGGCAGTAAAGGAGCCATTTTAACTAATATATACTCAGCATTAGAGTGGGAAAACTCAGTAACTTCTTAAATCCACAGTGTCTTACATGATTTAATTTTTTAGCTTTTGCAAAATTCAAAATTCATTGTTATGTTCCTTTCATTTAAGTTTTAAATCTTAGAAAAATTCGGCTCGTACGTAGGCCGGGCGCGGTGACTCAAGCCTGTAATCCCAGCACTTTGGGAGGCAGAGATGGGCGGATCATGAGGTCAGGAGATCCAGACCATCCTGGCTAACACGGTGAAACCTCGTCTCTACTAAAAAATACAAAAAACGAGCCGGGTGAGGTGGTGGGCGCCTGTAGTCCCAGCTACTTGGGAGGCTGAGGCAGGAGAATGGCGTGAACCCGGGAGGCGGAGCTTGCAATGAGCTGAGATCCGGCCACTGCACTCCAGCCTGGGCGACAGAGTGCGACTCCTTCTCAAAAAAAGAGAAAAATTCGGCTCGTATGTTTCTGGTAAGTGTAGATAGAACTCATCGAAATGCATTTGGTAAGAGTAACTTTTAGAAGGTTCCAGACATCCCATGAATCTTTGGAATAATAAGAAAAACTTCATTAGTTTTACATAAAATTCCCATTTAGTCAGAGATTATTAAACTGAAAGCCCAGCCATCTACCAGGTCAGTTGAGTGCTGAAACTATTCCCCCTTCTATACCTGGCTGAATATTAGTATTTAGGAAAAAGTTGCATCTATACAAACAATATAGGACTCTAAAGAGCCTAAAAATCACCTACCAATTTCCTGTCTACGTTTAGGATAAAGAAGCTATGACTCAGACAATAAGAGCAAGTTGTTTAAAATCTTTAATGTGGCTTAAGACAGATACGAAATTTGAACTCAGGATACCTGGTCATTGGTCATTAATATTTTTCAACAGAGTACAGTCTCATCTTCATTCTTTAAGTCAATGTAGTGATAGGTTAGAAAAATACTTTGGTGTTTTAAGAGCATACAAGAATACCTTTAATTTTATTTAATTTTTCTTCTGATAGCACACAATTAACAATTCAATTAAATATATATGCCAAAATTTCTGCCAAAAGAAATATATCTTTTAATTGACATAAACATGAAGACATTTCTTATGCAGAATATCTAATGGGAAATTTCTCTTGGTAGCTAGCTGTTTTTTGATCAAAGAAAATTTAAAAAGATAAAAGATTTTGCCTAATTGCTTTCCAGAGAGAAAAATAGATGGAGTCATATTCTATATGATTTGTGAATGTGAAAGTTTGTAGAATTGTATGATATAATTCAAGGGATGAATTATGTCAGTTCACACCTGATGCCCTGAGATCCCATGGCTTTTTTAGGTTTTTGTTCTAGGGATTTTAGAGAAGAGGTGTCACTTAAACTCTTAAGTGCTCTCAGTTCCTTTGGGGAATGTCTGTCTGAAGGAATCTTGGTGTCTCTAAATTCTTGTCTGTTGCTGTCATCAATTCAATAGCATTGTAGCTCCCCTCTAAAAATTTATAAGCTGGCAAATGGCTGAAGCTGGGAAGTTAAAAAATGCCCACTGTGCTATCTATCATTTGACTCTTTCAGAGATGTTTACACACAAAGGCTTTTTGGACAGACACTATTCAGCTCCTGACAATTTACAAATGCCTTCCTAGATAGATTTAAAAATTAATCCTAAGGAGACTGAAGGTTTGGAGCATGGAGATGGGAAGTTCAGGGTACAGCCCTCTTTGTATGCTTGATTCATGGGAAGTCTGAGGTAAAATTTTGAGTGTCTGGAGATCTTGGATCCAGTCCACAGTCTTTACCTAGTTGCTCTGCAACGCTGAACAAGTTAGGTAACCTTCTTGTGCTCATTCTAGGCTCTCAGTTTAAAAGAAGGGAGATCAATTCCGTGAAAATTAAGGTGCTATTAATAGTCATACAACATAATACATTAAAAACTCTCTATATCATTCATTAAAATCAGATTGTGTTATTTAAAAAATTGGAATTTAATCTCATCTAAAACTTTAGTTATTGAAAATTAAAGGACAAAGGTTTTAAATACTTTTGTAAGATACAAATAGAAGAATACAAATACTCTACAGATAGAGTTAAAGTTACAAAATAGTCTCACAATGGAAATATGGAATCAGAAAGGCTATCAATAAGAAAAAATGTTAAAATATTTTCTAGAATTTACAAATATATTTTCTAGAATTTACAAATACGTGACATTTAAGGGAGGAAGAAAAGGCCACTATAAACGTAAATATTATAGATACTTATAGTAAATGATTACTGAAAAGAATTTTCATCAATATACTATTTTAAGTAAAATTTCTTTGTGATGATTACAATGAGATGTAAAAATTTTAAAAGAAATGTACCTTTTTGTCCAGGCTCGGTGGCTCACACCTGTAATCCCAGCACTTTAGGAGGCTGAGTTGGGCAGATCATAAGGACAGGAGTTCGAGACTAGCCTGGCCAATATGGTGAAACCCCATCTCTACTAAAAATACAAAAATTACCTGAGTGTGGTGGCGGGCGCCTGTAGTCCCAGCTACTCAGGAGGCTGAGGCAGGAGAATTGCTTGAGCCTGGGAGGCAGAGGTTGCAGTGAGCTGAGATTATGCCACTGCACTCCAGCCTGGGTGACAGAGCAAGACTCGGTCTCAAAAAAAAAATAAAGTGTCTTTTTAATTTTAATATTTTTCATCTATATTTACTACTAATCATATAATTATATTTACTACTAATAATATAATCAAACATTAGAGACCAACTATGTATTTTTGTGGTTGCAATAAATCACGTGCTAAAATTCATAGGTTAGCAGTCCAGCTTTAATTTATATGACTCCTTGTTTATGGATATTGCCAAATATTCATGTTTTATCAAACACTAGAGAACTGCTTTTTCACCTCTGATAATTTTATGGCCATGATTGGATTTACTATAATCTCAATTCTAATCAAGAGAATAAAGACTTCAATAATGTCAAATAAAATAGCATGCATAAGTGGTCTTGTAACATACTATTATTGTTTCATAGTCACATTTAACGATAATTATTCTTTGGAGAACTTTGCATTATGAGGTTTTTGTAGAACTACATGTGATTTAGTGACAATAGCTTTCTTTAGTGATTACAGATTTAAAGGATTACTGAACTCTTCAGATTTTAAAACAACAGAATTTCCAAGAGGATTTTATTTTCAACTCTTGTTTACTTCCTAAATCATGCATTAATGTGATGTTTGGAAAATGAGCTAAATGTTCTAGTGCTGAACCAGAGCCATCTAGAATGTGAATTAGAAAATTGAAAACAAATTGCTAATGTGTACTGGAAATGATGTATTATATACAAATGCATTTACAAATAAAGCACAGTGTAAGTGGAAGTATGAGTGTGGAATGTGCACCTAGTTAGGAAATAAACCTATTTTTTACATGCATGGTATGACCCCCCATGGATTAAAAGGGTTTATATATGTCAAAACTATAGATCGGTGCCCAGCACACAGTAAGAGCAACAGAGTGTTTGCCTTCTTCTTCTTTCTTCTTCTTTCTTCTTTCTGCGTCTTTCTTCTTCACCATCATCATCATCATCATCATCATCATCATCATCATCATCACTGTTGTTCATCCTCTGTCTTTCTGGCTTCTTTAACTTGTATATGAGATTAGATTCCTGGCTCAATTATGTTAGTTCTTTTATCCTTTTGCTATTCCACCTGAGCCAATTCCCAGCCTTGAGACAATTGTATCCTCCTTCCAGGATTTCACCTGCACTATTTGGAGCACCAGCATTTGAAATTGAGCCTTAATGTCGCTCTGCAATCCTCTTATTTATCTCTAGTCAACTAATTTCTCTCTCTCAAACAGGAAATTTCAAACTTAAAAAAAATTTTTGTTTCATTTTAAATTGACACATAATAATCGTACATATTTATAAAGTATGGTGTTATCTTTTGATCCATATATACAGTGTGTAATGATCAAATTAGGGCAATTAGCATATTCATCATCTCAAATATTCATTATTTCTTTGTGGTGAGAACAATACAAATCCTTTTTTAGCTATTCTGAAATAGACAATATATTATTGTTAGTTACAGATACCCTACTGTGCAAGGTAACACGAACATTTATTTCTCCTTTCTAACTATGTCTTTGTACCTGTTTATCAAACTTTCCCTCACTTCTCCTCCCCTCTCTGCTTCCCAGCCTCTTGTTACCATTCTACTCTTTACTTCTGTGAGATCAACTTCTTTAGCTTCCACATGTGCGTGAGATAGTGCAGTGTTTGTCTCTCTGAACCTAGCTTATTGATCACTTAACATAATGTCCTCCAGGCTCATCCATGTAGCTGCAAATGACAGTATTGAATTATTTGTTATGGCTGAATAATCTTCCATTGTCTAAATAGACCACATTTTCTTTATCCATTCATTTCTTGATGAACACTTAGGTTGATTTCATATCTTATAAAACCTTTATTGCCTCCGTGAAACCTCCACTGCAGCTTGCTTTTCTTGCTCTCTTTTGGCAAATGATCTCATCTCATTCTTTGTTATAAAAGAAGCAAAGTGATTAAACTCACAACACACACACACACACACACACACACACACACACACACACATATTTTAAAAACCCTTCAACTTCTCTCTTCAATGGTTCAAAATAACTCCCAGTGTCACCCAGTTTTTTTTTCCTTTTTTTTTTTCTGCCTCGGTGATGGTGGGCTCAAATTATTTTTTGGTCTTTCTCCTGCTATTCTTTTGATCAAGGCTTATTTCATTTCCCCAGAAACCTTGGGCTGTCACCTCCTAAGATATTTTGAAATATAGCCCTGTTCCTTTTGCTTCCTTCTTCTTAGACATAAAAAATTCTATCCTTCTCTTAGGAAAAAAAAATTCTTTAACCAATCTAATATTCTTCTTCACTGTGAACTTTTTCATAAAACATTAAAAGTCTTGATTGCACTACTTCACCTACCATTGATCCTCAACTCACTGATTCTAAAAGACTAATGATACAGAAGAACTTTTCTAATTGCCTCATCAATGATCTGTTTTTCTTGATCATTATCCTGATTGGGGGACATCTATAATTTCTGACTCTGTTCTCTGGAATTACAACACGAATTTCTAAACACTTGCTGACAACATGATCTGAGTCTCTTAAAGACTTCTTTCTTCACCTTACTATTGTGTTTTCACTGATGGCTGCTGATGCTTTCTTGGAGTCTTCTCCTTAAGATTCCCTGACTTTCTTTCTTGTCATGTCTCCTCCCCTCTTCTTGATTTCTCTGTTTTAATATCCTTATCTCTTTTAGTATTTCCTTTTCTTTTGTCTGTCCCTCCTACAAAGCCAATTTCCCAAAGGTCTATCTTTGGCTTTCTCTTACTACTCCAGAGTCCCTTCCATTAAAGATCTTGCTTCCTTCACTTACTTATGTGGCTTCAAATTTCACACATTGTCATATGGGAGGAATATATAGTACTTCTATCTTACATACACTATGTATACTTACAACATATATCATAAATATATGACAAAAGTACTATGAACTCTTTGCATCTTTCTATTAATGATATATCATCTCTCCATCCTCTATCATTGTTTCTGGCTCTGTTCTCTCTCAAACTATTGCACACATTCTTGAATACTTGCTGGCAACATGACTTGAATATCTTTAAGATTGCCCTCTTGACCTTCATATTAATATTCATTTATTTGCCAAATTCTGAGTATGCCATTTCTAAGGGCCTCTTATATCTACCTCTCCTAGATCCATTCATACTCCCAGTTTAATAGTTCAAACTTCTTCCATTTCTTACTTAAAGTATTTGATTAATCTCATTGTATTAGTCAGGGTTCTCCAGAGGGACAGAACTAATAGGGTGTGTGTGTGTGTGTGTGTGTGTGTGTGTGTATGTGTATATATATATATATATATATATATATATATATATATATGAGTTTACTAGGGAGAATTGGCTCATGTAATCACAAGATGAACTCCCAAGATAGGCATCTGCAAACTGAGGAAGAAAGAAGCCAGTAGTGGCTCATTATGAGTCAAAAAGTCTTGAAAGCAGGGAAGCCAACAGTGCAACTTTCATTCTGTAACCAAAGGCCCAAGAACCCCCAGCAAACCACTGTTGTAAGTCTAAGAGTCCAAAACCAAAGAACCTGGAGCCCGATGTCCAAGGGCAGGAGGAATGGAAAGAAGAATCCAGCACGGGAGAAAGATGAAAGCCAGAAGACTCAGCAAGCCAGCTTATCTCACCTTCTTCTATCTGCTCTGTTATAGCCACACTGGCAGCCAACTGGAGGATGTTCACCCACATTGAAGGCAGGTCTTCCTCTCCCAAACCACTGACTCAAATGTTAACCTCCTCTGGCAATTTCCTCACAGAAACTCCCAGAAACAACACTTTACCAGCTATCTCAGCATCTTTCAATCCAATCAAGTTGACATGTGATATTAACCATCACATTCATGTTTTTGTTTTTATTTTTGTTTACATTTAATTAGAAATCATCCCCTCCAATCCATCTTTTACCCATATACATATTTTTCTAAAAATTCAAATATGATCATATAACTCCTTTGCTAAAATACCCAACCTGATACTCTATTTTTTTCTCTAGGATAAAGTCCAAATTTCTTAGTCTCCAAAGAGTTCTCCATAACCTGCATTTTTAGTTTTTTTTTTTTTTGAGACGGAGTCTCGCTCTGTCGCCCAGGCTGGAGTGCAGTGGCGCGATCTCGGCTCACTGCAAGCTCCGCCTCCCGGGTTCACGCCATTCTCCTGCCTCAGCCTCCCGAGTAGCTGGGACTACAGGCGCCCACAACCGCGCCCGGCTATTTTTTTTTTTTTTGTATTTTTAGTAGAGACGGGGTTTCACCGTGGTCTCGATCTCCCGACCTTGTGATCCGCCCGCCTCGGCCTCCCAAAGTGCTGGGATTACAGGCGTGAGCCACCGCGCCCGGCTGCATTTTTAGTTTTATCATCATCAATGTACCAAACACTGGGTAGACAGGACTATTTGGAGCTCACTTTATTGGATCTCAATTCTGAATCAAGTCTGCTCATCCAACCAAAACACATCCTCCCATCCTTATCTGAAAGTTGAACACATAAAGCTTTTAATAGTGCACATAGTAATCATTTTAATAGTGCATATGGATATTTTATTATCACTTGGTGATATTTTCTCTTATATTTTTATATGCAACTCCAGTGCCACCTCTTCTATTTTGCTTGATCTGATTCTGCCAAGTAGGAATTCACTCACTCCTCAATATCTCATAGTACTTAATACATTCTATATTGCCTTATGGGTAGTTTGGTTTGCCTTTCTTCTTGAAGAATATGGTCTGAAGTCAAAAGAACTTTAAATTTTAGCTTTACCTCTTGCCAGCTTGGCAACTTCTCAATCTATTTGGCTAAGGCATAATGTCTAAAATACCGAGCATAATGCCTGACACCTATTTAATATTTAACAAATGTCATTTCTTGTTATTTATTTGCCTTTTTCCCTATTTATTCTCTAATACCTAGCACAGAGCAAATAGTAAATATAATTTTTTTCTTGCTGTTCAACTAAATTCAAAGAAAATTATAGGAGGACTAACTCAGAGATCTCCTCCAGTAAATCTTTAAGGTTTAAGAAATCAAAATACCCACCTGGCAGCATTTGGAATTATTAGCTCTGTCCTTACTATCGCATGACAACTTCACGTTGTTAACTATAATGACAAAATTTGGGCAGGCACAGTGCCAAGCACTTTTTATACATTATTCATTTCATTCCTACAGTAACCTCAGGAAGCAGAAGTTATTATCACAGCCAGGGCTCCACAGAACAGGACGTAATAAAGTTGGAATAAAAGACTAAGTAGTCTGATTGAGTTAAACTCTTACCACTATTACATCAACTTTACTTCTATTTCTGACCTCAGTTCTCCTACTTTCTGTATATCAATTGATTAATTGTAAAGAAAAATATTAGAGAGCTGAGATTCAGTGTTTTGAAAGACAGGAAAGAGATCCAAAGAGTTGAAGTTTGAATATTGGAATAGGTAGTTGATGGTAGAATTTGAAGGAATAATGGTATCAGAGTATAATAATAAAAAAAGATTTGGGTCAATGAAAAACCAAATAAAAAAGGAAAACTATTCAAATGACCTGTATAAATACTACTCAATCAATCCAGTAGGAAGTTTCCTCATATGGTTTATGAAGAAGATACAACTCACCAGAGTTATATACCACTATATATGACTTGATTTGGGCCCATTGAGTAGATAACCAGGTACAATGATGCTAAGATGCAAGAAATGTGTACCCTGTATACTCTGCCCTGAGAAGACATATATGTTCCCTTTCTTTACTCATGTAAAATGCTGTTAAATACAATCATGCACAACAATGTTTTGGTTAACAACAGACAGCATATAAAATGGTGGTCCATAAGATTATAATGCTATATTTTTACTGTGCCTTTTCTATGTTTAGATATGTTTAGATGCACAAATGTTCATCATTGTGTTACAATTGCCAACAGTATTCAATCCAGTAACATGCTATAAAGGTCTGTAGTCTAGGATCATATAGCCTAGGTGTGCAGTAGGCTATACCATCTAGGTTTGTGTAAATACACTCTATGATATTCACACAATGACAAAATCACCTGGCAACACATTTCTCTGAAAGTAAGTCCATTGTTAAGCAACACATGACTGTAATTATAAAATAATTCCTAATTTTAGTAGTAGATTTTTTTGAGGTTTTGTTGTATACAGTTGCACATTTATAAATTTCAGAATAACAAAAATTATTAGAAAGTTAAGCATGATATAGGAATATGCAAACATGTCTTGGCTGAGTTCCAATAAAATGAGATTTCAGAAATAATATTTTTTATGTAATTTATTTATAATGAGAATTATATGTGCCATTTTGAAAAATAGCGTGCATTCAAAGCAATTTACACTTATATAATTTCTTGATTGCTGTGTAATTTTCCCCTAAATGAGATGTTGAGCTTAATCTACCAATAGAGTAGGTCATTCATGCTCAAAAGCCCATCTCTAGATAGCGAAGTGGAATACTTATTTAAGCACTAAAAGCACAGCTCATGAAGGATCATAGGGCAAAGAAAAGATTAGGAAGGCTTTAAAATGTTTGTAGGAAGAAAATAGAAGACAAAGCTCATCTCAGAATTTCAGAAAACCAGGAAGATGCCACTACATTAAAAGCTTCTGCACATAGGGTGTTTTTCATTTCTTGGATTATATATGAAATAATTACTTTGGGATTTTAAGCATTAGTAGAGCCTTAGGATCTTTCAGTGTACTTTTCTTAAATAACATTTTGCTAACTGTCCTTTGTGACTATAGGATCCCAGGTGTAACTTGAAATGATAAGTCCACTTTACTTCACCTTTCAAGGGTTTTTCCTCTCCTGACAAAGACAGTTGGCTAATAGTTATGTGCTCTTGTTGTAAGGCATGCTAACTTACCGTTCTTTCTGAGGTAAACAAGTTTCAATGTGAAAGTTTTTGTTGTTAGCATACATCTCCTACCCCAAAAAGATAAATGTGACATGAGCTGGCATTTCTCCATAAGAAAACAGGTTTAGGATGATGATCAGGTTACATAAGAGAAATTAGGGAGAGGCATGGCTACCTACCAAGAAATCTATAAGTGATAATTGTTACTCGTCATTTTCTCTATCATAAAGTTGTCCTATTTGGGAGAACACTGAAAAGAGCTCTTCATACTCTTCTTTAAACTGGAGATAAGTATAGTTTGGGTTTTCTTAAAAAAATGTGTAACCATCTTTCCTTTAGTTTGTGAGGTGTGTGAAGTGACTAGATTCTAGAGCTACGTTTGTGTGGGTGCTACAGCTACTGCCTTGAGATCTAAAGCTAAACGTACATGCTTTGAATGCGAGGAAAATGAAAGTGTTTATGGAATTTAAAGTTTCTGAAACAAATAAGTCTGAAATTTTAAAAACCTGCTAGATTTCCCCAGATCTCCTATTGAAATGTGTTGATTGTCTTCTACATCTTGGTTGGAAAAGTTTACAAAATATTGCACTAAGGAAGTGCCACTGACACTGAGACCTTTTAGAAGACAGCCAGATCGCCCACCCTGCTGTCATAGCCTTCAGTGCCACGATGAACCAGGGTACCATTCTCCCTCTTTGAAACATGCACAATTAAAAATGTGTCCTTGCTGTTTTTCACATAAGCAGATTAAATTGAACAGACTCTAACAATATTTTGATAAAAACCAAACAGTAAACAATATCTGACCATATGTAATACAGTTTAATACATAGTTACTATACTGATGTCTCGTTTATCCAGCAGCAAAAGATGAGGTATTTCATGCACAGATATTTTCCAAGTAATTCAACCTTACCCCTTTTGTGTGCCAAACCATTTTATTTATTTATTTTTATTATTCTGTATTAAAATTTTATAAAATGTATTTCCATGCCATCCAACACACAGCCTATAGCATTATAATTCACCTTTTCTTGATGACTCAAGAGCGTCATTTGGAATGAACACCACTTCTTATGTAGCAATTCATCTCAATGTGCGCTTTTTTCTATCACCTTTCTTGATGTTAATTGTCACTTCATTGCTGTCAGAGTAATTGCCTCTTGATTTTTATTCCTACCACCCAAACTTTCATTCTCTTATTATAATCTTTTGAGTGTTAGGAAGTCAGGTAATCAAACTTTGAAAAATGTGTATACAGTTATACATGTTCATAATAATAGAAATAAAAATAACAGTGATGGAAGTAGGAAATAGCTAAGGATTTATTGTTAGCATTTGCTCTAATAATATCCTTTGATCTTTTTGCTATACACACTCACACGCACGCGCGCGCACACACACACGCTCTCTCTATATATAGTTTGTTTAAAAATAACCAAATTTGGCCGGGCGCGATGGCTCATGTCTGTAATCCCAGCACTTTGGGAGGCTGAGGCGGATGGATCACGAGGTCAGGAGATCGAGACCATCCTGGCTAACATGGTGAAACCCCGTCTCTACTAAAAATACAAAAAAATTAGCCGTGTGTGGTGGCGGACGTCTGTAGTCCCAGCTACTTGGGAGGCTGAGGCAGGAGAACGGCATGAACCGGGGAAAGCAGAGCTTACATTGAGCTGAGATCGCGCCACTGCACTCCAGCCTGGGAGACAGCTAAATTCCACTCAAACAACAACAACAACAAAAACAAATTTATATGTCTCTGAATGAAGGTAGGAAGAGCCAGTTGAGTAAGACCATCACTTTGACTTGGGCCAGGTTGCCAGAGTTGAGACTGGTCTGTAGAGTGGATAAGGCCAAACCAAGGACATTTTTAGTTCTACCCAGGAGTGTGAGCATCTTTGAGGATGAAGTCTGGAATCAACAGCAGCAGACAGAGAGAAAGAACTACAACTAAATCCAGGAGTCAGGCAAGAGTATTTTGTTTTCTTCATAATTGGAGCCAGAGATAAACACAGTAAAGAATAAAGCATAAAATGATTTTTTTTTCTTTTTTAAATACTACATAATTTGTACTTTATAATTCTTAGGAGCTGTCAGTTTTGAGGGAAAAAAGTAGATGCTTTATCCAGTGTGCAAAGGCATGAAAGTCCTATTTTTGACAGAAATAAAGCTACTAAACTTGTAAGAACACAACTCATTTGGAGAACTATATTAATGTGTCATTTTTGACAGTGTAGAGTATCAGTGATAAATATAGATCAGAAATAGAGTTGGGAATAATTAATATATATTTCTGGATTCAAAGGCAACATTTAACAATAATAATCACATTTCTGTGCCTTTATTACTGTTAAAAAAGATAAACAAAAAAGATCATATAATTAAGCCTGATAAAATTCTGGAGTTGGAAGGGTCATTAGAAATCTCCCTGTCTAGTACTTTTGTAGTTCCCTGGAACACTATCCTTCAAGATGGTATGTACACACACACACACACACACACACACACACACACTATGTTCCTTTGTCAAATAAGAAACACTGCAAACTATAGATCTCTTTGCTGCAGATTCATGGTGCAAATCAGTGTTGTAAAAATTCTAAGTCCTGCAATAAACAAAATCTGTTTAACTGTGTTTAAACAAACATTGCCCAAGTATATTTGAACATAGGACACTTTGTTTGCTTCGTGTAGGTTTTAAAATCTTATGTGGAACAACTTGTGGGAAATGCTGATCTCATCCTAAACCCTTATTTTACACACAAAAAATTGTGTCCAGGGAAGGTTCATGGAATTTAAAAATAGTAAATCTGGAACCCAAATCAACACACCATGTTACATTTCCCTGCGAGTAACTCTTTCTCTGACTTGCCTAATTTTGCACTCTGATCTTCCATTGCATCCAGCATCTTATTTTTCCCTGCTCCTCCAGCATCTCTACCCTGTAAAAGTTCCTCTGCATTCAGTTTTGGGACTACTCATCCACTCATAGCCTCATGTATATCACCTTTATGTTTGACTCCATATTCAGCTCCAGCCCTGATTTCTCATGAAAGTATCACTGTGAGATTACTGGCAGCTATTAGATTTATTTGTATATTTTGTCTTTACTTCAAACCCAGAATGTCCAAAATCAAATTTATCTTCCTAGCAAATTGACTGTCCATTTAAACTTCTCTATTTCTGGTAACAAAATCATTCAGTTTTGAAGGTCTTTGTTTTTGCAGTCAGTTTTGAAGTATTTATGCCTCACATTATTTAGATCCAGTCATATTCTAATTTCTCAGGTTATTTTTCACTTAAAGATCATCCTAATTCACCCCCCTCCTCCCTTCTCTATTTTAGATTTGCATTTATAGCTGCAATACTAAAAATTTCATAGCTCCTGTCTCTTAAACCAGTCTTTTTCCATTTTATTATTATTAATTTATTTAATTAAAAAATGTATTTAATGTAAAAGATTGTGGGTTCATAGTAGGTGTATATATTTATGGGGTACATGAGATATTTTGGTACAGGCAATGTGTAATAATCACATCATGGAAAATTAGGTATTCATCCCCTGAAGCATCTATCTTTTGTGTTACAAATAATCCAGTTATACCCTTTCAGTTATTTTAAAGTGTACAATTAAATTATCATTGACCATAGTCCCCCCTATTGTGCTATCAAATACTAGCTCTTATTTATTCTTTTCAAGTACTTTTTGTACCCATCATTGTATTATAATTTAAATATGACTCCTAGGTTATTCACTAAAAAGCAAGTTTTATCTTGTTAATTCCCTGTGAGAGAACTCTTAATGGGTATCCATTTCCTGATGTCCCTGTCTATTTTTGAGCATCCAAAACCTGGCCACACATCATCTGGCTGCTAGAAATGACCTTAGGTTCCACATTCTCTTCAAAGTCACCCCTCTGTTCATGGAGATAAATGCATATGTGATTGCCTCCTTTGGAAAGGCTAATCAGAAACTCAAAAGAATGCAACCATTTGTCTCTCACCTACCTGTGACCTGGAAGCCCCCTCCTTGCTTTGCGTTGTCCCCACCTTTCTGGACTGAACTAATGTTCTTGGTTCTTACCTATACTGATTGATGTTTCACGTCTCCCTAAAATGTATAAAACCAAGCTGTGCCCCGACCACCTTGGCCACATGTCGTCAAGACCTCCTGAGGCTGTGTCATGGGTGTGCGTCCTCAACCTTGGCAAAAGAAACTTTCTAAATTAACTGAGGCCTGTCTCAAATTTTCATGCCAGTTAAGATCAGTGAGAAGTAAGGGGGTAAATAAAGGAAGAATAGATCATGTTTACTATTTCTTTTGAGAAAACATAAGAAAATAGAGTCTGTTCAATTGACAAACAGATAAGCTGTAAGTCAGGATACAGTGAGAATGAACATCATGGCTGGATCCGCACTTAGGCGTGGTCTCCTGTGGTGTTCTTTCAAAGATCACTAGTGCTCCGAATGACATTATAGTCATATTAGCTCACTACAGCTCATCACTTCATTAAAATAGGCATCTGATTTACCCAAGTCTAAGAAGGAAAAATATTCTAGTTCAAATACTTTGCTGAGGTGCAGAAATACTGCCTGCAGAGCTACCAGGCTCTCTCTCGCTGAGGATTAAATGCCTGCTAAGAAAGTAAGCCTTAGTTCCAGAATCTTTTCTCATTTGATTTGTGATGATAGGATGTTCTATAAAACTTTTCTGTGTTTCTTGGATACATAAATTGGTTTGGCATGCTAATTGAATAAAGTATGAAATATAGAAGAATGATCAAGCACATGGGGTGCAATAACATGATGTAACTATACGGAAAGAGATTTTCAGTATGTGAAAGAAGTGTAGAAATCCATACCGAGCTCTTTTTGTTTGTTCAGAGGCCAATACCAGAAATTCAAGAGACTCTTAGAGATCCTGTTCTGAAATACGTCAGTTGGTCCAGTTAGTCCTTTTGAGATGTGAGAATAGATGATTACATCCTTTCAACCCCTTTGATTTGGATATTCGGTTCAGTATGGCAAGATGATTAATTTTTCTATATGGAGATGATTTCCTTATTTAAAGAAGTTATTTATATATTTTGATCTTTTTCTGCTATCATATTTTTTAAAAAGTCAATGAGTGCTTGATGAAAAACAGATTTCTTCTTCATATAGTCGAGACTGAAAAAAACCATAAACATCATTCCCTTGCTGATACAGATAACAAAAATTGATGGTGGGAGTGGAGAAGAGAGCATTTGACTCCATTTTGTGGGTTTTCGGGAAAGAAGCACTTTTAAATAAATCACTTTATCAGTATTTGAGCAAAATTGTAGGACTCTAGGTTTCACGAATTTAAAAAGAGCACTTATGAAGTTATTCACTAACAGGATTTCAGGTAAAGGCATCTGAGCTCTCAACATTTTATCCCAAATGCCAACCTTTCTTTGTTTTCCCTATCCTTCCTTCAGACTTCACTCCTTTTCTCTCTCTCCTTCTTCACTTCCCTTCACTTCTTCCTTCTCACATATGCATTCAATAGTTACTAGCTTTGGTGTTTTATTTTCAGTGTTTTGTGTTTGCAGAACTATCTGGGGAAAATGAAAAACGACTCTCTAAAGATTTTCTCTAAACCAGCAGTGCACACTGTCTGCCCAGCAGCCCTCCCCTCACTCCCTCCAAAAAGGAGATAAAAACCAGTCCTATGTTTCTCATTGTTGGGAGTTGACACTCTAATCTACACTTACGTTAAAAAAAAAATGTTGCATGGAGGAAAAAGTCAGATATTGTTTGACAATAATGAAAGAAAGTTAGATGCCAGTGCAAACTCTGTGTAAATTAAAAAACAAAACCTGCACACATTGAGACAAGAGACTGGGCTATTGTGTGCCACCTAAATGTCCAATTAGGAGAGCCAATTGCCCATAAAAGGTAGCGTGCTGTGAGAATGGGAGGGGCTGTTGGCTCCATGTGCAACAGTATAAGATTCTCTGTTGTGATCATTGCTATTTGTGGCCTCCAAGTGTAGCTGAGAATGAAGCAGCTTATATTGGCCTGTATGCATTTAGACAGTTGGTGATACCAAATCCAATTATCCTCAGCTGCATGACCACTGAAGCTGTTTTCATCTGCGAGTGATTCCTCACAGCAAGGAGAGGCAGACAACACTAATACTCTTCTATAAGGCATGGGTTGGGGGATGCAGAGAGACCATAACAAGAGGGCTAACATAAAGCAAAACAAAAGAGATTAGGCGGGAAGAGAACAAGGCTGATGGTGAGCTAGCATTGAATGAAAGGATTTCTAAGCTGCTATCATTTGCAAATACCTTTTATAAAAGGCCATACCACAGCCTACGAGGCTGATCAAAAGCTTCTAGTTATCAGCTAAATATTTTCATTGGCCTCAAAATGTATTCCCACAATTTTTTTTTTTGCATTTGTGATTCTCACCCTGACAGCGCTAGAGTTGCATGAGAACTTTCTGAAATGCTGATACTCAGGTCCCAGCCCAAATCAAATAAATCGGAATCTCTTTTTATGTTTAAAAAGATCCCCAGGGGATTCTAGTGTGCAGCCAGACTTGAGGACCACTTAGTGAAGGAACACTAAAGACAATGCAGAAGTCCTTAGAATGCAGGAATTTCCAGGCATTTACATTTGCAATATTAGGGCTAAAATATGTGAGGAGCGCTCTTCTATTAAGGTGACTTCTAACCTGTGTGCCACATTTTGCCCTGCTTTTTGTTGACATAAAGTCTTATGTGGCTCCCATAGACCAAACTGCAATCTTTAACATCAGTGTTTCCAAATGTGTCAACAAAGTCACTGGACAGAAATGTTTGGGAAATGCTGTATTTTGGGGAGTTTTCAGAACCTTTTCTATGAGTATTGTCACGTGTACTTACTGTATGCTAATGTGTATTTTTAATCTACAAAGTTTCTTAAACTTATTTGATCAAAAATGGTTTTGCAGAGAAAGAGAGTATCCATATAGTTTCCTGTTCCACAAAATATACTTTAGAGAAGATCTGTTTAGTCTCCACACCCTTCACCTCCTTCGCTCAACACTCTCCTTTCCTCATTCCTATCCCATAACTTCTGACACTGACAAGAGTTATGCTGGTTCTGATTAGAATTCTGAATATCAGTAAAACATTGCCACAATTGAGATGTATGTAAATACATATCTTTCACAGTACCTCAATGGACATGGTCCTTGCCCAGTGAGCTATTGGTAAAGACTTGTCAAGCCATACAAAAAACACCTGTTTTGTTTTTATCATTAAGTTACAAAAAGTCACCAAATTGGACCACGGCTAGCTCTTTACTGGGAGTCAGCATTTCTATTTATACTAAAGTTTTGTGAGTGTCAAAAAATTGCTATCAATGTACTGTTACACCCTGCTTTCTATTGAGGGAGTCTGCAATGCCTTCACTGCACTGCAGATGTCAACCTCAAAACTGGGGAGAAGTATCTGGGACTCTCAGACCATTTCCTGTTTACTCTCTAATCAGGCAGATTAAGCTACAGCAAAGAGGAGTTAAGATAGCATTTGTTTATTTCCAGAGAGGTCAAAATTGTTCAGTGAGTAGATTAAACTCTATGAAGAAAAATACCTGTGGTTAGAGAGGTTCACTCACTCCATTTCTTGGTCAATGTCTGCCTTCTTTCCTTCCTCAGGTGCTTACCAACTACCTCCCCATTTCTCTGTTTCTTCAATCACTTTCCTTTACTCTTCTTGTTGTTGTTTTTCTTCTTTTTCCCCTCCTTTGGCTGTCATGTCATTCTCTTTTCCATTTAAATCTTTATGATTTAGTTTCATTTAATCTGAAAAGTAGTGTAGGCATAATAGCCAAATAATTGGCTATTAATTTATCAGCCCTGCTCAATGAGATAGGTTTTCTGAAATAAAACTGTATGTATTTAAACGTAATTAAATAAGCTCAAATATTCTAAATATAAGAGACACATTTTTTCTAGAAAGCAACTTTAGATGTTTAGTGTCAGGCCTCTGAACCCAAGCCAAGCCATCACATCCCCTGTGACTTGCACGTATACGCCCAGATGGCCTGAAGTAACTGAAGAATCACAAAAGAAGTGCAAACGCCCTGCCCCGCCTTAACCGATGACATTCCACCACAAAAGAAGTGAAAATGGCCAGTCCTTGCCTTAAGCAATGACATTATCTTGTGAAATTCCTTTTCCTGGCTCATCCTGGCTCAAAAAGCTCCCCCATTGAGCACCTTGTGACCCCCACTCCTGCCCGCCAGAGAACACCCCCCCTTTGACTGTAATTTTCCTTTACCTACCCAAATCCTATAAAACGGCCCCACCCTTATCTCCCTTCGCTGACTCTTTTCCGACTCAGCCCGCCTGCACCCAGGTGATTAAAAAGCTTTATTGCTCACACAAAGCCTGTTTGGTGGTCTCTTCACACAGACCCACATGACATTTAGTACATTATAATTATGTTTTAATTAGTTGTTAGGGTATTTTATTAGGTTATGTTAATAATGCAGAACAAATCTGTAAACAATAACATTCTAATTCTAAATGGATTTTTCTTATGTAAAAGGATGAGCAGAGATACTTTCACTGAAGGCAAAAGAATAAAAAACAGTGGCATTTTAAGATATATTTGGATATTTTCCTTGGACAATATTTAAAGTTTTCTTTGAGATTACAGATACTTTTCCAACTACCACGCCTGATAAGACAGCCTCTTGAGGCCCTTCCCAAAATGGCGAAGTTTTATTACTGCTCAGGGCCTTTTCATCCTTTCATCTTTGTAAGGTGAATAAATTGTTTTCTATGCAGTATTCAGTCTGTTCTATTGAGACACAAATCTTCTTTTGCTCTTTGCAGCCATATTTTTCAAATTTTATGATATTTTCCAGAAGAGTAAGGCTTTGAATATATCAATGGAATCAAATGTTAAGAATCTAAATGAAAATCAGGAAAGTCAAGATCTTTGCCAATCTAATTGGTTCATTGTTTGAGGGAATATTTTCTTAATATACTGCCTTGAATTCATAAAGTCCTTTGTATTTCTAAAATAAATTTTAGATTAATCATCTCATGGGACTTTTTCCTTGTGGCAAGGACATAACCACTTCTGCCAACTATTACGTTCAAAGAAGGAAAACGTTGTTTATGAGAGTCACACGACATAACTCCAGTCACATAACGGATTGTGAGGGAATCACAACCAGGACCTGTATCCTGAATACTAGTTTCTTATATTCAGATCTTCACTCTTATCCCTAGCCTTGGGGCAAAAATATAAAAGAGCAAAAAAGGAATAATAGTAGTAAGAAATGACAGTGGAGAAGCATCCTTATATCTTAGCCTTAGAGTAAATAAACTGGTTTTTGAAAGTGGAAATGTTAATAGATAAAAAATATTTTAAGATAAACAAAATAATATAAAGAAGTTTGTAATGAAATTTTTTTTAGTGATACTCTCACAAACAATTATACTTCATACCTATATATCAATTTCTCTTTTTTTTCTTTCTTTTTCCTTCTTCTAAACCCTTCCCATTCCTTCTCCATTTTCTTTCCTTCTTACTTCCCCTCTCCCCCACCACCCTGAGACAGAGTCTTGCTCTGTCACACAGACTGGAGTGCAGTGGCATGATTTCAGCTCACTGCAACTTCCGTTTCCTGGGTTCAAGCAATTCTCTTGCCTCAGCCTCCTGAGTAGCTGGATTACAGGCACCTGCCATCACACCTGGCTAATTTTTGTGTTTTTAGTGGAAACAGGCTGGTCTCATACTCCTGACTTCATGGTCTGCCTGCTTCGGCCTCCAAAAATGCTGGGATTACTGGTGTGAGCTACTGGGTCAGGCCTCCTTCTCACTTTTTCATAATATATATGATGTGAAGTTGGTCAAGACAGAAAGTTTCAAATTGCTGTTTCGATTGACAATTAATACATTTTTAAGCTAAAATGAAGATTATTGGATCAACTTTTTACTTAACGCTATATCTTGTCAACAAAGGAATCAAGAAAGATTGTTTTTTCTCTCTCTTATGTAACATTCCATAATGTCAGCAATAAGTTCAGTAACCATTAGCGATTATTAGAGGATCATTCAAGAAGAAATTGACAAGTACCTCATAATTTTCCTGGGTAGCAAACCCTGTCTTCCTGTTTTGCCCTCTAGGCTGAAATAAAAGACTTTTCAAGTTCCAGAGCAAATGAAATAAGTAGAAACTGCCTATGCTTTATTCTTGTAGACTGCAGCATGTTCCAAGGCCTCAATACCTAATTACACTTGAGAGTTTTGAAATAAATAGATAACCCCTTTGGCTATTAGGTGTTTTACAAATTATGGGAAGAATCCCGGAGAAATTTTCCTCCCTCCTGACATACTCTCCTTCTCCTCCCTGCCCAAACCCATTACATCTATTAATCAGAGAAGCCATATTTATCCATGTATTAATCCACATATACATTTCTTCATGATATCCAAAAGTCCTTGGGTTAATTTGAGTATGCCAGAAAATGTAATCGCATACAGTTATTTTGTTGATATTGCTTTGTCTGCTGATACTGACATCAGCAATGAAGCAGGCTTGGGTGCTTTACTTACATGAATACATTAGCAGGGATAAATTTAATAAAGCAATAAGCATAATATTTGGCAAATATGATATTTGGGACAACCTCTTTACCTCTCTCAGCAGAAAGAACTACGTGATTTTTCATAATTTACTGACCACATCTGGATGATTCTATTTATCACATGTAGAGTGGGGATTTTAAATTACACAAGGTAGGCGTACATTTTGAGTCTAGATAGAAAGCTCCATGTCAGGACTCAAAGATTCATAGACTTAAAGAATCTCATGTTTGGGGTGTTCTACCTCAACATGCTCTTTAATGCTTAAATCAACTGAAATTCCAACAGCTATCATCTGCCGGCTCTGTAATATGTGTCTTAGGCACATGCTCACATTTAATGTTCCTATGAGGCATGGATTGTTGGCAAAGAAACTGCAGCCCTTGGAGGTTAAATAATTTGCCAAAAGATATACAGTTAACTTTGTATATAGTAAGTGGCGGATTCAAGATTTGAACTTCTACCTGTATGGCTTTATAACTGATGTTCTTTAAATTGCCACCAGGTTATCTAAGGCCATAACACAACCTACAGGGAAGAATTTGAGAACAATATGTTTTTGGTTAGCCACATTCAGCTATTGCATTAATCTGGTCCCTGACTGTAGCTGAGAGCAGTTTTTGTCTTGACATCTCCAACTGTCAAGGCCAAACCTCTATAAATACTCTCTTCTACAGATAGATGACACTGATGAGGCTAGAACTTATATCTGAATATATGTATTTGTGTATATATACACAAACACACACAAGTATATTTGTAGATCTAAATGCACATTTCATTCTCCCACTAGAGAAGGGGAATGAGCGGGTGGATCACGAGGTCAGGAGACCAGCCTGTCTAACACGGTGAAACTCCGTCTCTACTAAAAAATACAAAAAATTAGCCAGGTGTGCCGGCGGGCACCTGTAGTCCCAACTACACGGGAGGCTGAGGCAGGAGAATCCTGTGAAGCCGGGAGGCGGAGCTTGTAGTGAGCTGAAACCGCGCCACTGCACTCCAGCCTGAGTGAGAGAGCGAGACTCCATCTCAAAAAAAAAAAAAAAAAAAAAAAAAAGGGATTGATTTCCACAGAAGATAATTTTATCTGAATAAGGAGAAATACCACATTATTTTTAAAATATAGACAACTGAAGACATCGTTATGTATCTCATCAAACAAAGAAAAAAATCATTCTTTGGAAATAACCCACAATTAGTCTGTATCCGTTGCTGGGCATTCATCGGCCTCTACTCCCATACTGCCTAAAGTAGTGTGTCCTGCCAATTACTTTGAACTTCAGTTTCTTCACCAATACAATGGAACAAGAACAAATTCTGTCTGAAAAATGTTTTGAAAAATTTTGTATTAATATATGGATTTTTAAAATACACTACAAATCTTGGTTCTTCCAATTTTAAAACATATTTAATATTTACTGAGTGAGCATTGCTAAATGCTGAAAACTGTTTTAAGCATTTTACATGTCTACCTCACTTGACCCTTATAATAACTTTATCAAATATATACTGTTTCTACCTTTAATGTATAGATGAGGAAGCTGTTATAGGGAGAAATTAAATACTTTCTTATGCTCATAGAACTAGTAAGTGAGAGATCTAGGATTCAAGACTGAGCAATCAGAAACTAGAGAAAAAACTAAAGAGGTAAGCAGGAAGTAGAATGTGTGTTTCATGAAAAGTCATTTGCAAAATGTTAGTGTTCTCTCCGCTTTGCACTAGCCTTGGGGAAAGATTTCAAAGCAGAAATATTACTCAAAAGAAAAAAAATTAGTTTTGGAAAGAGTTCACCTGACTAGAACTATCCAGGTCTTTCCCCTAATGGGCTGTTTCTCTCAAGTAGACTGTGGAGTTTTCCACCTTGTCCTACCTCCAAGTCCCAAGAAAAAAAAACTACATGACTAACGACAGTGCAAGAGGAAAAGAGCGGCTTTGTTTTCAGATTCCAGATGAAGTTTATGATGTTGTCAGAAAGAAAGCCATTTGACTTATAGCCTCAGTAGTCTTAGTATAGATGCTTTTTTGAGACATACACTAGCTTTGGAATGTTACAGCACAAATTAGGTTTTACTATACTTTATTTACTGTGTTTTATAATTTAGCAGAAGTTTTGAGATTGAAAACTTCAATAATAGGCACTTCTTAAAAATAATTATGATGAAATCATAATAGAGCAAGAGCTCTATTGAATACTAGTTTAGGTTATTCAATGTGGCCATTAAAAAAAAATTGTACTTTAGTTGTCTTATCTGGAAAAAACAGGGCAATAATGACCTTCAGGATTGTTGGGAGGTTAAATTAATAAAACTAAAGCATTTAAACTGTTCAGAACACAGGAGGTAATTCAAGTTAGCCTATAGATTTGTTATTTTGTTTGTTTTTTTGAGAAGGAGTTTTGCTCTTGTTGCTCAGGCTGGAGTGCAGTGGTGCAATCTCGGCTCACCACAACCTCCGCCTTCTGGGTTCAGGCGATTCTCCTGCCTCAGCCTCCCAAGTAGCTGGGATTACAGGCATTAACTACCATGCCCAGCTAATTTTTTTTTTTTTTTTTTTTTTTTTTAAGTAGAAACGGGGTTTCATCATGTTGGTCAGGCTGATGTTGAATTCCTGACCTCATGTGATCCACCCGCCTCAGCCTCCTAAAGTGCTGGGATTACAGACATGAGCCACTGCACGCGGCCAACCTCATAAATTTCAATTTTCTTTGGGTGATGCTAGGTTGGATGAAGATGAACACTGGCTTCTCTCCCTCTTTTTAAAAATGTATGGTGACTATGCTGAAATTTTTCCCGTTAAATGGTCACAACTGCTGTGTTTGGTTACAAGTGTGTGTTCTATATGCCACTCGTTTGTATTTAAGATTCATTCTTTAGATAGTTCCTTTTGTTACATAAAGCAATACTCCTTTCAAGGTGTGGAACTTTTTCAAATGATGTATTCTAAATCAAATTAAATATTTTCTAATGGAATTAACTTCAATGGACGTTTCTGTCAAATAAATTTTTTCCTCACTCCTTTCAGTTGTAATGTTGGATGTGGAAGATTTAGAAGGCAAACTCTAGTGTCAGAATGAGTTTTATCCTTGCTCACTCACGATTAATTTGTCCTTGGCAAATTAACCATAGTTACCAAATTTTAATTCCTCACCTTTATAATCTGTACATCCTATTTAATATACATCAAAAATAAGTCTTCAATTAAAGTGAACTGTGTGATATTATTATATAATTTTATGTATTTTGCATTAATTCTTAGTCAATTGGTATTTTAACTTTAGAAAAAGCTAAGGGTAATAAGAGGAATATGGTAATAAGATTAAATTTCTGCCCTATAATTTATAATATGAGGATCATGAAGTTTTCAAAGTATCATTCAGTAAGTAGAATTTTAAATATAAATTAAAAAATTTATTTTATAATTTATATTCTTAATATAAATTTCAAAAAGCACAGAGTATTGTATGCCTAGACAAGCTCTTCTTTCTGAAATTTGAAAGAAATGTCATAAGATTAGGCTAAAAATGCTTAATGCCAAAATAACCAGTCCATTCAGTCAAAACTGGAAGCAAAATATCACATAAATTATTTGCTGTTCAATATCTGGTTTATTTCATATAAACTGATAATTTTAATTGTCATAAGATCATCATAATATTAATGAAGAGCATTATTTTTCAAGATTATTATGGTTTTAAATCAAAATACATGAATACTTTCCTACATGGTATTTAAATGTAACAGAGAGAATTAACTGACAAGTGGTTGGCAAAAGTGAACTTATTTGCAAACGATCACACATCCAACACAATATTATAAGAAGTATCTAGAAATTTGTTGTTCTCAGTGCAAATTACAATTGATAATTTCTTATTTATAATTAGTAATTATATATTTACAGTGAAATTGAAAGTAATTTCATTACCGATCACTCTAAAATAAAATATATCTGCTTTTGAATGGTTCTTCAAAGGAATTGAAAAGCAAGTAGAAATTGAAATAATATTCAGTAATGGGATTATTGCTGAATTATCACAAAGAAAATACATTTTTTAACTGTGTCATTCAGTCAGTACAACCCTTGATTTAGAACTCTCTTAAATGAATTATTTCACTCACTGCAACATTATTTCACATTACAATGCTACAGTTACATTATTGTCGCATGAATAGCATTGTTTGTACAGTTCATATAAGGATTCTAGATATATAGGAGTTATACAGTCGTGGAGAGAAACTAATGTGACAATTCAGAATGACAGAAATTTTGGAAAAGCGGAATTTCCACAGAAATTTGATTTATCAACCCCAAACTTCATGTAAGAAATGTAAGGCCTATATTTATTTTTAAAATCAAAAATAATTAAAATCAATTTTATTTTGAACATACTGCAACACCCTTATGATGACTGGTAGTAAAGTATGCTGTGATCAAGTTTGGAATTCAGTGCTTACAAATTTTTTGAAATAAAAACTCTTTACCAGTGATTCCAGTAGAGGGCACCACGCGTAACTTCGCACCCTGAGAAGTCTCTGTTCTGCCTGCCTTCGGTTTTCTTAAGTCATGCAGGGGCTCCCTCTGCTGTCCTTTTAGACCAGAAAACAGATGTCAATGCGTTGACCCCAAATGTCACAATTGTTGTGCAATTACATTCTAAATATTATTGCATAATATTGCAGTTCCAGGTCTACTTAACTTCACTACCCACAAGATTACAAGAAAAGACAGCAAAGAAGTTGAGCAAGACTTAAATACTTATATAAATAGTTTCTAACAAATGTTACTTCTAAAATGACCAGGTAGGCAAATAAAATCAAATAGTACCTGCACATTGCACAGTAATAGGGGAGAATGACGCATAGCTACTGAAACTGTGAACAACGGTGATTCATTTAAAGAATCAGAATACTCGGGATGTGAGTGCATGTATTTTTGTGCGTGTGGGTATGTGTGTGTGTGTGTGTATGCTAGATGGGAAAGAGGGAAGGAAGAGGAAGACACCACTTGCTTAGCTCCTACAACTATCTTTGATCCAAGTTATTTTCACTACATTGTTTTTTATTTCATTTTAAGTGAAGACAGAGAATAGGTTTTGGCCAACTCTTAAGAGTTTGCCCAGTTATCTAACAGAATCAAAATAAATGAGGTCATGTGTTTCTGCACATGCAGAGATACATATTGAGGCAATTATCTTGATAATTATCTTTTTCTAAAAATTACTTTTATATTAAATAGCAGGGTAATTGCCAAAAAAGTATTTTTAGCTTGCTATGTATCTTGCTACATACTGAATATTGTCCAATTTCTGTAGCAAAGCACTCAGCAAATTATACAACTAGTATGCATTTTAATTTCCAGTAAATATTCTCAATCTTTACTTTATTACCAGGGTTTACGCTAATGCCACATATTAACAAATTGTGTTGGTCTTTATACCCTCAAGTCAAGCACAAATCACAATTTCAAACAAAATTTTGGAAATTTTTGAAATGTTAAGATTTATCAGCTCCATTTTAATAGTGAATATTAGTAAATGGAATATTCAAGCTTTTGTAACAACAATAATAGAGCTGTTTTTATTAACTGGCCAAGTGAGTTTTCTAAGTGTTAATAAAAACTAATGATTATGGAATTTTAGTTAATGGGTAAATGATGATGGGGCAGAAAAAAGAAATGTTCTATGCAGTGTATACATTAAATGGATATGTTGTCTGATCTGTTGGGTTACTCCTAACTTTATCAGTGGTGGGGTTTTTGTGGGAGAAAACCAATGTTCTAAGCTCTTTTTGTAACATGAGGTTTGAATATAAGCATTCTTTGTACCACTGACATTGCTATATTTGTAAAATAGTTCTGGGACCAAAACTTGGGAAAAAAAATTATAAAACTATTACATTGATTTGCTTACCATTAAAATGTTACAATCCATGACCCCATAGTCAGAGAACATTTCCAAACAAATACAATAAAAACACAGTGTGAAAAAAATAGGGCTTAAAATTTAGAGAATTAACTTTATAATGAAGTTGGTTCATTTGCCTGATGCCTGCTCTAGACTTTGAGGGTTACTTGGCGTGCAGAAGATAAAATGGTAAACTTAATCAGTAACGCAATTTTAGACATAGCAGACACAAATCTTCACTAATATCTTAGAACAGATTTTTTGTTTTGGTAGAGTTCAAAGGATGGATTTTTTTCACCCAAGTTGGAATAATATTAATTAGAAGCATATTTTTGAAAATTAATTTTTATTTCACACATAGTTCAGTTACAAAGTATTATAGAAAATTTAGATCACGACCTCACCTTTAACATCCTCTTAGTTGTTCTTGAAACTGATAGGACAACCTTCTTGTCTTGGTTGCTTAATTTCTATTTCCAGTCCTTACAAATTGCTTGCCTCTGAAAACAATTGACACCATAATGAGAAAGCACAAAGCCCAAACCAAACTAAGTATTTCATGTAATATTATGACTAAAATGACATTCAGAAATAAAAAAAATCATGTGTCTGTAGAGTCCAATAAAGCATTGCCATACAACAATAATTACAAAAGTTGCAAATGATTTTTAGGTGATTTTATATTAAAATCACCTAAAGTTTTGACCAGATATAGGTATTAAAAAGATAGGATTTGGCACGCTTATGTTTGTGTGAATATTTCTTTACAATTGCTATAAAATTAAAAAAAAAAAAAGTGACTCAGATTCACACAACAGCCTTCTTGCTGTAACTAATCCCTCTAGATCTGGCTGAGTCGCTCAGGCTGTACTTCCTGCCTGAACCCGCCTATTGAACTGAAGACAGAACAGAAACAAAATAAAATTTCGGCAAAGATCCTTTTCATTATTTTTTAAGAGTGCCAAAACTTGTCGAATTATTTGAACATCAAAGTGTCTTCCTGTCTCTCGCTCATTGTCTGTGGTATAAAATTCCTACTCATTCATTGTCTTCATAAAAAGAGGGCGCAGGTCTTTTCAAGGAGCTTTGCAAGTAACCTGTGCATATTCCAGCAATGAAAAGGCCTTGCAGGTTTGTAAAACTAGAGCAAATCAAACTCTCTTTAGAAAAGAGTTACTTATAGAAATATCTTGAAATCTCAAAAGGACATTTTTTTCTTTCTTTCTTTCTTTTTTTTTTTTTTTTTTTGAGAAAAGCCTCTATAAAATAATCTGCTTAAAATATGAGGATTTTTTTCTTCCCCATTTTTTAAAGATAAGAAGGATAAAGACTATAGATAATTCATGTGGATCAAAGAGTGTTGGTTTAGTTATCTGTTGTAAGGTTTTACTTGAATCTTTTACGAAAGATTTTTGGTTAAGTCTTGTTAGGTCTCTGTTTTGCAACTCTAAGCTCTATGTTATTTATAATATTTTAACAAGGATTAGTGGAAGTGAGTAAAGTGATGAACTTCCACATTTAAATAGCATTTCTTCTGGCAAATTTTAGTTAAAATATGATAAATTATATTTGCACAGACAAAATACACTGATAAAGCATCCATCTGCCAGTGACTCACAAGGCCAAGTCTCTCTTGTGTACATTAGTCCGTGGAAGACATTTCACAATAGAAACGCTTCTAGAAAATGGACTCATTTGGTCTGAAATGAGTGAGAAATTCAGTCTGAAATATTGGTGAGAAACAATCCTAGTTCTCACCTAGACCATCATGATTTCACCACTGGTTTGATTAGAACTTTTAGAAAGTTGAACCCCAACTAATTTTATGTGGGGTTGGTTGAATCCCAATCCCACATAAAATTATATGATTCCATCATTTTATGATTCTAAATCCCCTGGAAGACACATTATCAAACAATACATCTCTCAGGGTAATATATTACCTTTGAAGCCTTTTATTCCAGAGAGATGGGCTGAAGGCCTTACTCCCTGAACATAACCTGATTTTAGGTTCTGTAATAAGCACACACATTCTGAACAACATACATGTATTCTACGTACATTTTTCTCTCTCTAGCCCTCTCTAAAGAGAGTTTCTGGATGATTGAATTTTCCCTTTAATTTACCTTTCTACCTACATGTGGGTGGTACTGAAATTACTTAATTTCTCATAGAAATTTAGGTCTTGTTTTCTCTAGTTTAGGAAGCTGACCCTGCTTCTTTCTGTAAGTAGTACAGTCTGGATAGTTTTGTTTCCCATAGAAGAATGTAATCTGTTGCTCAACTGGTGGGTTCTGATCCAGGAGAATTAGCAAAGCTCTGCAGTTTGTGAGTAGCCAGGAACCCATAATAACATAAGTCTCTTCACACTACCCACTGGCTATCTACATATCCATGTATCTATATGCATGTCTTGATAGAATATGTTTTAATTTTCACCCATTCACCACTCCAACCATCTTTGTATTGTTTATACTTGATATTGCTCCACAAATAATTTGGTACAGTTGACAAATGTGGACATCTCGAAAATACGTACATACATACCAATGTTTCAGGGACTAAAGGAAAAGCGAAAATAAGAGGTGTGACATCTTGATCAAGAGCCACATCTTGGCTAGCACACAAAATGTGTTCAATAACTATTTGTTGAATAAATCAGTAAGAAAAATTATAAATATAAGGGCAAATGCTTCATTTGTCTCTTGGATTCTGAGTAGCTAGCACACAGAAAATAGTAAACCTAGTAACATCTGCTTTTAAAAAATGTTTCAAAATCTCCTCTTTAGCTGAGCAGCATGGTAACTGAGAGGAGAATATGAAACAAGTTGTTCCACTTGTGCTTGGGGACATATTTTTTCTTTATTCCTAAGAAGCTACGTGAATAGTACTTTCCAGAACTCAAGTGGGAGAATGTAACTATTGTGAATAATGCTTATATTATTAATTGTGAATAATAATAAATATGGTGAATAACTATTGTGAAATAGTATTGCTTACTAGTTTTCTAATGACCCAGTATATCAAATAATGTACCAGCTGTGATGTTCCTAATAATAATCTCCTATAAATGAAATGTCCAGAACTTGGAAAATATTTAATTTTGGGATTGAAAATTACAAAATCCTTGACTTATGTATAATTTTAGATCTGTGTGAGAATTGTCACGGTAGGTCAATCAGCCCAACATTCTTCAGGTTAAAAAAGTTTGCTGTGTAGAGCCAAAGGCTGTTCATCTTCTCTGATGTCAACATCAAAATGTAAAGGTAGAAAGAAGACACCTTACCTTCTGTGTTTGTTATTCAGTAATTCATGAATTAATACAAACTTTAAGATTTTTACTTTCAGGACAGATATTTTTAAATACATTTGTCTTTCCAAGCCCTAGAAGAGAACTAAGATATTCCACTTGTATATATGCACTCACACACACATCCACACATAACATAATGGATTGTGTCCCAGTGTTTATACATTCATATATTATTATGCCTCTTAGCATGTCCAGATTAGCTAAATGTATTTCTGCGCGTATGTGCATGAACTCACAGGTGTAGACTATCGCAGCCACTCCCACACACTTTCCCAATTGTTATCTTCTGCCTTACACATTACTATTTCCCAACTTTCATGGGCTCCAGCATAAACATACATTTCCTCCCCTGTTTACTGATTTACTCTTCACCAGATAAACATTATCTTGTGACCATGACCTCCTTGCTCATCTGTCAGCCTTTGCAAACCAGGGGAACTGTGACTGCCCAAGATCCCTTACCAGGGGAAAATATTAATCAGTTGTAAAGTTTAGGACTTGCACAACGGAAGCTGACACTTCTGAGAAGTCCACCAAATATCTGTACCCAGCAGATGTTATTCTGCATGTTTTAGGCTTAATGACCTCTCCCACCATGTAAAGATTATAATGTTTCATTTCTCAGTAAATGTAAAGGCAAACCTACTATTTAAGAAACAATATCATTTATCCAGGGAAAACAAATCAATATCAGTTCTCTAGTTTCGATACTTACAGTAGGTGCATATTTCTCATATTTTACTCATAAAGGCATCCCTTTAATGAATAAGTTTTGACGCTCTCTAAAATTCAGCAGGGGCAGCCTAAATCTGTAAGAACACTGAGAAGTCAAAGTTTTCACACAAGGATCATATGCACATTTTGTTTGCATTGTATTAATAATCAAGAAATATGAGTTGAAAATATACCATTGATGACCACAGATGTCTGTATTATAGCTTATGTGGTTGGGCTAAAAGTTATTGCATGCGAACAATGCTGGGCACCAACTTGCTTTATCTGATACCATGACAGTAGGAATGATCCTATATCTATAGCAAAAAGTAAAATTGTGGAATCGAAAGGATAAGTTTAACCCTTACAATCTAAGAAATGTGTGACATAACTCTCACACCATCGACTAGAAAAAAAAAATAACCATTGGCACTAGCCATATTTTAAACTTCTCTCACTAGCAGGATGTCTTCCTTGTCAGTTTGAGTTTGTTCAGGACATGGTTTTATATTGCATTCTTTTGAGTATAAAACTCTCATTCATTTTTAAAAAATTTTAGTATGAATTTCTAGTGTGAAAACTCCATTGTTTCTTCAAGTTGTAGTTCTTATGTGAAACTGGTTTTTGTGCTGTAATTGTTGAAACTTGTAACAATCAACAAAAGAAAAAATTTTCAGTAGCAATTTCTTTAACACCAGGGTCTCGAAATGAGTTAGATATGTCATTTTTATAAATAGTCTAACAAAGAGTGGCAAACCAAGGAAAGGCCACAGAGATTTCTTTTACTGAGCAAATCTGTTTGTTGTCCACATTATTAGCTTCTAGTATTGCATAGTAAAGGCCCCCAAGTGGATTCCAAATGTGCAACAAATTTATATAAACTTACCATATTTTTTTTCCAGGCTGTGTGTTCCACTTCTTTCCCTTCCTGCCTGACAATATGTTGCCATGCTATAAAAGCCCTAATGCCCATTTTCAACGATTAGCTGTACATCAGCATTACCACCACAAATCCACAAGTTTTACATCAAGCATTAAATGGGATGAATATTGATCTGCTAAAGAGGATTTATTTATTTCTAGCTCTATCCAAAGATCAACTGCTAGCAGCTTTTGGGGGATCTGTGAAGCTCTCACAGCACAAAGCTACTGCATACATGACACTGGACTTGACATTTCAGTTCTGGAAGAAAACCAAACAGTAAATTCAGTGCAATAATCCTAGATAAATGAGATGATCACTGGAAAAGCTGAGATAGTTAAGTGGTCTATCAGAGAAGTCCAACGGATGGTATTGAACAGTTGCTACATAGAATCCTCACTCATGTCAATATGGTCCAAAGCACTATCATATCAGATGCCAATATAATCACATTAAAACAATCTCTACCTCCTGCTTTCATTTCTCTGCGTGTATATTTTTCTGGATTGACAAGTGATTGTAAATAATGCACAATGTCACAAAACTGTAGCCTAACAATTGTTTTGAATATGTGTAAGCTGCATTTTAATATAGTATGAAGTATAGACAATGCATTAAATCACCTTATGCTATGGAGCATGCGGGATGCAGCTTCATATGCTTACTGGTGGATCAAAGGATGATGGGGCATCTTGTATCTAAAAAAACAAGAAAGGTCGAATTCTGTCTTACATTTTCCGAGACCACTGAAGTTCCTTTACTTCTCCCTCAATTTGTAATAGCTGTCCTCCTCTATACCGCTCAAGTACTATAATTACCTTAAACTTACAACAGACATTGGCTGAACCAAGTGAATACTCAGTGTTTGCATAAATTCAGTGTTGTTGAGAGAGGTGCCCTTTAACTTTGCCACAACAAAAATTTTACTTGTACCCATATGGCATTTGATTAACATTTTTTTCTTTTAAAACCTTTTGTAAATCAGAAAATGTGAAAACTTGTGTACATCCAGCTTATTTAATAGCATTAGACAAAATAATCTATCTTTCTCTCATCAGAAATATGAAAAATGAAATAATTTTTGTCTATAAATATTAAAAATGCATATATTATCTTGGTGTAACTCATCAAATATTCATTTGAAAATCTAGCAACTCAGTCCTATCAATACATATAAAATAATTTATAATGAAGACTGATGTAGTAAAAATGATTGTGTTATGTGCCATTTTAATATTAGTCTATTTATATTAAAACAGGCACATAAGCATTATCTTATTAGATCGCAAGCTGTGTGAAAGGCAGGGTGGTATCTTACGCCAGTTGTACAGGTAAGGATTCAAGAGGGTAAGTTAATTATTCAGTGATGGCAAAAGGCTCCAGCTCAATTCTTCTCATGCCAGCTCCCAGGTTCTCTCATTCACAGACTTTGTGGTCTGCAAGTGTCCAGCTTGGCTGTCCATACAAAACAAATTAGCTGGAAAACCATCCATTTCACTTTGCTTTGTAGAGACACCATCTGAAAGGAAGTGTATCATAAATCAATAGAGGTCGAGGGAAAGTTTAACAAAGCCACTTCCTCACCAAAGAGAAAAAAAAATCTTAGATTTTCTTCCAACCTCTACTGCATAATAATGCTTTTCTGTTTGATTGTTTATATTCGTTTTAATTACATCTGTCGAACTGTGTGTGGAGTAAGATGATGTAAATAACTGAAACAGAAAAGAAAGAAGTGACATAAGACTGGAAGTTTTGTAGTTCTAAAATAATGGAAGCAATATCTCAAATCGTAACTTTACCCTTTTGGAGAAAAATATTTCTATATTAATCATGTTTCTGGAGGTTGGAATATTATGTTTTGTTGTGGATATTTGAAACTTTTGGTAGCAGATGTCCTTGGAGAGATACCACTTAACTTAATTAGGGTTTATTTACAGGCCTGTGCATCTAGATTGTCAAGGCCAAGTGATGTTTATCAGTCTAAATAGTGTCATTGGAAGAAAGAAAAACTGGAATAAGCGGTGCATATTTATCTTCACTCTCTGATTGTGCAGTTCATTTTAATTAATGTTAGTCACCCAGAAAATAGAGATCATACACACTGATTTTTAAAAAGACACTAAAATACACACAAACTATGTGATGCAATAGTTTGGGGGTTGCTTCTGAGATTTTTCAATTACTGATTTTGAAAATCTTTTAAAAATTGGTAATTCTTTGGTTTTAGGGTTTTTTCCTAAAGGAAAATAAAGCATTATAATAATATCATATGCCAATTAATAGTTTCTTTTCAGGAGATGCGTTTTCTACATCTCTGAATCATATACCCTTTGGGAAGGAAAACAATATCCCCCTTAAAGGAAAATTTCAGGGACACAGCAGGGATATGGGATGGTTATTACACAAAATTGTAACCCTGTATTTAGGGCATTTCTCAAGCCATTGATCCAGGAAACTGGAAAAGTCTTGAGTTTCAAGGCACTGATGACATCATAGAATATGGATTTTTTTTTTTTTTTTTTTTTTTTTTTTTTTAGTACAGCCTATCATTGATACTTTTCAAAGGTACCCATGCAGGAGAACAGTTTACTGTCTTGGTTCATGTTGTGTGCCCTCTCATTCTTCAGGGTCTCATTTTCCTTCTAAGCATCCCCTCTCCCTGGAAGTTTTTGTGAAATAAAATTCATTATACCTGGAAAATTTCTGTAAAAAACAGAGACTTGAAGACATTAAAAATCTCATAGCTCAACTAACAAGCCATTCATCTATGTTATGCTTAAAAGTTATCAGTAGGCACACAGCGGGAATCCAATCAATGGTTTTGTACTAAACTACATTGAAAACGTTTTTCACCAAGCTATTTTAAAATATTAGGAAATGCATTCATGGATGACTTACACAGAAATTTTAAAACAGAAATACAAACATTTATTTATATCTACGTTGTTGAGATTCTAAAGTCATTTTACATATAACTCAGTAGATATGATTCTAGTATACTAAAGCTGAGAGTGCAGAATATTTGACTCATTCTTCTTAGTCATAATGCTGTTACCTAATACTAATGTCTTTCTTCAGAAACACTTAATAACATAGGCCACATTGAAGCTGACAGCAATGCTTGCAGTTAGAGTAACATGGCAAAATTTCAGACAGGAAGGAAAACAGCCCTCCTTCCTCTGCTTTAAAAAAAATATATGGTCAGCCATGCCTTTTCCCTTTCTGCTGGGTATGTAAGACAATATCCATTCTACCTTTTGTTGCAGGTAAACCAAGGCCATTTAGGTAATGTGTTGCTTTTGTCTTGATTGTTTATGCCAGCTATGAGCAAACATGCGAGCAAAGTGCTAAAGGCAAGCTGTCAAGTCATTGTACCGAGAGCTGGACTGGAAATTCGAGTTGAATTACTTAGTTAATCAAATGTCTCAATGTCAAAAGAGTGTGGAAATACTGTTTTGTGGTAGCTTATTTCAGAGACAGATCTGCTTAGATCTCTGCTACTGTTTTTTCCAATTTCCTACCAAGAGTATATTGGTTTTGCTCACATTATTGCTCTTTCTCACGTTTCAGTTGGTCTTACCAGAGAAAATGGCTCAATGCGGTAGCAATGATTTGGAGAATACCAATCCCTTGATTTAGGCGACAGGTTTTTATTTCTTCTCACCCATTGTTCTGGATGCTTTTTCTTCTTTTTTATAAACAGAACAGAACAAAAGACTATTGTTCTTAACATGCACTGCATGTGCTAGTAACTTATATGGGAAAATGTAACAGGAGGGGTTTTCTTTTCCAGTTACATATTATACCACTGCCTAACAGAAGTGCTAGCAGCTTAAAATGATGCAATAAACCTCTCTAACAGTAGCTGATTTGTATGCAACAATGACCATAAGGGTAACTCTTCAGCAAACCTGAATCTCATATATAATGCATAGCAGTTAATAAATCATAGTAAAATCAGATGGCTTAGAGCCAACAGTACCCACCTAGTAATGGAAAGGGGTGGAAAGATTTATAGAGAGACAGATTCTGTCTGGATTTTGCTTTTAAGATGCTCACCAACTGCAGTGGAGTATCTGACACGGTTTCTAGCTAGACTTGTATTCTGTTCATTCACTCCATCTTTTTGTCTGAGGCTCTTTTGCAGAGAGCTGCTATCCTTTTTCTTCTACCACCAGGTGGAGTGTTTTCTACCATTATTTAAGGTTTTACACTTCAGACCAATGCAAATCTTATGAGGAGAAAATGTTCTTTTTGAACATCTCATTTTTTAAATAAGTTTTTAGTAAGCTGCTTTCCTCAATCAGATGCATTCAGATAAATATACCTTGAAACCGCTTCTCAAAAAACTAGTTTTGCTTTAAATGACATCACATATCTTGACAGGGAAGCAGAGTTATATGTTTTGCTTTATACTTTCAGAACGAAGTGTTCTTAGATGTGCTTATTGGATCTCACTGCCAGTGTTTTATTGGCTCTACCATGTGAATCTTAAAAATGCAGAATTTGCAAATTTGTCACATGTCAAGGGAAAGCATATTGAGGACAACATGTGCCATACAGATCTGAGAGAAGCATTTACGTCAAATCTGTTTCTGGTTATTGGTAGGTCTTGGCCAATTTCCGGTGCTGACATGGGCTATTGAGATGTGTGGCAAACATGTCACCTCGGAGTTAGAAATATTTGAACCTACTGAATTATGATCCTCTACAAATTCTTAGCATGAAAAAGAATGAAGATAAATTGCTGAAGTAGGGGTGGGTATAAGAAATTGTTAATGCTTCCACTTAGTTTTCTACATAATTGTCTATCCTGTGCAGACTCACATTTTTATTTTAGATTAAAACTTTGCATTCTTCATTTACTGCTGGATTTTGATGAAGTGTGGAACAGGGATCATCTTCCTGAATGCTCTAATACTCATGTACATATTTTCACTAGAAAACATCGTGTATCCTACTGTCTCTTTAATGAGGTATGTTGAAATTAAAATGGATAAAATAAGCATATAGCATCTCAATCTTTTTTTTTTTAATTGCCTAGAGCATTAGAAATATTTTCCTTTAATTATGGTAGCCACAAGATGGCAGTAATTCCTTATTAAATGGACAATCTTCTCTGCCCTGGATAGCGGGTAGTGACTGACTCCTGGTAAGAGAGGAGGAAAATAAAGAGAAGGCCCTCTTTGCGTTAAGGGTGAAAATAAAATGGTGCAAAGGTTGAAAATAATAGGAGTGGCCTAAAGTAGAGTAAAATAGTTTTGTCCTGATGTCATTACGTTTTCAGATGGCAAAAATTTCAGGAGAAATGGTGTCATCAATCAGACTAATCCTCTAGCAGGCAATATTGTAAAATGAGTACTTTGATATAATCTGGGGATGTGACTAGTTTTATTTCTATGTATAGTAATTAATTTCCTCGTGACTATAAAATCTTAGGCTTGTTTTGGCAGGTTTAATCCTTGGCTCTCATGTGATGGTGCTGCATTAATGACAGTAATTGTAGGCAATAGTTTGATAGTCAAGGATGGTTCACTGTAAAAACAACCCTATGTCCCTGAAATAAAATATTAGTTCAAAACAAAATAACTGGTGACAAAAATACATAATGAAGTGCCCTAACATTATATGTGCCCTAGAACTCTCTGTGCTTGAGGAACTCAGAACAGACCATATTTTAAGGGAATACTGGTGTATATAGGAGTATAGACAGCAAAGCAAATTGGAAAATAATAGTTTTTTTTTTGTTTAGTCTCTAGAATTAGCCCCAATTGATAAAGTGATCTTTATTTTTGTGACTGTTAGCCAACATGGATAAGATATTTAGAGGTTGGATTTTTATAAATATAATTCAATTGAAAATTAGAGATTTATTGTCATAAATACATATTTTAAAATTACATCACTCAGATAAAGCTGTATAATAGCAACAAAGCTAGGGGAAGCAATGGATCAGAAAGTTATTTATCACAGTGATTTGAAAGGCTAAATATGGCTAAGGTCTGAAAAATACCACATAAAATCAATGCTTTTACTATTAGATAAATTGGATTAACTTTTACACATTTGATGGAAAGGAATTTTATTCATTTTTGTCTGTAGGTGTAAAATCTAGTTTGACCTCATTTTATATCAATTTCTAATTTCCTGCTGTGTATTATAATTCTGATTGTAGCATTTCAGGGTTGTGATAGATTTTCTTTGTGTCTACACATGAAAAGTAAAGGGTCAAGAGAGTTATATGGATGCTTCAGCCTCAAAATGTTATTACTGGGCACAGTATTGTATACTTAAAATTTGCAGAAAGACTTGATCAGAAGTATTCTCGCACACACACTAAAAGGTAACTGTGAGAAGAGATGAATATGTTAATTAGCTTGATTATGGTAATCATTTCACAATATGCACATATATCAAAACATCGCACTGTATACCTGAAATATATACAATTTCTGTTTACCAATTATGCCTCAATAAAGCAAGAAAAAATGTTGTTACTAAGAATATCTCAGTAATTAGAACAAAGGGGTATTTTGAAAACTAATCTTTATTATTTTAACTTTTTTTTTGTATTATATATTTTGTTAGCATAAATCCAGTGAGTGAAAAATACTTATTTCTTTTCTTCCTCATCCTAAATTCCAATCACAAGTGATCATTTGTAGGAGCAATTTGATGAAATTAACTGAATTTCTCATATTAAATATACTGGCAGAAGCTAAATTTAGTTCTTATAAATATATAATATTTAATTTATATATAGAAAGAGAAAGAGAGGAAGAGGGTGTTTGAATGAACCTTTTTCTTTTGCCTGTTTCTAAGCTTTGATTTATTTATGATATAATATTTTAGAATATAAATTTGAAAATTCTAGAAATACTAGAAAAGTACATTTAAGTAGACACTTCTGAAGCTATGAAACTTTCAAAAAGGAGCAAATGAAGACTCAGAATCTAAATTTTTTCTCAAAAACCCTTCTGATCATAATCATCAAAGCCTTAAAATATATAGTTTGATTTTACCATTAAAAACTGCAGAGGTGGCTGGCAAGATGTCCAAATAGGAACAGCTCTCATCTGCAGCTCCCAGCAAGATCAATGCAGAAGGCGGGTGATTTCTGCATTTCCAACTGAGGTACCTGGCTCAACTCACTGGGACTGGTTAGACAGTGGGTGCAGTCCACAGAAGATGAGCCAAAGCGGGGGGGGGGCGTTGCCTCGCCCAGGAAGTACAAGGGGTTGGGAAACTCGCTCCCCTAGTCAAGGGAAGCTGCGAGGCACCACGTGCTGTGAGGCACCTTGCTGTGAGGAACACGCAGTCCAACCCAGATACTATGCTTTTCTCATTGTCTTCACAACCCGCAGACCAAGAAATTCCCTCGAGTGCCTATACCACAAGGACCCTAAGTTTCAAGCACAAATCTGGGCAACTGTTTGGGCAGACATCCAGCTAACAGCAGGAGGTTTTTTTTTTTTCTTTTCTTTTCAAACCCCAGTGGTGCTTGGAACGCCGGGGAGACAGAACTGTTCACTCACCTGGAAAGGGGGCTGAAGCCAGGGAGCCAAGTGGTCTAGCTTAGCAAATCCCACACCTATGAAGCTCAGCCAGCTAAGATCCACTGGCTTGAAATTCTCCCTGCCAGTACAGCAGTCTGAAGTTGACCCGGGATGCTCGAGCTTGGTAAGGGGAGGGGCGTCCACCATTACTGAGGCTTGAGTAGGCAGTTTTCCCCTCACAGTGTAATCAGAGTAACCAGAAAGTTCGAACTGGGTGGAGCCCATCGCAGCTTGGCAAAGCCACTGTAGCCAGACTGCCTCTCTAGAATTCTCCTCTCTGGGCAGGGCATCTCTGAAAGAAAGGCAGCAGCCCCAGTCAGGGACTTATAGGTAAAACTCCCATCTCCCTGTGACAGAGCACCTGGGGGAAGGGGCGGCTGTGGGCACAGCATTAGCAGACTTAAACATTTCTGCCTGCCAGCTCTGAAGAGAGCAGCGGATCTCCCAGCATAGCACTCGTGCTCTGCTAAGGAGCAGACTGCCTCCTCAAGTGGGTTCCTGGCCCTAATGCCTCTTGACTGGGAGACACCTTCTTAGCAGGGGTCAACAGACACCTCACATTTAAGGTTAATATTGTTATGTGTAAATTTGGTCCTGTCCAAGCTTCGATTGGCTTCTGGTGGGTGCCCCTCTGGGATGAAGGTTACAGAGGAAGGAACAGGCAGCAACCTTAGCTGTTCTGCAGCCTCTGCTGGTAATACCCAGGCAAACAGGGTTGGGAGTGGACCTCCAGCAAACTCCAGCAGACCTGCAGCAGAGGGGCCTGTTAGACGGAAAACTAACAAACAGAAAGGAATAGCATCAATATCAACAAAAAGGACATCCACACAAAAACCCCATCCAAAGGTCACCAACATCAAAGGCCAAAGGTAGATAAATCCACCAAAATGAGGAAAAACCAGCAAAAAAGGCTGAAAATTCCAAAAATCAGAATGCCCCTTCTCCTCCAAAGGATCACAGCTCCTCACCAGTAAGGGAACAAAACTGGATGGAGAATGAGTTTGACAAATTGACAGAAGTAGACTTCAGAAGGTGGGTAATAACAAACTCCTCTGAGCTAAAGGAGCATGTTCTAACCCAACGCAAGGAAGCTAAGAACCTTGAAAAAAGGTTAGAAGAATTGCTAACTGGAATAACTAGTTTAGAGAAGAACATAAATGACCTGATGGAGCTGAAAAACACAGCACAAGAACTTTGTGAAGCATACACAAGTATCAATAACCAAATCGATCAAGCAGAAGAAAGGATATCTGAGATTGAAGATCAACTTAATGAAATAAAGCGTGAAGACAAGATGAGAGAAAAAAAAATGAAAAGGAATGAACAAAGCCTCCAAGAAATACGGGACTTTGTGAAAAAAGTTACATTTCATATTTTGTGAAAGATGTATCTTTTCATGAAAAAAATCTTACGTTTTGTTGGTGTACCTGAAAGTGACGGGGAGAATGGAACCAAGTTGGAAAACACTCTTCAGGATATTATCCAGAACTCCCTTAACCTAGCAAGGCAGGCCAACATTCAAATTCAGGAAATACAGAGAATACCACAAAGATACTCCTTGAGAAGAGCAACCCCAAGACACATAATCGTCAGATTCCCCAAGGTTGACATGAAGGAAAAAATCTTAAGGGCAGCCAGAGATAAAGGTCAGGTTACCCACAAAGGGAAGCTCATCAGACTAACAGCGGCTCTCTTGGCAGAAACCCTACAAGGCAGAAGAGAGTGGGGGCCAATATTCAACATTCTTAAAGAAAAGAATTTTCAACCCAGAATTTCATATCCAGCCAAACGAAGCTTCATAAGTGAGGGAGAAATAAAATCCTTTACAGACATGCAAATGCTGAGAGATTTTGTCACCATCAGGCCTGCCTTACAAGAACTCCTGAAGGAAGCACTAAACATGGAAAGAAAAGACAAGTACCAGCTACTGCAAAAACATACCAAATTGTAAAGACCATCAACATTATGAAGAAACTGCATCAACTAACAGGCAAAATAACCAGCTAGCATCATAAGGACAGGATCAAATTCACACATAACAATATTAACCTTAAATGTAAATGGGATAAATGCCCCAATTAAAACACACAGACTGGCAAATTGGGTAAAGAATCAAGACCCATTGGTGGGCTATATTTGGGAGACCCATCTTATGTGCAAAGACACACACAGGCTCAAAATAAAGGGATGGAGGAATACTTACCAAGCAAATGGAAAGTCAAAAAAAAAAAAAAAAAAAAAAAGCAGGGGTTGCAATCTTAGTCTCTGATAAAGCAGACTTTAAACCAACAAAGATCAAAAAAGACAAAGAAGGGCATTATATAATGGTAAAGGAATCAATGCAACAAGAAGAGCTAACTATTCTAACTATATGTGCACCCAATACAGGGGCACACAGATTTATAAAGCAAGTTCTTAGAGACCACAAAGAGACTTAGACTCCCACAAAAGAATAGTGGGATACTTTAACACCCCACTGTCAATATTAGATAAATAAGACAGATAATTAACAAGGATATTCAAAACTTGAACTCAGCTCTGGACCAAGCGAACCTAATAGACATCTATAGAATTCTTCTCCCCAGATCAACAGAATATACATTCTTCTCATCACTATATCAAAATTATTATAAAATTGTCCACATAATTGGAAGTAAAATACTCCTCAGCAAATGCCGATCTAAAATCGACACCTTAACATCACAATTAAAAGAACTAGAGAAGGAAGAGCAAACAAATTTAAGCAGAAGACAAGAAGTAACTAAGATCAGAGCAGAACTGAAGGAGATAGAGACACAAAAAACCCTTAAAAAATCAGTGAATCCAGGAGTTGGTTTTTTGAAAAGATTAACAAAATAGACTGCTAGCCAGACTAATGAAGAAAAGAGAGAAGAATCAAATAGACACAATAAAAAATGATAAAGGGGATAGCACCACTGATCCCACAGAAGTAAAAACTACCATCAGAGAATACTATAAACACCTCTATGCAAATAAACTGGAAAATCTAGAAGAAATGGATAAATTCCTGGACACATACACCCTCCCAAGGCCAAACCAGGAAGAAGTTGAATCACTGAATAGACCAATAACAAGTTCTGAAATTGAGGCAATAATAAATAGCCTACCAACCAAAAAAAGCCCAGGACGAGACAGATTCACAGCCAGATTCTACAAGAGGTACAAAGAGGAGCTGGCACCATTCCTTCTGAAACTATTCCAAACATTAGAAAAAGAGGGATTCATCTGTAACTCATTTTATGAGGCCAGCATCATCCTGATACCAAAAGCTGGCAGAGACACTCCAAAAAATAAAATTTCAGGCCAATATCCCTGATGAACATTGATGTGAAAATCCTCAATAAAATACTGGAAAACCGAATCCAGAAGCACATCAAAAAGCTTATCCACCACAATCAAGTTGGCTGCATCCCTGGGATGTAAGGCTGGTTCAACATAGGCAAATCAATAAACATAAACAGAACCAATGAAAAAGCGACATGATTATCTAAATGGATACAGAAACGGCCTTCGATAAAGTTTAACACACCTTCATGCTAAAGACTCTCAATAAAATAGGATGGAATTTAATCTCAAAATAGTAAAAGCTACTTATGACAAACTCACAGTCAATATCATACTGAATGGGCAAAAGCTGGAAGCATTCCATTTGAAAATTGGCACAAGACAAGGATGCCCTCTCTAACCACTCCTATTTAAAATAGTATTGGAAGTTCTAGCAGGGCAATCTGGCAAGAGAAAGAAATAAAGGGTATTCTAATAGGAAGAGAGGAAGTCAAATTGTCTCTGTTTACAGATGACATCATTGTATATTTGGAATACCCCATCATTCCAGCCCAAAATCTTAAGCTGATAAGCAATTTCAGCAAAGTCCAGGATACAAAATCAATGTGAAAGAATCACAAGCATTCCTACACACCAATAATAGAAAAAGAGCCAAATCATGAGTGAACTCCCGTTCACATTTGCTACAAAGATAAAATACCTAGGAATACAACATACAAGGGATGTGAAAGACCTCTTCAAGGAGAATTACAAACCACTGCTCAAAGAAATAAGAGAGGACACAAACGAATGGAAAAACATTCCATACTCATGGATAGGAAGAATCAATATCGTGAAAATGCCCATACTGCCCAAAGTAATTTATGAATTCATTCCTGTTCCTATCAAGCTACCATTAACTTTCTTCACAGAATTAGAAAAAAGAACCACTTTAAATTTCACATGGAACCAAAAAAGAGCGTATATAGCCAAGACAATCCAAAGCAAAAAGAACAAAGCTAGAGGTATCACACTACCTGACTTCAAACTATACTACAAGGCTACAGTAACCAAAACACCATGGTACTGGTACCAAAACAGATATATAGACCAATGGAACAGAACAAAGGCCTTAGAAATAACACCACACATCTACAACCATCTGATTTTTGACAAACCTGATACTAACAAGCAATGGGGAAAGGATTCCCCATTTAATAAATGGTGTTGGGAAAACTGGCTAGCCATATTCAGAAAACTGAAACTTGACCCCTTCTTACACCTTATACAAAAGTTAACTCAAGATGGATTAAATACTTAAATGTAAGACCTAAAACCATAAAAACCCTAGAAGAAAACCTCGGCATTACCATTCAGGACATAGGCATGGGCAAAGACTTCATGACTAAAACACCAAAAGCAATGGCAACAAAAGCCAAAATTGACAAATGGGATCTAATTAAACTGAAGAACTTCTGCACAGCAAAATAAACTATCATCAGAGTCAACAGGCACCCTACAGAATGGGAGAAAATTTTTGCAATCTATTCATCTGATAAAGGGCTAATATCCAGAGTCTACAAAGAACTTAAATTTACAAGAAAAAAACAACCCTGTCAAAAAGTGGGTGAAGGATATGAACAGACACTTCTCAAAAGAAGACATACATGCAGTCAACAAGCATGTGAAAAAAAATCTCATAATCACTGGTCATTAGAGAAATACAATTCAAAACCACAGTGAGATACCATCTCATGCCAGTTAGAATGGCAATCATTAAAAAGTCAGACAACAGCAGATGCTGGAGAGAATGTGGATAAATAGGAATGCTTTTATACTCTTAGTGGGAATGTAAATTAGTTCAACCATTGTGGAAGACAGTGTGTCAATTCCTCAAGGATCTAGAGCCAGAAATACCATTTGACCCAGCAATCCCAATTCTGGGTATATACCTAAAGGATTGTAAATCATTCTACTATAAAGACACGTGCATACTTATGTTTATTGCAGCACTGTTCACAATAGCAAAGACTTGGAACCAACCCAGATGCCCATCAATGATAGACTGCATAAGGAAAACATGGCATATATACACCATAGAATACTATGCGGCCATAAAAATGGATGAGTTCATGTCCTTTGCAGGGACATGGATGAAACTGGTAACCATCATTCTCAGCACACTAACACAGGAACAGAAAACCAAACACAGCATGTTCTCACTCATAAGTGGGCATTGAACAATGAGAACACATGGACACAGGGAGGGGAACATCACACATCAGGGCCTTTTGGCGGGTGGGGGGCTAGGGGAGGGGTAGCATTAGGAGAAATACCTAATGTAGATGACAGGTTGATGGGTACAGCAAACCACCATGGCAAGTGTATACCTGTGTAATAAACCTACACATTCTGCACATATATCCCAGAACTTAAAGTATAATAAAACAAAACAAAAGAAAACTACAGATATTTTCTAATAAACTAGGAAATTAATTAGAATATTAATTAATTAATACTTTTTTATTATGGCACAAAAAAACTGCATAGCATATAGCTATACATAGCCATAATAGTAACATGCAATACTGTTAAGCAACCATTATTTGAATAAAATAGGCATTAATAAAGAGAATATTAATTTCAGTAGCTCACAGATGGAAGAATTTTGAAGGAATTTATTCTTTTTTTTTTTTTTTTTTTTTTGAGATGGAGTCTCACTCTACTTCTTAGGCTGGAGTGCAGTGGCATGATCTTGGCTCACTGCAACCTCCACCTCCCAGGTTCAAGTGATTCTCTGCCTCAACCTCCTGAGTAACTGGGATTACAGGCACCCGCCACCACACCTAGCTAATTTTTTGCAGTTTTAGTAGAGATGGGGTTTCACCATCTTGGCCAGGCTGGTCTTGAACTCCCGACCTCGTGATTCAGCTACCTCGGCCTCCCAAAGTGCTGAGATTACAGGCGTGAACCACCATGCCCGGCCGGATATATTCTTTTGTTAATGATATAGATAGAGAGAATGACTAGACTATTAGTTTTAATGTGCTTATTTCAGTTTGAAAGTTCACTTTGCAGGTGGAAAGTTGGAATTACCTGTGAAAATGATGGCAATTTTACTTGGCAAGAAAACTAGTAGCATTCAGTTATAGGAAATGACTATGTTTTAGTTGAACTTATTCTAACCATACCAAATGATATGGTTTGGCTCTGTGTCCCCACCCAAATCTCCTTTCATATTGTAATCCCCATGGGTCAAGGTAGGGACCTGTAATCCCCAGATGTCGAGGGAGAAAGGTGGTTAGATCATGGGGATGGTTTCCTCCATGCTGTTCTCATGGTAGTGAGTGAGTTGTCACAAGATCTGGGAGTTGCATAAGTGTTTGACATTCCTCCTTCACACACCCTCTTTCTCACCTGCCACCATGGAAGATGTGCCTGCTTCTCCTTTGGCCACGATTGTAAGTTTCCTGAGGCCTCGTTAGGCATGTGGAACTATGAGTCAACCAAACCTCTTTTCTTTATAATTTATGTAGTTTGGGGCAGTTCTTTTTAGCTGTGTAAGAATGGCTTAATATGCCAAATTTATTTTTAAGATCTATATTAATGACCTGATTGAAAGCTGATGTTATTGTCCCAGTAATTCAGGCTTTAAACATTTATGCTACAATAATCTGAATATTTAAATTAAATTATGATTTTTACTTAAATTATCTTCATGATTGTATTGCTGCTTCACATACCTGTAAGTGCTAGACACATGAATGTTTAACATGGTGCCCAGTCAGCCATTCATTTGATTTTCCATGGCTCATAGATCATGGCTCAGTTGCAACCTAGAAACACAAACACTTGCAAAGGCTTGCTGTAGGAATGAACTTAGGAGAATATTATTAACTCAGCCCTGGAGAGTAAAGAAGAAGGCTTCCTTCATTTCATTTATCATTTTGTTTACTCTATTCTTAGTCTTTTACAGACAAAAGGATCTTATTTCATTGTCATAATGTTAAGCAAACTACAGGACATAATTGTAATATTGTCAGTAAATGCATCTAAACTAGCTTTAAATGTAAGGTATAGGTAGGCATATGTTTGAAACATTTGATATTTCTTATGCTTCAGCATATATACCACAATGCTTAAAGAATTTTTAAACATAAGACACATGACTAATGAAGTCATAATCTCTATTCTGAATTCTATCATTTGATTAGTAACGTGAATCTTAAGAGGAGATTTTATGATTGCCATCTATTATTGACCTTAGAACTATCCCAGAAACTCTCATATTGAATTTACAGACACTTGATTGTATGTACAATGGGCAGTGTCCTGGAGGCCTCAGAGGATGTCACAAGCCCACGCAGTGTCTAGGACTGCAATCTCACTCTAAAATGAATATTTGCCAAAATATTTATACTAATGAATGGCTCTCAGTTATCAATGGAAAATGTATACTTCTTTGGCTATGAAAAGTAACAAAGCAAAAGAGAAATACAAGAGTCTCAACTAAGGTAAATATTCCATATTGGGTAAGATCCTCTAAAAGTATATTATTGGAGAAAACATATATTTGGGAAATATTCTCATAGAAAATTGTTTTTTTCTAACCTGAAAAAATTGTCAAATTATTTGATATTTTAATAGTGAAATTATGTAATTTTCCCGTCAAATTAAGTGTCCATATAAACATACACTAACTCCGGAATATATGTTAATACTGATACACACATGATATTGAAACTTTTGCATAACATCTTCCTTTATATGACATGCCTTTTAAGAAATTCCGATCCAAATGAAGAAATAAAATAAAACCAAGGATGTCAATAAACCATGCAAAATTATTCTTAGGCTTTGACTCATTTGAGATTTCATTTTTCCTATTTCTCTATGCTGACTGTGACACAGAAAAACCATAACCACTTGGAGTTCACACACGCAAGCACACACATACTCATTCACATGAGCAAAGAGAACTGTGTAGATTAGATGTGGCTTACATGACTTAGGGATCTCTAAGAATGACTTATTTTAAGCTTATAGAATAAACTCAATAAAGTTAATCTGTTTTATGGTAGGTTATGTTCTGAAGAATTTAGTTATGGCTAGGTAATCCAATGATTTTAAACAATTTCCATCATTTATTTTTTTCCTTTCTTGTACTCATTAATGTTCATACTAGGAGGTTTTGAATGTGAAATTCTGGGCAGGTAATCAACCAGGCATTGAGGATGTGAGGAGTATCAGACAGATCTCTGCCTTCTTTCCTATTTATTCTCTCAATAAATATTTATCAAACACATTCTATATATTCTTCTAGGAACTTAGAATAAACTGGTGAACAAAATACATAATCTTTTGTAGAATGTACATTCTAATTGAGAAAAATGAACAATAAGAAACATGATTGATAAGTAAACTATGTACTATGATAGGTGATAAGAGACAAGAGAAAAGAAAAACAGAGTAAGGTGAAGGGCATTTGGAATATGAGTATGATAGTTCAATCTGTAGTATTAAATAAGATGTCAAGGCAGACTCTATTAATTCAGGAATTGGGCAAAGCATTAACATAATTGTAGAAATAATTACAGTTATTACATAATAACTAACATGCGAGCCAAGTACAGGGCACTGTAAGAGTGTTCATAGACTAGAAGGTCAGGCAATGTTTCCCGAGGTAATTGACATTTAAGCTGAGGCTTGAAGGATGAGACCTGAGATGACCTTGAGTTTTATTGTTCTGCACTCTGGTCTTCCACCCCTAAGTTGGAGTACTCTGGGGCATTAAGTAATAGCTATTGAAAGTATTACCTAACTGCTTGCTGCTTTGAAGAAGTCAGCATTATAATTTTAGTTCTGCAACCACAAAAGAAAAAGCAATCTGAAATCCCAACTCTTCCAATGCAGTTCCCCAAAGACCATTTAATTTAGTCTGCACAACTTTGAGGCTTGCATTTGTGTTGGATTATTGCCAGGCAAATGTGGGAGAAGTTTTCTGCTTGCCAGATAAAGGGTGCTTTATGCCTGTTCTCATTGGTCTGACATCAAGGGAGGGGGGATTTGTAAGCACTACATGGGCTCCAAAGGGGAAAGTCAAGACGGAAGGAAGCTGGTGAACTACAGGAATCCTTAGTAACATGAATCATCCTCTTCTCTTGAACTCTGGGTTTTATCAGGTGGAGACTAATGATGAGGTGGATCATCAGTCTTTGTAACCCTCTTTCATCCTTGAACTGTCCCCCACCCGCCCTGCTTAGGGTATGCTATTTAAAGAACAGAAATGGAAACCTATTCTATACCCTGAAACAGTGCATATATCCATTTCCTTGAAGGTAATAGGTAGGACCGAGCGAAAGAGTGATGGATTCACAAGGTTATGCGTTCTGTGTATAAATAAAATGTTTGGAAATGAGACTGCACACCGACAGAAAGAGATTACAGTTTTCTACACAAATAAGTGAGAAAACTATCCAGAAGAAGTTTAGTAAAAACTCTAGGAAGTACTTAGAATTTTACAGGGATTTAATATAGAAGTTCTCATGAGTAAGGTCATCAAAATATAGACAAAGAGGTTGGAGAACACCTGCAAAGGGCCTAAGTTGAAGAAGGAGATTCTTTAACTCCCACAGCAGCAGTCAGATATAAATGGCTTCTTTCTTCTCTTTTCCTCTATTATCCTTTTCTCCTCACTTTTCTCTTTTTCCTGATAGGAGAGAGTAAGAAGAGACTGGCAAGATATCTGCTGATTGGGGTGAATTAAGTGGAAGAGACTAGAAACATCAAAATCAGTTGAGATTGGCAGCTACCTAACAAATCTGCATTCAAGCCAGAGGGCCAACAACCTGCAGAATCCACAGCAGAGAGAGCAGACTAGTTCCAGTCAGCCTAGATCATACTGTTAAACACAGTTCCTCCTCAGCCTTGAATACTTCCTTTTCTGAACCCCTCTTCTATACCCTGTGTGCTCGCTTCTAACTCTTCACGCACCCAGACACTTTCTGATTTATGTGATGGACACCATCCACTAGCTCTCTGCCCTTGGATATGTTATTCATTTCTCTGTACCTCTGTTTTGTTATTTGTAAATTGTGAATAATAATTGTATCTAAGTAATAGAGTTATGAAATAAAATAATCTAATGCCTTTGCATTATTTACTAATATAAATACTAAATGCTTCAAAAACATTAACTGTTAATTATTATTACTATTATTATTAGCATTTATTCTTGGCACATTTTATCTATATGAAATTCAAAACATTCATATTACTGTGTATCAAGCATAATGTTAGGTTTCAGGGATTTTGAGAATAGAGGGATGACCAAGATGCAAACTCAAACTTCACAAATCTCTGAGTATAATACAGAGAAGCTGTCATAGAATGTAATAATTGCTTTAAAAGATATAGTCAAAAGACACTGGGGGAGCAAAGAGCAGAAACTCCTAATTAGGTCGCATTCTTTCCATGTCAATCTTGTTCACCTATTCAATTTCTTCTGGAGCTAATCTTCAAGATTTCTCCCCTTTGCCATTTATCTTCTAGTACCTTTAAATAGGTCTCCCTTTTGTTAAAATTCCCTGTTTGTTATCCCCATAATGCTCCTCACCTCCCCATACACATACATTGCAAACTGATTTCATACTTCAAGTTCCCATTCAGGGGTTTTCTCCTCACTGATCAACCACAGTTGATCATTTCCATATTTGCACCACAATAAGCCTGCTACTATTCTGTCTTACAAGTTAAACTGCAATCACTTGCTTACCTTGTTGTGTCTCCCTACTATACAGAAAGCTCCTTGAGGATGGAGCATATGCTTTATTTATTCATATATACTTAGAATGTAGCACAAAGCCTGTTACACAGTAGGCTTTCAATAATGGTTCAAAATGAACTAAAAGTCAAAATTTCTTTCTTGAGATGATTCATAAGTGACTTTTCTTATCCCTTTGCCCTACATTCAGAACTCTTATTTATTAATAATATCTCATGTTGTTAATTGCTCCTAAGGTAAGACAACTAACAGGGTTACTCTTTCTGGAGAATACAGATTCCCAAATCATTCCTGAAAATGTACGCAGAGAGCAGGAACTCATATGCTGTTGTATCACTGAAAAAATATCAATCCACTTAAAACCCTAACACATTCAAATCTTTGTATAACAGTCTTTTATAGATTTCTGAATAATACATAGCATTTAAGAAACCAACTACCAAAATTATGCAACACGTTATAAACTCATTAATGGGTATGTTTTTGTGTAATATGCAGTGATACTATACATTATTGGATATGAATTGTTGTACCTCTACACTATAATAAAGCAGTAATATTATTTACATAAGTAATTTAATCACCACCATCAAATCCCCTTTTTTTTCCATTTTTTTTTCTTTTAAGAAGGGCATTGATGGCTTTCTTCTTAAGGTCACCTAATTTGTTTTCAGCTGTAGTGAGTCCTTTATTTGTGCTGCTCCTGCATCCCGTTGGCTGTTGAGAATATCTACTGCTGTTAGCCACAACTGTGTACCTCACTGGGAATTTCCAGAGGTCTTAGGGCCTGCCTCTCATAAGGTTATTCCTCCCTTCTATGACTCAGCCTGTGGACCAATCACTGGCTGATGTGGGGATAAGAAAACTGGGACAACTTGCTTCGATTTGAGACAACAATAAATGCGCAGCCCAGCTCCAGGGGCTGCAGGATTAGTTGAAACCTCGGTTGTAACCACATGCAGGTCAAGCTCCTCCTTTGCCCAACATTGCCTTCCTCGATTTCTTCCAGGTATATCTTCTGAGAGTACTCAGCCAGAAACCTTTCTATGCAATTCTCTGTCTCAGACTCTGTATCTAAGAAACCCAATCAAGAACTTTTGGTACCAGAAATGGTTCTAGGAAGAAGAAACTACGATAGTACTTTTGAGGTGGATTACTTATTGACTGATTGGCATTAAGAACTTCAACACTGGTGGTAGGCAGAGGATGACTAGCCCCTGAAATCATTAGAATTTGTCTTGGTGGCGAACGGAGGTGGGGTACTGAGGAAGATACTGCACTAGCTGGGTGCAGTATCTTTGATGATGCTTGAGAGGTATGAGAAAAATGAGAGAAAACTATTATTAGGAATACAGAATTGTGAAGCTGTTACAGAGCACTGAGAGAGAGAATGATAAGCTTGGGCTGATGAATCACCAATTTGTGAAAGCCTGAGGGCCTCCTTGGAAGCACTGAAGGAAACTTTCATCTCTTATAGCTGAGGGCAGAAAGAAGGAAGAGTCAGGCTCAAGATTTAATTATAAGAGTAATGCAGCTTCAGAGAAAGTTGAATTCTTACTGCCAGCATACCTCCTATGCCAAAATCAGGGAATGAATGGAATCCTGAGACTGTGAATGGGGAATTCTGGGTAGATGCAGTTGAGAACCTTGAACTCCCCGATTCCTCTAAACCTCCTGGGCCTGCAGATGTGGCCCTCTATTGGAAGAGTACTCCCTTGTTAGAAGACTGCTTGCTTGAAGACCAGGGAAGTTGTCTTATATGAGGTAGGTAGCTTATAAGACAATACATTCCCCTTTCAGCATCTAGCACCTCCATTCTGGCCAACCAATGCAACAGCAAGCGTCAAATCCCAGCATAGCCCAGCTGAAGATTGCTGGGCTTCCTAAGGCAGGAGTGGCACTATTGCCAAAGGAGCTGTAATGTGTGGCTAACATAGACCAGCTGGAATCTAAGGAGTATGCAAGAGACGTGATCCTAAGGGCATTGGATCGAGTGGACAGAGATTGAATAAGGAGAGTTATTACCAAGTTGAATAAGGAGAATTTTTCAATATAGAAACACTTCCCTGTGATATATAATTTAAAACACTGACATCAATCCCAAATATGGTGTTAGCAAAGAGCTAAGATGGTTATTGAAGCCTAAGAGGGAAAAAATAGAACAAAGTCTTGTAGTAAATGAAGAAGAAATGCTGGCACTGCATTAGAAGATAGTAGAGAATAAGATCAATAGGCTCATAGAAGTGGGCGTGGTACCTACTTCAGAGAAGTAGTTATACCAGATAAGACTGGAAAACCTAGTATCTGGATATATTGTCCAAAAGGACCCAGAAAACTTTTTTTAATGTAAGTCATAAATGCACTGGTGAGAGAGGTACCAGTATCACTGAAATCTTAGTGTGACTCTCTTTTGTAGGCCATGGCTGATAATAGGAGATGCTGTTGCAGAACTGGATTCCTTGATAGCAATGGGGATAATAATATCTTAAAATAATAGAATTCATGATGGTGGCTGAGATGGTGGTGAATGACAATTTGAAAAAATGTGCATTATTATCTCAATGAATGGCAAAAGTGGGGTGGTAGCTGGAGAGGGGAGCTGAAATAGAGTTATAGAGAAGGTTAGTAGAGCACAGTATTTCTAGAGGTGCTTTTAGTTTTTCCTTTAGGAGATTTCAACAAACATTAAGAGGTTCCCTTACCCCCAACACACACATAACATTTCAGTGTATCTCAGGTACTTTTATACCTCCACTATAAAACCATAAATATACATGCAGTATAATTTGCTCAGTAGCTTTCTTTGTATATATTTCCAATAACGAGAATACTTTCCTTCCCTCTCTGATTACGTAAAAACCAGAAAAGAATTATTTGAATTTCTTGTATAGTCTTGGTAAAACTAGCCACATTTCACTACATTCCATCATGAGCAGAAAATATTCATATTTATATTCCATTTTCAGATTATTTTATTATAATACTGATAGACCAATCCTAGGCATATTCTGAGCTCTCTGCAACTTTCCTGTGTTGTCCTTTTTACTTTCTTATATTGGCAACCAATTATGAATACTGTGAGAACATATTACAGAAAATTTTATGAGCTGGTTTTAATGTAAATCATGAGCTCTTTACGATAAAATCAGAAATATTTCTAATGCTGAAATGAATAGTGTTACAGGTTGAGTGTCTCTTAGCCAAAATGCTTGGGCCCAGAAGTGTTTTGGATTTTGGATTTTTTTTCACATTTTGGAATATTTGCATTATACTTACTCTACTGAGCATTCCTAATTCAAAAATCTTAAATCTACAATACTCTAGTAAGCATTTCCTTTGAATGTAATGTAGACACCCAGGAAGTTTCAGATTTTGGAGCATTTGGGATTTTGGATTTTCAGACGAGGGACACTGCACCTGTGCAAATATTACTTTTCCAAATTTTATACCTCACACTTCTACATACATACAAATTAAATCGAACCAACATAACATGTTCTTTTTTTATGTTGAAATGATTAGTTTATTTATTTATTTATTTTAATTATATGTTAAGTTCTGGGGTACATGTGCACAATGTGCAGGTTTGTTACATAGGTATACATGTGCCATGTTTGTTTGCTGCACTCATCAACTCGTCATTTATATTAGGTATTTCTGCTAATGCTATCCCTTTTCCAGCTCCCCACCCCCTGACAGGCCCCGGTGTGTGATGTTCCCCTCCCTGTGCCCATGTGAAACCGGAAATCATCATTCTTAGTAAAAAAAATGCAAGAAGAGAAAACCAAACATTGCATGTTCTCACTCATAAGTGGGAGTTGAACAATAAGAACAAATGGAAACATGTTCTTTAAATTGTCAGTTTAGTTATCATACAGATATTTATCATCTTTTGGGTATAGCTTTTGAAAACCTTGGTTAGTTTGTTTCAGTATTTTTCCAGATCTTACAAGATCTGGATCAAGCTGACTGACACATAGTGTCTTATGTTGTTCTGCCCATTAGAATAACAAGAAGTGTTATAAAAATGCTGTGTCTAAGACAGTGACTTATCTCCCTGATAAAATGTCAATATATAAATATTACTACAATAATTTGTATATCCTTAAGAGGAAAGCAAATAATTACTACTGTAATCCCTATGTATTATATAATTCTAAATACTTTTGTAGATTACATTGAATGAAACTATGTTTACTGACTTATCTACTTCTATATTATATAGTTACATTTCACTTACTACCTAATGCCCTTCTTATTGCAGCACTTGACAAATTCATTAATATGAAATATGATTTCTGGTTCTCAAGGATTCTCTGCATCATTTGTATTTCTACAAAGAATTTTAAGTAATTGCAAGGTACACTTATACCACATTAAATTATTTTATTTGCATGTGAATAGTATTTAATGCTTAATAGTATGACATAATTTTTACATTGATTTTTGTTGAAATGCTTAATTCATTCTGAAATATGATTAGATTCTTAGTTAAGCAAAGTGACAAGGCTGATTCATTGATTGATTTGTTCAGCAAATATTTATTTCCTCCTAACTGTGTACTAGGACCCTGTGCTACATACTGGTAAAGAAAGAGTCCTTGTACTCATAGAGCTTATCAGCTAGGGCTAGAGGGCTCATAGACAAGTACACAATAAGAATGAAATCTAGTACATGTTTGACAGGATGCTATGATGACTACTACTCATATATTCCTGTATAATAAATATGAAAATAAATTGTTGGCTTTTCTGACTTGTTCGTGGCTCAAAAAGAGTAAGGCCTAATGTAAACTGTGGGCTTTAGGTGATAATCATGTGTCAATATAGGCTCATCAATTGTAGCGAGTGTACCACTCTGGTGGGAAATATTGATAATGGGGAAGGCTGTGCATGTGTGGGGCAGGAGATACAAAGTGACTTTCTATACCTTTCACTGAATTTTGCTGTGAACCCAAAACTGCTCTAAAAATAAAGACTGTATAAAAAATGTTGAGTTAAAACCGTAATAAAACCCGTAGACATTAATGGAACAGACAAAAAATTATTAGGCTATCCCATGGTGTGAAAACATTACAAATAAATAAAAATATGTGTATTTTAGAATTTTTGATTGTAAGAGCCATTTTATTTTACTCGTTTTTGTCACTTCAGAAAATTTATTTTCAACCATTTTGTTTTTAGCTGATTTCTATGGAGCCCAGTGGTCATGTGTATTGGGAACGAGATTAGACTGATATGCTAGAGTCAGGTATTAAGTGACATAAAAAAAATAGTCCTATTTCCAATGTGAAGAAAATGAAGATTTTTGAGAGACTATAAAATCATTTTAATCAAACAAGAATTTTCTAGGAGATGATTTAATTTCAATTAACATCCATTATGTAATTCATACAATACACCATAAAACTTTTATAAGGATCATCAAATATATTTTTATTTAACTTTCACAACAACTGAGGCATGCAGGACTTTCAAAAATTTCTTTATTTCATATATGAAAATATTGAGACATAAAGAGATGGTTTAACTGGTAGAGACATCTCAAACACTAGTCTCTTGTGCTTCTCTTTCTACCCATCTATTTTACTTCTCTGAAGAATTACCACATGTGTCCTTTATGCTAAGTGCCCTTTAACATATTTCACTTTGTTCTTGGATGTCTTCTGAGGCTTGCTGTTTTGTATTGGATTCTACTATAATTGTGAGGAATATTATATTTTTTATAAAAAGAGTTGTCACACTATTTTCCCAAACACTATTATTGTCACAAGTACATTTAAGCACCCACTAGATTTCATTACAAATGGCAAAAATTCATTCCAGGTGCCTCAATGTAAGGTAAAATTAGGAAATGATTAAAACTAGAATTTTTTTATACAGGATTATCTGCTTATTTTTTAGAATTGCTTACAAAAGTAATAGATTTGAACGTACATCAAGAGACTGCATTATATTTATTTCCTAAGCAAATTTTTAAAAATTTAAATATAAGAAATCATTTCTATGGGTCACTAGTTGAGTAAAATAAATGGTGTTCAGTTTCATAATGTATTAATCAGCAGCCCATATTGTTATCAGATTGTGTTATCATATTTAATATACAAAATTTTATCTTTCAAAAGATTAACATTTCAACTAAATGATTTAATGTGCCTTTAATTATTCTTTTGTTGTTGTTGCTTCCAGAATTTTATACAAGTATTACAAACAGGTTTATACTTTTTCATAAAACTTATTCTGCTCCGAAATTGAAAGAAAAAAGGTGAGACAAAGAGAACAAGATAGGGAGAAAAAGGAAAGATAAAATATACTCAGAGTGCTTAGACATAGGGGACAGTATTTAAGAGCCCACACATGAAGCAACTTGTTGGTTCACAGAGTAAGCAAGTAAATGACTAGAAGATTGGGACCTTTCGGGGAAGAACAATGCTCGGATGAGCTGAAGGCATAATCTCTGAAAGAAAGCTGGTCCCATTACTAGTAATTATAGTTAATCAGCAACAATTGTCTTGACCAAGATACAGATCAACATTGAGCACTAACCTAACAGGACTAATGAGGGTAATGGAGGATGAAGAGAGCCTGATTGAACTCAACAAGGCATTGAATAACCTGAGCAGATGATGCATTTTCAGCCTCAGCTCACTTGCAACCTGTTGTTTTAATGCAGAAGGCAGTAGCTTTCTTCAAATCACGGGACCTTTGTTGTAACTCTCAGCATAGATATTGGAAAAAGTAGGTAATGTTTAGCACAGTAGATGATATTTGTTTGCCTGACCTACTGCCTTATATAATCTTTGCCTCTCAAAATGATTTGAGATCCAACTAAATAGGCATTCCCTGGGAGCTTGTTAGGTATACAGACTATCAGACTCTAATTCCAGACCTACGAAACTAGAATCTGCAAGATCCCCAAGGGATTCTTATGCACTTTAAAGCTTGTGAAATGCTAGTAGTCTAAATCCAGGGATGCCTTGAATCTGATGGTGATATTGTCTCACTCTATCTAGGTACAGTTTCTTAGAGAGGTTCAAACTCTAATAATTTATACTCCATGCTATAATACAAGTAATGTATTTGAGAAGAAAAAGTCATTTTTTTTTTTGTGGTATTCCTTTAATCCAAGAGAGCATTAATGCTCAGAAAAGAAGAGGTGAAAGATCTCTGGGAAGGAAGAACTGGATTTGGTCTATGTAAACAGTCCATACAGCACAAAGCCTTCCACTAAATTAAAAAATACTTTCGTGTTGCAACACTCTTTTTCAAAAAGCCAACGCACTTTGCACAGATAATACTTCATTTTTATGGCTCCAAACAGGTAACCAGCATCACTCTCTTTTATCCATATGGAGAAAACATTGGAATCATGAGAAGAAAACATCGGGATCATGAGAAAGTTAGGTAATTTGGGTAACTCATTCAGTGAAATTTTTGAGAACAAAAAAATGTAATTGTTAATTTTCTGCCGTTTCATGTAATACATTATCTTCAGTGAATGGCAAGGTCTATTCTAATATGTTGAACACCTTCACTGGATGAATGTAATACCAGATTGTTGAAATACATATATTTTAGATTTGGTCTTGTGGATGTCAGATATCTATGTTGTAAATTTAAGTTAATTTTGGTGATCCTTCTTAAAGAGTCCAAGATGTTCACATATTTCTTTACATAGCTGCAAACACAAAAGGCAGGAAGAAAGTGAGCTCACATGTTAAGACTTCTCTGTATTCTAGTTTCTTTATAATCGTTATCTTGTTTATTTCTCACAACATGAACACGTTATCCTCATTTTTTTTCCATATGGAAACCGAGGCTAAGGAGGGCTAAATAAATAATTTACCTAGCACAGTCAGTGGAAGAGGCTGAATGCAAATGATGTCTGCTTGACAGGAAAACTAGCTCTCTGTTTACCATGCTAAATTTGCTTACTTGCATTGCTTGATTAGGATTTCTGTGTATACTATATATCTTTGGAATGTGTTATCCAACAAAACTAAAAGAATACTACAAGATTTTATTATGAATACAAAAATCCCTTTCCTCAGACCTTCTATATACTCTTCTTTCCTTTTCCGATAGCCAAATACTATTAATTTTCAATCTGCATGTTCTTCCTTTTATATCCATGTGTCTATATGTTATTACTTATTATATCAACTTTTGATATTACCTATTGACTTTATGTTTTGATAGTGGAATACTTGTCCCTTGTTATATTTGCTGTCTTTTCCAACATTTTTTATTACTTCTGAGGTTAATAATCACTTTATTTGTTTAGTTTCATATTTGCCTATCAACATTTGTTTCCAAAGGCTACAGTGGATCTGTCAAATATTTACTACTAATAATTATTCAAGGTGCTCAAACTCTCTATAATTTAATATTTTTGTCTCAGAGTCCTTCCTTCCATGGCCCTCCACGCTCTTGCTGAAGCTTGATCATTTGCCTGGAAGTTCTGGTGCAGAGTTTGTAATCCCTGGGCCGTCCTTCCTGGAGTCCAGTGCTGGATTCCCTGCTTTATGGATCTGAAGTTTCTCTTTCTCGGCTTGCCCATCATGTTGCTAGAGTAATTTCCTACAAAATTATGTTTGGAAAATAAATACAGTAATTCATGGCTTAACAATAGGGACACTTTCTAAGAAATGTATCATTAGGTGATTTCATCCTTGTGTGAACATCATGGAGTATAGTTACTGAAACTAGATGATGCAGCCTACCACGCACCTAGCCTATGTGGTATACCCTATTCCTCCTAGGCTACAAACCTGTACAGCATGTTACTGTACTGAAAACTATAGGATATTGTAACATAATGGGTGGTATTTTCATACCTAAACATATCTAAACATAGAAAAAGTACAGTAAAAATATGGTATTATAATCTTATGTTGTATATGTGTATATGTTGTTTATGTGTATATATACACTGTAGTGTGTGTGTGTGTGTGTATATATATATATATATATATATATATATATATATATATACTCTTGTATATGAGGTTCGTCATTGAAATGTTATGTCATGAGACTGTATTATGATTCTTCAGATGTCTGAAAATGTCACCATTCAGTTGATGGGTTAGTTGCTGTTCTTGTTATTTATTGCTGTGTAACACATCACCCTGAAATTTAGTGGTAATAACAACCATTTTATTATGCTCACAAATTTTGTTGGGTGGGAATTGGGGCATGGCACAGTGGAATGTCATGTTTCAACTCTACAGTGTCTAGAACTTGATCTGAGAAGGTTTAGAAGGCTAAGAAAGAGTCAAATGGCTGTTCTGAGATCTTTTGGGACTTATTCACTCACAGATCTGGCCCTAGATTGGGTTTGGTGGCAATTATAGACTGGCATGCCTACATGTGACCTCTCCCTGTAGTTTGGGCTTTCTTACATGCCGTGGGATTTTAAAACAACGGTCATAGCCAGCTGTAAAACTCTAGGCTGAATATCATTCCCCTCCCCCCTTAGGAATGTGAATCCACTCAATGAGAATATCCAACTCGGATGATTTTCAGTTTTATCTTTTTTTTGGTTTTCTTTTGTAGTTTTCACTTTCTAAATTTTGTCTTTGCTTAATTTCTACTGGTTACATAGTGGCTTTTTGAGCTTGATCTTCTAAATCTTTCTCTTTTTATTGTTTTGTTCAACTTTGTAGATTTTTTCAGTTTTATGCCAGAACTCTTTGCTTGTGGTCTGAACATTTGTGTCCCCTCAACATTCATACAAAGATACATATGAAATTCATACCTACCTAATGTGACAATACTAAAAGATGGGGCTTTTGGAAGGTGATTAGGTCATGATAAAGAAGATCCCAGAAAGCTAATTAGCCCCGTCTGCAATGTGAGGACACAGTAGAAGTCAGTACCTTTGAGGACCCTCACCAAACACTGGCCAAATCTGCTGATGCTCATCCTCCCAAACTGGGATACGTGAATTTCCCTTGCTTATAAGTTACTCAGTTTGTGGTATTTTTGTTACAGCATCCTTAACAGACTAAGACTTGCTTCAGTTTTTAAAATAATCCTATCTTAACCATGCAGGAGTTCACTTTTGTTCTTTGAGTAATTTTATACATAATATTCTATTTCTGATTATGAATTTAGTATTTTTTTCTCACTTATCTGACAAAATTACAATGATAATGATGATTAGTTTTCATATGCTACCTGTGTTACCTTTGTTTCATCTAAATTATTATTTTTTCACTTGTTTTAGTCTCTGTGTTTGACCTTGAAGAATTTTCTCAAAACCGTGGTACTATTTGACTTTTGAGAGGGAAACCTAAAGAAAAATGACGAAAGACATTGGTGAATGTGTGTGTGGTAGTGGTTGTAGAAGAAAAGGTTCTTAATTCTGCAGGCATTCTAAAGAAAACTAGAATTTTCACAGAAAGAGCCTATTAGTATCCTATGTGTCTAATCCTATTAGTATCTATGTAGGACTTTTCTCAGTCATTTAGTTTCTCTAATGAAGAATCTATTACTCTTGTATTAGTGGGTATGTCTAGATGTCAGTGCTCCGGGGGCAGTGTGGAGTGAGCTTTCTGGGAAGGCCTCACCACTCTCGTGCAGGCTTTATTTAATTACAGTTTTAATTTTGGTACCTGACTTCTCCTCTCCACTGGCTCTGGTATGTCCTAATTCAATTTGTTCAGCAAGTAAAGTTATGTTATAGTCCCAAGATTTAAAGAAGAAAGATCTATGGTGTGACGCTTCCTAATTAAGACTTTCAATCAACTCCCTCTTTTGAATGCCTACCTAACCATGGCCTTTTATGTTATTTAGTACCTGCAAGAACTAAGAAATTCAGGAATTTAAGTAAAGCTGGCTAAGCTTCTCCTTATTATTCCCATCTCCTTAACTCTCAGCCTCATCTCCTCCACTTTACGTTGTCTCCTCGGTTCACTTTTCAGCTTCAGAATAATGAGCTTTTAAAAACACGTTCCTGTTTTCTTTGCCCTTTTGGAATTTTTTTTCTTTTCATTAACTAGCATTTCAATATATTTTACGGAGGCATTGGAATGTAAGCACATATCATAGCAAACGTCCCCAGATCTCATGGACTTAACACAATGGACATTCAGTCCTACCAACATCACAGTCTAATCAAGAGAGATGCAGTGTAAGGGGCAACTTCTCACTATGTGGTCATTTCAGAATCCAGCCCCCTTCCAACTTGATGTTCTACCATCCTTTAGGACCTCTGTGGCCTCCTGCATCCCCTGTAGATTTTGGAAAAAGAGCTCATACAGGATAGGATGGAAGGCAACTCCAGACTGAGAAGCTGCATACATATCATATTTGTACATGTGGCTATCACAAAATTCAAGGGAGGCTCAGAAATATAGTTGAGCTGTGTCTCTATAAAGAAGAAGAAAGTTTGATGCATGTCTAATTTATCTCTGCTAAAAGATATATTGGGTTTTCTATCTGCCATTGAATCAGAAGTCTCTAATACATGCTCTTCCCAAAATGTGCTCATCAGGTAAATACACAGGAAAAGATAGTTTAATTTTTCATTTCTTCATGTCTTTTATTATTTAGAATATACATGCAAAATCTAATTTGTGACAACTGACTTAGTATAAAACTTAGGATAAAACCTAAGAAATATTTTCTTGAGATAATTGGAAGAGAGGAATCTAATTTTAATTTTGGTCACCTGACAATAATGCCCCCATCTATAAAACGAGAGTGGTTCTTGTACCCTTCTACTTGCATACTCTTTTGGATGAATATTGAAATAATTTTCTATCTAGGATATACTCTGCATATCTTGGAAGAAAGGCAATATGGAAATGCAAACGGAAGGACAAAACACTTATTAAAGAGAGAAATTGAAAAGGCTAAATTTGTCCTTTTTCCTTTTTAACTTATTTAATTTTAAATTATTGGTTCTACTACTCAAACTTTGGACTGCACTATCTAAATGGTTAGTTTTCCTGCCATTTCAGGAGCTGGTCCTCCAGCTTTACTTGATTGTAAATTTTAATGTTAAGTCTGTGAATCTTTAATTTTTCCTAGGTAAGTGGGTATGATTGACTGTGTATCTTACTGAGTAGTTGGTTCTGAAAACACTATAGACTCATTCTATAAAACCCATGTTTATACTTGTCCAGCTACAGAAGTTTTGTGTTATATAACTAAAATTAGTAATCTGCTCATATGAACAACTCTTTTAAGTGACAAGTTTTTCTTGTACATGAAAAGCTTGGTGCTAATATTATCCCTGATAGTATGTTGAGTGTTTAGATGAGCAAGAACCTTTTTTATTTCCACTTAGCAGTTCTCAAATTGATCCAAGAAGGAAAGCTCAGTGCCTAGGAGAACAAATAATGTGGAGAACTTGTACTATTCCCCAGAGGATGCATAGACACAAGCAGTCAGCTGAATATAAATATTTTAAAGTCCTTATCATTAAAGCTTATATACAATTATATAATACTCCATAATATGTTTTTGCTTATTTTGATTTTAAATATTATTTTCCCTCTGAAATTTTCCAATTAAATTTATGTTTGAGGACATGCCATATTTATTACTGTAACAATACTTTGGGAGTATTTCTAATCGAGGTTGGAATAAACAGAACAAAGATGAGGGGAATTTTTCTTCCCTTGGGTAGGAGAAATAGTAAAAACTTTTTGCTTGAGATTTTATACAGCTGCTACTTATTTACTGTGTCAGTAGAATTTCATCCATATTTAGTAACTGTTATTAAAGAATTTAGATAATCCAGTTATTTGTGTTATCTTCCCATCATATCAACTGGAAAAACATTTTTTTCAGATGATTTCCTCTATACTAGTCGAGGTCACAATTACTGTGTGAACTTGGGAATCCTGCTGAGATTTGTAAGCAGATAAGGAAATGTTGATAGGCTAATTGCATAGATTTTGCATTATGTGAAATGTTGAAAAATGCCTTGTATTTTTAATACTACAATATCATCACTGTTACAAAAAATTTATAAAGTTGAAATCTTATATCTTTTACTCTTTTAAAACTGTAGGTCATACTTTTTTAGATAAGATACTATGAAATTAAATATCAGCTCTCAGAATAATAAAATATTAGAATTACAGTTCATACTAAAGAAATATTTGCAGAAATTTGTCAAATACTTATGAAATACATAGACATAGAGACTGCCATTTAAAATTTTTTGACAGTTCAAAATTTGAGCCCATTATCATGGTTTCTCCATCACCTTTTTATAAACTTCCCTCCTAATTGAAAATGATTTTCTTTCTAAAAGATTTTTCAAGGCCGGGAGCAGTGGCTCACGCCTGTAAGCCCAGCACTTTGGGAGGGCAAGGTGGGTGGATTACCTGAGGTCAGGAGTTTGAGACCAGCCTGACCAACATGGTGAAACCCTGTCTCTATTGAAAATGCAAAATTAGCCAGGCGTGGTGGTGCATGCCTGTAATCCCAGCTACTCCGGAGGCTGAGGCAGGAGAATCGCTTGAACCCAGGAGGCAGAGGTTGTAGTGAGCAGAAATTGTGCCACTGCACTCCAACCTGGGCAACAAGAGTGAGACTCCGTCTCAATAAAAAAAAACAAAAAAAAGAGTTTTCATTTTTATTTATTTATTTTTGTTGTTGTTGTTTTCGTTTGTTTGTTTTTGCCAATATCTTGTTTCTCCTCAAATTCTCAATTATCAACTCCTTGCTTTTTCAATATCTCCTTTCCCAATAATTCCTTAACACTCCCTTATATATTTCAGAACTTCCTTGAAAACAGACCATATTTTAGATTGAACCATATGAAATTGCTGATAATTGATAATTTTTTGACCTAGAAAAGTGACAAATTTATGTAGTTCAACCTCAACTTTGTTAACTCCCTCTTAAAAGTTATTTTCTTCTTTTTAATGACAGATTTCTCAAACAAGGAATTTAGTTTCTTACAATTAAATATAAATTCCTAATGTCTTATACTCTATCTCCAATCCACTTTACCCATATCCCAAAGGCAACCAATATTCCTGAACTGTCAGATTAAGTTACCTCTTCTGAATTATTTTCCCTTTTGCTTATTACAGCTTTTGAACATATTAACATTGCATTGGAGACTCTTAGAAACTGATTTTTTACTTTAGTATCCTGGCAGTGCTTCTACTTTTCTGACCTCTTTTCATGGCTTCTTCTTGCTATATTTTAACTGTGGGTCTCCTCTATGTCAGCCTTGGGACCCAGTTTCTTTTGGCTTTAATTTTCCTTCTTTGGAGACTCTCACACATGCTGATTGTACTGATGGTTGTTTTGGGCGAGACTATGATCCGCTCAAATTGATATATTGAAGCTCTCGTCCCCAGTACTGAAGAATGTGACTGTGGAGAGAGGGTCATTAAAGAGGGGAGCAAGTTAAAATGAGGCCACTAGGGTGAGCCCTAATTCAATCTGGCTGGTGTTTTTATAATACAAGAAAATCTGGACACACACAGATACACCAGGAATACGCTCTTAGAGAGGAAAAGCCATGTGAGGACACTGAGAAGGTAGCCACCTGAGAGCCAAGAAGAGAGGCCTCTAAAGAAAACTCTGCTGATACCTTGATCTTGGACTTCCAGCCTCCAGAACTGTGACAAAATAAATTTCTGTTGTAAAAGCCACCTAGTCTGTGGCATAGCAGTCCAAGTAAACCAACACAATGATCTATGCCTTCCCCACTTTTATTTCTGTAAAACAAGAGTCATAGTAAATGTTTCGTAATACACAAAATGATGCTCAAATGTTTGGGGAACTTTATGAATCTACTATGTTGAGATTTATGATGCACATGGAATACTAAAGACTCAGATATTCTACAGTAGGGAAATATTTGACTCAGTGCTTCTCAATCTCATAGTTGGCCATGACAACTTTTCCTTTTCTTTTTATATCTTGCTCAATATCTTCTAACATCCTGTAGAACATACTTGGAAAATGCTAGCCTGTCTCCCACTTTAACCTCTAAATGTATTTACAGTTATATATGTCTATCTGCCTAATAGCCATTTCATAGTGAACTAGGTAAAGAGACATGTCAGTTTAGTATATATTGACTTTTTGGTCTCATTCTTGAACAGGAGTTTGTTATATGTGGTACGCTTGGGGTACTGCAATTGGTCCTTAAGAAATCTTCTTGTCTTTAGTTTCTCTTTCTCTAAGACTAACCATACCACATCATTTTATCAGACTCAAATTCCATATTTTTTTGTTCCCCAAACTACTTTTATTATAATACCCTACTGCTCAAAAACCTTTAATTTTTCTCTATTATCACTAGCTTATCACAAAATTCTTAGGTTAACATATAAGGTCCCTTCAAAATCTGACTCCAACCTATATGTGATTTTCCTATGTTGTTCCTTTATCAGAGCTCTCCATTCTCTCTGAGATTATCTGAAAATTTATTAATTCAGGTGGGTTCAACAAACATTTACTGAGTATCAACTGAATTGAGAGTCTATGAATATCTACTGTGAATCAAATATTGTACTAGTTCTGCAAATGTTATGCACTCTCCACCTCCCCCTCCCCTTTGGACATTTCAGTCTCGATAATGCGATATAATTTAACAGTCATTGTGACTCATTCATCTCACAATTTCTGAGTATTTGCTACTTGGTCAAGCCCCTGGGGATGCAGCAATAAATAAAAGCTCCCAATATGAGCAAAAGACAAAAAACAAATGAATACTTTAGACATTCATATATTCTATGAAAAAATACTAAAGTGATAGGGACAGCTGGAGAGAAAAAATGATCAGAATGATGAGCTGAAACACAAATAGAGAAGGAATCATCTGAGAAAATCTGGGTTAAGAGAATTGCTGGCAGAGGGAATAATTGCAAAGGTCCTGAGTCATGGCAGAGCTGTGATGTTTGTAAAATAAAATTGTTAAAAATTGGGTTTGATTATTCTAGTATTAACAACTAATTATTATGTCTGTATTCCCAGTTATCATGACTGTTATTTCTCACTGTCTTTGCTTAAATCCTCCTGTTAACCCAAAGGTCAGTCTAAGTCTCCTCTGCAAAGTCTGCATGTCCACTACCATCTTTCATGGCAAACTGTTTCTCTTTTGAGTCTCAGCATGTGTTTGACTACACTCATTGTGTACTGATATAAACACATTTTTGCAGTGATATCTAACCTTTGTACTATTTAACATTCTTAATAATATATATATATCTTTGCTTTACTATTAGATTATAAACTCTCTAATGAAAGAAATGATGTATTATAAAATTTTTGTACACCCAATATCTCTTGAGTGGGATTCAGCATAAAAGCTGTCTTTGTAGAGCTTACATTGAATTACACAGAAAAATAACACTGAAACATATCATACAGTATTGTTTAAGAAGATACGGAATGATTAAGGGTAGAATCCACATCATTTGAGTCTTGAAGCTTTTGAGCAATAAGACAGATCATGTGGTATTCTGCTGATTCACCCTGCTACTGTGGTAAGTACAATGTCAAAATGAGACCACGCATGAAGCTATCAAAGAAAATAGTTACCATAGGCCTGATGGGTACTTATGGTGATGACATGGTGAAAAAGAGAGGCAGATAGTCAAAATCTCAAGCCTGCCCATGAATCCTGAACCCAAATTCTGCTCTGTCCTCAACCACTTCCAAAATGATCCTCAGAAGATGTGTGCACAGAGTAGATCAGAAAAAAATCTTAATTTTCAACCAGGCTTTGATATCAACTTCTGTGTAATTTTCAGGTAAACTGTTCCTGACCAGCGGTGGGCCACAAGGTGCCTCTTGTCTCCTTAGCACAGTACAAAATGTAGGTGTTTGTCACTGACATTTGACCTCTCTAATTTTGGTATTGAAAGGATTAACACCATTAGTTTTGACTGGGTTCAAGGAGTGACAAAAATTAAACCTGTGTGAGAAAAAAGTAGCATGTGAAAGACAGGAACTTTTCTAAATTCTGGAGCAGCTTATCAAAACTTCCAAATCCAACACATCCCAAGGAAAGGGAGGGAGATTGGGGACAGACAAGTGTAGAATGGTCCTCTTTCTAGGTAGCACGGGTTTCATTTATTGAATGACACGACCACAGGGTAATATTAAGAGAGGAAATTATCCATAAAAGACTCACAAAAGTGAGAGAGGAAACCATGAAGGCAGAGAAGACATTAATTCCTTGTACATGGCTCACCTAGAACCATGCCCTACTTCAAGGCTTCTTTCCCCACCTCTGGCCTAGTAGAGTATGGGGCCAGCCAACAATGAGGCTGTAGAACAGACTGCACTCTCTCAGATGCAATTGTTCCTCCTGTGTATAGTGTAAGTTAACTTCTAGTACTTCAGAGTTGTAACAATATGGGTTTAATCCTCACTCCTTTACTCACTAGTTGAGGATGCTGGACTGGTTACCTCACATTGTATAGTGAGAATCACAATTGTATGGCATTAAGTCATGGAGTTCACATGATTATTATACAAAAATGACATTTAATATATGATGAATGCTCAACAGATTATTTACTATCAATATTATCATTGTATGTTACTTATTTGAATACAAAGTATAACAAAATGTATATTATGAAATGACATAATTTAACATTTATCTCTCAAGTACTAAATACAACAGTTTTAGCTTATTGTGATTTAAATGCCCTGTATTTGTAAAGACATTTGCATCTGTTTAGAAATTAATATTTTCTGAAATGACAAAGAGCTGTTAGATTCCTACAGCACATTTCAAAAGGATATGATAAAACATCTAGCCTTATAATGTGGTAGGAAAAATTAGCTAATATTTACCCTCAATTCAATATGATGACATCATTTAACATCTATTACCAAGAATAAATATTACAAAGAACAACTGATTAAAATATTTTTTAAGAATTGATGCTCCTAAAATACAAGTGCCATTGCTGGTATACTAGTTTTTTACTTTAGAAAATTTTAATGTGCTCCTTTGAAATATTGGCTAAGAATTGCTCATTTTGCAAAACAAGAAAAATTAGGAACACAAAGGGGTTTTATTTGTATTCAGTTTTTAAATTTTTATGGTAACCTTATGAGGATGCTGAAAAAATGTGAGACATGCCCAGTAATATTTGATCAATGAGAAATAAATCTAAAATTTGAAACTGGTACTCTGGTTTCTAAATCTGTAGACAGCTAAGCTCTAGAATTTCAAGCATATGGAATTTTGATAGCTTCGAAAGAAAATTTATCTAAGAGATTAAAAAATGTCCATAAGTGGATCACCTGAGGTCAGGAGTCTGAGATCAGCCTGACCAACATGGTGAAACCCTGTCTCTATTAAAAATACAAAATTAGGCCGGGTGCAGTGGCTCATGCCTGTAATCCCAGCACTTTGGGAGGCTGAGGTAGGAGGATCACCTGAGGTCAGGTGTTCACGAGCAGCCTGGCCAACATGGTGAAACCCTGTCTCTACTAAAAATACAAAAAATCAGCCAGGCATGGTAGCAGGCACCTGTAATCTCAGCTACTTGGGAGGCTGAGGCAGGAGAATTGCTTGAACCTAGGAGGTGGAGGTTGCAGTGAGCCGAGATCGCATCATTGTACTCCAGCCTGGGCAACAAGAGTGAAACTCCATCTCAAAAAAAAAAAAAAATTTCCGTAAGCTAGGCAAAGGAAGATGCAGTTTTCCCCAACTAAGAAACACAACGTAGAATAACATAGCTATTATCATGAGCACAAGAGTTAGTGAAAATGCCATTGACTAGTTTCATGAGACACATTGTAGAAAGATTAAATGATTTTGCTATGGAGGTTATTTTTAATTGAGGTGCCATAAGCTTGGTGCTTTGAATATGATTCGAAAAAGGGCTCTTTCTTTTTGGATGGTCAAGGTTATTTGAAAAATTAATAAGAAAGAAAACTGAGAAATCAATGTTGTAACATTTATGTCCCCAAAAGACTTTTACTTTTAATTCTCTGCAAATACTACACATATTACCTTTCCTAGGTTTGAATTCAGTGATTTTTTTTTTCTCTTTTTGACACATGCCTCATGAGAGCACAGATGGGTTTTTATGAATACAAAGTCTCTAGGTAAGGACATGCTCCATATCTAAGAATATCCACTTTAACATATATATCAAAGGCAATATGTCATTTAGAAATGAAAATTAGGTGACCTTAAGCAATAATTTCACATAATCATTCCACATTTTAAGAATAAGCCAAATTATTTTCCTGCTAAGCAGAAGTTAATTAGGTTAAATAAGCTAGTTTCTTAATATCTACTTATGCGTATAATGCACACTGTATACTACTCATGTTTTCTAAAAGGAACATTGTGTCCCTTTTAATTGGCATAAAAGAACTGTGACAAGGAATAGTTACATAAGTCAAAGAACCAGCAGACATAAGGTGGCTAAGGGAGGAGAAGGCTCCAAGAATGAAGGTGTGGTTCAAACTACCGAGTAGCAGACCAAACAGATGAAAGTATGGGTGACAGTAGGTACAGCACTCCTCTTTTCCCTGGATGTCATTTAAGTAATTGACAAAGTGTTTACTGATAATGGCTATGACACTGCTCTTCAGAAGGGTTATTTTCACTTTAAAATGTGGTTCTCAAGAGTGAAATAGTTTAAGACTCAAAATACACAAAGCTTTAATGGAAGTAAAATTGCTATTTTATGGAAAGGAGACATCCACTTGGTCAGCCTATCATCTTAGAAACCCTTGGGTGTTACAGTATAGTTTGATATAAACATATTTGATAGATGAGGCAAATGAATCCCAGAATGTTAGGTGATTTTCTTTTAGATACAGCACTCAGGGTTATGTCTGTTGCTAATTGTGGTGGTGGTGTGAAAGCACATGTGTGTCTTAGTTGTTGGGCTACTATAACAAAATACCATAGATTTGGTGGCTTAAATAATATTTATTTTTCATATTTCTGAGGCTGGGAAGACCAAGGTCAAGGCACAGGCATATATGATGTCTGGTGAGGGCCCTCTTCTAAGTTTGCAGATGACTCTCTTCCCATCGGATCCTCACATGGGAGAGGAAAATCATCTCTATCCTGTCTCTTCTTATTAGGACACTAATCCTATTCATGAGGACTGCATCCTCATGACCTCATGACCTGGACTCTGGAAGGTCCCACCTCCTAATATCATAACACTGTGCATTAGGATTTTAATGTATGAATTTTGGGGGAACACAAACATTGAGTGATTCTGGCTATGTAAAGTTTATGTGTCTATGTGAATTGGGGTAATAAACTGTCTTTCATCTCTGTCATCTCTCACTTTCCTCATCTTCTGATTGCCTATTTGCATAATCACTAAAACATTGGCATGGGAGATCTTTTTCTGCAGTATCTCTAGAAAGCTCTCAGTTGCCTGACTTGGTAAGGTCACTTCACTTATTAAGTAAACACTTTTAATGAATTAGAATAGAGAAGTGAGAAAAAAAGGGTGACCAGAACACATTTCTAGTCTTTATGCAGGTTACAGATTACTGGGAGGTACAGAAATTAAACAGAGTTGCATAAACACATGTAAAGACCTTGACCATAAGAAGTGGTTTTTAAAAAGTGTGAGGTATTATGAGAACAGAATGTCATATATAGGATGAGAGATTAGAGAAGGCCTTTTTGAGTATGTAATATTTAAGTTGAAAGAGGAGTACAAATGCATGGTAAAAAGTAGACATAAAAGCATTATAAGGGCGGGGTGCGGTGGCTCACGCCTGTAATCCCAGCACTTTGGGAGGCCGAGGAAGGTGGATCACCTGAGGTCAGGAGTTCGAGATTAGCTGGCCAACATGGTGAAATCCCGTCCCTACTAAAAATACAAGAATTAGCCAGGTGTGATGGTGTGCGTCTGTAATCCCAGCTACTCGGAAGGCTGAGGCAGGAGATTCGTTTGAACCCTGGATGCGGAGGTTGCCGTGAGCCAAAATTGCGCCATTGCACTCCAGCATGGGTGACAAGAGCAAAACTCCATCTTAAAAAAAGCATTTTAGGCTGAGGGAACAGACAGCACGTAAGGCCGAGGCACCAGAAAGGCTGGAGTCAGAGTGTTGAGTTGGCTGAGCTTAGTGTGATGTGAGGCTTGAGAGGTTTGCACATGTTAAAAGAAGGGACTCTGGATGCTTAGTATTTTAGTTCTGATGAGGAAGCTTTGAAAAGTTTTAAGTAAGGGTGTCCCAAGATCCAGTTAATATATTAAGAATATTTACTTAATGCTGTAAGGATAGTTGATGGGGTAGATGTCAAAAATAGAATTGAGCAAATGACTGGATAGTTTTTAGTTCAATGGAAAAATGAAGGAAGCTGATGGTTTGGGGAGAAATGAAGGAGGCTTGGATTGGGAAGTTTGCAGTGGCAATGGAGAGATGTGAACAAATGTAAGGTGTATCTTCCCTGTGGAGTCAACAAGTATTTTGCATATATGCAATGTCTGGGGACAAAAGCATGCCGCGGATGGATTCCTAGCTCCTGCCATGTGCGGCTGTTGGGATAAGGTGCTGCCACTTCTACATAGCAACACTGGTGCTCAGGCAGGGATTAAAGCTGGATTGTAGCTACTTAGTGAGATGAAAACAAAGAAAACACTTCTGATGTTTAATTCCTTCAAGTAATATTTATTCAATAAACTCCACTATAGATAAAACCCTGTGGTAGGTGCTGTGGCTGACGAAAACAGGTTCAACCCATAATTACTGCTCTTCAAGATCTTCCAATAAGGAAAGTATACATACTAAGGAAGGTATAACCTCAGGGTATAATGTTTTGTTTGTGGTGGACTTCCCTTCATTTAAGTATCAAGCCCAGCTTTGAACATTTTGACTTTTCAGGACACTCAGTTTTCTCATTTGTAAAATAAAATGGTGTAGATAATGTCTGGTCAATGGGTCAATAGCATTTGCATTTCTTTGGAGTTTGTTAAAAATGCAGAAGCCACAAGCCCCATGTCAGATCTACTGAATCAGAATGCACATCTCTGTAAGTTCTCCAGATAATTCGTATGCCCATTAACTTCTGAGAATTGCGCTTTAGATGATCTCCCAAGTCCCAAACACTGGACTTCTAGAGCTAAGTCACATCCTCTGCCTGTGGGAGGCTTGTATTCATTTGACTCATCTGTACAAATACACGTTAGTGACAGAGGGCTGAAGCACTACCGGTATAATTAACAGCAAGCCAACTCTAAAAATTAGTTTAAATATATAGAGGAGAGCTGGTATTATCTATCTAAAAAAATATATATACCAAGACTTGCTACCAATAAAAATGTATATTCAAGAATTACCCTCATGGGTCTTAATTAGGCTCCATATTTCACTTACCTTCTTTAAGACAAAACTTTTAAATCTTGGTAAATTAGACATGTAATACATTTTATGCCAATGATCCAGAGGAAGTAGTAGGACAGTTTGGTAAATACTATATAACTAGCCATCCACAATTCATAGTAGTTAAATATTAAAATAAAATGTATTGTTTATGAGGATACAGTGGTGGCAATTATATTTACAAATGAAAATTGACTGGCTTGTCTTTTGTGACAATAAAACAAAATATACAAATCAAAGAAAAATTTATAAAGCCTTTGAGTGTTAGAAGGCAAAATCATGTTATTGAATTGATGGCTTCATTTATCACAAATTTATTACATATATTTGATATAGTAAATCAAATGGATTATTGCATCTTAAAATTATAGATGCAATGGCTTTTATTTTCAATCACATGTAGATTTTGTTTATAACCTATTTGCTTTTAATTAGATGTGTAATAGAAAATTGATTTAAAAAACAGTTAAAAATCATGTCATTCATAGGTAATAATTCTCTATGTAAAATAATTTTTACAATATGTAAATAATAAATTGAGTACATTTAGATGCTAATGCTATATCCTGCTTTTAGAACATTATTTAATTTAGATAAATTGTGTTGTGAAAAGTGAGACTCACAGGTAGTATATAAGACTTACAAAATTTACAAATTTGCTTTCTACAGAAGAAAGCTATTTTTTACATATTTATATGGGCATGTGAATAGCTTACCCAAATAAATGGCAAATTACTGAAAAATAAGAAGTACACTTCTTTTCCTCTTTTAACAAATCACACCACTAATTGAAGTGTAATAGACACCAATTAATTGTTTTAACCAACTATACTGTAAATAAATGGGCTTCCTTAATTTTGCCATAATTTTTATGTTGATTATTTGGAGGTATTTTGAAATTATAAAACATTTGAGTAACTATTATTTAATTTTTTTTTCTTTTTTTTTTTGCAGCAGAGTCTTGCTCTGTTGCCCAGGCTGGAGTGCAATGGTGCGATCTCGGCTCACTGCAACCTCCATCTCCCAGGTTCAAGCAATTCTCCTCCTTTAGCCTGCCAAATAGCTGGGATTACAGGTGCATGCTGCCATGCCTAGCTAAATTTTTTTTTTTTTTTTTTTGTATTTTAGTAGAGACAGGGTTTCATTGGGTTGCCCAGGCTGGTCTTGAACTCCTGAACTCAGGTAATCCACCCGCCTCAGCCTCCCAAAGTGCTAGGATTACAGGCGTGAGCCACTGTGCCCAGCTTATTACTCTTTAATATTAAGGCTCTGTAAAACTGTCAAGTTTTGTGTACATTATTGCAAAAGAAAAATTTCAAATACAGTTTAAAACTTTTCAAGTTTCATGTACTTGAAACAGAGACAAAAGCGAAATATTAATAGTTCAACAATGAATGCAGCGTTTCTTAAAATAACCTTTGTAAAGTTATTCATTAGCTTCTTTTTTTTTGCCTAAATAAGTACTTAGAGATACTTTAATCAATTTTTATGTGTTCATACATGCCTAATACTTGTCTCCTTTATTAATGTACTAATAAGTCTTATGATCTTTAAAATGGATTGTGGGCTCAAACTGTCTCTGTTTACACTTGAACTCTCCTTGACAACCACAGATACAAACTTATAAGACTCAAGATGAATTAGGATGCCTCAGAGTACAGTTAATAATTGTTTTCATATCAATATGTCTCAGTCTCTTTCTCTCTCTTCCCCTCTTCTTAACACCACACTCTACAAATGCTGAATCAAATTTTTCCAATTCAAAAGATATGCAATGCTACTTTCTAGAACACATATTTAAATCATGTTAACTACATAAAACATTAAGTCCTATTATTTTAATCTCCATCACAGAACAAAGAAAAATCTATGAATCTATAGAAAGGTAGAAGGGATGGTGCAGTGTAGCTGTCAGGGCACCAGGATAAATAATAAAAGAAGAAGCAAAATAGAGCTGTGACTTGGAAAATAGTTCAAATGTTTTAATTAATTTGATATTTTAACCAATCATTATAGAGTCAGAGAATCCCTAATTGAAAAGAATTATTACAATAGTAAACTTTCAGGGGATGCACCTTTTATTTTAAAAATATACTTGCAAAATATTAAATATCTCTTCTCAAAGTTTTCCAGAGTATTTAATGTTTTAAATTAAATTTAAATTTTAAAATTATATTGTTTAATTTTTTTAATTAAATTTAAATTTAAAAACTGATACTCTTAACTTGGTGTATAGTGTTCTAATTCAGGACTAAGAGGAGTTTTGAAAACACTTAGTTATAAGAAAAAGGGGCAGAAATATCCTTCTTCGTATTTTCCTTGATGAGCCTTTATGGTTTAGTAGGTAATTTGAAGTGACACTATCTTCCTACCCATGAAAGTTTATATTTTAGTTTGAAATCTAAAAACATTAATTTTTTTCTGAGTTTATTAAAAAACCAGAAAAATTTATAACTTGACACAGAACTGAAATTTCTATTTTTCCTTGTTTATAGATCCAAATTAACATCAAAATGTTGAATGTACCTCACGTAATAAATTTATAATTCTACATTATGACCATATGCAGTGTACATAAACATTTATGGCTGTATATGTGCAAAATATGCGTGTCTGAAAAACCCCAATATTTAATTACAGTATCAGTAGACCAATTTGGGCATAAAGTTTGAACTACACCTAGGAGTATTTGATACCTAAGGAAAAAAAAATCCAATAACTAACTTTGGAACTAGACCTACAGAAAGATTCCTTGAAAGGGATTTTAATAGAAAACTTACTGTACCTACTACAAATGTATCTCTAAACAAGGAAACAATAAATTATTAAAAGTGTATATTACTTGACATGTATGTTATTCCATTATGATGCTGACATTATATATTTGGAGGAATGCCTCAGAATACTTAATGCTTAAAAAGCATCTAACTGTATAAAAGATGTGTTAAGGAAGCCACTGACTGGGAATTGAATACCTAAGAGGGAATCTTTTGGAAAGCTCTTCACTTTTCTATTGCTTGGGTTTTCCAATAGAAAATTTCCCCTGTGCTCAAAATATACTGTTGAATTAGATATAATTAACATATAAATATGTCAGATAGGCGAGATATATTTAATGGAGGCAGTCTAGCAGATTTTCAATCTTGAAAAGAAAAAATATGTACAGTATTAAGGTTTCATAATATTTTTTATCTTATTTTTAACATTTTGTGAATATATTCTTTTTGATGTGCTGCTTAATGAGAGAAAAACTTCCCAAAGTATCAAAGAACTTCTATTTTGCTATTTTTGTCCTCTCCGTGCTGTATTTTACTTGGAACTTCTTTCAGAAAGTATGGATCTTATTGGTGTTTATTTTTTTCCCAAATAATTATGTTAAAAGGAAGTGGGCAAAATGTTAGGAACTAATTAACTATCTCATTGCAGTTAGTGGTTCTGAATTTGAAGAATTGTGCATTTGAAAATAAGGTACAATAATCTAAAGAATTTTCTCAAAGCTAAAAGTTTTCTAAGACAGACTTTATATTCAATATGGTTGCAGTGTTAGCACAATCTTTTCTCATCCTATCAGGGAAAGGGTTTGCATTTCCACATGGAGTTTTATTTAGTTCTCATCATGAAATCTTCCATGTTGATACTATCCTGCTGCATGTTGCTGTTATGTTCTCTGGAGCACAATGTCTATGAGAATTGTTGGTAATTTGAAACAGATTTAGAAATACTAATCATCACAGAATAAAGCCATAGTATTAAATGATATATGTATGAAACTGGGATTTTAATCTTCGTGTATTTGTGAGTAGAAATCTAAAGCATTTGTAGTAGTGGCAAGGGTTAAGGAAGACAGTGAGTAACAGGTAAATTTATCATTTTGTTTTTAAATTTTGTCACTGAGTTATTTACGTTACACATTTTCATTGATGTATTTCAATATGTTTTATTACCATAAGGAACACAATCATAAGAATCAAGAAAAATATTAAGTTAATTATATATGACCTACTTTTAAGGATTCATATATACATATTATACACACACACACACACACACACACACACATCTACTCTGGCTAGTTTTCAATTATTTTTAAAGCATGATCCACAGTTTTCAACATCTTTTGGGTGGGGACATATGTGAGGTGGGGAAGGGGTGGGGATGTTTTGGTTTGCATTCTGTAGAGTATCTGGATTTTCCAACATATCGAGACAAGTTTTCCAAATCATTTCACATTCCTGTAACAACTCACCATCACATATTTTCTCTTATTAAAGTCCTGATGATAAGTCCTTGAAATCCTAGGCAAGAATTTTCTTTAGAAGTGAGACACATTTTATGTTTCTAACTCTCAAAAAAATAAGACCTGTTTTATATGTTGTGTCCTTGGATTAATAAAATATTTCAAAGTTATGATAAACAGAGTTGTTTTATTCCAGATATCATGCCCAAGTAATTATACACCATAATAAAATTAATCCAGCAAAATGATATGAGTAAAGCCAAGAGTAATGAGGTCAGTTTCGCTTTTACAATTATAAAGGAGCATTCATTTTAAATTCAGCCATTTAATGAAAAGCTATTCGTGTACATGTTAACTTGTTCAATACAACAGTAGTAAATAGAGAAAGTGATCAACAACATTATTCCCTGAAGTCTATCTAATGAATTCCCTTTTAACCTGGTGACCCACACAACTCCACACCATGATTCAGATGACAGGAACATTCACTTTAATACTCTTAACTATAGGTTTGGAGAGCAGTCTGTAATTAAGGGTCAGGTGATTGAGAATCATTGATAAATCCAATCAACCCCCATCATTCAGAATCTAGTGGTATGGAAGCCATTTACACAAATAACCTTTAACTGCTCTTAATTAATGTGCAAGTATATAATTTATACTAGTTTCCCCTGGACCTGTTTAACCAAAGCACTCATTTCCTGTCCAGTAATGGCATTTGGTGCTAGATTTCGGACATTTGTGAAACATATTCTGCCATTGCTATTGAATATATTGTTTGGCATTTCATAACTGATCCTATGCAGCATTGAGCAAAAAGAAAAACAAAACAAAATTCAGTTTTTTAGATAAAGTTTTTCATATCCATCTTTAAGTATATCTATATGAAATTATTTGTAAAACAAGATGGGAATAAATAAATGGTTGAATAAAGATATATTTTGATTTGGTCTAATAGTAGTTGTCTTTCTCTTTAACAGAAAAATGTTAAGCTAAAACTTCTGTGTATCCTTGACTTTTATCTACTTGTGATATCACAATTCATACCACATGAAAGTAATTATTTATAGAAATGTACTTTCTTTTAATCACTTTATTCCTTTTCTGATTTTTCTTCTTTATTTCTCTTTTTTTGTTACTTGACAGAAGAATCTCAATGATTAAAAATTTACAATGATTTTTGTGGGCAATTCATAAATTTATGAATTTTAAAATGTGACATTACATGCCACAGTGAATATTTTTGCAGACAGGCAGCACTATTTTTAGTATATGAAAGGATGATTCTGTATCATTCTCAAGAGAACATAGTCTGTGTGAGAGGTTTGGGGCTGGCCATTTCCTCACAAAATTGAAATGAAAAGAAAAATAAATGAATGGACAAGTACAAGACTTGTAATATTCACTACCATTGTACTGACGGTAAAAAGAATAAAAGGGAAAAGTGAAAAGAAACTGAGTTTTTATAGTTTGACAAAAAAGGTCAACAATGAACAATAGAAACAATATTAAATAAGAAGGCAATAGCAAAGTTAAAAATCTCCTTCTTTTTTCTCATTTCCTTGCTTGTCTCACTATGGGGAACCATTAGTTCCGCAGTTGTTAAAGACAAGATTCCTACTTTTAAAATACATGTTTTTGTTTTAATCAGCTTCCAGTTTCACATTTGCCACACCCTGGGAAGGAAAAGTTGCTTCTAGTTCCCATCAGCTTGAAAGAATTAGGATGATGACATTATTGTGGTAGGAAAGTTTTTAATACACAGTTTGGTAAACTTTTCACATGAGGATGAACTTACCTAGCCAATTAACAAGTGAAGCCATACTGTTTGCTTTCATTTCATGTCATTTCACCAGAAATTCTACTTTTCTTATATTAATTAGCATATTCTATTTTGGTTTTCTAGTATGGGGACATTATTGGTCATAACAGCATGTGTTTCTAAGTTAATTTATTAAGTATAGGCATATGAATAAGAAAAATACAATAAATAAAATATATGAGGACAAAACTACAGATCAGTTAAGATTTAAAATAAGTAATTATGTTAAACAGGTATGTAAAAACATTGTGCATCATATATGAAAATTCATAAACAAAGGCTGAGTGTATAATTTCCATTCCTAAGGTCATTATATTTTTGTGACTTCCCCACCCTCATCAAACACACATTTGCTTATTATCATAATAAATTTTGTCCATGAGATGTAAATATTTACATAATCTTATAAAAGAGAAGTTTAAATATAATTAGGACATAATTTATTTCTACTTACATAAATATACCAAGGGAAGCATTCTCTGACTTCATTACAGAAAAAAGAAATTTTATAAAATAAGTCTCAAAAAAGAAACTATTTCTAATATCTATTATTTGAGATAGTACTATGTCAGTGTACCCTTGGGGATCACATCTGAATGTCATAGTTACCTAGTAGCTGTAAAGTATATTGAAATAGTATACAACTTAGGGCAAAAACAAGACTTTTTTTTTTTTTTTTTTTTTTTTTTGAGATGAAGTCTCACTTTGTCGCCCAGGCTGGAGTGCAATGGCACCATCTCGGCTCACTGCAACCTCCACCTCCCGTGTTCAACGGTACAATGGATTCTCCTGCCTCAGCCTCCTGAGTAGCTGGGATTACAGGCGCCCACCACCATGCCAGGCTAATTTTTGTATTTTTACTAGAGACAGGATTTCACCATGTTGGTCAGGATGGTCTCAAACTCTTGACCTCGTGATCTGCCTGCCTCAGCTTCCCAAAGTGCTGGGATTACAGGCGTTAGCCACCGTACCCGGCCAACAAGACCATTTTGACAAGGGAGCTACACGCAAGTCAATGCATTAACTTTTTACCTCACAGGCACCTAAGTTTAAAATGTGCTTTAAATGGAAGATTAAGTTATTGTGGTATCTCAATTTTAGACGAGCTGATATTTGTCTACATCTATAAAAACTAACAATTGAAATATCACACATTATGTCTTGTATGAGTTGTGCATTAGAAAGAACAGAGATGATAATTTGCTCACTGGGCACGTGGCTCTTGGTAGAAAAGAAGAGGAGATGTACAGGAGGGGCAATTAAAAGGGAAGTTTTAATTAGGATGGAATGTCAAATGACTGATTCAATCACTATAAACAATCAGGGGTTCAGACCCTTATTCTAAGGTACTCTAAAAACCCTGTCTGTTCTGGTCTGAATACTTATGTCCACTTAAAATTTATATGTCTGAACCTAATCACCAATGCAATGGTATTAGGAGGTAGGACATCCCAGATGTGATTAAGCTATGAGGGTGGAACTCTCATAAATGGGATTAGCGTTCTTATAAAAGAGGTCCTAGAGAGTTGCCTTCACCCTTCCACCATGTGAAGACACAGCTGGAAAGTGCCCTCTAGGAACAGACCTTCACTGGATACCAAATCTACTTGATCTTGGGCTTTGCACCATCCAGAATGGTGAGGTATAATTTTCTGTTGTTTATAAGTTAACTATCCAGTCTATAGTGTTTGCTTCAGCAGCCGAAATGGACTGAGACACTGTCTTATGTATACTTTTTTAGTTGCATTTGTTTTTTTAGGGGTACTTCCTCTAGCTCCATTAATAATAGAACAAACAGTCTTTTCGAAAGATTTCCCTTGAAAACTTGAGAGTACTGGTCTGGAGGAGCAGGAGACAAGGTCCCTGCCTTGGTAATGGCAGAAACTATATCATGAGTATCAGTTACCTCACGTGTAAAATGGGCATACAAATATTTTACTTCAATAAGAAGAAATCTACTGTGTAGGTCAGAGGAAGTGCTTGGGATTCACTCTGGCGGATCCATCTTCCATGATTCCTGTGATTCAGACCGAGTTAGTATTTGATATAAATGGCAAACTGTAATTTCTTTCAGAAGTAGTTAAGCATATACAAACTTTCATTAATTCTCAAAATTCAGACTTAAAAAATCTTGAAATCAGAATGATTCATCTGGGTTCCAGATCCTGTATACCAAAAGATTTCAACTATCATAATTTTTAAAAATAATTGTTCATATATATAAATAACATTGTTCAATAAACATTTTATATGAATAATATATCAAATGCTAATATTTCCTGTAGTATCAGAAAATATTGCAAATCATAATGAATGTATTTTAATTTGTGCATAATGAGTAAGATAAACCTTAATTTAGTCTTACTTTTTTCTTAAATCAACTAATGCTTAAAATATCTCCACTTTCCCTGTATTTAGTGTGTGCCAACTCACTTCACAGTCAAAATTGTAGAAAAAATATTGAAAAATAAAACAGAGATGAAAGAAGAGCTCCAGATTTAGTATTGACTGGTGTGTAATATAATTTATCCAAATGTAACTCTTGGACCTCATGTTCTTCGCTCCTCTTGGGACTAGTAATGGAGAAATATTTTTTTACCTGCTTTTATATTTATTCTTATTGGATTGTATTTTATGTCTTCCCTGCAAAATGTGTTGAAGACTATTTCTTCATAAACACAATGGATTGAACATATGTGTTTATTTTCTCCCTCAGCATCAAAAGATAGTAAGTTAGAAAAAAAAGGATTAATCACCAAGAATAATAGAATGATAGAACATCATAGCACAAATTTTTAAAACATTTTGGAAAAGTATAAAGCTGACAGCAGAACTGCAACTGATTCATGAAAGCAAAGGAAGTTACAACCTAAGTGCATAGGGCTGATGCCTATGAAACAGTACCAGTTTTTCTGGTAGAACACCTAAAGTTCCTAGGAGAAATAAAGTAGTCTGCAAGTGTGGTGAGGTGGTTTGGCTCTATGTCCCCGCTCAAATCTTATCTCAAATTGTAATCTTCGTGTGTTGGGGGAGGGGCCTGGTGGGAGGTGATTTGATTATGGGGGTGGTTTCTCCCATGCTGTTCTAGTAATAGTGAGTGAGTTTTCATGAGACTACTTGATGGTTTAAAACTGTGTGGCAGTTCCCCCTTGTTCTCTGTGTCTCCTGCCACCATGTAAGACATGTCTTGCTTTACCTTTGCCTTCCACCATGATTGTAAGTTTCCAGACACTTCACCAGCCATGCAGAACTGTGAGTCAATTAAACCTCTTTTCTTTATAAATTACCCAGTCTCAGATAGTGTCTTTATAGCAGTGTGAAAATGGATTAATGCACAAAATTGGTACCAAGGGTGGAGCACTGGTATGAAGATACCTGAAAATGTGGAAGCAACTTTGGAACTGCATAATGAGCAGAGGTGGGAAGAGTTTGTAGGGCTCAGAAGAAGACAGGAAAATTTGGGAAAGTTTGGAACTTCTTAGAGACTTGTTGAATAGTTTTGACCAAAATGCTGATAGTGATATGGACAATGAAATCTAGGCTGGGGTGGTTTCAGATGAAGATGAGAAACTCATTGGGAACTGGAATAAAGGTCACTCTCACTATGCTTTAGCAAAGACACTGGTAGTATTTTGCCCCTGCCCTAGAGATCTGTGGAACTTTGAACTTGAGAGAGATGATTTAGCATACCTGGCAGAAAAATTTTCTAAGCAGTAAAGCATTCCAGATGTTACCTGGCTGTTTCTGAAAGTATACATTCATATGCATTCACAAAGAGATGGTCTGAAATTGGAACTTACATTTAAAAGGAAAGCAGAACATAAAATTTTGGAAAATTTGCAGCCTGACCATGAGGTAGAAAAGGAAAAATGTTTTCTGGTGAGAAATTCAAGATGGCTGGAGAACTCCGCACAATTAAAGAGGAGCTGAAGGTTAATGGTCAAGACCATGGGGAAAATGTCTCCAGGGCATGTCAGAGACCTTCACGATATGCCCTTTCATCATAGGCCTGGGGGTCTAGGACGGAAAAATGGTTTGTGGGGCAGGCCCAAGACTCCATTGCTCTGTGCAGCCTCAGGATATGGTGCTCTGCTTCAGCTCTAGCTGTGGCTAAAAGGGGATGTACAGTTCAGGCCGTTGCTTCAGAGAGTGCAAGCCCCGATTCTTGACTTCTTCCATGTGATGTTGGGCTTGTGAGTGTGCAGAAGGCAAGAGTTGGGAACCTCTGCCTAGATTTCAGAGGATATATGGAAATACCTGGATGTCCAGGCAGAAGTCTGCTATAGGGGTAGAGCCCTCATGGAGAACCTCTACTAGGGCAGTGCAGATGACAAATGTAGGATTGGAGACTTCACACAGAATTTCCACTGGGACACTGCCTAGTGGAACTGTGATAAGAGGACCACCATCCTCCATATGCCAGAATGGTAGATTCACTGACAGCTTGCACCGTGTGTCTGGAAAAGCCATAGGCACTCATGCCAGCCCATGAAAGTACATTGGGGGCTGTACCCTATAGAGCCACAGGGGCGGAGCTGCCCAAGGCCTTGGGAGCCCACCCTTTGCATCAGCGTTTCCTGGATTTGAGACATGGAGACGAAGGTGATTATTTGGAAGCTTTAAGATTTAATGACTGTTCTGCTGAGTTTCAGACTTGCATGGGGCCTGTAGTCCCTTGGTTTGGGCCAGTTTATCCCTTTTTGAATGGGAGCATTTACCCAATGGCTATACCCCCAGTGTATCTTGGAAGTAGCTAACTTGCTTTCGATTTACAGACTCATAGGTAGGAGGGACTTGCCTCATCTCAGAAGAGAATTTGGACTTGGACTTTTAGGTTAATGCTGGAATGAGTTAAGACTTCTGGGGACTGTTAGGAAGGCATGATTGTGTTTTGAAATGTGAGAATGATATGAGATTTGGAAGGGGCCAGGGACAGAATGATATGGTTTTGCTCTGTGTCCCTGCCCAAATCTCATCTTGAATTGTAATCTCCATGTATTGGGGGGGACTTGGTAGGAGGTGAATGGATCATGGTGGTGGTTTTCCTTATGTTATTCTCATGATAGTGAGTGAGTTCTCATGAGATTTGATGGTTAAAAGTGTGTGGCAGTACCCTCCTCACTCTCTCTCTCCTGCTGCCATGTAAGACGTGCCTTACTTCAACTTCGCCTTCTGCCATGATTGTAAGTTTCTTCAAACCTCCCCAGTCATGTGGAACTGTGAGTCAATTAAACCTCTTTTCTTTATAAATTACCCAGTCTCAGATAGTTCTTTATAGCAGTGTGAAAACAGACTAATATAGCTGGAAAAAGCTTCAGACTAGAAATAGGCAATCAGGTTCACAGCAGCCTCTGAGAAGTAGGCCTGGAAAGAGGTATTTAAACCAGAGTAGGAAGAGAGGCTGGGATGGTAGTCTCTAGGTTACAAAGAGATATAAATTGATACTTACATGATTTAACTGAACACTGGAAAATTATTGCATGGAATATCATGTGTTATTGGTGTATAAATAGGTAAAAATACCTAGAAAACCAAGTAAATTATGAAAAATGACCCAAGAAAAATAATCATAGGAGAAAGAAAATGTGAAAAAGCATGCCACTTGACTCCATATAAGACAATAGTAATCTTTCAAAATTTAAGCAAAAATTATAAAAATGTAGCAACATAGAGGTAAAGTAGCAGAAAGAGATGATGAAGGGTAGCACTTTTAAAATCTCAACTATTATAGCTAGCGTCATTGAATCCAGTCTAAAATTAATGAATACATAAACACCACATATGCATCTGCTACACAAATGGCAAATGTAGGTGTCTAATTCAGTAGGCATCCTCCCATGACTCCTGTACAGATTTTTTACTATCTGCTGTCATGATGGACTATCTGTGATGCAGGATAATAACCAATATAGATATGGTTACCTATTTTTGTTTGTGGGGTTTATTCTTAGGGGGAAGTTGTTCTCAAAGTAAGATGTACTCTGCAATAGTCCCATTTTCCTCATTTTATGTCATAACATACTACCTGAAATTTCTATGCTTTTTAAAAATTACTATTTTTTTTTTTTTTAGAGATGGGGTATCCCTATGTTCTCCAGGCTGGTCTCAAACTCCTGGGCTCAAGTGATCCCTTCAGCCTCCCAAAGTGCTGAGATTACAGGTGTGAGCCACCACCGCACCCAGCTATGCTTATACTTTTTTATTTTTTCTTTTTGAAATGGAGTTTCACTCTTGTTGCCCAGGCTGGAGTGCAATGGTGTGATCTCAGCCCACTGCAACCTCCTTCTCCTGGGTTCAAGCGATTCTTCCTGCCTAGCTGGGATTACAGGTGTGCACCACCATGCCCGGCTAATTTTTTTGTGTTTTTAGTAGAGATGGGGTTTCACCATGTTGGGCAGGCTGGTCTCAAACTTCTGACCTCAGGTGATCCTCCCACCTCTTCCTCCCAAAATGCTGGGATTACAGGCATGAGCCACTGTACCCGGCCACTTATACTTTTTAAAAAGGAAAACTATGACAGTGCTCTTCATAGAATAAATTCTAATACATATGATGAGGTTTGCTTTGCTCATCTAAACCAAATAAAATTCATATAATCATAAATGGAACTTTCAGAATTCTCCTTAACTCAGTGAAAACTTTCTATCTGCTCTCGTGGAATTTTGCATATTTACATTATGACATTTATCCTATTGATTATATTCATTAGGTAAGAACTCTATTTTATTCACTTTTGTATTTTCAGAATCTGTTACAATGATTGAATATAACAAATTTTAAAATAAAAGTATGATGATAAAATAAACTACCTTTATGTGTTTGTTACAAGAGGCTTTAAAAATATTAAAAGTATAATTATAAAATAATTTACATATTAAAATAAAAACTTTATGAGACCACATATAAAGAATTACAGATTCTGATCTTGGTAATGTCCTTTAGGCACCTAAAATGTTTTCTTTGTTTTAAACTAATCTCTTAGTCAAGGATAATGCTAATCCTATGTAACATACCCGATACTGAATATCAAAGAATGTGGATACTCTTTAAAGTTAAAATGTTACGTGAGAATGCAAAATTTGACTCTCCCATTGCCATCAATATTGGGCTAATGGATTTAGATATAGGGGATCAGTTAATAGATATGAGAATGCACACAAAATTTATGAAAAAAGTATAAGTAAATAGAGATTTTAGTACTTGGAAAATATGAAATAGGTAATGTAAAACATAGTGTGAGATTATTGTTGTTGAAAAGGAAATATGAATGAAGATAATTACCTGTCTAGGTTTATTATAAGTATCAAATACATTCATTATATGGAAAATTTTAAAATAACCATAAATTAGATAATTTCTTATTGTAGCAGTATTGTTGCTTAACCGTAAAACAGCATGTGTATCTATATATATTGAAATATTTTATGTTCAGAAATATTTTATGTTTAACATGTCTGATTACAGTTCTGCATATAGTTATATATATGTATAGTTACATATGTACACAGATATATACATGTATATGATATTTATATAGGAGTTATTACTGTGAATACATTGAGTGGCATCGCCTTCCAATACTGCCTCTGAGCAGAAAATTGGGTGTTGAGAAACTATAGAAACATGTTATATTGCTGTTTTAAATTACTCATCCTTATAACAGAGCCCAATGATAATTTAACATTTTATAATCAGCTGAAATCTGCTTCATTTTGATTGTCGAAATTTAAGTTAAATGCTTTATTTCTTAAACAGAAAAAAATTGCAACTGTAGGCTATCTAATTAGTCATACGTCAAAAATTTGGATTCACATTTAATATATAGTGCCAGATATATTAAATTTGCAAGCTTTTATCAATCTTTTTGAAATATAGTTGAGACTTACCACTAGAAATGAATATCAGAATACATTTCTTTAATATGAATAAAAGCGTGTGCCACATCACCCTTTAAAAATACCCAAAAAGCAAGATGATAAAAATTATATACTCTTGGTTAAACATATATGTTATTGTCAAATGAGTTACCATCTTTGGTCTAAGAGAAATATTAACTCCAGGCTTAAATTGGGAAAATATACGTAGGACATCTTGAACAAAATGACTCATAATGTGTGTTACTTTCTTGCCATCAAATTTTTTCTACAGAATTCATTTTTTCCATGTGAAAGTAAGGAACAGAGATGGACATAAAATAACAAGATTCACAAGGAAAATAAAACTCTATAGTGTTCACTATTGTTCATAGTGATGATTATTGCTTCTAGTACATTGTAGGTATATAATCAAATATGAATAGATTGTAATGCAAATAAACAACTTCATGTTTGCAATGGGGTCTAGTTCTATTTCTTACCAGTCTCTTTATGTTGGGTATGTAACAAAAGTTCAACTAGTTGCATCAACTATCAAATGAAGATAATCAGTTTTCTCTCCAGACTTCTAAGAACATAAGTTAAACTAGTACTTTTAAACGTATTTGTAAACTGTAAAATAGTATGCATAAAATACAAGCAGCTTTCACTTTGGACAGGTAGTGTGGACTGTAAATGTCACTGTGCTAGCTGATATGTTGAAAGTGATTTTTAATAATAGGAAAAATTAAAAAATTACCATAATCTTTAAAAATTTGTGAAACAAAATGTGAAAAACATTAAAAAGATTTTACTGTTATTTATAAATATAAAAGGAAATAAAAATAATAAAATTAACATTTTTTAGTATACTGTAATTCAAAACATTAGAAACAATGAGAACTAAAATGTTTTCTTTCTTTGCAAATAACTTATCAAAAATATATTGATTATTGCTTGCCTTCTCATAAAGCTGACAATACCTATTGAATGATCATTTTTATATTCATTGGTGAATTGTCATATTTCTTTCTAAGTTTGGATCAGCTTCCAACATTTTATTTTTTGTACTTACAATGTCATGAAACATTTGAGAGTTCCTTTAATGTGAAGTTGTTTTGCAGCATAACTTCAGCTGGGACCTTGTCATCCTTTTTGTCACAGCCATTTTCTTATTTACGTTGATAAATTTGCCCTCCCTCAGTTCCTCTGGCTGTGTATCTAGAGTCTCAAATGTCAAATACCAACATCCTCACATTCAACTAGCTCTTCTATGATTCCATTTATATTTGATTCAAGTTTCCTTCTAGCATTATCATTTTTGCTCTTGCTGTACTTTCATCTTTGTTGACCTATTCTTTCTTTTAATTACTGATTTTTGTAAAGTGGCACATTGGTGGGTTTTTCTCTGAGAAACAAGGAGGCAACAGAGAGATGTATGCTTAGCTGTCTGAGAATGAAGTGAACATAGTGACCAAGCCCTGGCACACTGGCACACTGCAAAAGCAGTGACATACGTGGTCACTGATCACGATGGGTATCTGTTGTCATATAGTAGGGATTTGTGATCTGAAGAGCTAGCAACCAAGTTTTTACTTTTTGCAGTTGTCCTCACTTAATATAATGTGGTAACTGAAATGTGAACTATGCTGTTGATTGACTGGTGTTATTTAACTTATTTGTGTAATTGAAATTCACGTCTATCGGAACCAGGCATGGTGGGGATTGCATTTTTATTATGCCCATATCTCTATGAAGTCATTTTGCTAGTTTTCCATAGAAGAATGGAACTCTTCATAGCAAATCAGGCTTATTTATTATTTGTATGATAGGCAATAGCTTATAACTGAAGGGGTTAACAGTTTTTTTATTAATATGAGGAACGATTTGCATGGTAAATAGATTGACTATATCTTAAAGAATGAAAACATAATAAATTTCCTTGATAAGAGCAAAGTTTATTCCAATCCCTTTTAAATTTATCACAATACAAAAAATTGTATTTAGCAAATCAGATTTTGATAGGAAAACATTTCAATTTTAAATAAATGCTGTACCTGTAATTTCACTACTATCCCAGTAGAGACAATTTTCCCTTGTGAAATTTTTAAAAATAGTAATAGGAAGTCACTTAATATAAAATTAGAGCTTCAGTTCTTTATTCAGAAAAGGTGACAGATGATCTTTTTTAGTGTTTGGTTCAAATTGTGCTATATACACAGGTTTTAAGGAAGAATCTGAGGTTACACAATGGAATGAGAATGGTATGTTGCTCTTTCACAGAATATTATTTCCAAGTGATTGGAGGGAACTTGATATAGTCTTCCTCTTAGAGTTACAATATCGTTGAGAAAGAAGAAAGAACTTAATTTGAAAAGTACCTCTCTAAGCTTTCCCTCAATATACTTTGCATTAAAGAGGACAATGAAAATGATTACATCTAACTGTAGCTGAATTCACTTCCATTTGCTAGCTATTTGCATTATATGTTATACAAACAGTATCTGAATATTTGTACTGACCCAGTAAATTTTTCTTTTGTCTCTTCATGAAGTATGTTTTTTAATAAACATAATATTTTGTATAGTTTTTGCTTTAATGGTAATCAATTATTATATAAGAGAGCTAGTTGCAATCAAACATTACAGAAGAGCAAGACTTGAATGATTAATATTATTTACGTAGCAACCAGATTCTAGTCTATCAAACGTGTACTAATTTTGACTTTTGTTTCTTCTTGGGAAATTACTGCATGCAAATATGTAGCCATATCCTAGCTGTTTTAAAAAAAATCAAAGAATGCACATAAAAAGCAGGCAAGCAACAAGTTATGTACTCTACACCTTATGGTATATTATCACCATTTTTGTGAAAGTTTCTTTCTCTTTTTTCTTGTGTTTCATTCTCCTTCATCCTTATTCTTCACTTCTCTATTGGCAACATTCAAATACATTTGAAGTATGTCTTTTTACTAATATGCTATTATTATTATTATTATTTTTTTTTTTTTTTTTTTTTTTTTTTTTGAGACGGAGTCTCACGCTGTTGCCCAGGCTGGAGTGCAGTGGCGCGATCTCGGCTCACTGCAAGCTCCGCCTCCCGGGTTCCCGCCATTCTCCTGCCTCAGCCTCCTGAGTAGCTGGGACTACAGGCGCCCGCCACCGCGCCCGGCTAATTTTTTGTATTTTTAGTAGAGACGGGGTTTCACTGTGGTCTCGATCTCCTGACCTTGTGATCCGCCCGCCTCGGCCTCCCAAAGTGCTGGGATTACAGGCTTGAGCCACCGCGCCCGGCCATATGCTATTATTTTGCTTCACATACTTTAGAGCAAAAAATGATATGCAATAAGTGTCTTGATGTGGCTTCAAATATATTTCATTCATTGCATCTAATTGTTTTATTACATAGTGGTTCACCAAATTTTACTTATCCATACCTCCATTGATGAGCATCTAATTTGCTTCTCTCTCTCTGTTACAGCAATGTTACTAGGAAGAATATTTTCATATATGTCTCTATTATAGACCTGTGTGACAATTTCTCTAGGATATTATCCCAGGAGCAGAATTTGGATTATGTAGCTGTGGATTCTTAGTTTGATTAAGTGCTACCATCAAAATTGTACTTCAGCATGGCCACACAAACCTATACCTCAACTTGTATTTTTTTGGCGCTTTTAAACTTCTCATTTTCGTTTTTTGAAAATTAACTATATAGTTTCCCATATTACTAATAGAGTTGCAATCTTACTCCTGTGGATTTGTGCATTCTAGATAAAGGAGTTTCTTGTCAGTTTTAAACATTGCAAATTTCTTCTCCCTGTCATCTGGTAATTGTATGTTAATTCTATCTATGTCATTATTTGTTTGATATCTTAATTCATCTTAATCAAACTCATTTTTTTTTTGCCTTAAGGTTTGTTTTGTTTTCTATTTTATAATAGGAAATTTTCAACTCTGTAAAACAAGATATCCTGAATTAAGCATTTGTATTATTTTGCAAATGCTGGGTAGCATTTGTTCTATTTATATTTTTGCAGCAACTTGTATAAAATTGTAATTGATTTCTCCTTGAACATTTGTGTAAGCACACACTTAAGCAACCAAAGCTGTTTTAGTATTATGAAATCTACCAGGATATATGATCTCAAAATTGATTTTATAATAATACATGATAAACTTCATTATAGTACTTCTTTAAAACACTAGGAATAAAAGGCTATTCTGTATCAATGTCCTGTTTAGTGGCATAAGACTAAAAGGATGTGGTGCCTAGTCTCCAGTGATGGCTCCCAACAATCTCTTCCCTTCCTGTATGCACAAGTCACACCTCACATGGAGGTAAAGCTTAATTGCCCTTCCCTTGAAGCTCATCTGCTTTTGTGCTCATTTGTCTTTGAATGCAGTCCATGAGGAGAGTAAAATCAATGACAACTGATCTCTTAGCTGGTCACCAGTAGCACCCTGTCAACCATGGAAATGAGGCCATAATGGAGCTTCCAGCCATCCAGAACCTTAGTGAACTTTATGTAAGTTAGAAAGATTGTCCAGTCACTTCCACGAATTGTGAACATTTATAGGTTGTAATTTCAAGCCAACATATTTTGGAATAATTTGCTATGCAACAATAGGTAACCAGAACACGGGTTAAAAACAAAACCTAAACAAGTATGCTTAATAGCATAATTTTTACTTGAAATTTTAGTCACCTCAATAAAGATAAAACAGATAAAAGAAATAAAATATTAAGAGGGAGAAAAATTGTCAGTATTTGGAAATCATGTTTTTTACACATGTCTAATAAATATAGTATAATAAAATATAAAATGAAAATTTATATAACATTATTCATCTTTAAGAAATAAAAAGCATTAACTATGGTAATTATAAAAGACTACTGTTCTTCATAATTTTATTAAATATAATAGTGTCTTGTGGGCTTTGTCATCAATTTATAGGTAATATATACGAAAAATAAAGCAATATGCTGATAACATGTAATAGATGAAACTCCAAAATATGATACAGAGTGAAAAAAGTCATATGCAAAAGAATATCTACTGTACAACTTCATTTACATTAGGATCCAGAACAAGCAAAACTAATCTGTGATGAAAAAATCAGAAGAGTTGTTGCCTCAGGTGGTTGTGGGAACTGAACGGGAAGGGGCACAAGGAATATTTTGGGAGTAATGGCAATGCCCTATATCTCAGGAGAGATTTTGGTTACACAAATATATACATTTGTCAAGGGCATATGATTGAGATTTGGGTGTTCTTTTTGCATGTTCTTACTCATAATTGGGAGTTGAACAATGAGAATCCATGGAGAACACATGGACACAGGGAGGGGAACATCACACACTGGGGCCTGTCAGGGGCTGGGGGGCTGGGGGAGGGATAGCATTAGGAGAAATAATTAATGTAAATGACGAGTTGATGGGTGCAGCAAACCAACATGACACATGTATACCTATGTAACAAACTTGCGTGTTGTGCACATGTACCCCAGAACTTAAAGTATAATAATAAAAAAAGATTTGGGTGGTTTATTGTACATTTTATATGAAAATATTCTAAATATTAAACTGATGAATGATATACATGCTGAGGCATTTATTGGAAAGTGAACAGAAGTCTGCAATTTATTTGAAATGCATAAAAATATGAGGAACTAATAGATGGGTAGAGGCATGGATATAACATATGCAGTACAATGGAAGAATCTAGGAGGTGGCTATACGATGTTCAGGATAATGTTATTTCTATTTTGTGGTACATTGAAAAATTTTCATAATAAATCGCTGGGGAAAATACAGGATGAAGGACAATCTTATACATTAATGGTGAGAATGTAAATCTATACAACTTTTCTCTAAAATGATCTCTTGATATGTATATAATACTCTTACCAAGCTTGATATAATAACTAAAAATCAAGAAATAATACAGGCTGGGCCCAGTGGCTCACATCTGTAATCCCAGCACTTTGGGAAGCTGAGGCAGGTGGATCACATGAGGTCAGGAGTTTGAGACCAACCTGGCCAACATGGTGAAACCCCTTCTTTACTAAAAATACAAACATTAGCCAGGTGTAGTGCTGCGTGCCTGTAATCCCAGCTATTTGGGAAGCTGAGAAACTAAAATCGCTTCACCCCAGAAGGCTTAGGTTGCAGTGAGCTGAGATCGCACCACTGTATTCCAGCCTTGGCGACAGAGCAAGACTCTCTCTCTCTCTATCTCTCTGTCTCTCTCTCTCTCTATATAAATAAAATAATCCAATAGGAAGTGATAAAAAATAGTAAACACAGCTTCATGTTCATAAAATGCATTAAAAATAAATGCCTAGTTTTAAGAATAGTTAAGTAGTTTTTTAGATAAACTTTTTATTTTAGAATTGTTCTTTGGTAGGCTGAGGTGGGCAGATCACTTGAGGTCAGGAGTTCAAGAGAAGCCTGGCCAACATGGTGAAACCCTGTCTCTACTAAGAATACAAAAATTAGCCAGGCGTGGTGGTGCACACCTGTAATCCCAGCTACTCGGGAGGCTGAGGCAGGAGAATTGCTTGAAGTCGGGAGGCAGAGATTGCAGAGAGCCAAGATCATGCCAGCCTGGGTGACAGAGCGAAATGCTATCTCAAAAAAAAAAAAAAAAAAAGAAAAGAAAAGAAAAGAAAAGAATTGTTTTAGATCTACAAAAGTATTGCAATGACAGTAGAGTTCCAATTTATCCTGTACTGTTTCCCTTATTGTTAATATCTTACATTATTATGGTACATTTGACATAACGAATAAACCAATACGCTTAAATATATACTTTATTTAGATTTTCTTAATTTTTACCTAATTTGTGGGTTAAATATTATGTAGCCATTAAGGCAATTTTAAGGTTTTTAACAACATAATAAAATGTGATTCAATATTAAAGAAACAACATAATTCTTTCTTCTTGTATTTCTTTTCCATTGAATTAAATATTTGGTGTTCAAATATACATGTTTATTGTTTGAATGGGACGAAAACATAAAGTTCTATTTAAATCACAGTTAGTTAGGAATGACTTTATAACTGATATTGAGCTATAGATTTTGAAACAGGTATCTCAACAAAATATCAACAACCTATTTCCAAAGAAAATATTTAATGTAAAGTAACTTTTGTATATGTTTTCCCAACCCATTGATACTAATACATAGTATTGTAATGGAGTTCATCTGGTACAAAAACCCATACAATGTGTTACAACATTGGAAAACAGAATGAAAGCTGACACATAACGATGCCCATCAAAATGTAGGAGGAAACTGGAAACAGATACTGTGTTGGGGAGTAATGGCTGTTCTAATGTTATATGGTGTGATTTGAAAAGGTTACTTAAAATGGGATGTGTAGCTCTTTTGCCCCAGGATCATGACTGCTATACTCATGATTTATTTAAACATGTGGCATTCTACAATGCTCTCCCTCCATAAAAATCATCTTTAGCCACCTGGGTGATGTTAACTAGGAACTAATCATAAACATCTGGTTAGTTTACATACATGTTTTCTTTTTTCCATATTTTCCTTAAATGAAGTATCTGTCCACCTTCATACAAATTATTCTAGCTTAAAAAAATTGTCTCATAAAGAAAAAGGAAAGGAAAATGCTTCTTTTCAGTGCTTTTGGTACCAATACTTTTTGTTTATTTCTTGGACTAACAATTTAACAAAACTTGATCTGCTTAAAATACATAGTCTCTTACTATATCATGATCTCTGCCATTTTCTCTTTAATTTAGCAATGCATTTTTTTACTTATGAATAATGGCTCATGACAAAGTATTGCATTAGAAGAGCAATAAAAAGTTTTTCAAATTAGTCTTATATAAACTTATTTTTCAGAAATATATATATAGCACTTAGGTTATGTATAATGTTTAATATATAACATTTAGGTATTCAGTTATAAATGTTAGTGAAGACTCCTCACTTAATCATGTATTAGCTGTATTCTCCCTTCCTCTCTCTCCCCGCTGCATTCCCCCCCCCACCGACTTTTTTGAATTAATCTACAAATTCTTGCTAAGTACTATATCCTTTACAGTATGCTTGTAGTACTAAGCTTCTTTCTAGAATTTACAAAAATCTAATTGAATTACTCATTTTTTTGTCTGTCTTCACCACACTTTTGTACAGGGAAACTACTGCCACGAAAAGCTGAAACTGTATGAACATCAAAAATATTTTCTCTTTTAAATTCTTAAATTCTGATTTAATCCATATTGTTGAACACAAATTCCTAAACGAAAAGTACATACCAGAGGGATAAGTCTGCTGTTAGCTTAAGCTTCAGGATCTTCATGATCCACAAATGTTGACATTATCCTTTAGAAAAAATTTTAACATGATCTCCCATGTGATATTTTTACTCACTTCCATTCTCTCCTCTTTTTCAATTAATTTTAAATATTTTGCACCAGACCTATTTCCATCAGAAAACTACCTAAACTTCTGCTTAGTTTGTCTCTCCACATATATCATAAGCCTAGATGAATGTATGTGGTTTTTATTTTGCTTTTGTGTGTATTCTGTGTTTTAAATCTCTAGCTAGATTTTAAATAAATTGAGTGCACAGGCTGTTTTCTACTGATAAAATACTCTGCAGAAAGTAGCTACTTCATAAAAACATGGGCCAGGGTTACAATGTGCTCCATATAGAGACATAAAGGTCTTGTTTTTTTTCTATTGAATGCTCTCGTTAAACTAATATTTTTATTATATTTTATTTATAGAATTGGATAATTGAGCTTAATATTTTCACAAAGCATGACAATAAGAGCCCTTTAAAGTTATATGTTGAATTTTATTTTAAAGAATAGAAATTATTTCAGAAATATAATATATGCCATAGGTATTCTAAGAGAATTTGCAACTATATTTCCTGCAGTATTTAGAAAAATAAAAGGCGGAAAAATTCATTAAGAATAATGTATAAAGAGAATTTTTAAAAAACTTAAAATGTAAATTCCAAATATCTATATGGTAGTTGAACATGAATTTCTGTTACCACTGTGGTTTCTTTATACTGACAATATAGTGTTTGATCTCTAGAGTCTCTTACCAACCTAAAAGCTATGTTAGAATATTTCTATGCATTTTTTATTAGACTTATTTCTCAACAAATTTTGTAAGGCTGTGGTTTATAGATTAATGCCTAATAACAGACAAATTTAAAAATTACTTTGACAAGTGCAATGCATCCTTCTAGATTATACAGAACAGCTGCCAAGGAACACTTGGGCAACCTTAAATTCAGCAGATCTTGATATTTTCTTCTTAAGCCTGAGAAAGACTGCTTCAGTTCTAAATTCATCTAAGAGAAATTTGAGCACCTCTGAATACATATATTCAAAAGGGAATCCACAAGAACTATGAAAATATGGGATGAATTTATCTTGCAGTATTTTCCCAAGGTAACAATTTATATTCATGGTGGCTAAGTGTTTAGACTGAAGCTAATGTTTAGCTATATGTACGTTGCTAACATTATACATAAAGAAAAAAACAGCCAATGAGTATTTCAGGATTCAAACTAAGGTTGTACTACAAATCAAAAAATTGAGCTCAAGATAGGCAGAGCCTTGGAGTAGGTATGGGGGAGGAAGGTGGGTGTTTGATACAGGTCTTGCTGTATTTTACTTATTGGCAGTGCAACCTAGTGGATATGTATAGCAAACAACTATAAATGTGATTGATTCTGAGTTTGAGAAAATCTAAATACAATGTGAGGTTTTAGAGAATTGATAAAGAGATAAGAAAATGTGTCTAAGCACAAAGTGAGTTGAAAAGAAAGAAGGCAAATTTTCAAAAAGAGATAAAGGAAAGCCAGCCAAATAAGTATCAAATGATAATAAAAATAAAGAGAAATGAAATTTTAAAAGGGGAAATAGGTTTTAAATGTCTCATGGAGCTATAAAAAAATGAGATCCTGGCCTTTGCAGCAACATGGATGGAGCTGGAGGCCATGAGCTAAGTGAATTCATGCAGAAACAAAAGCAAATACTGCATAGTCTCACTTATAAGTGGGAGCTAAACATGGAGAACACATGGACATAAGAAAGGGAACAAGAGTCACTGGAGTCTATTCGAGGGTGGAGGGTGGAGGGTGGGTGGAGGGCAAGGACTGAAAAAGTACCTATTGGGTACAATGCTGATTACCTTGGTGACAAAATTATCTGTACACCAAACCCCTGTGATATCAAATTTACCCAAGTAACAAAACTGCGCATGTACCTGTTGAACCTAAAATTGGGAAAGAAAAAAATATAAATAAAAACAATAAAGGTTAAAAAATGCTGCATGGAAATAAAGTTAATAAAACGGGAACAAAATTGAAGCAGACCTACAATTTGTCAAGTAAGTTTAAAAAATAATTTATTAAATTAAAAAACCTCAGGGCTACAAAGTCATCTGTGTAAAATCAGTTTTAAGAATTAGGGTGAAGTAAGGAACAGACACTTCTAAACATTGTTTCACCACTCGGGCCTTTTTTTAGAAACTCATTAAAAATTTCCTGGCCGGGCACTGTGGCTCACGCCTGTAAGCAGGAGAATGGCGTGAACCCGGGAGGCGGAGCTTGCAGTGAGCCGAGATCGCGCCACCGCACTATCTCAAAAAAAAAAAAAAAAAAAATTCCCAAGTTTAGAAATATGTCACATCTGCCTCTCTTATAATTCACATGAATTCCAATTATTGTGGAGGTAGATTTGGAGGGCTGCTTACTGAAAACTGATTTATATTATCATTCAGTGATTTTGAACTGATTTCTCTGACTCAACTGAATCGAACAGATTCTGTTTAATATTGAATAAGCAATCACTAGAACTGAATCTTGCATTCAAGGAACTTTCAAGGAGCTTGAAATCTAATTGGGGAGTCAGATACATCAAGAGATAATTTCCGTATGGTAAGTCCATGATTGATAGATGAATGGGATGTATGGGATGCTGTGGGAGTGCCTAGGCTGTGCGTTCAGTTCAGCCTAAGATTTTTATTTTATTTTATTTATTTTTTATTTTATTTATTTTTTATTTTTTAATTTATTTATTATTATTATACTTTAAGTTGTAGGGTACATGTGCATAACGTGCAGGTTTGTTACATATGTATACTAGTGCCATGTTGGTGTGCTGCACCCATCAACTCGTCATTTACATCAGGTATAACTCCCATTTTTTTTTTCTTGTAAATTTGTTTGAGTTCTTTGTAGGTTCTGGATATTAGCCCTTTGTCAGATGAGTAGATTGCAAAAATTTTCTCCCATTCTGTAGGTTGCCTGTTCACTCTGATGGTAGTTTCTTTTGCTGTGCAGAAGCTCTTTAGTTTAATTAGATCCCATTTGTCAATTTTGGCTTTTGCTGCCGTTGCTTTTGGTGTTTTAGACATGAAGTCTTTGCCCATGCCTATGTCCTGAATGGTACTACCTAGGTTTTCCTCTAGGATTTTTATGGTATTAGGTCTAACATTTAAGTCTCTAATCCATCTTGAATTAATTTTCGTATAAGGAGTAAGGAAAGGATCCAGTTTCAGCTTTCTACTTATCAGCCTAAGATTTTTAAAGAAAGTGATGTCTAATCTAATCTTAAAGGATGAGTAAGAGTTTGCCAGATAAAGGTGAAGGGATGTTCCTAATCCATGGGACAGAATGAGTCTAGTTTCAAACATGTGGAACAGTGTATATTGTGAGGATACCTAAGAATTAAAGTCCAACACTTTCTTGTCAGATAATAATAACCAAAAGCTTAATTGACCCAGAACTTTTTGTCAAGGAACACATTTGGTTTGCATTTTTTTAACCAATAAATCCTAGTTTTGGGATTTGGCTATGCATTTCTACAAAGCAAATTGCTTTTTAAGAAGGATATCAAGTTCTCTTGCTTTAATAAGGTATCACATTCTTTATAACTTCTGGATATGATTTAAAATTATATTTCAAATATAATATTTATAAACTTCTCTCAGAAGAAATAAAGATAATAAACTATATGTAATGGTTGTGTACGGGCAGAGAAATATAGGACAATTAACACTCAGTGGAGAAAAAAGATTTTTCAATGTAGCATGAGCGTGGCATCAGCCACCCAAATTTGTTTAACCAGAACATAATTTCTTCATGTATACCACTTGATTATAAATGTTAGTAATATAAACTTTCTTAAGAAAGTTTTACATTTTCTGATTGCAAATTATTGGAAAGAAGAAAATGATGAGAATCTGTATTTGGTAATGTGATGATTATATATATTTTTCATCATTCTTGTCTTCTTTGTATACAAGTATTACAGAAATATTTTAGCAGTAGAGGAAAGCATGAGTATTGACCTTTTCCATTTTGGGGGGTAAAGAAATTAATTTGCTCATCTATATGATTCACTCAACAAATAGTTATAGAATTTTGTGCTCACTAGAGATGCAGAGAAAGAAGAGAGATGTTTTTCATTTTCTTGGTAAGTCAATGCTCTGTAATTACCCAAACCTTTCCATTTCCTCCTGGAGGATCTCAGGGTTGGTGTGCATCATAGGTTATTAGGGAAAGAATAGGTCTTAAACATACTTCTCTAGAACTAAGAGGCATCCAGAAAGATCAGTGACTACAATCAAACTATTAAGTCAGGTAGGGTTGTGCTACAGATTTTCTCAATTTCACGAAGTTCATAAATCCCAATCAGGTAGCAAGGAACCCCTTCCCAGACTAAAACCAAAAAAATACTCTAAAGCAACATTGGCAAACTTTTTCTGTAAAGGGTCAGGTGATATTATTGGTTTTGTGATCATAAGGTCTCTATAGAAATTATTTGACTCTGCTGTTTAGCACAAATACAGCTATAGATAGTATGTAAACAAATGAGTATGATTACGTTCTAATAAAAGTTACTTATGTAAGAACACTGTGAGCCAGATGAGGTTTTTAAAATTAAAATCTAAAACAATTAATTTAATTCAGATTTATAATAAAATAGTAAATATAAATTAAATAACTTACATTTTATAATTTACATTTACTTATAATAAATAATTAAATTCATTATTAGATAATAAAAGCTGAGTTTCTCAGTCCCACGAACCATATTTACATGCTCAATAGCAACACATGACTCATCGCCACCATATTGGAGAGTGTGGATTATAGAATATTGGTATCATTGCAGAAAATACTATTGGACAGTACTGCTCTAGAATTTCTTTGTAGCACCTGACTACTCTATTCTAGACATAGGAAGATGAGGAAGGGGTGGTTAAGTTTGATCTTTCTGAACATCCAAAGAGAAATAATGCAAAAATGTGGTTAGGAAGTTCTAAGAAAATATATAAGGCCTGTTCTTTATTTGTATTATGTTCTGGTTAAACAAATTTGGGTGGCTGATGCCAGTCTGATGCTACATTGAAAAATCTTTTTTCGCTAATGAGTTTTAACTGCTTATCTTCCTCTGCCCATACACAACCATTACATACAGTTTATTATCTTTATTTCTTCTAAAAGAAGAAATGAAGAAGGTAAGACCAGTTACCTTCACCATATTTTTTAATTAAAAAATTAAATTTTAAATTAAATTTATAATTTATAGTGGACAAATAGTGATTATACATATTTATGGTGTACAATGTGATGTTTAAATGTTTGTATACATTTAAATATGCACATGCCTGCTAAAAACTGATTTACATTATCAATAATATAAATTATAATGATTAAATGAGGATAATTAACATATCCATCACTTTACATATTTATTATTTCTTTATAGTGGCAACAATAAATATCTTCTAGCTATCTTGAAATACATGTACATTGATATTTGCTATAGCATGCATAGTATTCACTATATGTATTTAATAGAACTCTAAAACTTTTTTTCCTATCTAACTGTAACTTTATATCTATTGATCAATGTCTCCTCATTCCTGCCTGTAACCTCCCCTCCTCAGCATGTGGTAACCACTATTCTACTCTCTACTTTTGTAAAATCAACTTTTTTTAGAGTCTGTGTATGAGTGAGATCAAATATTTTTTGTTTTTCTGTACTTGGCTTAATTTACTTAATATAAAGTCTTCCAGGTTTATCCCCATTGCCACAGAAAATAAGATTTCATTGTTTTATGGCTGAATAGTATTCCACTGTATAATATATATACCACAGTTTCTTTTTTCATTAATCTGTAGAAGTACATTTAGTTTGATTCCATATCTTGACTATGGTGAATAGCTCTGCAATAAACATGGGTGTGCAGATATCTCTTTGACATACTGACTTCATTTTCTTTGCATATATGCCTAAGAAAGCAATTGCTGGATTATACAGTACTTCAATTTTTAATTTTTTAACTTGTACTTTAAGTTTTGGGATACATGCGCGGAACGTGCAGGTTTGTTACATAGGTATACACATGCCATGGTGGTTTGCTGCACCCATCAACTCGTCATCTACATTAGGTATTTCTCCTGATGCTATCCCTCCCGTAGCCCCCTGCTCCCGGCCCTGACAGGCCCCAGTATATGATGTTCGCCTTCCTGCGTCCATGTGCTCTTGTTGTTCAACCCCCACTTATAAGTGAGAATGTGCGGTGTTTGGTTTTCTGTTCTTGTGTTAGTTTGCTGGGTATGATGGTTTCTAGCTTCATCCATGTCCCTGCAAAGGACATGAACTCATCCTTTTTTAATGGCTGCATTTTATTCCATGTTGTATATGTGACACATTTTCTTTATCCACTCACTGATGGGCATTTGGGTTAGATCCAAGTCTTTGCTATCGTGAACAGTGCTGCAATAAACATAAGTGTGCGTGTGTCTTTATAGTAGAATGATTTATAATCTTTTGGTATATACCCAGTAATGGGATTGCTGGGTCAAATGTTATTTCTGGTTCTAGATCCTTCAGGAATCAATCGCCACATTGTCTTCCACAATGGTTGAAATAATGTACACCTTCCACCAACAGTGTAAAAGCATTCCTATTTCTCCATATCCTCTCCAGCATGTTGTTTCCTGACTTTTTAATGATTGTCCTTCTAACTGGAATGAGATGGTGTGTCATTGTGGTTTTGATTTGCATTTCTCTAATCACCAGTGATAATCAGCTTTTTTCATTTGTTTTTTGGCTGCATAAATGTCTTCTTTTGAGAAGTGTCTGTTCATATCCTTCACCCACTTTTTGATGGGGTTGTTTGTTGTTTTCTTGTACATTTGTTTAAGTTTCTTGTAGATTCTGGATATTAGCCCTTTGTCAGATGGATAGATTGCAAAAATTTTCTCCCATTTTGTAGGTTGCCTGTTCACTCTGATGATAGTTTCTTTTTTCTTTCTTTCTTCCCTTTTTATTTTTTCTCGCTCTGTCACCCAGTCTGGAGTGCAGTGGTATGATCTTGGCTCACTACAAGCTCTGCCTCCCAATTTCACGCCATTCTTCTGCCTCAGCCTCCCAAGTAGCTGGGACTACAGATAGTTTCTTTTGCTGTGCAAAAGCTCTTTAATTTAATTAGATCCCATTTACCAATTTGGGTTTTGTTGCAATTGCTTTTGGTGTTTTAGTCATGAAATCTTTGTCCATGCCTATGTCCCGAATGCTATTGCCTAGGTTTCCTTCTAGGGTTTTTACGGTTTTGGGTCTTAACATTTAAGTCTTTAATCCATCTCAAGTTAATTTTTGTAAAAAGTGTAAGGAAGGGGTCCAATTTCAGTTTACTGCGTATGGCTAGCCAGTTTTCGTAGCACCATTTATTAAGTAGGGAATCCTTTCCCCATTGCTTGTTTTTGTCAGGTTTGTCAAAGATCAGATGGTTGTAGATGTGTTGCATTATTTCTGAGGCCTCTGTTCTCCATGCAGTAATAATGAGAGACTTTATCACCCCACTGCCAATATTAGATAGATCAACGAGACAGAAAATTAAAAAGGATATTCAGGATTTGAACTCAGCTCTGGGCCAAGTGCACCTAATAGACATCTACAGAACTCTCCACCCCAGGTCAACAGAATATACATTTTTCTCAGCACCACATTGCACTTATTCTAAAATGCTCCTCAGCAAATGCAAAAGAATGGAAATCATAACAAACTGTCTCTCAGACCACAGTGCAATCAAATTAGAACTCAGGATTAACAAACTCACTCAAAACCGCACAACTACGTGGAAACTGAACAACCTGCTCCTGAATGACTACTGGGTAAATAATGAAATTAAGACAGAAATAAATGAGTTCTTTGACCAGTGAGAAGAAAAACATAACATACCAGAATCTCTGGGACACAGCTAAAGCAGTGTTTAGAGGGAAATTTATAGCACTAAATGCCCACAGGAGAAAGCAGAAAAGATCTAAAATTGACACCCTAACATCACAATTAAAAGAACTAAAGAAGCAACAGCAAACAAATTCAAAAGTTAGCAGAAGACAAGAAATAACCAAGGTCAGAGCAGAACTGAAGGAGATAGTGACAAGAAAAATCCTCCAAAAAATCAGTGAACCCAGGAGTTGGTTTTGAAAAGATTAACAAAATAGATAGACTGCTAGCCAGACTAATAAAGAAGAAAAAAGAGAAGAATCAAATAGACACAATAAAAAATGATAAAGGGGATATCACCACTGATCCCACAGAAATAAAAACTACCATCAGAGAATACTATAAACACCTCTATGCAAATAAACTAGAAAATCTAGAAGAAATGCAGAAATTCCTGGACACATATAGCCTCCCCAGACTAAACCAGGAAGAAGTTGAATCCCTCAATAGAACAATAACAAGTTCTGAAATTGAGGCAGTAATTAATAGCCTACCAACCAAAGAAAAAAAAAGAAAAGCCCTGGATCAGATGGATTTACAGCTGAATTCTACCAGAGGTACAAAGCAGAGCTGGTACCATTCCTTCTGAAACTATTCCAAACAATAGAAAAAGAGGGACTTCTCCCTACTTACTTTATGAAGCCAGCATCATCCTGATATGAAAACCTGGAAGAGACACAACAAAAAAAGAAGATTTCACGCCAATATCCCTGATAAACATCATTGTAAAAATCCTGAATAAAATACTGGCAAACTAAATCTAGCACCACATCAAAAAGCTTATCCACTACGTTCAAGTCGGCTTCATCTTCACCAGCAAGGCTGGTTCAACATATGCAAATCAATAAACATAATCCATCACATAAACAGAACCAATGACAAAAACCATGTGATTATCTCAACAGATGCAGAAAAGGCCTTTGATAAAATTCAATGCCCCTTCTTACTAAAAACTCTCAATAAACTAGGTATTGATGGAACATATCTCAAAATAATAAGAGCTATTTATGACAAACCCACAGTTATTATCACACTGAATAGGCAAAAGCTGGAAGCATTCCCTTTGAAAACCGGTACAAGACAAAGATGCCCTCTCTCACCACTCCTATTTAACACAGTTCTGGGAGTTTTGGCCAGGGCAATCAGACAAGAGAAAGAAATAAAGGTTATTCAAATAGGAAGAGAGGAAATCAAATTGTCTCTGTTTGCAGATGACATGGTTGTATATTTAAAGTCCCCATTGTCTTAGCCCAAAATCTCTTTAAGCTGATAAGCAACTTCAACAAGGTCCCAGGATACAAAATCAATGTGCAAAAATCACAAGCATTCCTACACACCAGTAATAGACAAACAGCCAAATCATAAGTGAACTCCCATTCACAATTGCTACAAATAGAATAAAATACCTAGGAATACAACTTACAAGGTATGTGAAGGACCTCTTCAAGGAGAACTACAATCCACTGCTCAAGGAAATAAGAGAGGACACAAACAAATGGAAAAACCTTCCATGCTCATGGATACGAAAAATCAATATTGTGAAAATGGCCACACTGCCCAAGGTAATTTATAGATTCAGTGCTATCCCCATCAAGCTACCATTGACTTTCTTCACAGAATTAGAAAAAACTACTTTAAATTTCATATGGATCCAAAAAAGAGCCCGTATAGCCAAGAAAATCCTAAGCAAAAAGAACAGCTGGAAGCATCACGCTATCTGACTTCAAACTATACTACAAGGCTACAGTAACCACAACATCATGGTGCTGGTACCAAAATAGATATATAATCCTATATTTAATTTTTAAGGAACTTTGATGCTGTTTCCATAATAATGCCTTTACTAATTTACATTTCCACCAACAATGTACAAAGGTTCTCTTTTTTTCTACATCCTTGCCAACATTTTTTTGGGGGTCTTTTTGCTAATAGCCATTCTATCTGGGGTGAGGTGCCATCTCATTGTGGTTCTTATTTGTGTTTCTCTGATTAGTACTGCTGACTCTTTTTCCACATAATCTCAACACAGGCATTCACAATGAGTTTCAGTTTATCAAAACATTTAAACTCTTACTGGCTTTAATGTATTAATCCATATGACATTACATTAATAAAAGTCAAGATCAAGTGACTGAGTAGTTAGAAATTCTGTAGAACTTTGTATCCCACTGAAAATGTCATTTTTCATTGTACATATTTTTTTCTTATTGAAGATTATTGAATAAAGCACGAACCTTAATATTTTCATTTCTCTCTGCTGGCCCTTATTAGTCAATGAGAAAAAACCTACAGAAAATTGTTTTCTTTCCCGTAAGTTTAAGCTTTTGTCATGACAGCATTATAAAATAGCTCAAGTCTTCTAGACAAATAGATAAATCTCCTAGATAAATATAAGTTAAGGAAAGAGTACACTTGGCTCTAAAGCTGGTAAGAAACCAAAGACCAATCTAATAGAGCAATGAAAGAGAGAGAACAAGTATTAGATTACATTTTAATGTAAACGGACTTGAAGAATTCAAATTGTTAGGTTAAGTTAAGTTGCAAAATGTAAATACAAGAAGAACAATTTAAATATATGTTATTGATAATAATGATTCAAATATTAATCATCTTTAGTCATTTCTGAGTAACTTGGAAATTACCACATATGATGATAATTTGGTAAGCCTCTTGACTCTACCTGTGATATTTCATAATGACAGTTTCTTTCAGAAGTGTTAATAACTAAAGCATTTTTTGGCAAAGATGCATATGTTCAGGCCACCAGCATTCTGTGGTAGCTAGTTTGTTTTATATCTTTCTTCTGTATTTTGCAAATATTGATGCTTTGCATCATCTAAGGACTAAATAAAAGAAGTCCTTCTAACAGTAGGTACTTCACTATTGGTTGCTCTTACTTTAATTATATGTTAAATTGCAGTTTAAATTTTAAAGAAATAATCAGGAACTTCTCTTTGATATCTATATGTCATTAAATATTAAGGAGCATAGAAACATAAATCATATTTCAACACAATCATTTGTGTTGACAGTTTTGAATATATAAAATGAAACTTTCTACTTTTATTTTCTATGGATAGAAACCTGTTCTGTGGAACACTTTGTCTTGTCTATGGGTTTCAACTTGAATGTAGATGGGTAAGAACACTGGCAGTTCTTCCTGTTGCTGTTACTAAAAGATACAGGTACATATGGGACTTTCTTGTGCTACCAAAGTAGAGCAGGGAGGCACATAACAGAAAATCGTAAAGGGAAAAACACAGTTCATTGCAAAAATTGAGTTTACCACTGAAAGTCTGTCCTAACCACAAGGGAATTTAAACCAAATGTCCAAAGGAGTCTCAAAATGTCGAACCTGATACTTAAACCATGAGCCATTCTCTGGTGTTTATCCAAAGTGATTCTTACACTGACCCCTGGATATTAGAAGGACCCCATGCCCTTGTGGAAGCCTTTCCACATGCTTTCATTATTAAATGAGTTTGTTTAGCTCTGACTTCAATTGTGATAGTAAATAGTATTTCCTACGTTAAAAAGTGAGGATGAACTCTGGGTGGAAATAGTCAGCACATGAGTGTCTCCAGTGATTTTTCCAGTTTGAGAAGGGAGCGTGAGTATTACAAGAACTTACAGATGTGTTGGGCCTAATTTTTAAAACTCCTTGCTCATCATTTCAAGAGCATATTTTATTTTACTAGTGCCCTTTGATTTTAACAAATTCTATGGAGTCTATTTCATTAGTTTTCTCCTTAAAAATCATTTCTTCCTGGAGAAATCCTCAAACACATGAAAAATTTGTATTCAATTCAAGCTCCAAGCTTTGTGTGGAACAACACTTCAGAGACCACTCGGAAGCATCCAAAGCTTCAGACCCTGAAAATGCTGTGGTCCGCTTGCTTAACTAGATTGGCTACAGGCAGCGTGTTACACCTGTGCTCTGCCGTCTGTGTTGATTGCCTTTTAGCTTCTGAGTGCAATTCAAGGTGATCATTTTAATCTCTCAGGCCCCGTATGGCTTGGGACCCAGTTATCCGATAAATTGCCTCTTTTCCTGGTCATGGCAATTAATATCAGCCAGAGTGCTGCTACTCACAGTTCCGTGTTGTTAAACTAAGGAACTGAAGGCAGGAGAGTGAGTGTGTGTAGAGGAGGCACACCCGCGAATGTGGAAGACCCACATCATTGGCACTTCCTTTCAGGTGAACAAGCTTATATATTATACATATGGACTTTGCCATCAAAGTTTCTAACTGGCAGTCTAATTTTTGATAATCAGTGTTTAGATTATTTTCAGCACCTCACATAAAATTTTCTCTTTTTAAATATGACTAACATTTTGCTTTGAGTATATATTCATAACTCTTCAGTGGATGAGTCACACTTTTTAAATTAAAAGTCCCTGCATTATTTAAATTCTCAGAAACATAAATTATGACTGGATTCAATGGAAAGGTGAAGTATTTAATAACTGTGAAGAAACACATTCATTCAAAAAATCATTTATCAGTCTCACTATGTGTCAAGCATTTCTAAGCACAAAGACACAGATATAAAACACATTTTTATGAAAAAAAAACTGCTCAGAATAACTGGTGTACAAAGTTAATGTTTACTACTTTCCTCTAATACAAAATTAGAAGTGGCATTTGACAAAAATTAATAACATTGTTTAGTCACACAAGCATATACATCTAAACACTGGTAATAATGGACTTATTTGACACTGTGTGTTAAGATTACACATGAATTGGTGATATTGCTTCAAATTTGTCCAAATCTAGGTACCTTCACAAAAAGAAATGCATTAGAAGACTACAAATTACTTTCAGAATTAGAGTGACAACAAAATATTCTATTTTAGCAAAAACAGGAATTTGGAAAAATCTCCAAATCTAGGAAAATACTATAGGAAAATCTCCCAAGATGCTTTTCTCAGAATGGATTAATTCCAACTGTTTTTAGATACTGCACTTTTCCACTTTAGATTCAGATATTAGAGAGTGAGGCAAAGGAAAACACTAAATCATTTGCTACAGAACGTAGAAACTAGATAGAATTGTCCATTTAAAATTGGCAGGTGAAAGCTCTCTCTAATGGTTTTAATATTTCTCCAGTCCTGTCATAGAAACTAGCTCTACTTTCCCCCAACTGCAGACTAAATTTCAACCTAAACCTTCTAAATAAATTTTGGCTCTAGTTTGGGAGGATATTGAATTTATTACTTGACATTCTGGCCTTGCTTCTGTGGTCCCCATAATTGAATTTCTGCGCCATATACAAGTTTTCAGTGACAAGATCTTCTGCTTTAGTCCCAAGTCTTTTAGTAATTAGATACCTGGCAATTATTATTGAACCTTCACCACTCTAAAAGTATACTCAGAGCACTTCCATTATTTGCCTATTCATCTCTACTAATTGATTATCTTACTTTTGATAGAAAGGACGTGGACATTGAGTTTTGGTTTGACTTTGGTTAATAGTACTTAACACTCTTGTTCTCTTCTCTCTGCCCGCTTTTTCCCTCGGACTTTCTTCTGGTTAAAAATCCAGTTCGTGGATTCTTACTGGTGGATACATTTTTAAAAACCTAGTTTTCACTGGCATATATATATTCTTCTCTTCTGATTTTGTTTTGTCAATGTGGCCATCGAATCACCCAAAGCTTTATTAGTCCCTCGGGGTCTTCCTCCAGATTTTTTTTGCTCAGTATGGCTTTCTCTTTTCTCCCCATGTACCAGTTATGATACTTCTAAAATTAATTAACTCATACCACTGATTAAATCAACAAGTTCTTATTGAGCTCTATATAGATATATACCTGTTAATGAAAAGGATGATTTCAAACTTTTAAATTGTTTATGGCCAAGTGAAGAAATGACACACAGAGTGAATGCAGGACTTACAAAACAGTGCAAAGTTATTCCACCCAATTTAGTGCCAAAATAAGAGATACAGACACAAATACTACAGGGATTCAGAGAAGAGAGAATGTTATATGGATGTGCCTAGACGAGATTTGATCTTGAAGCTAAAGTGAGGATCAAACCTGGGTAAATAGGTTGAAGGTAGATGGGGGAGCAATACCTGAAAAAAAATTTATGTTAAAGAGTTTATTTGATTTGTTCAGTCAGAGAACAATGTTAAAATTGGTTGAAGCCAAGACCTAAATCATTGGAAGAACAACTGGGAGATACATTTGCAAATGGAAAGTGGTATCATTGTGAAGGCCATGGCCTTTCAATTTCTGTCTAGTTATTGCATCTTTCTGAACAAGCTGAAATTATGATATGTTATGTAATTCTGTTTTTGAAAAGTTTGACGTGGAGAGTGGAAGGAAAATGAAAACAAAGCAAATTTTTTTTTGCAAGATTGACGAGACCACACATTTTGGTATTTTTTTTTCTGATTATTAAAAGATGTGGATCAATGTATAAAATATAGCAAAGCTGAAAAAATATCTAAAATCCTTTTGTTCTTACAGCTGAGAAATAGGCCTTGTTAATATTTAAACAAAGGCATTCTAGTTTTTAAAACTATTTTTTTATATAAAGTTGTTTGCCATTATCATTATATCATAAGCATCTTCTCATTTTTTAGAACGTTGAGATATATGTCCTTAATCTGAAACTGTCCATCCCCTCTATGAATATACAACTTCTATCAATATCTGAGAATCTCTTCACTGCATGTATTCATCACCCAGAGTTCTGCTTCCTTTTTGTTTTTTTAAAAATATTTGCAGCATTTTAAAACCACGTGCAATATTGCAATTTACCAGTTACTGTGAAAATCTAATAAGAACACTGAATTATCAACTTTAAAATGATAAATTTTATGTTATATGAATCACATCCCAATAAAGCTGTTGGAAAAAATCCAGTAAACTCTCTTCTTGTTTCAAATATATTCCTGTTGTAGCAATTTCTGTAAAATATTTAAAAATGCAAAAATTCTATAAACATTTCCAGTTGCATTGCAGCAGTTAAAATTTGAGCGTTACTCAGATTTATGTATTTTTGTTTTTCAGTGCAAATGGAGGAGATTTTTAAATAGTTTCTGAAAACTTTTTCTCTTGGGATCATGGAATTTAAGTGTGTGCTCTCATAATATGACATGTACTAAGGTTGACATCAGAAGAGAACAATTCCAGTTACATGCTGTGTGACTCTAAAATATCATTTAGTCTTCTGACCTTGAGTTCTTTAAACTGCAGAGAGAACTTTATAAAGCATTCTCTGATTTTTACCAGTCCTAATTTGAATTTGCATTGTTTGAAAAGTACCTGCCTAATGAATGACAGCTACTTATGAATATGATTAAGCCAGTGCTAAAGTCAAAACTAGACATAAAAATGAAGCGATACTAGGTTTATAAACGACCCCTAGAAAACTAAAATGGAATATATAAATCTATATCTTGTGGAATAATTTTCTAAAATTATATAGTTTCTTAACTGTTACTACTTTCTCTTTTTTAATACAAATTCAAGATTTTATTTTCTTCATAATAAAACAAAAGATGGCAGAACTGGATTACTTGGCCCTTTCTCTCGTTATCTCCTCCCAGTAAAATACTTGCATCATTTAATAGCCAACATTCTCTTAGATCTGCAATTGGGCTCAATGCACTCAAGCCTTAGCCCAATCTTCTTTGTACTTTTAGTCTTTTTCTGGAAAATTTGGCTTAGTCTGCCCAACATAGCCTCTCTGCTTCCTGTCATAATGCTGCCTTCCCTGGGCATACAGAGAATCCTTGCTCTTCTTGTACCGTGTCATTTTGTGGGGTTGGTGCTTGCACACTTCGTGCAGAAAGTCTGGCGGGTTTTTGGAATGTTTGCCATGTTTGTAGAGTGCTATCAGCACTGTTATTACTCTCAATTGTACAATTTATAATTTAAAACATTTGAAGTTCATTTAATATCAGGATGTACATTTTTTTTTTTTCTATAGAGTAGCTACTTTTTAATTCTTTTGACATCACAGCAAGGAACAAAATATCTTCCCTGGACTTTCAAAGAGAACTGAGACCAGATGACACCCTGATTTGCCTTCCCATTCTTTAAAAACAACAGAATGATGTTTTATGAGTTAGAGACTAAAAATCACACAGTATAGAAACTTAGGGTCCCACTCCTACTATTACATGTTCCACTATATTGTGCTGCTTAAGACCTAGATTTAAAATTAATTTTAGTGGAACGGTCCATGACATGGATTAATTTCCAAACATGAATCCTCGTAAAAGTAATGCATGCTCTTGAAAATAGTGCTGTTAAAAGAATGTAAGTTTTCAAAAAAAAAAAAAAAGGTTTTATAAGGTTCTGAAGACACTGAAACTGTATCAGGTCTGCAGGCACCTGTTCCCATCTCACACACTGCATGCATGTCATAGTTGGGTAGTCTCAGTCATCCAGTGTCATGACCGTCAGGACAAAAGAGAACATCAGTGCACAATGATAATTTTTGATTATTAACACTCATTATGTGTATAAGACAAGTTACCAAGTGCTAACTATTGGTAATTATTAAATTTTTATAAATATAAAGTAAAAATGAGATCTTGTCTACTTCAATGACAGAGCAGCAGTATCTTATTTTGTTCAAATTATGGTTGGTTGCTGTTTGCTACGTTTAATTGATATCTAGACTACATAGATTTATATACATATATTCACATGCCACAGATGAGCGCATATATGTATGAATAGATGAATAATACTGGTAGTATTGGCATTTGAAGAGAGATGTAGGATATTTTTAAGATTGGAATTCCTAACAACATATGGGGATCCAATTTCCCAGCATAATTCATGTATGACTATGGCATAAAATTATGAAAAATTCTTCTTGTTAGCTATAATTTACTAATGGCCATAAATTTAAGCATTTATGCATTCATTTAGGAGAGTTTATTTATAAGCTTAGAAGTCAGTTGGACCTGCTAATAATCACCTGAAGTAATTTTTTAGGACATTTTTAATTCAGAAGTGTTAAAACATGTGGTTACTACATTAATTTTATTTTAATTTAATGTCTCTCCTCTAGAACTTCTCTTTTCTAAAATAAATTATATTTAATTTTTTAGAAAATTTATTTTGGTTTCGGGGGTACATGTGCATGTTGGTTTTATAGATAAATTGCATGTCATGAGGTTTTGGTGTACAGATTATTTCATCACACAGATAATAAGCATATAATACTCGACAAGTAGTTTTTTAATCCTCACCCTCCTCCTACCCTCCATCCTCAAGTAGGCCCCAGTGTCTATTGTTCTCTTCTTGGTGTCCATGTGTACTGAATATTTGCCTCTCCCTTATAAGTAAGAACACGTGGTGTTTGGTTTTCTGTTCCTGTGTTAGTTTGCATAGGATAATGGCCTCTAGCTCCATCCATGTTGCTACAAAGAACATGATGTTGTTCTTTTTTATGGCTGCATAGTAGTCTGTGGTGTGTATGTACCACATTTTCTTTATCCAGTTTACCACTGATGGACATTTAGGTTCATTCTATGTCTGTGCTATTGTAAACAGTGCTGCTATGAACATATGTGTGCATGTGTCTTTATAGCAGAACAATTTATATTCCTTTGGGTATATACGCAATAATAAAATTGCTGGGTTGAATGGTAGTTCTAAGTTCTTTGAAAAATTGCCAAACTGCTTTCCACAGTAGCTGAACTAATTTACATTTCCATCAGCAATGTATAAGTGTTTCCCTTTATTTGCAACCTTGCCAGCATCTGTGAGTTTTTGACTTTTTAATAATAGACATACTGAATGGTGTGAGATGATATCTTATTGTGGTTTTGATTTGCATTTCTCTAATTGTTAGTAATGTTGAGCATTTTTCATATGCTTGTTGGCCATATATCTGTCTTCTTATGAAAAATGTCTGTTTATGTCCTTTGCCTACTTTTTAATGTCTTTTTTTTTTTTTTTGCTTGTTGATTTTTTTAAGTTCCTTATAGATTTTGGACATTAGACCTTTGTCAGATGCATTGTTTGCAAACATTTTCTCTCTTTCTATGGGCTATTTATTCTGTTGATAGTTTCTTCTGCTGTGCAGAAGCTCTTTAGTTTAATTAGATTCCTTTTGTCAAGTTTTGTTTTTGTTGCAATTGCTTTTGGCATCTTTGTCATAAAATCTCTGCCAAGGGGTATGTCTAGAATGGTCTTTCCTAGGTGATTTTCTTCAAGGGTTTTTATAGTTTTAGGTTTTACATTTAAGTCTTTAATCCATCTTGAGTTGATTTTTGTATATGGTGTAAGGAAGGGATCTAGCTTTAATCTTCTGCATATGGCTAGCCAGCTATCAAAGCAATATTTATTAAATAGGGAGTCCTTTCCCCATTGATTGTCTTTGTCACCTTTGTTGAAGATCAGATGGTTGTAGGTGTGCAGCTATGCTTAACTGAAAGTGTACCAATCACTTATAATATTCTGGCAATAAATTTGTAAAAATATATGTATTGACTCTGAATACTAATTAAAGGTTTAAGTTACAATGAAAATTCTTTTAAAAAAAGAAACAGTTAGCATGAACTATCACTTACAAAGCTTCCCACTATATTCCTACCTAGCTGTATGTAGTTAATATCATATGATGTATGTAATTTAGTTGTGTTTTTGTCCCAATGAAGTGTGAAAGAATCTTAATGCATAAACATTTATGGCTTAGATTATGTCCTTGTTATGCGTTACTAAGAATAAAATGTGTTTATCCATACTTATTTTGAAATTACTTCCCATAAATATTGTACTATGTATACAAATTCCATCAGTGGATGAGACATCCTTTCTTCACAATCTTGTTTTTTTTTTTTTTTTTTTTTTTTTTTTGAGACGGAGTCTCGCTGTGTCACCCAGGCTGGAGTGCAGTGGCCCGATCTCGGCTCACTGCAAGCTCCGCCTCCCGGGTTTACGCCATTCTCCTGCCTCAGCCTCCGAGTAGCTGGGACTACAGGCGCCCGCCACCACGCCCGGCTAGTTTTTTGTATTTTTAGTAGAGACGGGGTTTCACCATGTTAGCCAGGATGGTCTCGATCTCCTGACTTCGTGATCCACCCGCCTCGGCCTCCCAAAGTACTGGGATTACAGGCTTGAGCCACCGTGCCCGGCCTCACAATCTTGTTAAAGTATTAACTCCTAAAAATCTTTCCAAATCTATTTGTTGAAAATTGATTTAATTTTTAATTAAAATGTCTTTTACTTCTCTTGATAAAAATTATTTTTACCACTGGCCCTCTTCTTCTCTATTTCTCCTTGTCTTGGTTTCTTCTTTCTGACATGGCATTACCTTTATATTATAATTTGATATTCTAAGCGGTATCACTTTTCATATTGTAAATATCTATGAGATGATGCCAAAAATAAATAACCAGAGTTAAAAAAATCATTATAAAATGTATTTATATCAGAACTAAGTTTATTTGGTCAGACCCATTGATTAGGAAATGTGTATTTGGCACTTGATGTTAGTAGACATTTTTTTCTTCAGAAATTTCTAATTGTCTTTGTTTTATCCCATTTACAAAAAGAAATATATAGCTATACTCTCTCAAACACATTATTTCTTAATTATATCAGTTGCTAATTGAATCTACTTGTTTCTGAGAATATTCACTACAGAGCTCCTGACTTTCTGCTTTAATACTGATACAATTTTGCCTTTTAGAACTGATGTAATCTGTCAATTACATCTTACATATTAGGAAGTCAGGAAATATCTGAAGTAATATCAAGAAATAGAGGTTTTAATTCATTATTTAAGATTATAAATAGTAAAGTAAAAATGAAAAGTAAAAAGTGTCTTCATACTTTTTTAAGAAGGAATGTAGTAGTGTAAGGGAGTAAAATTCATCACTTTTTAATGCAGGTGAAACTACTGATAACATTTAAATTGAAATATTTGGAAATGAAGGCATAAGCACACTATTTTGAATTATTTAAACAACTACCGAGAAAAAAAAGTAGTTAAATGTGTTTCTCTCCAGGGAAAAGACTGAGGATGTATAAGAGAAAGTTTTACTTGCTAATGTCTAAACATTTATATTTTCAGAATGTTGTCACAATCTCTTTAAAATTATAATATTACTAAAAGATAGCCACTTTGGAAAAGAAAAATATAATCTTTGTCATAAAGTAATTTTATCATAGGACAAAATATCTAAAATGAGTTTATTTTGTTTAGCAAAGGGCAAATTAAAGAATATATATTTTACAAGGGAAAGTCTACATCACATCACAGTAACAAGTATTCATAGAGGGCCACTTATGTGACTAGAAGTATAATTAGGGTTCAAGATTTAGCAGTGAACAAGACATACATGCATCTTCCCCTCATAAGCATCGTAGTCTAGAAGAGTGTACAGACAAGAAAAGAAGTATACAGGCTACCTTAGGGAAAAAAGAAGAGCATATTCTGAAAAGAAATACTTGAGAGGGCTATAAATCTAGATCTGAAAAGGCAGGAACACTTCACAAGAACAGGCATTTAATCTAAAGGCTGTAAAAAGACAAATGATACCCAAAATGACACTTTTCACATACTTCCATCCTTACCTCAATGCACTGTCCTTTACGTCTAATTTTTCAACTAAGTATCAGAAAACGATCCCTCCTCCCCATGAAACAAAACCAACAGAACACTTACACAAGGAAACACATTTTAAAAGCTTTCTGCATTTATACTGAAGACGAATCCGATTTAGCATCCTAAAGACTCACATTAAGATCCCTTGGAGTCCTAGACAGTGAAAATGTCATGGTACTACACCCATACCCCACTATGTAATTTCCAATAAGAACAATACTATTGACCATGCTGTGTAGGAAACTACCATAAAACCTTATTAGCCAGCCACATTCAGTATTTATTTAGTTGTTTATCCAGACAGCTGGAGGTCAGCGGATTTAAGCCTGGTGCAGGTGCATGGCTCTGTCAATTTCAGCTGGCACTGCTCAAGTGTGTTAAGTTGAACCCAGATGATCTAGATACGGCTCCATGTGACCAGTTCAGCTAGACTCCATGTGTTTCTCATGCTTCTTCTGGGACCAGCAGGCTAGCCCAGGCTTCTTATTTTTAAGTTGATGGCAGAAACCTAAGAAGGAGCCATGGAACAAGAAAGGACTCTTAAGGCCTGGCCCATTAGTCTTGTCTTATTCATTTGACCAAAGCAAGCCTGGTGGCTAAATCTGAGGCCAAAAAGTAGAAAAATGTACTCCGCCCCCTCAGAAGGGAGAATCTGAAAAGTCACAGAGTATGGAGATAGTGAAGAATGAAGAACTGAGACATTCAATGCAAGTATACAAATACTAAAACACATATTAGTTGTAAGAAGGGTCAGTCACCATGACTCACGAGTATAATTCAAGCACTTTGGAGGCTGAGGCCAGTGGATCATTTGAGCTCAGGAGTTCGAGACCAGCCTGGGCAACATGGTGAGACCCTGTCTCTTAATGATAATAATAATAATAATAATAATAATAATAATAATAGTAGTAGTAGTAGTAGTAAAGATTAGGGCCGAGTGTGGTGGCTTATGCCTGTAATCCTAGCATTTTGGGAGGCCAAGCGGGACAGATCACCTGAGGTCAGGAGTTCAAAACCACCCTGTCCAACATGGCGAAACTCCGTCTCTACTAAAAATACAAAAATTAGCCAGGCGTCATGGCATGTGCCTGTAATCCGAGCTACTCGGGAAGCTGAGGCAGGAGAATCACGAACTCGGGAGGCGGAGGTTGCAGTGAGCCGGGATCGCGCCATTGCACTCCAGCCTGGGTGACAGAGTGAGACTCCGGCTCAAAAAAAAAAAAAAAAGATTATTTGTAAGAATGTCCTATAATTTTTTTTATTATATCCATGTTATACCTTTCTTGAAATAACAAACATCTTACGGATTCACTGATGTAATTGTCATAACACCTCCTAAAAATAGTGTGTAATGAATTAGAAAGTGCAGAACCAACTGAAAAAGATTGGAAAGCCAACACCATAAAACCTGGTATACCTATGTTTTAATCTGCTTCTTTTGTTAATCAGTTTTACATGATAAAATCCTAATTTTCAGGACACATTAAGTACATAGTACATCTTTTTGACTTTAAAACAGACATTCCATATTACTATATTATTTTGGAAATACACACAAAAAGGCACAGGGAAAGAAAATTGTCAAATGTCAGATTCAAACAATTGATTTTTCTCGTTAAATAGTATAAGAGCTAATGTCTATATTGCTGGAGTTCTAACTACTTTATAGATATTAACACGTTTAGTCCTCACAACAACCCTGAGATATACATATTATCTCCATTTTTATGGATATAGAAACAGGCACAAATAATTTAAATGACGGAGTCCAAAGTCAGCCTGCAATTAAGTGGCAGAGCTGGGATTCAAAGGCAAATAGTCTAGCACCATTTTGTTGTCTTAATGACTCCACCATACTTTTTCTGGAGCAATGATTATTAATTATGAAACTTTATCTAATTTCTTAACATCTTAACATTACCTTAGTTGTGTCAACACAAAACAAGATTAATCATAAAAGTTTCAATTATGCAGGATTTAGATTGTATCAAAAACATCAGAATAATTCTCTTTTCAATTTTATTATTTTTATTCTATATATGGCTCATACAATGACCAGTTTATCCCAAGATATCATATAACTTCAACAATGTAAAAATCAGCACTCTCAAATGGTTATCAAACCAAATATCATTTTGCACTAAGATTCTGTTCTAAATTAATTTTTCAAAGAAACTAGAAATGCGTATTTGTTATTTCATGTTATAAACGTTGACAAAATAGATAATAACATTACATTCTGTCTAATTTGACAACAAGAACAAAATAAAGCCCTACAATAGAATCTTACATCAAAGTTATCTGCTGATGTTTATGTCTCCAGATCCGTTTTGAGGGGAAGTTTTAGGTCTTTTTCCACATTTGTTTTTAAAATTACCATCATTACTACATTTCACTTCATTTGTATCTAATATTAACAACATTCAGTGAAGAAGAAATAAAAAGTCTGGGAAGATTATTTCAATCCATTGTTTTATACATTCCTTAGTTATGGAGGGCTGTTTTGTCTCAGAACAAGTACAGTGCACTGTTTGTAATTATGGAGGCATCTCAGTGGAATTACAAGCACCAAGAGAGAAAGCACTGTGATCTGGCTGTGATTGAGAAAGATAGACTACTTCAGTGGAAATTCAGTCCCCTTAGAAACTAAAAATATTCTGAGTTTTGAACTAACAGTAAAAATGTAGAGTTAGAGAGGAATTGCTTAATCTTGAAATGACATTCTCTTTCTGAAAAGTACAGATTTGAAGCATTTTTATAAAGAGGACTTTCTTAACATTAAATAACTCCTACAAACACTTATTTTGATGAGTTAAGGGTAAATGAATCAGCCTATGTGGATTAAATTTTCTTTGACATGCTTAAAGATTTACATAGCTAGGGGATGTGTGATGGCCTAAATCATTTGGGGTTTTATTGACCCCAAAGCATTCAAAAGTCAAATTGAGCTTCTCAGGCCACTGGAACTCAATTGCTCTTCCAATGATGATATCTGATGTGAAAGCTCAAGAAAATATTTCTATGTTTTCTTAACATAACAGAATTATTTTGGAATCAGTTATTAATAGTCATATAAGCCAAAGTAAGCAAACATTTTTTTCTTGATTTTTAAAAATAAAATATCATGATGTTTATCTGGTTGTGAACATGACTAGTTTCATTTTCATGTATTGCTAAACTCTGCTTCTCAATGAGAATTTACTTGCTTTTTCAGAATGTAGTTAGAGTCAAGGGTGATGAGGTCCACAGGGAAGTGTGCAGGTGGAGAACCAGGAAATTATACCCTTGAGAAGCTTTGGGGTTTTTAATCATTGAGATCTGACTCATAATGACTGATGAAAACATTCTGCTCCTCACTAGTGACTTGCAGATGGTGGAGCTAGTTTAAACTCATTTTAACTTCTTTCTTCCTTAAGTTATCAAACATGTGCATGTATGAATATGTGTATATGGATATAGGATTTAAACAGTGAGGGAAAAAACCTCATTTCTGCTATTCATGACATCTAAGATGCTAGGTGAGATTTTCCATACAAAAAGCTATCCTACAAAAGTGTTTCACCATTCAGATGAAATCAAAAGCTTATGCTGTATCATTTACCTCTATCCCAACTGCCTGTGTGCGCGCGCACACACACGTACTCACATTTCCTAATACTTTTGGCAGTGTTCATTAATACTGGCTTGGTGACTGAAACAACTAACTTGTCCTCACCTATAATATGTACATGTAATACATATATTCCAGTGTGAATGCCAGTATGCACACATATATTCGCTTGGTGCAAAAGTATTGTAGTTTTTGCCATTCCTTTCAATGACTGAAAAAGGATATCAGACCAAAAAATTATGTAATTATGAATCATAAATGGCATTTACTCCATTATCTTGTTATGATTTGTAAGGTGCTTTGTGCATACAGTTGATGATAGAAGAGACACAGACCTGGCAAGCTGAGAAAAGTCAGAGGTATCTTTCCTATATTCCCCCACACTAAGTAATCTGTGTTTACATAATTCATTTTTGTTTGAGAGGGGCAGTGACTCCCATCCTCCCTCCTTTTATCCCCATTGGCTTAAGAAATTCTTAAGGTCTTTTGAATTAACCAGAAAATTTAGCTCAGTTGACATTAAAACTGTATGATGATATTAACAGTGAGATCACTATCACTATCATAATGCTTAAATATAAATTGTGCTCATAAAATTTTAATTTTTGTTTCATTACAAAATAATGAGCTTCATATTAATAAATGTGTTATTGTCTGGTCTGTCTTCTAGAATAAAGAATTAATCTTGCTGTGGAAGAAAACACTTGAATGTAGTTTTAAAATCTTGTTAGTATATTTGTAGAAAAACTTTAAATTATTTATCTTAAAAAACAGGAGAAAAAATGCTTTTAATCAAGTTAGCATGGTTATTAAGGAAGATTTGGGACTGGCATATCTTGTAAGGACAGCATAAATATATCTGATTGTTATATAATTTGTGACATTAATACTTTGCTTAAATCTTTTAAAAATTATACTCTGTTAAATGCATACAGTAACACAGGTATAAGTAATTTAATGAAAATTCTTTCCTCTATTATGACAGTTCATACTCTTACATAAATGTTCTAAGCAATTCTGTTAATATATTTTATACAGGTAAAATATGTATCTATGTATATGTTTATATATGTGTCTGTGTATATATTATGCTTGGAATGTTCACAGGTAAAAGACAAGTTGTATAAAGATAAATCATAATTTTCCATAAATATATCTCTATTATGAAGGAAAAATATAAATTTCACTTATATAGATATTTATTAATAATATAGATGTTTAACCATAGAAATATGCCAATAGCACTTGCAAATTACTTATCTCAGAAATTACCATCTGGCCATATGTCTCTAAAATTGTAAATATGTTAGTTTGTATGAATGGATAAATTCATTTTAGCTACCTTACTTCATTGTCTTCAATATTTTTAATTAAACTTTTAAATATCTGGTGGTTTATTATATTTTTATATATGCTGACACTTTTAATATTCTTTATGTCATTGAAGTAGTAGAGTTACTCTCTCTTAAGAAATACAGTCCGTGCTAAAGTATATCATATTTGAGCTATAACTGTTCCACTTACTCTTCTCCTCTCTCCTCTCTTTGTGAATATACATTTATTTGAAATCTACAAGTTTTATTTTTTTAATGTTTGAGTCAAGCAAATTGCAGTCTATCCACACTGAATACAGTGGGGTAAAGGTGGGAAGGGGTTATCCTAAAATGACAGCCTGGTAGTCCTGGTCATGTCCTGGGATTGCTAATAGTCCAGGCTGATCTGACACATAGCAATATTTACCTATTTTCCATTTCTATTCTTACAGTCTGTGTTAATCTAGCACATCCAGGGCCTGTTGATCAACCAGATAACATTATCTTGATACTTAATATTGTGTAGCAAGGGAAATCTCTGACTTATTTTCTTGTATTTTCAGGAAAGAAGGTCAGATGTGTTATGTTTGAGTGGAGGACTAAATTCAGTGCTTTTGAATCTCTGTAGATTTTGAATATTGAAGGCCCTGGCAAATTATGCACATTGCCCCAAACCAAAGGGTGAATTATATTGTTAAGAAAATGCATCCTTTAAGCAGAGGTATTTTAAAAGAGGAATGGGCTCTGAAATTGCTGATACATTTCTTTTCTAAGAGTAGTTAGTGCTAAGCCTTGAGAATGAAAGGGCATCAGTTATAACCAGATTTCTATGGTGTAAATGGAAGAGAGGCAAAATCACAAAATCCAGTGAGTTTGCCTGGGGCTCTAATAATATTGAATCATCCTCACTTCTCAAACAATCTGGATTGCTTTAACTTCTTGTGCCTGGTCTTTCCATGTCACAGCAGACCAATGGCAAGGCCAATAATGCAGCAACCATGGCCAATTTCTCTGTTTAGAGTCCCATCTGGTTATAAAACCTTGCTTATTCCTAGGAGATAGACCAGAACCATGGGTCCAATTTACATGGGTTAGGTGGTACAAGTGCCTCTTCAGTTGCATGGTCTTTACAAGCTGCAACTGATTAGTGTTGTGACTTATTTACTTTGCGACAACCTTGTAACAGCATTAGCAGCCCTCGCAATCACATGGCTTGACTGCTATTATGACCTCCTAAGAGGACTCTCAGCAGATTCTGTGGGATGCAGCAGCACAACCCCTAAGCGATGTGAGTAACCAAGATGAAATTTTATGTCTCTTCCCCGGCTTGGTTTAGGTCTGTGTGGTCAGTTGGCTTTGCAGATTTTTAATGAGGAGCAAACATTGTTTTGGAGCAGCACAGCTGAGGAGCAGGGGACTGGTAGAAGATGTTGTTTTTGGCAGAAATGGTGGCATGGTAAGGCATAACAGTTGGTAGGAGTACACTTACTGTGAAAAAAAGAGTGTCTACTAATTGGAAAACTCATAATTGTGTTGGTGAAACTTCCGTCAACAGCTCTGATTTGAAAGCCATTGATCTTGCAGATTACTTAGTCTGGAGTTATTGCTTCTAAGAATCTAAAAAATTCCTGTGCAGAAAATAATAATATTATTATTTCCTTAGCATCTCTAGTGAATTTTTCCTTTTTGTCACTAAACTGTTTATTTATGCATCCGTTTCTTTGTTCATATTCCATCATTGAGTATTTGTTAAGGACTTACTATTTGCCCTTCTGATGATAAAAAAGTTAGTTAAATATATCTCCCATCCTTTAACACCTTACAGTCTTGCCAGTGAAGGAAAATACCTGTAAATAGCTATGCAAATGAGATGCATATATAAGGTATTAAGAAAGTTCAGATGAGAAAAGGGATTTTTCAAAATCTATCTAGAAGGATTAAGAAAAGCTTCAATATTGAGAACACCTGATTTTAGCCTTGAATGATGAGTCAAATTTAGAAACTGAAACATGGGAAAAATACATATCAATTGGAAAAAAAAAAAAACAGCCTGAGTAAAGGCAAGGATAGTGTACCAAAACTTGATAGTTCTTCACTTTTACTAGAATGCCTTAAGGTGAACATCGGGAGGTAAGATCCAGGAAGTGAGTTGGAGCTTTATCTTGGTGGATCTTAAAAGCTAGTTGAAAAAAAAAAGTTAGGTTTTACTTTAGGCAGTAAGACGTTTCATAAATTTTTAAACAAGTACATTTAGGGAGTTCAATATTGTAAAAACACTTTAGGCTATTCTTTGTTTATTAGTATTTATACTCTGCCTATTAATGAATATATTCTGATATTTGTCCTTATGTATCTGGGCATATAATGTAATACACTATTCTTTTAAAGAACTTACTACTAAAAAGGAATTTGAGATAACATGGGCAGAAATGGTAATGAAATTTAGATTTTTCTTGTATTTATAGATAGTTTTTGCTAAGAAAATTAATACTACAAGAAAGATGTGGTGAGGTAGACAATAATAAGGTAATAAGAACAGATGTTCTGTTATTAAATAAAAGGCTTTTGTTTTCTTGATGGTAAAGTGATGGCTTGTGTGGGTGTGTGTATGCATATATGTATAGATATGTATGTGTGTAATATATGTATATATATTTATAGATAATATATAAACTTGGAAGGATTATGTGTGTGTGTATGTGTCTATACATATATATGTCTATAGACACACATACACACATATCCTTACAAGTTTGAATCAGAATTTCAGAGAAATATTCAAACTTTGTTAGCAAATATGAAATTTTTAAGCATTTTAAAGTTCTTCAGAAATATTCAGTTATTCATATATTAAGGATAGGTCATTTAGAAATCATTTTCATTTTTTTGTCTGTTGGAGCCTACAAGAATCACCCAAGTAATGCTTTGCTACTCCATATGCAGTCAACAGTTCTTTAGAGTAAATCACTGCATTTGTTTAAGAAATTTGCTATAATTCACAACTGTTATTATTCAGGCCAGAATTCTTGCTAATCCATGTGAGTCCATTTTATGTTTTTCCCCTAAAGTGAAGGCAATATTTACTAAAACATAAAATACTCACAGAATTAAGAACATGTCATAAAACCACTTAATAGTTTTTATGAAGGCAGGAACTTAATCTTACATTTATCAGAAAAAGGAATGGGTCATGAAACACCCTGACCCTTAGCCTAGCATTCTACTTGTAAACTAACTCATTTAAATGTGATGGAGAAGAAAGAACGTAATCTCTTAAAGAAAATTTTCCTTATCAGTTCACATTGCTGGAGTGCAGTCGACTCTTTCCCGCTCAACTTTTGAACATAATAAAGTATCTTTAGGAACCAAATTGCTGAATTCCTTTTACACTTTACTTTTCTATTGGTTGATAAATGCATAATGAGAATCCTGAAAAATATCTTTTGTGGCAACTCATTGTAATTACTCTAAAATGAAACAAAGAGTATTTAAATTATTTAATAAGAAGAATTATTCACTAAGAAAAAGAATGATTTAACAAGAAAGCCTATCAGCTATTATTGTTGTAGCAACTGAAGGGTACCAGTAATAAAACAAAAATATATGCTTTAAATATTTTTGCCATATCTTATTTTCTTCTTCCAGATGAGCCTTAAAACAGTTACCTTTGAATATATGTAAAACTCAATAAAATAATTAGTAACATTTTGGATACTGCCACTGATCCCACAGAAATACAAACTACCATCAGAGAATACTGTTACCACCTCTACACAAATAAAGTAGAAAATCTAGAAGAAATGGATAAATTCCTGGACACATACACCCTTGTAAGACTAAACCAGGAAGAAGTCGAATTCCTGAATAGACCAATAACAAGTTCTGAAATTGAGGCAGTAATTAATAGCCTGCCAACCAAAGAAAGCCCAGGACTGGATGGATTCACAGCTGAGTTCTACTAGAGGTACAAAGAAGAGCTGGGATCATTTTTTCTGAAAGTATTATGAACAATACAAAAACAGGGACTCCTCCATAACTCATTTTATGAAGCCAGCATCATCCTGATACCAAAACCTGGAAGAGACACAACAAACAAAGAAAATTTCAGGCCAATATCCCTGATGAATACTGATGTAGAAATCCTCAATAAAATACTGGCAAACCAAATCCAGCAGTGCACCAAAAAACTTACCCACCATGATCAAGCCAGCTTCATCCCTAGGATGCAAGGCTGGTTCAACATACGCAAATCAATTAATGTAATCCATCACATAAACAGAACCAATGACAAAAACCACATGATTATCTCAATAGATGCAGAAAAGGCCTTCGATAAAATTCAACACCCCTTCTTGCTAAAAACTCTCAATAAACTAGGTATTGATGGAATGTATCTCAACATAATAAGAGGTATTCATGACAAACCCACAGTCAGTATCATACTGAATGGGCAAAGGCTGGAAGCATTCCCTTTGAAAACTGGCACAAGACAAGGATGCCCTTTCTCACCACTCCTATTCAACATGGTATTGGATGTTCTGGCCAGGGCAATCAGGCAAGAGAAAGAAATAAAGGGTATTCAAAAGTAAGAGAGGAAGTCAAATTACCTCTGTTTGCAGCTCACATGATTGTATATTTAGAAAACCCCGTCATCACAGCCCAAAATCTCCTTAAGCTGATAAGCAACTTCAGCAAAGTCTCAGGATACAAGATCAGTGTGCAAAAATCACCAGTATTACTATACATCAATAATAGACAAACAGAACAAAATCATGTGTGAAATCTCATTCGCAATTGCTAAAAAGAAAATACCTAGAAATACAACTTACAAGAGACGTGAAGGAGCTCCTCAAGGAGAACTTCAAGCCACTGCTCAAGAAAATAAGAGAGTACACAAACAAATAGAAAAACATTCCATGCTTATGGATAGAAAGAATCAAATATTGTGAAAATGGCCATACCGCCCAAAGTAATTTACAGATTCAAGGCTATTTCCATCAAGCTACCATTGACTTTCTTCACAGAACTAGAAAAAACTACTTTAAATTTCATATGGAACCAAAATGAACTCATATAGCCAAGACAATCTTAAGCAAAAAGAACAAAATTGGAGGCATCATGCTACCTGACTTCAAACTACACTACAAGTCTACAGTAACCAAAAGAGCATGGTACTCATACCAAAACAGAGATATAGACCAATGGAACAGAACAGAGGCCTCAGAAATAACACTACACATCTACAACCATCTGTTCTTTGACAAACCTGACAAAAACAAGCAATAGGGAAAAGGACTCCCTATTTAATAAATGGTGCTGGGAAAACTGGCTAGCCATAAGCAGAAAACAGAAACTGGACCCCTTCCTTACACCGTATACAAAAATTAACTCTAGATGGATTAAAGATTTAAATGTAAAACCTAAAACCATAAAAATCCTAGAAGAAAACCTAGGCAATACCATTCAGGGTATAGGCATGGGCAAAGACTTCATGACTAAAACACCAGAAGCAATGGCAAGAAAAGCTAAAATAGACAAATGGAATCTAATTAAACTCAAGAACTTCTGCACAGCAAAAGAAACTATCATCAGACTGAGCAGGCAACCTGCAGAATGGGAGACAATTTTTGCAATCTATCCATCTGACGAAGGGCTAATATCCAGGATCTATAAGGAACTTAAATTTACAAGAAAAAAACCCCATCACAAAGTGGGCAATGGATATGAAAAGACAGTTCTCAAAAGAGGAAGTTTGTGCAGCCAACAAACATATGAAAAAATCTCATCATCACTGGTCATTAGAGAAATGCAAATCAAAACCTCAATGAGATACCATCTCACGCCAGTTAGAATGGTGATCATTAAAAAGTCAGGAAACAACAGATGCTGGAGAGTATGTGGAGAAATAGGAATGCTTTTACACTGTTGGTGGGAGTGTAAATTAGTTCAACCATTGTGGAAGACAGTGTGGCGATTGGTTCCTCAAGGATCTAGAACCAGAAATACCATTTGACTCAGCCATCCCATTACTGAGTATATACCCAAAGGATTATAAATCATTCTACTATAAAGACACATGCACACATATGCTTATTGCAGCACCATTCACAATAGCAAAGACTTGGAACGAACTCAAATGCCCATCAATGATAGACTGGATAAAGAAAATGTGGCACATAAACACCATGGAATACTATGCAGCCATAAAAAAGGATGAGTTCATGTCCTTTGCAGGGACATGGATGACGCTGGAAACCATCATTCTTAGCAAACTAACACAGGAACAGAAAACCAAACAGCACAAGTCCTCACTTATAAGTGGAAGGTGAACCATGAGAACATGTGGACACAGGGAGGGGAACATTACACACCGAGTCCTATCAGGGAGTGGAGGGGGGCAAGGGGAAGGAGAGCATTAGGACGAATACCTAATGCATGAGGAGCTTAAAACCTAGATAACAGGTTGATGGGTTCAGCAAACCACCATGGCACATACATACCTATGTAACAAACCTGCACATTCTGCACATGTATCCCTGAATTTAAGTATAATAAATAAAAAGAAAAATATTAGTAACTTTTAAAATTTAGTAAGTGTTTAAAATAGCCTCTCATTATTTCATTTGCTGCAACTAGTTTTTTCTCCAAAATATCTATAAAAACACAGAAAAACACAATTTACAATATTCTAATTTAGAGTGGAAAGTCAACTTAATATGAACATTTAGAAGCAATTATTTCCAACATAAAGTCCTTTGTATTAGTGCAGGAGGGCCGCCCACCCCCCACCTCACCCCCTGCCTCATTAGCAAACACAGGACTTTTGGCATTATCTGGAGACTTTTTTTTTTTTTTTTACAGCTGCGATGGAGATCTTTACTGGCATCTAGTGAATAGAGGCCAGAGATGCTGCTAAACATCTTAAAACGCACAGGAAACCTCCAACATAAAAAATAATTATCTGGTTCAAAATATCAGCAGTGCTGGGATTGAGAAACCTTGTATTAGAGCAAAAATGAAAATAACTGAACTATCCATATAATACCCATAGTGACTTTGTCATCCTGAAGTGATAGTTTTATTTCCCTCTCCACTGATGGTTCACTGATTCAAGAATATAAGAGTATATCAAGATGGGAGAAAGAAAAATACTCCAAGAATTGCAGTAGTAATCTAGAAGCCAGAAAAAACGGATTATTGTCTTTAGTGTGGTGAGCAAAAATAGCTTCCAAGTTAGAATTCATTACATAGTACATATTTCTTTGGACAGGACAAGGGTGACTTAAAGATAGTTTTGAATCAACAAGATTGAGACTTTAAAACAAAAGTTATCTCATTAAGAAAAAATTTAAAGATATATTTAATATAATACATGTTTAATGTTACCAGATGATAGTCTGGATGCAAGGAGAAATAAAGAAAAAAGTGAGAAAAGTGTTAGTCAACTTTAACAAATCTTGACTTTTTAAACTAATAATATTAATTTTAAGGTTAAACTTAAATTATAGGAGAAGAGTGAATATACATATAGAATTGTGTTTGATTATTCACATACATATAGAATTGTGTTTGATTATTCACATACATATAGAATTGTGTTTGATAATACACTATTTAATTTTAGATCTTGGTAACTAAAACCAGCATTTTCACTGATTACAAAACTACTTAAAAAATAATGGAGGGCATGGCTTCTAGTAAACTGATGAAGCCATATTAGTAAGAGTTTAAAAAGATGTTTAAAATTTTATAAGCATATCTGGTAATAAAGAGAGCAAAGAATAATTATTAAAAGATGTATTTACAAGGGAAATATAAGTTTTAATCTGCAATGCAATAAGTAACATAGCCTTAAAACAATAAAGCAAAAATAATACCACTATAAAGACAAATATAAAAATTCATAAGCATTGTGGAGAAATTTAAAAATGCCTATCTCAAAATTAGATAGATGAAGCAGACAAAAGTTTCAAATAATAGCATGGAAGTTTCAGTCAACAAAACAAGTTAGATCTAAATAAGTCACATAAAAGTTTTCATTCAAAAACTGCGAAGTGCATATTATTTTTAAACACATACTGTACTAAACTTTGAACATATACTGGGCTACAAAGTAAAACTCAGCAATCATCATGGCAATAATGTTCTCCAACAACAAAGCAATTACGCTGAAAATAAACAACAAAAAACACATAAAAATAAACAGAAACAAGCCAAGTTAAAAAATTTAGGAACACATTATAAACTGACAAATAGCTTTAAAAAATCATACTGGTGAAAAATGCTTAGAATGAAACAATAATGACAACCCTACATTTTAAAACATGTGATACTCAGGTGAAAATTTTTAGAACTTAGTAAGTTAATATATAGCATGAATCTTTATAATAGAAAGAAAAACGTTATTTTTCTAACTAACCATCTTACAAAGTTCAGAACAGGAAAACAGAAGAATTATCGTCCAAAATAAATTAGGAGCAAATAAATTATAGATATAACATAATAAGTAAAAGAAATTAATGATAAACTAATACATGGTGAAAAAGATGAAAAAAGCAAATATAGATGCTTGAAAAAAATCTAATAAAATTGACAAACCACTGGCAAGGTTGATCAAGACATGAAGGATGGAGGCATAAATAAGTGATTTTAGGAAAGTAAAAGAGAACATAACTACAACTGCATTGTAGTGACTAAGAGGTCATGTAATGTGTACAGTTATGAGTCCAGATCCCCTGACCAGATTGGGTGTGTTTATATCTAAACTCCACTACATATTAACAGTGTCATCATAGTCAAGTTAGTTGATCTTTCTCTGGTTCATTTACACCACCTATAAAAAAGGGAAAATAACAGGATCTGTATCAATAAATAGTGTTGAGATTAAATAAGCTAATATATGGTAATGGTAGCAGTTAGAACAGCATAGTACATAGTAAATAGTATATAAGTATTTTGTTATTTTTATACATGTATTATATGTGCATTGTATCATCATCAGTAATATTAATTTTTAAATGGCTTTGTGCAAATAAAATTCAAAACTTAAATAAAATGGACAAATTCCTAGAAAAAATATTACATAAAAACTTCAAAAAACATAGAAGACCAATTAATCAAATAACAGTTAAATAATCAAATAATAATTAATTTAAAAGCATCAACATCTCAAAAAACTTTCCATAAAGATGCTTTCACTAATAAAAGATACTTCTACCAATAAAATATACCAGTTATTCAATTAGCACATTTATCAAATCAAATCTTACACAATATGTTCCAGATTGTAGAAAAAGTAGAGATACTCCTTAACTCATTTTATGAACATAGTCTAACTTTGGTCCTCAAAAGTGGTATGGAGTATAGACAAGGAAAATTAGAGACTACATTCACTTGGAAACAAAAAAATAAATTGAAAAGAAAATCAACAAATTGAATCTAGCATTATATAAAAATAATAAATCATGATCAAGATGATATTACTTCAGGGTTTTTAACAATAGAAAATTCTCCTAGCATGATCTACCATAATGCTAAATCAGACAAAAAGCTGTCCCTGTGACTCTCAACCACACTGTGGTCTGGATAGTCTACAGTGTGCATCTGAACTAGGAATCAGAAGCCTTGGAACAAGGGTGTGATAGAGAAACAGGTTCTGTGCCTATCTATCTATGACGCAGAGCTGGTAGAGCCCCCTCACCTCCCTCCCACCACAGAAACCTCAGTACACTTCACCAGGAATTCCTCCCAGACACCCTCATCAAGACTGTTGTGTGGACTCCCATTGGGATATTTTTGGCTAACCCAGGAGTTCTAGCTCTACCCAGCTATGTCCTTTCCCACAGAAAAGGAAGGTCAGGCTACCAGGCACCCCACTGTCCAACTCTTCACCTAAAACAACAGAGAGCACCTCATGGTAAACAAAGATCAACTCCATACCCACCTGCTAGTGCAGCAGCTGGCTCTTACCTATAAATACCATCTTCTGGCCCATAGGCCAAACCACACAGCTCAATAGAAAACCTGTTGACAGAAATACACAGCACTATAGAAACAAAACAAAAAACCCCTGCCCAACACAACCTTCTCCAGATGAGAAGCAATCAGAAAAGAATTCTGCCTTCATGAAAAATAAGTGTTATGACATCACCAAAGGCTTACTCTGACTCCCAACAAAGGTCCGTAGCCAAAATGGAGGCATAGAGATGACAGATGGAGAATTCAAAGCATGGATTGCAGGAAAACTCAATAAGATCCAAGATAAGATTGAAAATCAACACAAATAAATTTGTAAAGCAATCTGGGAAATAAAAGAAGTAAACACCTTTAAAAGATGAATCAGAGGTACTGAAACTGAAAAACTCACTTAAGGAATTTCAAAATACAATTGAAAGCTTTATTAATAGACTAGACCAAGCAGAAGAAGGAATTTTAGAGTTTGAAGATTGTCTTTTGAACTAATCCAGTCAGACAAAGAAAACATAATTTTTAAAAAAGTGAACAGAGTCTCAGAGAAATATGGGATTATGCAAAGTGACCAAACCTATAAATTATTGGCATTCCTGAGAGAGACGGAGAAAAAAAATGAACACCTGGAATGTGTATTTGAGTAAATAATTCCAGAAAATCCTTAATATTGCTAGAGAGGTAGACATCCAGATAAAAGTAATACAGAGAACACCTGCCAAATACTACACAAAAAGAATATCGCCAAGGCATATAGTCACCAGACTGTGTAAGGTCTATGGTAAACAATAAATCTGAAAGGCAGCTAGAGAAAAAGGTCAGATCACATACAAAGAGAATCCCATCAGGTTAACAGTGGGCTTATCAGCAGAAATATACAAGTCAGAAGACACTGGTAGCATATTTTCAGCATTCTTAGAGAAAAGAAACTCCAACAAAGAATTTCGTACCCTACCAAACTAAGCTTCATAAGTGAAGGAGAAATACAATCTTTTTTAGACAAATAATCACTAAGGAAATTTATTACCACTAAATTAGCCTTACAAGAGATCCTTAAGGGAGTTCTAAACATGACTATGGAAGAACAATATCTGCTACCACAAAACCACACCTAAGTACATAGCCCATAGATCCTTTAAAGCAACTACCCAATAGGAAGTGCAAAATAACAAGCTAACAATCGTATGATAGAATCAAAGCCTCGCATATCAATATTAACCTTGAATGTAAGTGGCCTTAATGCCACACTTTAAAGAATAGAGTAGCAAGTTGGATTAAAAACAAACACACACAAAAAAACCACAACCCATTCCTCTACTGTCTTAAAAAAAAAAACTATCTCACATGTAACGATACCCATAGACTCAAAGTAAAGTATACAAAAAATAGTACTAAATAATGGTAAAGGCTTCAACCCAACAAAATGATTTTGCTCTACTAAATATATATACACCTAACAGTGGAGCACCCAGATTCATAAAGTAAGTATTCCTAGACCTATGGAAAGACTTAGCCACAAAATAATAGTGAGGGACTGCAAAACTCCACTGACAGTGTTAGACAAATTATTAAGGCAGAAAACTAACAAACCCTGTATCTACATTTGATAGCTGATCACCTGGACCTAATAAATATCTCCAGAATACTCCACCCATTAACCAGAGAATATACATTTTTCTCATCTGCACATGGAATATACTCTAAGATTGACCACATGCTCAGCCATAAAGCAAGTCTTAATCAATTCAAATTAATCAAAATTGTAGCAACTATACTTTCAGACCACTATACAATAAAATTATAAATCAGTACCAAGAAAATTCCCCCAAAACTACAAAATACATGGAAATTAAACAATATACTCCTGAATGACTTTTTGAGTAAACAATAAAATTAAGGCAGAAGTTTAAAAAATTCTTTAAAATAAATGAAAACCAAACTCTCTGGGATATAGTTAAAGCAGTGTTAAGAGGAATGTTTATAGCATTAAGTGCCTACATCAAGAAGTTAGAAACTCGGAAACTTACTGGAAATGAAAACAAACAAACAAACAAAAAACAAAAAAACAAAACAACAACAACAAAAAAACCCACCTCCAAACTATCTGAAATTAACAATTTAATACTACCCCTAGAGGAACTAGAAAAACAAGAACAAACTAACCCCAAAGCAGGCAGAAAGCAAGAAAGAACCAAAATTAGAGTACAACTGAATGAAATTGAGAGCTCCCAAATCCATAAAATGATCATCAAAAAAAAAAACCTAGTTATTTTAAAAAAATCAACAGACTGATAACTGCCATCTAGAGTAACCAAAAAAAAAAAAAAAAAAAAAAAAAAAGAGAGAGAAAAGTTCAAAATAAGCACGATCAGAAAGGAAAAAGTTTACATTATAACTGATCCCACAGAAATATAAAGATCCTCAGAGCTCATTATGTGAACATGTCTATGCACAGAAACTACAAACTAGAAAACCTATAGGAAATGGATACATTCTTGGAAACCCACAACTCCCCAAGAGTAAGCAGGAAGAAATCAAAACCCTAAACAGACCAATATCAGGATCTGTAATTGAATCAGTAAAAAACTACCAACAAGAAAGAATCCTGGATCAGTTGTATTCATAGCCAAATTGCACCAGACGAAGAAGAATTTGTATCAATCCTACTGAAACTATTTTTAAAAATAGAGAAGGAACTCCTCCCTAACCTATTCTATGAAGCCAGCATCACTCTGATACCAAAATCTGGCAAAGACTCAACCAAAAAAGAGAAGTACAGGTCAGTATCTCTGCTGAACATAGATGCAAAAATCCTCAACAAAATATAAGCAAACCAAATCTAGCAGTACATCAAAAAGTTAATTCACCATAATCAATTAAGCTCCTGGGATTCAAGGCTTATTCATCATATACAAATCAATAAACATGATTCACCAAATAAACAGAATTAGAAGCAAAAACAATATTGTTATTTCAATAGATGCAGAAAAACTTTTTATAACATTCCACATCCCTTCACAATAAAAACCTTCATCAAACTAGGCATCAAAGGAACATAACTCAAAACAATATGAATCATCTAGGACAAACCCACAGCCAACGTTATACAGAATCGGCAAAAACTGGAAGCATTCTCCTTAAGAATTAGAATAAGATAAGGATGCCCACTCCCACCACTCCTATTCAACATAGTAATAGAAGTCCTACCCAAGGCAACCAGGCAAGAGAAAGAAATATAAGGCATTCTAATAGGAAAAGAAGTCAAATTATTTTTATGTTGATGATATGACACTATGCCTAGAAAACCCTAAAGACTCCATGAAAAGGCTTCTAGAGCTGATAAATGACTTCAAAAAAGTTCAAGTATACAAAATCAGTGTTCAAAAATTAGTAGCGTTTCTATACATCAATAACATTCAAACTGAGAACCAAATCAAAACACAATCCCACTTCAGTAGTCACAATAGAAATAAAATATTTTGGAATAAAGCTAACCAAGAACGTGAAGGGTCTCTACAAGGAGAACTATAAAACACTGGTGAAATAAATGTTAGATCATACAAAGAAATAGAAAAACATCCCATGCTCATGGATCAGAAGAATCAATATCTTAAGAATCAATATCTTAAAAATGGCCATAATGCCCAAAGCAATCTACAATTCAACACTATTCCTATGAAACTACCAATGTTATTTTTCACAGAATTAAAAAAAACTATTCTAAAATTCAGATGGAAGCAAAAAAGATAACAAATAGCCAAAGCAATTCTAAGCAAAAAGAACAAAGCTGGGGGCACTACACTAACTGACTTCAAACTAAACTATAAGGTTACTGTGATGGTTAATATTAGGTGTCAACCTGATTGGATTGAAGGATGCATAGATGACTGGTAAAGTATTTTTTCTAGTGTGTCTGTAAGGATGTTGCTAGAGGAGATTGACATTTGGGTCGGCAGACTGGGAAGGGATGACCCACCCTCAATGTGTATGGGCACCATGCAATCTGCTGCCAGCGCAGCTAGAACAAAGCAGGTGGAGAAGGTAGAATAACCTTGCTTGCTGAATTTTCTGGTTTCCTTCTTTATCCTGTGCTGGATGCTTCCTTCTGCTCCTCCTGCTCTTGAACATCAGACTTCTGGTTCTTTGGCCTTTGGACTCAGACTTGCCAGAGTCTTACCCAGGTCTTTTGGGCCTTCCATCACAGACTGAAGGCTGCACTGTCGACTTCCCTGGTTTTGAGGCTTTCAGACTCCGACTGAGCCACTATGGGCTTCTCTCTTCCCCAGCTTGCAGGCAGCCTATTGAACTTCACCTAGTAATCATGTGAGCCAATTCTCTCTGATAAACTCCCTTTCATATATACATGTATTCTATTACTTCCATCCCTCTGAAGAACCTTAATACAGTTACTGTAACCAAAAACAGCATGGTACTGGTACAAAAACAGACACACAGAACAATGGAACAAGATAGAAAACCCAGAAATAAAGCCACACAGCTATAACCATCTGATCTTTGACAAGGCTGACAAAAACCAGCAGTGGGAAAAGGACTCCCTATTCAATAATTGGTGCTGAGAAAACAGGCTATTCATATGGAGAAGAATCAGCTGTATCCTTACATTTTACTATAGTTAAAAATTAAGATGGATTAAAGATTTAACTATAAAACCTCAAACTATAAAAATTTTAGAAAAACCCTAGAAAATACCCTTCTCGACATTGGCCTTGACAAAGAATTTTTGGCTAAGTCCTCAAAAGCAATTGCAACAAAAAGAAAAATTGACAGCTGGAAACTAATTAAACTTAAGAGCTTCTGCACATCGAAAGAAACTATCCACAGAGTAATTCCACAACCTACAGAATGAGAGAAAATATTTGAAACTATGCATTTGACCAACGTCTAGTATTCAGAATTTATAAGGAATTTAAACAATTAAACAGAAAAACAATTCACCTCATTAAAAATGGGCAAAAGACATGAACAGATACTTCTCAAAGGAGGCATATATGCAGTCAACAAATATATTTTTTAAATGCTCAACATCACTAGTCATCAGAGAAATGCAAATCAAAAGTACCAGGAGATAACATCTCACGACAGTTAGAATGGCTATTATTAAAATGACAATAAATAACCAATATTGTCAAGGTTGTGGAGAAAAGGGGATGTTTATATACTGTTGGTGGGAATGTAAATTAGTTCAGCCATTGTGGAAAGCAGTTTGGATATTTCTCAAAGAATTTAAAAACAGAGCTATCTTTTGATCCAGCAATCCTATTACTGGGTATTTGCCCACCCCCTACCACAAAATAAATTGTTCCACCAAAAAGAACCATGCATTCACAGTCATATATTTATTTCAGCACTATTCACAATAGCAAAGACATGGAATCAACCTCGATGTCCATCAACAATGGACTGGATAAAGAAAATGTGGTACATATACACCATGTAATACTATGGAGCCATAAAAAAGAATGAAGTAACGTCCTTTGCAGCAAATTTGTGAATTAAATTTGAATTAAATGGATGCAGCTGGAGGCCAATATCCTAAGCAAATTACCACAGGGAAGGGAACCAAATACCACATGTTCTCGCTTATAAGTGGGAGCTAAACATGGAGTACACATGGACATAAACATGGGAACAATAGACACTGGACACTGGGGGGTACTTGCAGGAAGGGGGAAAAGGGGCAAAAGTTGAAAAATTACCCATTGGGTACTATTCTGACTAGCAGAGTGATGGGGTCATTTGTGCACCGAACCTCAGTGCACCAAACATCAGTTACACACCATTTGCCCATGTAACAAACCTGCACATGTACCTCCTGAATCCTGAGCCTTCCTCTGAGGAGGGGGGAAGCCACTTCTCTTCATGGAAACACACACAGACTGAAACTGTATGTGGTGGCAGGAGGCAGGGAAAAAGGGGAGAAAGCCACAAATCGAAATTTGGGAGAAGATATTTGCAACATCCAATTCCAATAAGATTTAATATCCTAAAAATTTTAAAAATACTGTGATTCAAAAAGAATAACAAAACAAAATAAACAGGAAAATAGGCAAAATAAATGACTGGGGGCTTTATAGAAAAGGAAATAAAAGTCGCTCATGAAGAGCTGAGAAAGTGCTCAACTTCATTTGTAATCAGGGCACAGTGAGGATAAATCAGAGGGTTGATTTTTTTTTTTTTTAATTCACAAATTCTGCCATAGAAGAAATTATCTCAGACAAGGGTGAACTTGGGACTGGAGATCCTAGAGCATTTCAGTAGAAATGAGGAATTAAGAAGAAATGGAAGAAAACAATCCTGAGTCATTGAATAGAAGAGGGAATAAAATTTCCTATGACCATTAGACCCTCCATAAGAGTATCAATCACTCTTCATTACTGAATAACTGATTACAAATATAAGTTGAAAATTGTTAAGTTGGGCAGTTGCAGCTGTTTTTCCTATAATTCTTTATAGTTGTAGTCTTAAAAAAGACACTATTTCTTCATCTTCTCTAAATGTTGATTGTCTTTTAGCTGACCAATTTTAGTTTACTTAGTAATCTCTATGAAAATATTCCTGACAATGAATTTCACAGGCTTAGCCAGTCTCTCTTAGCTGATTCACTATACATCTGTCTGCTTCTTAAAACTTCATAGTGATTTTACATGCTTCTCAAGGCCATAACTTAGATTTCTGCTCAAAGACATCATACACAAAATAATTCTGGTTTCTCTGTTATTGACTACTTATTAAAATTCATTTAGTTAACCAATGTTTATTGGTACCCTAATATATACTCTAGGTTAAAGGAAATAAAAACAAACAATACTTGCCTCAACCCCATGGTGTAGCTTATAATAGAGCTGGGGAGACAGTTACATCAGGGATTATTGGAAAGTGTGTTGAGTGAAAGGGTAAGGCTGTCTCAGGGATTTTGTATACATATATAGCATTTTTATAAGTGCTTTCAATTTTGTAATTTTTTTTTTGATTCTTAGCCAAAGTTTTTGCTTACATTTTGTTTTTTGTTTGTGTTTCCGATGGCTGACAGTATTAGATAAGTGAGTTCTGCTGAAATTCATCTTATTGATCATATGAAACTGATCCTTAAATTTGGATCTTTTCTCAAATTGTAAATGGCTCATTAACTTGGGAAATGTTTTCACTCTGACTCCTTGATTTTCATAACTTTGTGAATTCCTCATTAAAATACAATTTAACATCCCAAGAATGTTTTACATTAGGATTTTTTTCTTTAGTTTGATGAATTTGCTTTTGCAGGAGATTTCAAGTATTTAAAAGGTAGTAAGTTTATATTAAATAGAACATTATCTTCCAATAAAAAACAATCTGAAGCTCTAGAACTACTTTTGCCAATAAATAAGAAAATTTTGGGCCTGCTGAGGTCTCAGGTCAAATTTCTTGATTTTATTTTTAAGAAAGGATCTAATTTGGCTCCATATAGGTTAATTTGCTGGCCAAAGCAGTGTTTTCTGAGATAATGTCAACAAGAGAGAAATTTCAAGAATATCAGAACTGACATTTTATCAGATTAAAGTAAGCTTATTCAACCACTTAATTTTTAAAAAATTTAAACACTTTAAACATGTAAGTTGACACAAGGCATTAAATTATAATTAATAAAATTTATGTCAATGTTTTATAAAATAAATTTAAATTAAAAATGTCCTCAATCTAAAATTTTAGTTTAAGCGAAGATGCACATCAAAAAGGAATATTTCATATGTTCATTATCTTTAACACACATAATTATAGTTTTGACTCTTGTATTGATCTGTTTCGTTGTCTGATAATAAAATTTGTGAATTTGATTCCAAAATCAAGTAGAAAATTTGAAAAAAACACTACACAATTTTTTGTTTGGACTTTAACATAATATCTGCATCTAGCGATCACATGAAGACCAACCAATTTAGTTTTGCCAGAACATAACTTTAAGAACTGAAAATCAATTACATAGCCAAGCTGTAGAAATTCTTATATAGCAATGTACTTTTTAAGGCTTAACTGTAAAAGTTCAATGATGTGTAGACAGAGACTTATAGAAGATTACTGCTATCAGCTTCTGAAATGTGTGTAACAAAATCTGATGCTGCGTTGAGGATCAATGTCTCTGTCCATTTTGCATATGAGTCCTGCTGGAAAGAAAGCAACTGTCAGACTAGTGGAGAGATCACAGTTGCTGAGCAACGGTTGCATCATGAATATGTTCTTTGCTTTGAATTGGTGCAAAGATAAAAAAACATATACATTTTTATCCATGATAAAACAAGTCTACCATTGAATAGAAGTCTATCAACAGCCAAAAAAAAAAAAAAAAAAAAAAAAAACCATGAAAATAACTAATGTTAAGGTTACTAGTATTGATCTTTAGAGAAACTAAATTTAGTAGTATCAATGTGAAAGGAGAAAAATTTTTCAAGCATTTTACAAACACTGTGCATCAGCAAATGATTGTTTTGTATGTGGGAAAGGACCAAAATGAGACTCCTAAAATATTTCCTTAGGGTCTCAGTGATTATATTTTCTCCAGCATCAGACTGCTCATCAGACAGCATGCAGTGACACAGGTGGTAGTTATTGGAATTATTCAAATCACTTTTCAGTTTGAAAGCACATTATGGTTCCTGTTAAATAGAGACATGGATAGTTGGGAATACTTTGGATTAATGTCTAATTTACTCTATTTGCCTTTCTCCTTATAACTGGACAACTACTTGTAGTCTCATAATTTTTGAATCATCATCCACGAGTCTTAGGTCTTTAGAATGAGCTTCCTGAGTCCTAGTTATTAGTTAGCAAAGTTAAAGAACAAGGTGCATTGGTCAAATCTCCATATGCAAACCAAATGAAACGTAGAAATTAAATGATCTAATGTAACAAAAGAACAAAATGAAATTATATCTGTCAGTATCCTTTGTTTGTCTATTCTTAACCACCATCCTAGAGAAGTGTAAATTAAAAGTCGAAATGATTTATTTCAGAAACTAAATAAATAGAGCACACTGCTGCTTTTTCATTTCATTGTGTACCTTCACTTCTGGTATTTTTTTCCTCCCTCTGAAAGTGCTATTTCAACAAGACCATGTAAATGTCTATAATTGCGAGAGAAAATGTTAATATAACATTTACACAGTTCAACAGCTTCAAAGCTATTTCATTGACTATGCTTAAAAGGAACCTTACACACAGAGGTCCCAAGCCCACATAAATGCTAGTTTAGTGGGACATTTGGTGACAGAGCCTTAAAAACAGAAACAAAAAGGAAGGGAAATCAAACAGCCCCATCTTCCAGCCTAATTCAAGCCATTTAGAAGCTCTGTGCTTAAGCCAAGGATTACTAGTGATACTATCTACATCAGCCTTGCTGTTCGGGAAGGGACGTCTCTCTTATTAAAGAAAAAGAGAGAAAAAGGAAAAAAAAAATAGTTTAAAGCCAAGTAATTCGGGCCCGCATAAATCTTTAATGGGTTCTGCCTTCATATGATTGGCTATGTGTTCTTTCCTCTGCCCAGGGGAAACACTACATGTCTTAGAGGAGAATAATAGTAACTCCATCTTGTGTGTTATATGATATCTTCAAGTAATCCCCAGGATTTTGGCTTTGTCTGTCGTAAACAAAAGGCCACCCATACATAATGTGTCTGGGCTATTCCAGACTCTTCACCTTAGCAGGTGACACCCGCAAGATGGACGTGGGCAACTAAGCCCATTTGTAGCTGGAGGCCGTTTTGCTCCCAAGACAGCTCAGAAAATGTAAAAACAAAAAGCATATTTCTCTTCTCATAAGAACAAAGTGTAACCAGCACCCTGCAGTTGTTTCTGGGCTTTTCTCAGGAGTATTAATGAAATGCCAAAACACCAAATAATATATTTTGCTTTGTGAGTTAATGAAGAAAATACCATGCTGTAGATTCATTTGTTGAAAATATATGGATGATTCCAGGCTCTCTAGGTCAAACCACAAAACAAAAGAAAAATAGAGGAATAAAAGAATATCATTTACTGTTAAAAGATGAATAAAAATTATGTAGAAAATTCTGTCTTATCGTAACTCTGTCCTTTCCCCTGGGGAATGGAAGGAAGCTGTGCTTACTGAGCTAGGTTCTGAGCAGTTAAGCTTCCTAACTGTTGGATTTATTCACTCAATAAATGTACATCTATTATCTGGTAGGGACTTTCTTCAACTCTGAAAAACATGAGAAAGCTTTGTCTTTCAGTGCACTGCAAGCTAACTTTGTAAAATTTTAAATCTGAAAGAGAGTCAGACTTGCATCTGCTCTATTTTTTTTTTTAAATTATTTTTACGTTTATTTTAATTAATTAATTAATTGTTATTTTTTGTTTTTTGAGACGGAATCTCACTCTGTGGACCAGGCTGGAGTGCAGTGGCGCGATCTCGGCTCACTGCAAGCTCCGCCTCCCCGGTTCAAGCCATTCTCCTGCCTCAGCCTCCCAAGTAGCTGGGACTACAAGCCTCCACCACCATGCCTGGCTAATTGTTTCTGTATTTTTTAGTAGAGACGGGGTTTCGCTGTGTTAGCCAGGATGGTCTCGATCTCCTGACCTCGTGATCTGTCCGCCTCGGCTTCCCAAAGTGTTGGGATTACAGGCATGAGCCACAGCGCCCGATCCATCTGCTCTGGTATAGCAATTCTGGTTATACCAACATAAGGCATGCTCTTTATATTGCAATGTAATCAGTAAGCATAGAATTGCAATATAAAGAGCATGCCTTTATGTCATTACTCACTAATACGGTGCCAACAAATGGAGATAAATTTCTAAGTTGATTGACTAAAATGAACTTTAAAAAACTAAGTCTTTTAACAATGAGTAATTTGAATTTAAGACAAAAAATAAAATACAGTTTCTGTTCTTCCATAAAATCACAAATTGTCTCTGAGACACATTTAATTTTATACATGAGCACATGTTTATTTTTATTGCAAATTTCCAGATAAAGTTTGTGTGTAAGGTAAAAAAGAGTGTGCTTTCGCAAATACTAATTTTGAGCAAAAAGGTAAATTACAATTCTAAGTTAATGAATTGCTGTATTGTAATAAAAGGCAAGATGCTCATCAATAAACACATATAATCTAGTATCACAAGTTTACTTCAATCTGTAATATATAGTGGCAAGTATAGTAAATGAAAAAGCAAGAGTGGCTGGTGAAATAAAAAATTAATTCACAGATACACTATAGTATTATTTAACATAAGTTTAAAGCATCCATTTTACAACATATTTCCAAACAGGGTTGATACCTTTGTAGGATACTTTCTTAGTTTACAGAATTTTATTTAAAATTTATTCTTAGCCTACACATAATGAACTAACAAAAGGGAAAACAATTAATTATTCAGCAGATCAAGTTGTTGCTTAATTTTGCTCAATGTATTATCTGTGAATGTCATGAAAACAAATTTTTAAAAACCAAAAATAGAAAGGAAACATCAAAATGGCCAATTTGTATTACACCACCATGGGTAACATGATAATGTATTTTACATGACTCATAATTAGATGTGAACATGTATAGAAACCTTTTGTTATTTATTCTATGTGAATGAAATGCACCAAATTTGGTCATAAAACTCAGTATTTCGTGAGATGTTGAAACAATTAGGAACTCAGTATACATACTCTAGATCTTAACTTTTGAAATTGATCATTAGCTCTTTAAAAACAATGTGATAAGTATTATCTGACTAACTGAGCTTATTAATGTCTTAATCCATCAAAATTTTATATTTTGGCCAGGCGCGGTGGCTCACACCTGGTGACAGAGTGAATTTGGTCTCAAAAAAAAAAAAAAACTAAGTTACATCTTTGCTTAATTAAGATGAACTGGCCTTAACATTCACTTTGCACAATTTCACCGTAAGAAGAAAGAATTTGCCATATGTAGTCACTTCTACAGTGAATGTGCCAGTCTTCTGATTAAGAAACATGTCTCTTAAAGATATATTTCACCACAACCCATATTTCTCTAGACAATGCTGTTCTTTCCTTGTCCATACCATTCCACATCGTCTCTGAGTTCACTTATATTTTTTGCCTATGTTGCTTTCTGAAACTCTTCGTTTTATACAGTTCACAAAGATGTAGTCTTCCTTTTATGTGTCTTAATCTTATGTCACTCAACTTACAAAGGGCATTCTCTTATCCAAGTTCAGTTTATAAATATATGTTAAGCATTATTTTTTATGGTTTTTATCATAAAAAACAATGAGAAGATATTGAAATCCGAACACTTTCTTGCTCTACATACACATTTTATAAAATATATAAACTTGAATTAATATGATATTAAAGAAGGAAAATTTAATCAATTAAGAAATTATTATGTTTTCACTTTGTAATGTAGATCTAGTGGATGCTAAATAGAAAGTAGATATGTAATTCTATTTTGTAAATATGATAATGCTTTATTAGTTATATCAATTAAAAAGTTAATATATAAATAGTAAAATCAAATGGAACCAGTATTACTATCTTTGGTGTTAGTACAAAATTTGGAGTATAATTCACATTTTTCTTCATATTTCTGCATATCATTCTTTCACTGAGATGCATTAAAAGAGTAATATCTACTACTCCTTAAGAACCTCATATTTTCCAGACAGTCTCTCAGACACTTTGATTAAAATAAATATTATTATATATTGAACACTTACTACTTTTAATGAATATGAACAAGAGTAACTTTAACTGCCATAACAAATGCAACTCAAAATGTCAAGGGCATGACATAGTAAGAATTTTTTTTCTCACATAGCAGTTCAATATAGATAGGTCTGGTTAGTGGGTGGCTTTCTTACCTGCGGTAATGATCTCAAACTCCTAACAACATGGCTCCATGATTCTCCAGGCTAGGATCTCTTAGTGCTTTTCATCTAGCTGGGGAGAAGAAGACAGGACCTGAGAAAGGTTATTAGTCTTAAAAGCTCACATCACTTTGCACTTTCTCTGTTGCAAGATCTAGTGCCAGGATCTCACTGGATGTGAATTTCTAAATAATAGTCTCTCTCTGAATAGCTGCTTCCAAAAGATAATTTCACAATATGAATATTTGAGTCAGACAGCTATCTGTCTCTGACACGTAAGATACAGTACTGGGAACCCTGTATTCATTATATATTGTATACTCTCACAAATGATTTTACGATATTATTATTCACTGTTTTACAAATGAGAAAAGGGGCTCAGGAATTTATTTGCACAAGTAGTATTTGAACCCAGGTCAGTCTAATGTAGAAAAATTAAGCTGTTAGTAATTATGATATACAATATTAAATGATAATGGATGTAATTATTCCCAATAATAGCAATAATAACTAATATTAATTGAATCTGAACTCATATTGTGTATTTGACATTATTCTAAGTGCTTTTCATGTATTAGCTTATGTTATCCTCATTATAAATTTTCATGACTTTGCAGATACAAATGAGACACTTGTTATAAGTACAATGGAAATTCAAGTATGAGACTTTTATCTTCCTTTGTTACTGAACCATGCTTAGCATACTTGGGGTTGGTTCAACACATATTCCTTAGCATCTTCACAGACACATCATCTTTCCCAAAGAGGCAGAAATCTTTATCCAAAGTTTGAGAGCTAGCTTGAGAGCTAGAGAAGACCTCAAAGGTAATTTGTTATGAATATTCATCAAATATGTGTTCCCTATACTATTTTCTGGGTAAATATTTCCAATAACAGAACCATAGAACCATAGAAATTAGAACAGTACAAGTGTAGTTCACACATTCTTTCACAATACTGTTCTTACATGGTGAGATCATCTGCTTTTACTCCCATATTTTATTTGGGAAAGTGGAGGCCATGAGGGTTTAGGAGACCAATTTGCCAAAGATCACATAGCTAGTCTCTCTGTAACTTCAATCCATTGATTCTGGCTCTGCTGTTAGAATTACTCAAAGCAATTTCAGTTCCAATTTCTTGCCTACAGATTTTCATATATTTGAAAACAACTACCTGTTTTCCTTTATTGTTTTCTCCAAAATAGGCAGTTGAATGTTTTTCAATTATTTTGAATATTCAGGCATTGATGGCTTTGAAAGTCTTGTTTTTCAATATGCCTCGTGAATGCTGTTTCGCATAAAGCCAGACTCCATGTGTGGTCTGACCAATGTGAGATACAGAGGAAATAATTTCACCTTATTGCTCAGCACTCTGCTTTTGTTAATTCCATTTAAGATTAAATTAGCTTTTTTGGCAACCATAGAAAACTATTGACTTATATTAAACTCTTCAATTTGTCATTGTGAAGCCTTTCAGGTCTTTTTCAAATGACCTACTGCTGAATTTAAAAAAAAAAAAAGTAGAATCAAATGTATCTTTTTCTCTTTTATTTAATCAACTGCTATGAAAGTTAAACGTGTCAAGGGAATATGACACAAAGGGAAAGAGTGAGCATACCTGGATTAAATTTCATCTCCGTCATTTTTTCTCAAGATTTTGCTTATTTTATATTTTTGAATGATAAATACAAACCCTCTCTAGCTTATGCCTTCTGAAAATTTGATTCACACTTCTGTTTGTTCATCAAAATGCTTAATGTTTCTAAGTTAGCTATGATTTTAGTGATTATAGCCTGTTAAAGAAGGGTAGAAGACATTACGAATAGTGTTCAAAAGATGAAAACGGAAATGTTGGATCGGGCAAAAAGAAAAAAATGACTTCTGTCCTTAGAGACTATCTCAGAATGACACTTAAGAAACAAATCAAAACAAACAAACAAAAAAACAAAACCCTGTGTGACTTTGAGTCCTCATCACGAAAAAAATCCATGTATTAGCACTGCTGTCTATTCTTGCATACCTTTTTGCACTGTCTGTATGTGTACTGTTAACGGTTCTATTCAATTCTCTGTTGACTTTCAGATTCAGTTAAAATCTGAAATATATATGAAACTGAAAATGAATTTCAGATTCATATAAAATCTATATTATTCTATGATCCACCTGTCCAATCTCTCGCTTTTTTTTTTTTTTTTTTTTGAGACAGAGTCTTGCTCTATCACCAGGCTGAAGTGCATGATACGATCTCGGCTCACTGCAACCTCCATCCCCCGGATTCAAGCAATTCCCCTGCCTTAGGCTCCCTGAGTAGCCGGGATTACAGGCGTGTGCCACCACTCCCAGCTAATTTTTGTATTTTTAGTAGAGACGGGGTTTCCGCATGTTGGCCAGGATTATCTCTATCTCCTGAACTCGTGATCCACCTGCCTCGGCCTCCCAAAGTGCTCGGATTACAAGCATGAGCCACCCGTGCCCGGCCTCCTATATCTCTTTTAAGTAATGACATGCTAGTAATGACATGCTAATACTTTCGGCGTCTATTTCAGTGAACCAATGCTGGCTTCAAGAAATCATTAATTTCTTCTCCATTAACTTATAAACTAGTTTTTTTATAGTTGATTGTAGAATTTTGATGATTGTTAATGTTTAATTGTTCCTTCTTTTGGGAAATTGAAACAATGTGTCAATCTGGTGGTATGTTTCTAAGTTAGCTATGATTTTAAGTGATTATAGCCTGTTAAAAGAAGGGTAGAAGACATTAAGAACAGTGTTCAAAAGTAATTAAAAGGTGACATTTTAATTAAATAATTAAATGAAAAGTTATAATATTTTTGATATTTAACTTCATTGATAATTTGGAAATAGATGCTTTCAAATTATATGAAATTGGATATACTAACATCTGTATTATACATGGAAAACTTTTACAATGAAAGATAATAAAGAAAAAAATGAAGTAATGGAATCATGAAAACACAATGGACTTTTAGTAGATCTTAATAGAACAGTGCTAAAACTATTTTGGGAATAGAACACAATACTAAACTAGGTTTGGAGATGAGAAAATAAACATCTTTCTAGTAGTACTCTAATTTAGTTTTCATATTATAACTTAACCTTTCTCTTTGTAGTATGTTAGCAATTCAACAAGTTTCTGTAAGAATATCATTCAACTGTCAACATATTCTTAAATTACTATTAATTTTTAATTCAGATTGCCAACATTTTTGCCTACGCAATTTTTTGTTAGACACTGTTTTTTATGATATACATATTTTCAGTTGCTGTTCAGTAATAGGAATTATGTGTTTATTAATGGGAAAAAATCAGTATCAAGAGATTTATGCCTAAAGAACTGATAAATAAATTGAATTTTCTCTTTTTTTAAATAGGATTTTGTTGTTGAGATAAAATATAGGCATTTTAACAACAGATGATAGGTGTTTTACAATCTTGAAGTGTTCTTTAAGCTTAATTGTCAAGAGTAAAATCACAGATACAATCATATCAGTTCCCTCTTCAAATGTCTTTGATATCTTATAATTCTCTTCATTAAAAAAGAAAAGAAACTGTAAAAAAGAAAACCATAATAAAATAGAGTTACCACATTGTATTAGTTCATTTTGTGCCACTATAACAGAATACCTGAACACTCGGTAATTTATACATAACAGAATTTTGTTTCTCACAGTTCTGGAAGCTGTAAAGTCCAAAATCAAGTCACCAAAGATTCAGTGTCTCAGGTAAGGGCTTGGTCTTCTCTTCCAAAATTGCGCCTTGAACACTGCAACCTCTAGAGAAAAAGAATGCTGCTCATCACATGGCAGAAGAGTAGAAGATTAAAGAAAGTGAGAGACAGAGAAAGAGCACCAAAAAGGGGAGCCATACTCACTAATTTTTTTTTTTTTTTTTTCCTGAGGTGGAGTGTTGCTCTGTTGCCCAGGCTGGAATGCAGTGACGCGAGCTCAGCTCACTGCAACTTCTGCCTCCTGGGTTCAAGCAATTTTCCTGCCTCAGCTTCCCAAATAGTTGGGATGACAGGCGCCTGCCACCATACCTGGCTAATTTTTTTTTTTTTTTTCTTCTAGTAGAGACAGGATTTCACCATGTTGGCCAGGCTGGTTTCGAATACCTGACCACAAGTGATCCACCCAGAACCCACTCATGCAATCAAGTCATTAATTCATTCATGAGGACAGAGCCCTCACAGCCCCATTACCTCTCAAAAGTTTTACCTACTAATACTGTCGCAATGGTAATCAAATTCCAACATGAGTTTTGAAGGCAACATTTAAAATATAGCACACGTGATCCAGCAATTTTACTTTTAGGTATATACACAATATAATCAAAAGCAGAGACTTGAAAACTTATTTGTACACCCATGTTCGTAGCAGCACTATTCACAAAACCAAGAAGATGGAAAAGACTCAAGTGTCCATCAACAGATAAATGGATAAAGAAAATGTAGTATACACATACAATGGAAGAAAATTCTAACACGTGCTACAACATAGATAAACCTTGAGGACATTAGGTTAAGTGAAATAAGCCAGTCACAAAATGACAAATACTGCATGATTTTACTTATATGAGATGCCTATAGTCGTCAAATTTATGGAGACAGAAAGTAGAAAGATGGCTTCCGGGGCTGGCAGGGAGGAGGAATAGAAAGTTATTGTTAAATGGACACAAAGTTTAGGTTGAGAAGATAAAAAAGTTCTGGAGATGGATTGTTGTGATCGTAGAATTATATGAATGTACTTAATGCCACTGAGCTATATACTTAAAAATAGTTAAGATGGTAAATATTATGTTATATGTATGTTATCACTATTTAAAAAAAGACCAAAGTTACCAACATAGCTTGCAAGCTCACAATAATTTGGTACCAGCTGTGCGATTCTCCATCTTCCTTACAAATCTCTGTCTATACTAGCTCTTTGCTAAACGTACCAGATGGTTTCACATTTCTATGCTGTTGTCTAAGTAGTTCCTTTTCCTTAGATTTCTTATACGTTTTCTCCAATTTTCCATATTTTTCTCATTCTTCAAAATCCACCTTTCTGCATTAATTTTTTTTCAAGGCCTGTATCTCATAAATATCTCTTTTTGTGCTTCTTTAGCAATTTGTTTTACTTTCATAATAAAATTCCTGATAATCTTACTAGAATTTTTTGGATATACTCTATTATATTTTTAGCATGATATTATCCTAGTTGTTAGTGTAATAGGCACTCAATATTCCGTAGAACGAAATGGAATAGAATAGAAGAGAATGGAATGAATATAAAATTATGTAATTTTAAATAAGCCATGGATTTAAAAATTCCCTTTGGAAATGTAGAATTTTAATATTTATCACTCAAAGAAAATAGATAATGTATTATTCATGCCCAGAAATAAAATATAGGTTTTAAACTATTTTTTTAAATTCATCAATATATTGGAGACCTTTGAGTTTATAATTAAAATTATAACATTTCACTGTATAGATGCATCTTCATTTATTAACTAAAATCCTCATTGATGAGAATATTACATTGCTTGCAACTATTGGTACAATACAACTATAAAGAACATCTTTGCATATTTGTCTTTGTAAGAATTTTTAGGATAAAATTTAAATATTAAAATTGCTAGATTAAGAAAAATAAATGTATTAAAGATTTTGTTAAATATTTTAAATATTTAATTTTTGGGGGAGAGCCCTTGAAACTGGGTTGCTAGTGTATTTATTCTTCATATCAAAGTTGTCTGTATAATTACAACTTTCTTTTTTTTTTTTTTTTTTTTTTTTTTTTTTTGAGACAGAGTCTCGCTTAGTCGCCCAGGCTGGAGTGCAATGGCGCGATCTCGGCTCACTGCAAGCTCCGCCTCCCGGGTTCACGCCATTCTCCTGCCTCAGCCTCCCGAGTAGCTGGGACTACAGGCGCCCGCCGCCTCGCCCGGCTAATTTTTTGCATTTTTAGTAGAGACGGGGTTTCACCGTGTTAGCCAGGATGTTCTCGATCTCCTGACCTCGTGATCCGCCCGCCTCGGCCTCCCAAAGTGCTGGGATTACAGGCGTGAGCCACCGCGCCCGGCATAATTACAACTTTCTGATTGGATAATATGTACACAGTTCCTTATTACAATTGATACTATGACTGTGCTCTCAAGACTTTAAAAATACTATTTTTCTCTGGAAAAGAGACCATGTTTATTACCTGTTTTATCACCCATGCCTAGTAAGTTGTCAACAAATAGAGTGAGCTCTCAACAAATTCAGATAAAACTGCAAATTCAAAACATCCTTGAGATTTGATTGGAATAGTTTTAAATCACACAAAGACAACCTAACAAAGTGATGAAGCACATGAATTCTAAGGATAGGTCAGATTCTGGAGCTAGATTGCACTGCCTATGCCCCATCCTAATTACAGCCTCATCTCCAAAATTGTCTTATACTAACCTGATATCTATGGTATTTCACTGTGTCTAGGGATACACAGACATGCTTTACCCATTTTTAACTTGCTGCTGTTAAGCCTTTTTCAATCCATGAATATTTTCTCCATTTCGTTTTTCCCTTTACAATCTATCTGTTAAAGAGCCCAGATGATTTGATGTATGGAGTTTCCAAAAGTCTAAATTTTGCTGATTGCCAGCTCATGCTGTGGATCTGTGCTACTTTTTCTCTGTCTTCCGCATTTCCTGAAAAATGGGAGTTGGATCCAGATGCATATTCTGACTCATGTTAGATTCTTTTGGTGAGAAATATGGGTGGTGGTTTGTTCTTTCATAAGGAGGAATATAATTTCTGTTTTCTTTTTTTTACTTTTTTGAAGTTAATATTTATTGATACTCAATGCCTGGTCCATTAATTTATTGGGGTCTATACAATGGTTATTTTCTAATTCAATCATTTTGCTTCCATGTATTAGCCAGAATACTTTTACAAAGGGATGTGTTCCTCATCTACTCTTTGGTTAAACAGTGCTACAATTCATATACAGAAAATAAATGTAGGATAAATGTTTGATATTTTTTGGTTTGGTTTTACTCTATTTTAAAGATAATTATGGCGGCCGGGCGCGGTGGCTCAAGCCTGTAATCCCAGCACTTTGGGAGGCCGAGTCGGGCAGATCACGAGGTCAGGAGATCGAGAACATCCTGGCTAACACGGTGAAACCCCGTCTCTACTAAAAATACAAAAAAAAAAAAACAACTAGCCGGGCGTGGTAGCGGGCGCCTGTAGTCCCAGCTACTCCGGAGGCTGAGGCAGGAGAATGGCGTAAACCCGGGGGGCGGAGCTTGCAGTGAGCTGAGATCCGGCCACTGCACTCCAGCCTGGGCGACAGAGCGAGACTCTATCTCAAAAAAAAATAATAAAAATAAAAAAAAATAAAGATAATTATGGCTAGGCGTGGTGGCTCATGCCTGTAATCCCAAAATTTCCTGAGAGGCCAACACAGGAGGATTGCTTGAGCCCAGGAGTTCAAGACCAGCCTGGACAAAATAATGAGACTCTGTCTCCACAAAGATAAAAAATTAGCTGGTGTAGTGGTGCAGGCTTGTAGTCCCAGCTACTCAGGAGGCTGAGACGGGAGAATCGCTTGAGCCTGGGAGGTTGAGACTGCTGCAATAAGCCATGATAGTGCCACTGCACTCCAGCCTGGGTGACAGAAGGACACCTGGTTTAAAAAAAAATCAATAAATAAAATAAAAATTGCTTCCCTGTCATCCTCAGAATATGACAAGTTCATTTTTATTTTAATAATATTTTAAATGTAATGTTTAATAATTTATTTTAATACTAATTGGTTTTTAATATTTTAACAATAAATTGGTTATTATTTAATAATCATAATCAATTTTTAATGGATTTTACTCCATTCCAATTTTTATCCATATTAAAGCTCAAAAAATTCTATCTTTGGCCAGTGAGAGCATCTTTAGGTTGGCTCTTGACTCCTTTTCACACAAACTTATTGGACTTTGATACTTGCCTTGCTCTCTGATATGCCAAAATGTGGAACTCTCATCTTGCATATTTCATATTCTAGATCTGTAATCAATCATTATTCCAAAAAGCCGTGGTTTATTTCAATGAGTCATGATGCTTAGACACATCATGGGTACTAGAAATGCTTGTTGCTACTGGATTGTTTTATTATTTCTAGGCCTTTCTGGTGGACAGAAGTAGATATATACATATTTATTTGCAGTGGTATGTTTAAAGACGAAATATTTATATTCCAGTTCAAATTCAAGCCTATAGGGATTTTATTTAAAATATTTTTTATACATCCTCATTTCCTTTTGTCCACATCAAGAACCCTGCAATTATTATAAGGTTAATCCTATAATTATTTATTTGATTTATCCAATATTACTATTCAGAATACAACAATTTCAGAATAATATTTATACCAGCATTACCAAATTAAAATTTTTTATGTGCTAGTTCCTTTCTTCTCCATTCTTTTTGTTTGGATTCAGTCTGCATTTTCAGATTATTTGTCCCTTACATTCCATAATTCCTGCCTTTTAACCTCATTTATGTTAGTTCTATGAGTAACTACATAGCTAATCACAGGTAATCATCATGCGGACTTGGGTTTATGTCTGGACATTTTGGTTGTCTGAAACACATTTTTAAATAGATTCCTTAAGAAGTACACATGAGAATAGTAGCCCTTGATTCTTGTATATTGTACTGAAGGTCAATTTTGAAGGATGTAAAATACTTGACTCATTATTTTTCCTTGAGCATCTTAAATATGTTTTCCCAATCTTCTAGCAACCTGTTAAAAAAATAAGTGATCTAATTTTCTTTCTCATATAGGTCTCTTGTTATTTTTGTCCTCATGACAAATGACTTTTTTCTTTATAACATCCTGTCATTTTAGTAGAATATGACTTGCCTTTGGACATTTTGGGTCTATATTCTCAGAAAAATAAATGTGTGCTTTTTCAATATAGGCAGGGACTCAGTTAAAAAAATTAGTACAGTTTTCTTTAATAATAACTTTTAATATATTTTCTGTTCTTTTGCTTTAGTTGTTGTTTTCAGGGACTCTGATGATTCTTACGTTGGATTTTCATTGCCCATCTTCAATGTATGTCACTACCTTGTAAATTATTTTACTCTTTTTATTTTTAAAATTAAAAATGTTATTCTTCACTGTATATTTCTCCTAAGGCATTATTTGTTTTTTTATATGTTGCTGTGTTTCTTCTTGTTTATTCTTCATTTTCAAATAACTTGTCTTCTAATTTTATTTGAGTTTTATCAGCTATTCTTGATGAAACTTCTAATTTGATTTGAGCTTCATCAGATCATACCTGAATTATTGTAATTATGTTTTATATTTCATTTTCATGTCTTTTACTATTTTCTTAATGTCTACAACATACTAAAGAGGGATAGAAATTCCTTGCCACTCCTCCTATTGATTATAAGAGTGATGGTAGGGTTTACGTTTTCTCTTTTTTATTCTAGGCTGGTCAGTACCTGCTTTGATAAATAGATTATACCTGAGGTGATACCACAGTGAGTTAAAAAGAATAAGATAGGATATTTTTCTTCAAGAAATCCACAGATGGAAAAGTGAAATTAACATTAATGTAATTAACAATAATATGGTAGGGAGTGACTACAATTTTAACTTTGTTCATTGTTTATAAAAATCTCCCTCAAATACAGGACAACTACCTGACCTTCACAATGCATAGAAAAAGCATTAAAATTTCAAATTTAGGCTAATCTAAATTTATTTAATGTGTGAGCTTTGGAAAAAATATCAAAGCATACAAATACTCTATGTCTGTATTTTTATTTGTAAAGCACAAGTTCTCACTTTTGAAGAGAGGAGATCATTTATACTTCTACGACTTCTTGTCAAATAACTAAGACACATATGTATACTCTGACCAATCTCAAGTTATTGATTTTCTGTGCACAGTATTGGCAGTATAATTGTGCAAAGTAAAATCTAGAGTTCTTAATATGCATTAGTGCATCTACATATGCACAGAAGCACACATTTTGTACTTAGATTGTAAGTGGATCTTATAGCTTTCTAGCATTTTTCTAGTGAACAAAAGTCCATTTGTATCATGATCATCATTTTGGAAAACTAATCTTGTTTGAATTTACAAATTCCTTTTTGTTATCCTTCCTCTTGATTTATATTCCATTAATTATTGAGTCATTTGACTTTATTTAGTCACCTTATTATCCAAGTACATTATATCCAAAGGACCTGGAATTCTTTACATACTAACAATATCTTTTGCCGTGAGTGCCTCAATCTGTGACCTGACCAGTGATCTTGGAAGCATAAGGGATAGAAAAGAGAGCATCCTTGATTAAATCAATCATTTAATCAACAAGTATTAAGAGCTGTGAGGGAGATAAAAAAACACAGAAGATAATTATCTCTGCTATCAAAGAGCTTACAGTCTTGTTAGAAATGTAATATATGCAAGAGGCAATTAGAGAGTAAGATAGTATCTAATGAAGTGTTTAATCGGGGTGGGGGTGCAGCATCAGCTTCTATTCCTGTGAACTGAAGGGTTAGTCAAGATGGACTCTTAGATCCCTTTCAGGAGTATGATCTATATAAAAGTTGCATGAGTAGACAACTGTGAAGCTTAGGTCTTAAAGAAGTAATTTATCTCTTTGCCAACTATGTTTATTTTTTCCATTTCACTCATATCTCTGAATATTGAAGACGTCTTCTCTTTATAAGATCCTTACTAAGAAGTGCAATTTAATTGATCATACTTCATGCCCATAAATCTAAACTTTCTTTAGCCAACAAATATGTTATCAACTAAAATAGAATAAGCCACTAAAAAATACCAATGCCTAAAATTTTTTAATTACTTTTGCAGAAAGTGGACATATACCTTTTCAATGAAAGCAAATATTCTAAAATACTAAAAACAATGACTGCAATGCATCCATGTATCAAACTCCACTTGTACACCCTAAATTTATGTAAAAAAAAACAAAAACAAAAACAAAAAAACTCAGCAATGCCTGGGTGGGTTTGAAGCTCATCAGCATTAGAAGGCAAGAGACTAATTACTCATGTCATTCAGAGATAAAGTAAGTACTAAAATTATCATCTGAGACCACCCAGAAAGAAATGCACACTGAAGGCAAGGCATTGACATATGACATGACTCCTTCAGTGGACCATTATGGAAATAATGGGGAATACAGAAACTGGTGTAGAGTAGCTAGTTCTAAATATTCTTGTGAGTTTTTAAAAGAAATGAATATTTAGAATTATAAATTATCAAATCAAAATCACATCAGATGACCATGATCATCCATGGACTTCCTAAAACAATAATCGCTTTATAATCTCTAACTGAAATTGCCTAAATAGATGATGGCCAAGTCTGATTCTGAGCTGCTGAATTACCTTGTAGGTTATGCTCTGAACCTCTCCAAGATTCTCATAAATTTGGGGGCATTAATTGGGAAAGAGTGACCCCAAGATTAGAAGAAGGATATTACAAGGATTCAGGTAATTGTGAGTGTTCCACACCACAACCCAACCACAAGGATAGTCTTTCTTTCTTTGAATACCTGGCAAATACCTCACCTGATTAAAAAAGTTTTTCTGAAATACTTTTCAAGGTCTCTGGTCTTGAAAAATTGTGGTTATATCTGATGGAAAAGGATAAGCAAGGTGGGGCAGAAGCAGAAGTTCAACTCTTGAAGGCCCCCTCCTACTTCTGGGTCATCGGTTTTTTTAGCTCTTACCCCAGGTCTGTGTTTACTAGTGTGGTCATTAGATAACTGCCCCTCCCCCTGCTCAGTAATGGATGATTACACGTTTAGTGATGTGTTAGCTCCATTGTCAACAACTGATCCAGAGGTTGTTTCTTTACTGAAGCACATCAAACCAATTTCTGGCCCCAGGCATGTTAATTTATCTAGTAAATGCAGTTTTTCTGTTCCAAGAAACAGGACTCCAGAGGTAATTTGTTTTCATCTTTCAGCGATGGTAGTGAAACTCCACTGCATTACTTCATTATGTCATTTTTCTGGTTTAATTTGGTCTGCAGGAACCCCAGTCAATTCACCATTACATGGAATGTCATGTGGGCCCAATTTATTGAGGTCAGTATGCAGGAAATAACTATAATCTACATGTGTAGGTAAGATACATGCATGCAAGAGGGTGAGAATTGCACCTCACAGTAATTTAATGATGATTATAGAGATCCAATGGTGTGCAGCATGCAAGGTAATCAATCACCTCTAAAGTTAAGGAAAAGTTGCAAACTCTTACATCAACTAACATCAAAACAAGTCATAATGCTTGTGGGTTCCTATAGACTGAGAGGCAACTTAAATCATACTTGTGAGTCTTTTTGTGATGCATTTACTGAGGATCCCTTAAGACTGCCAACTTTAGGCTGAGCCTAAGAGAAAGAAAATACTCTCCAGCTGGTCTAGGCTTCAGTAGAAGTAGCTTTGTAACTTGGGCCCAGTGAATATAAAGGTTCTTAAAGGTTAGAAAAACATTAGAATACTCTGACAATGCTGGTAACAGAATCACAGCCTAGGTCATTTAGGTTTGGAGTAAATATTCCTGTGATAATTACTGCCTTGGCATGCTATTGGAATATGCTGACCATGATACGCCAATAACCAAGTGTCATAGGCTACCTATCACAAAGCAAGGTTCTTATCACAAAGCCATTGAGTTAGAAGTATGTAGCAACATTCCACTAAGTTGAAGTTGTTTTTGTAAGATCAATCAGGAGCACTTTTTAAAATCACAAATAAGATAATTGAGAAGGTATCTTATACTCACATTGTACCTATTTTTGCCCCATTACTATCCTTCCCTTCATTTATATGTACGGCCTCATAGAGAATTCCCATAAAACCAGTCTGCTAGTTTACAGATCATTGAGCATGATATGCTTTCCAGACAGAAGTAGATAATTCCAGCAGTATAGCTGTGTTCAGAAGTGGGCTTGAAGTACGACTCTTACTAGTAGGCAGAACCTTGAGCTACAGTTTTCTAGAAGAATATATAGGCAGAACCAAGACTCCTCACTGGCTAACGCTTTGGCCAGGTGAACAGGTAGAAGACAGGTGACAAGAAAAATGCAAAGTCATTCTTAATTAGATTACTGCTATAAATCATTGGCAGGGAAGAGACTGTCTTCATCCTAGGATTCTTCTGGTGTGTCAGTTAGTGTTACCATGCCCATGGAGGGAGGACTACACATCACTCCACATAGGCAAGTGTATTGTGTTACTCTGCTGTCTAAAAAACTGATATGCTAGAGGTTCTGACTGAGAAAAAAAGGAAATTTGGATTGCTATAAGAGGAAGAAATTTGCTATCTCTTGACTCTGACTTCAATGCCATTTACACAGAAGACTATGGTTTGTATCCATGTTGTATACATTTATGAAGAAAAAAACCCCACATGATAATATTCCCTGCAATAAAAGCATTTCAGACATACCAACATTGGCTATGACTCCCATCTTTCATTCAGTCCCTGTTTTCAAATGGTGTGGATATAGTTTTTTCTTCTGTGTGTGTAGAGGAATGAGATAGAAGGGGTGCAGCCTAGCAAAGATGCATAAAGCAACTCCATCTTAGTAAGCTTGTGGGTAGAAAGTGGGTCCCTCCATCCTTGGCATTCTGGCCCCTTCCTGACCCAATTTTCTTCTATTAGGGTGAATGGAATCACTGCTCATCCTAAAAGTCACAATCAGGGCCATCACAAAATTCTCCCTGTTGATATTTAAGCCCAAACAGATAGAAATTCACTACCATGTGGTCCCAAACCGCAGTGGGGCCAGAATTTATTTGACTTGCACAGTTGGATCACCAGCTAGCTTGCAGTACTGGCTCATTCCAGTCAATTCATTAATTTCACCTGGCCCCACATGTCATGTGACTGGGTTTTTTTGAGTTCCACTTATTCCTCCTCTGTCTCCACCCCTTTTATATAGTATATGATGATTGTTGTTAAATATATTATTTAGTCCATGGGTTTTAAGGTAATAATAAAGGACTCTGATCAGTTAGAAAAGAATAAAATTATCAGAAATAAATGCAGTAATGGATAGGCTTTGCTTTCACCCTTGAGGGGGGTGAGTGAATTTTTATTCCTGTTCACCATAGTTGTATGACAGGTATGACAATGTTATTCTCCTTGTTACTAACATTACGTTTAATAAGATGTGTATAAACAGATGTTAGGAGTCAAAAGGATGAACTATGGATCTCTCTTGCTGTCCTGTAATGAAGAGGCCAAAGAGCTAAAAACTGTATTCCCAGGCTCCTTTCATGGTACACACTGGATGTGACTGGTTTCTGCCATTCCAATCCAATCACTTGAGACTGGAAGACAAAGTGGGACAGAGAGCATGCTTCTGAGATATGTTTTGTCTTTGCTGGCAGACAGTATCAGAAAGGCATTTGATTTCTCTTCTAAACGTGAGCATTGTACTAGTGTCTAGGTCAATTTGGTAGGTATTGAGAGGCAGGGCACAGGGAAGCCCCTAGTAGGTGTATTAGGCTGTTATTGCATTGCTATAAATACCTGAAACTGGGTAGTGTATAAAGAAAAGAGGTTTAATTAGCTCATGTTTCTGCAGAATGTACAGGAAGCATAGTGGCTTCTGTTCCTGCGGAGGCCTCAGGAAACATGCTATCATGGTGGAAGGCAAAGGGGGAGCAAAGCATCTCACATGGTGGGAGCAGGAGCAAGAGAGAGAGGAGGGAGGTGCTATACACTTTTAAGCAACCAGATACTGTCAGAACTCACCCACTATCATGAGAGCAGCACCAAGGGGATGGTGCTAAACCATTCATGAAGGATCCACACCCATGATCCAATCACCTTCCAGTAGGTCTCACTTCTAATGCTGGGGATTACAATTCAACATAAGATTTGGGTGGGGACACATATCCAAAACATATCAGTGGAACGAATTATATTAGGCATTGGATCGTTCCAGAACAGGTAAAGTTAGCAGTTCACTTACTCAATTAACTCAACAAATATTTATTGAGCATCTTCCATATGCCAGACACTCTTCCAGGTCGTTGGGATATATCAATGAACCAAACACATCATACCTCCCCTTGTGGTGCTTACATGCCAACGGTGGTTTCCTGATTTGGTGGCTTATGCATTATGTCCCTAATTGGAGCAGCAACTGTACATTATTGGCCAGGGTTTCCTGATTGTAGAAGAAATAATAGTTCCCTTGTGGCCTGGCTCTATAGTATGACTTTGGGAGTAATTTCTGAAAGCCCAAATGAGAGCATTTTTCAGCCCTGCCAAAGATAAGTTAAATAGCACCCTGTTTTAAATTTCATTCTGCTTAACTTATTTAGAGATAATTACATTGTCAGCAAAGGGACACTGACCAATGAAAACTATCTTCTTAAAGTACTCATTCCTTTTCACTTCAACTACATTGAAAATCTGAGACTTTCTTTAATGTCTGCCTAGCTGAAATGTCACCTCTGACCTTTTCTTATTACCCACACAGTTAATTACTACCTCCTCTGAGTGCTATAGAATTTGCCTCTTTTATAGGGCTTATCAAACTGGGTGACTTAGTTGACTCTCCTGCTCTCCTACTGTTGCGCATACAAACACACAGGACTGGGACTTGGTCTTATTAACTTACCTACCTCTGAGTCCTAACAGTAATAAATTATGGTCACCAATATTTTACTTACTTACATATGAATAAATAAGTCACACATTTCCTTATTTCAAAAGTTTTTTCCCTTGCATTTATACTCTTCGGTTCCCTATATCATTTACTGCTATATTTTTAAGCATTTTATGTGAAATTGTCATTGAATTTTAGGTTTAGGAATAATGTCAGAAATTAGGTAGTACAAACTCCTTTTCCAGATCAGGCATTTCAGGTCAGAATGATTTGGCTTCTTGTTTCAAGTTCAGTGTTTTTTGCTTTATTATATATTTACTGATAATATCTTAGCTTGACCTTGGACTAGTTTGTAATTTCAGTGAAAATATGTATTGTCTTTAAAATCTCTCAGGGCTCCTCATGCTATTCAGACGAGAGGGTAATTGGCAACTGAAGCGCTTCCTTATACTTCCACCAAAAGTGAATGTATGGAGACATGTCACGCAAAGGCGGGGCATTCTCCATTCAAAGCAAGTGCTTTTGTCAACAAATAGGTTCATGGAGAGACACTAGATAAACTGTCAAATATTTGATTCTGATTCCATAAATTATATATCAGTCTCTTCCGCATTATAACTTTCCTCTGTAAAGTACAAAATGATACTAAACTATGAATATTTGTGGTTTTATTTACAAAATTGGAGTGTAAACCAGTTAGGTCATCAATGTATTAAAAGAGCATTTTTGTATAGTTTTTTCCCTTCATTACTTAACCTATTTTATTGCAAATATGTTGTTCCATCTCCCAGGGGACTGTGGACTCCATGAGAGCAAGCCTCATGTCTTCATGCTAGTAGATTCAATTCCTAAGAAAGTGCTTGGCTGAGGGCTACAGGATTTATGTTTGCTCATTGAAGCTTTTTTTTTTTTTTTTAAACAGAAATAGACCATCTGTAAGATAATAAGCCACAAACCTTCCCAAATTAAATGACGTGAAACCAACTTATTTTATTTTCTTAGACTAAGAGTTTCTTTTGATTTTTTTTTTTTTTTGTAGAAATTGGTAGGTGCTTCCTGCTTGTTCATGGATCATCCACTTAGCTTTAGCAAGTTCCTAGAATTTTTATGATAATTCAAGGAATAAGAAAGTTTTGTTTGTTCTACATGTTTTTTTTTTTTCCAAAAGCTGTTCTTCTTCCAAAATTGCTCCACACGACATAAAGTATTTAGAGCACAAGCAGGCTAGTTAGCACTTTGAAATGACCCCAATTAACAAACTTGACAATTGCTTCAACAAATGTAGTTAAAAGTGGAAAAGGTCCATTTTTAAGTGGTACTTCTGAGAAGTGTGAACTCATGATGGAAAACATACTCACATAATCACTTATGAACGAATCATCTTGAAAATTAGTCCTACACAAGTTAGATATAAAACACTGTAGTTTTTACAGAGCACACACATGTGAACTCTAGAATGTAATATGATTCAGCTCCATGTTGACAGCTGTGGTTGATGAGCAGGTGCTGTGGGTGAAGACCACTGAATAAGAGATACAGTTGTTCAGGAGCCTCTACATCAAATGAAGTTCAGACACAATAATTCCTATATACTTTAGAACTGAAAGAATGAACTGTAATGATATTTCCTGATCGAAATTCAAAGACATTGCAAACCTAAGTGACATAATGAAAGACAAATTTAGTACTTAGATATTTAGCTCACTTAATCTTTTTGCCATATTTCCCAAGTGAGTTGGAGAGTAGATAGTAGGCTATTTTTGGATTAATTTTATATATCCCAGGGGATAATACAACTTTTCATATCTCAGACTAGCAAAAGCAAAATGAATAAGATTATTTTCTCCTCTCTAGAACCTCACTTGTTTACAAATCTGTGTTGACCATAAATCAGAGCCTCCCTATCCTTTAATGCTCTCATTGGAGCACTCGGTTCTAAAAGCAATTAAAGTGTTAACTTGGTTCATTAATGCAGGGAATATTCACGATTTTCCACCTTGGAAGAGACAGATTCTGTCATCCCTTTAATAGAACTCTGCTGGAAATCAAACACAATTTTTATTCTGGGGAATGATTACTGTGTCTTGTTTAATTCTCCCTAACAAATGTCAGCACTAATGTATTACAGATTATTCAGTCAATTTGATGGTTCCAGGTGAAAGAAAGGAACACAAATCTCTTCTTTTAGTGTAAAAAGGGTCAGCCGGATGACTTCCCCTGCAGGAGCCGAGATGAGGCTTGACATGAATCAATCAAGAAGGCTCAATTTTACAGTTATAGTGCCTAATGCCTAAACATGAGCGTACTGGTGGAAATTAGCACCCGATTATGAGCATACATGATCTTCCCCTGGAAGACAATAATATTGGCATTAAGCTTCTCAAGAGGGAAGATGCTGCTGGTTTTTAATATGTCTTAAATTATGTCAGGAAAAACACTGGAACATCACACAAAAGCCACAGTCAGTGTCTATTGCTATCTCATAAAGCTGGAGATCTTTACAACAATATTGACACAGGAGCAGGCAAGCAAATGTCAGCCAATATAACATATGAAATACTTAACGTAACCAATTTTCACCTGTCAATCAGCAGGGAATAATGACTGATGCAAGGAATCAATACGCCACAATTGAATTCCAGCTCACAAACTTGTTTCGTTCTGTGCTATAAAAGACTGTCAAATGTCACACCCCAAGAGATGCAACAGGATTCCAAAGATTTATTTATTTCAAGCTCTGAAGTCTATTAGCAATAGTGCTCCTTTGCTATTGGAAATAGAGCTTCGATGACATTAAATTTTCAGAAATGACAACTCTCTTTTCTGACAAATTAATGAGAGAACGTCCTTAGTCCCATATTTATTTATTTTTGCTAACATTAAGTACAATTATATTCAACCAATTCTTGAGATTTCAGAAAGCAAATATTTGACATAATTTGTCAAGTAAACTGCTCACAGTGCCAAATATTCCCTTAAACAAGTTGTCCTATACATGGTTAATAAGTGAAAATTGCACATGACAAATCTTAAGCTTATGTTAAATCCAAACCTTAACCTTATGCAGATACTTGATAGCAAATTAGATTTACAAAATTTTGTCCTCTTCACATAATAATATGCAACTCTACTCTTTGTACAGTATGATGAACTTTTAGAAAAAATGAATCTGTAAAAATGGTTGTGCTATCTAGAACAAAGGAAACTTATTTTATCTTTTTTCATGACAGCATACTTTTTAGGGTTGATAGTCTGAACCTATTTTTAAAGAAAACAATTTGATACCAATTAAACATTTTTAGAAATGTGACTTTGATGTGTTGTAGTAACTAGAGATGTTTTTTATAAATCAAGAGAAAAATAAAACATAGAAAATTGCTATAAATCCCTAGATATTTATGCAGGAACATATGCTGTCAACTCAATTATTTTATACTTTGCTTAATATTCTTCCTAATCAAATAGGGAAAAATAAAATATTAGTTTTATGAAATAAAGATATCTCAATGGTAATTTCCTAAAAAAAAAAATTCATTTTTTTCCCCCTTTTGGGTCAAGAAAAATACAAGTTACATATTTTCTATACAAAACGAAGTAACAAGCTAATTATCCCTCAAGATCTAATTGTGTGTGGCAGAAATATCAGAGCTTTGCAGCATCCTCAGTGGCTGTAATGGCAGAACAAAGTCAAAGCCTACTACGTTTTTGGCAAGAGCTCACAGAGGCATCTGCTGAATGAGCACAGTTATCATCAACATTATTATTTGCCCAAGCCCTTGCCTGTAGCCCTTTACAGGAATTTTTTTTAATATGAATTTTTACACAGTGCCAATATAGTGGGACCATATATTAGAGAGACTCTGCACTGTACCTGGGCTGATTCCTTCTGTAGGTTTTAGGATCTCATGACAACTCCTGTTATAAGGTTGATCTGACCTAATATGAAATGTTTAAAAGGAAATTTTTTTCTTTAGATGTATTTGGCATAGAAATAGATAAAACCCAAATAAAGCATGCTGAGAATCTGTTGTTTGTTTATGAACAGACCAGCAAAACGTCTGCATTGTTTATAAATGGGAATAAAATACTGTTAAGGCAGAGTTACTCATGTGGTTGAGTGGACTGATTAAACCCAGAGAGAGCATCTTGGCAGTGCTGCTGTATCCTTCATTTGTTCTTCACTGAAAATGATAACATCGAACTGTAAAAGTTAAGATTGAAAAGCCACTAGTGTGTTGTCTAATTTCAACTGCAGAAGCTGCTGTGCTCTCTTGGTGACTTTATGAGGGAATAAGATTATAGGTCACAAGAGCTTCTTTATTTCCCACCTGTAGCTTCTAACAACATTTTATTAAGGATTTTCCTATCTTCTTTCTCTGACCTACAGGGGTTGAAATCCTAACAGCTATAACAAGACTCTGACCAAAATGGTGTCAACATAGATTAGTGATTCTGAAATGAAGTGTTCTTTTATCAGAGCTCCATTTATGAATGGTTACTAATGTTTTTACAGTGTGAATAAGATAAACATGATATATCATTATGTAAATAGAAAAGCAGCCCTTAATATAGTTAAACACTTAGAGCTTCATGTTTGCTTCACAGAAAATCACAGCAACCTATTACTATTTGAAGATTTAATGTTAATTTGTAAAACAAACATGTTGGAAAGTAATTCACAAATAACTTCTTGACATGCAGTTACTTCCTGACTTGTTTAGGTGGTTTCTTAATTGCTCATTTATAGACTACATCTCCAAAATAAAAACTTGGGGGAAGGGAGATTTTAAATGCATATATAGTATACATACTTATTGGACAATATAAACTCTCATTGTTGAAGATCATTTTTGAGATGAGATTCATGATTTCTTGCCTGAATAGTTTTGAAGGGTAATAAGAAGATATTTGCAGGCCACTTGGAGAGCAAGGAAAGGTGCACAGTACCCAGTATATCATTGGCCTTCATTCAGAGATATACTCTAAGTATATCTTAGAATAAAGGTAAATGCAGTAGAATAATAACACCCTATTCATCACTCTAGTAGACTAAAAATTAGAGGCAACACATCGGTCACTGGAATGTGTCTGAGGTTTATACTTTCCTAATATTGCTTTATGCTGAAGCCAATACTGCTTCTATTTTTTTTAAGAAACTAAATGTATTTTCCAGACATTATGTCATTAATCCTAAATCAACTTAGCTCCAGATACTGTCAAGTCAGACCATCTTGAGGATTTTGTGGCTCTTAAGTTCAATTCCTAAAATTGTTAACTCAAACGTTGACTACTATTAGGCAAATTGATTATAGAGCCCACTTTATTTTTTCCTGTAAAATTTGTAAAAAGTAAAGTTTCATTTGTTCTGTGGTCAGAGGATTTGAGAACAGTTTGACAATAATTGCGTTTATATGAAACAGATCAAAAAAGAGTCAATCTTGTGCTTTCAGCTGTCTTAATGACAAAATTGGATTGTCTGCAGAGCTGATTCAATCAATAGTGGAGAAATCAGTTGATATGGCAAAGAGGGATTGGGGAAAATACTAGCAGACTCAGTATAGGCATGGCCTGTTTACCTAAGAACCAAACAGCCAATGTGTTGTTTCCCTTGAGAGGTATTTCTCTGCTTTGCATTTGTCCTCATGAATATGAATGAACATGTAACAGAGAAATACAATCCTATTAGAGGCTGTCTTTGATTATTAAAATGAATCAGATATTGGGCAACCACCAAAATTGTGTCTAACTTTTTTTTATAATTTGGATTATATGTTGGTAGAAAGATTCATTAGATGAGAACGGAAGAAATAATGAACATTAGAAACATATTTCAAAGGCACATATTTAACTAAAAAGAGGCAAAACTAAGTTGACATTATTTTAGATGCTTTCTTTAGCCTTCCTTAATCTGTCATATTCTTTTTTTATATAATACACTCCTCACAAGGAAATCCCAATGTTCTAGTCTGGGTTATCTTAGAGTTTAACAGGATGGAAATACAAATGTCAAACTGGATAGACTCAGTGTTATAAGTTGAATTATGTCCCCCAAAAGATGCTGAAGTCATCACTCCCAGTTTTTGTGAATGTGACCTTATTTGGAAATAGGGTTTTTTGCAGATTATTAAGTTAAAATAAGGTCATTAGGGTGGGATCTAATCAAAATGATTGTGACCTTGTAAAAAGGGGAAATTTGGACACAGGGTAAATGCCATATGAATATGAAGAGACCAGGGTGATTTCTCTTCCTTGGTGTCTATAAGCCAAGGAAAGCCAAAGATTCCCAGAAGCTAGAAGAGAGGCATGAAACAGTTTCTCCCTCCCAGCCTATATTAGTCTGTTCTCTCACTGCTGTGACAAACTACCTGAGACTGAGTAATTTATCAAGAAAAAAGGTTTAATTGGCTCATGGTTCCACAGGCTATACAGGCAGCATGGCTGGAAAGGCCTCAGGAATCTTCTTATCTTGTCCAGAAGGTGAATGGGAAGCAGGCATGTCCTACATGGGTGGAGCTGGAGGAAGAGAGAATGAAAGGGGAGGTGCTACACACGTTTAAAACAACCAGATCTCATGAGAACTCACTCACTATCACCAGAACTGCAAAGGAGAAATCCAACTCCACGATCCAGTCACCTCCCACCAGGTCTCTTCTCCAATATTGGGGATTACTATTTGACATGAGATTTGGGTGGGGACACAGATCCAAACCATGTCACAGCCCTTACAAGGAACCAACCCTGACAACATCTCAATCTCAGACTTTTGTACCCCCAGAACTGTGAAACCATACTTCGTTGTTGAAGCCCCCGAGTTGGTAGTATTTTGCTACAGCAATCTAAAATAGTCTAGTTTATAGCAAACTAATACACCCAGTAATCATAAACTAATCCATATCATCAAATTTTTACTCTTCTTTCTTTCATTTATAATATGAAAACAAAGAATAAAATCATGAGGACCTCAAGAAACCTAGTCAACTGAATCTTTTTTGTGAACATGTGTCTGGCGTGATGAAATGACTTCAATTGTGCTGGAGAGTCTCACATACAAGGCACAACTCCAGGAACCTTCAGAATGCTCTGGGTCTTTTGCTGAGTAGGATCTTATATACTCTTGGGCAGTATCACACTGGTATTCTTTGAGAAAAATAAAATGTTTCTTCTTTGTAACTTGACATTATGGAAATATATTTTATTTGCTGCTTTATCAATAAATTTAGAGCAAAAATTCTCACCAAAATGCAGTGACACTCCTAAATGAGTCAGATAGCATGTGTAAGATACATATACCCCAGTTTAGTCCTTTCTTTAAGGAAACCAAGTCATTGGATTGAGGGTAACTTTGGGTAAGATAGCTCCATGGTTTTGTTTTTGAGTCAGATATGCTCTCCATAAGCACAAACACAAAGCCATTGAGTTATCTAGTCTAAAGTAATAGAGAGCCTATTTGACTATTAAGTACCTGATGCCAGTGGCTTGATATAAGTGATCTATTCCTCCCCCAAAATAATTTCTCTCTAGCACTTTCTATATAATCTATGTATATATTTATAAACAAGGCATATGTATGCATATGCCTTAATTGAATACAATCTATTCCTCATCAAAAAATATTTTCCTCCAAGATTAAATAAAATTAAACTGACCAAAAATATATAGTGAACACCCTACATTTTATTGGTTAATATAGTTTAATTTTATCATTGGAAAATAACATAAGCACAGATTTATGTGTCCATTTCTATAATATTTATTATTAATATTTTGAGATCATTAATATAGACAGACCTCCCAATGCACTGTATATCGTTAAGTATGAGGGAAAAGGTGGAGCCTACTGTTATGCACATGAAATTCTAAAACCTGTCTATTCTCCCCCCTCTCTCTTTCTCTTTGCTTTGGCCTAAGTAGTCCCCTTTCATAGGTGAGAAACCTTGGCATAGCACAATAAACTTGGAAAAATAATGAAGTCAGTGAAAGAATGAGGATCAGCACATTCAGCCTTCTGATTGGAAGCCTAATATAATTATTCTCCAAACCAAACTTCCTGTCCATGTAAATAGCATGAAATATATATTGGGTTGAAAATGATATTTTCAAATCCTCTTTACAATGCCAAAAGTACCATTATACAGCCTATCCTTTTTATTAAAAGATAATACTAAAAGGTTATGTAAAGGCAAAAGATTAAATCATTTAAAGTAAAAATAAGGTCCTTTACAATTGAATTATTGCCTGCATTTTATAAAACTAAAATGAGTTTATTTTGCTAAGTCAAGCAGTGAAAAGAAGGAAATACTTTGCTTTTATGGTCATGCACCTCTAAAATCACTGTCCAGGAATTTTCCAGCACTAACATTTTTCATCTACAGAGACCAAAAATATGCAGATAAAGTTAGTTTCAGAAAAGATTCCACAATGTAACCAAGCTTTACATACACAGGAGAAAAACAAGCTCATGGATTCAATGCAATTTTTAAAAAATATGGCCTTATAAAACTGTCTTTCAGAAGCTAGTAAGAACTCCACTCTACTTAGTGCTGGACATTAAAACTCTTCTAGGCAGATATGGTCAAAATAAGCAAGATCTTTCACAGTAATCAGCTAGAAAGCCATGATAACTTGCAGTGCGTCCTTTTTCCTATGAAAATATTTACAATGCTATGCAAGGGTTCATATGATGCCAGCAACTTACTAGCTTGAAGAAATCCAAAAAATCTTGGAAATTGGGATGTGTAACAAAAATAGAGACTTCTTCCAACCTGTATTTTTTAAGCATCTAGAAGGTATCCAGAATTTTTCTACCAGCCACAAATTTTATCTTCCTCTACCAAAAACAAAATTATCATAAAGAACTGGTATGTCTGATTTTGAAATGTCTCACTCCAAAACGAGCATCTGTATGTTTGGAAAATACTTTAGTCAGCTATTCTGTGGTCTGGGCTTTGGGTTCCTCAGCTGACAGTGGTCAGATAACATGGGTGGACTGTCTGGGTTGGTTTGGTTTATTGTGAGAAATTGCTGATTAATTTACGTCGTCACATTTATTTGTTGTCCCCAAATAATCTTTTTTAATCTCATGTATTTTTAATAAAATCTTGTCATACCAACCATAGGTTATGTATGAAAAAAGCAGTCATAATTCTCTTATAGAAAAAAGAGGCATTGATTTTACATATCACCTATCAAATTTGCTCATTTAAAAGTCCTCTTTAGGAATATTACCTATAATATAAACAGCATTTATTATTTTTATTATGTATAAAATTATTGTATTATTAATGTATTAATTATTAATGTATATTAATGTATATTTTAGTGGATAATAAATTTTTTCTAAGTTAATGACTTTTCTAAGTGATCAACTTTCAGATAATATTGAAGTTCACATTAAAAGTAGTGGCAAAAACCATAATTAAGTTTGCATCAACTTAATATAGTGATATTATTCGTCTTGCTTTCTTAAGCTATCTGAAGCTATTATATTATATTTAAAACAAAGAGTTTTGGACTTGGATTTTAGAGATGAATATATTTTCTTTAAAAAGTGGTAGTGTGAAGGAACCAGGAACAACATAGGTTTTCTAACTTTTAACTTTGCTAAGTAAGGACATTATTTAAAAAATTTACTTTATCACCACTATTTTATAAAAGAAAGTAACTCTATCACAAAATAATTTAAAAGGGCAGATTCTTGGACTAAAAGGCATATTTTATAAAGCAGGATAATTGACAATTTTACCTTCACAGACATAAAAATTTTGTCTTATTTTTCTCATCTTATCCAAAACCAGCTCTGGTCTGAGAACTGGCACATGGGAACCAGAGCATTATATTGCCCCAAGAGGAGAAAAAGAAAATTAAACCCAAATTTTGCTTTTTATAAACTACCTGCTCTAAATTAAGGATGCCTGTGTAATTTATTTGGCTATCCGACTATCCAGTCACAGTTACGATACTAGATTGTGTTTTAAGAGACAAACTCCTTGTATCTTCTTGCAGGAGCCTGAATTTCTGTTGCCATTCATTTTAAGTGCCTCTATTTACATCCATACAGACCTGGGAGTAGAGGCTGGTTGGCACCCTAGGAAGGAACAAAGAAGGACATGTTGGCATCTAGGTGACAATCTTAAAAATCTCTCCATTTTACTTTTATGTATTACTTTCATTTTGGGAAATCGAAGAAATGAATCCTTTGTCAGTGATAGCCCTTGGACAGATGGTGCCCCAAAAAATCTAAAATTATTTTGGAATTTTTTTTCCTGTAAACTTTCAGATAATATTGACTTTCACTTGTATTTAGTTTGAAGTAAAACCATAATAGATAATTTCACTGATTTCCATAGTCAGGAAAAAAACATAAGAGTACTATTCCTCCGGGCTTTTTGGATAGTTTCTTTCTCCTATCCAGAAAGAAATCAAAAGTGCCAAATATATGTATTTTTAATTTTTTCCTTTTAGTTTTTCGTGTGTGTGTGTGTGTGTGTGTGTGTGTGTGTGTGTGTGTAGTTTGAATATATGGTGCAATGGGTATTTTTTAAATATTTTAAAGTAAACTGAAAAACTAATTTTTAAAAAGTTTATTCTATACCTTGATATCTTTCTTTCTAAAATTGCAAGATAAACTCATTTAATGGCATAAAAATTATATGATTTTCTTGCTCAAATTTAAAAACTATATATAGATATATAATGAAATTAATTTAAACCCATGAAACATAGAATTTGTTACCCTTCATCTGAAGTCCAGGATCCAGACAAATTTGTGCTATTAAAAGTTTCCTTATCTCAACCAGAGCTTTGGCAAAACTGTTTCAAAAAATGCAAAGTAACAGCACAGATTTTCCACTTATATGAAATCACCTTACTTTTGTGGGTTTCAGTTAAGATCTTGATCTTAACATTTTTCATTCATTGTGGCATTATATAAGAGGCACATTTTTTCAGAGGAGAAGCTTTTTTTTTTCTTGTTAATATTTAACTTATAAAACTATGCCAAGAAATGATAGGGTCTTGAGAAACTGGTTAGAACTAAAGTATTTTAAGTTGAAGTTGGAAGCAGCTGTCAAACGTGCATGTGTTATTAGGGGTGCAGTGTGTTCAGACTCTAATAATATGAATTGTGTGAATCCAGTACAGAAGCAGTGATGCTGATGCTTTTCTTACTCCTATGATAACACGATAAATATGGGATGTGCCACTAGAAGCATTTTGCCACATATTTTGTAATATAATATCATGAGTTTTTAAAAAGATTTAGTGGAGTTTTAAGTAAAGAAGAAAAAAAAATAGCAGTGGCACTTAGTACTCTTCAAAAATCTTTCAATCCAAAAAGAAAAAGCACTTTATAAACTCTGAAGCTCATTAACCTTCACAAAATACTGGTAAGTTAGGTGGCAAATGTTACTCTCCCCAGGTCATAGATGAATCAACAGAAGCACTGAGAGGTTAACTGATTTTTCCAATTCACAAAGCAAGTCATGGCATAAAGGGAGGTTACACAGAACTCTTGAGTATTGGTTCACATGGGGCTCTACTCTCTGGACAAAATGATTTGTTGAATAAGCACCTATTGGTTATAACTTGCTGGATAATGTCATTTGACATTTGTCCAAATAATTTGCTCATACTATACAACCTCTAAAAGGAGGTTGTATTGTCTGTTTGACCCAAATACTATAATAATTTTGATCAATGCAGATGAATAATTGATGGAAAAATTATAGTCTGCTTTTATATTAATTAAGGTATAAAATATATGAATATTTGAAGGAATTAGTATTTTGTGTTCAGCAATAAGTAAAATGAACTCCACCTTAATGTGCCTTCTTTAATGGGTTTTCCAATATCCTGAAGAGAGGAAAGTTATATGTATCTTTATTCAGCTACTGTAACACAAAATCAAAAATATATCTGATTTTTTAAAATTAGGGATTTCAAAAAGGTAGGAATTTAACTCTACTTAAAAAATTATTTGCTATGATATTGGCAAAGTTAGGTGAGCAGTTCCTTTGATTATTTTGTTTCCCATTATATCTATTTTAAACTCTACATAATAAAATATTAAAGCATTTAGCACAGTGCTTGCTACATATAAAATAATTATTCTTAAAAGCAAAATATAAAAAAATGAAGAAATACATATTTGAAAGTGTACATAAATTTGACCTGTTTTTCAAGTGATCTGGAATGTTATTGCATACCAAAAGCTATTCAGATAAAGTATTCCCAAGCTGAAAAGTGTTAAAAGATGATCTCATATGCCAGTTTCCTTTTTAAAGGACAAAGCAGCTAGAAGTAAAACAATTTGCTCAGTACTAAATAGGCAATGCCTAGAAAATCTTACACCATTGTTTCTGGAAATTTGGGGATCCTATTGGTCATATAGTTTCAGACAACAGCAGACTATCAGAACAGATCCCAATAACCTTTCTTGCCTTTGTTAAGGTGAAATTGTCATCAGTTTAATTATAGCCAAAATAATGAGAATATAGAAAAAAGAAAGGGACACAAGAAGGAGAAATGAGGGAATGAATAAAATAAGGAAGAAATAGAGGCGGTGAAAGAGGGATGGAGAAAGGAATCCAGTGAATAACAGTGGACAGCACAGAAAGTTAATTAAACTTAAGGATTTCTCTCTTTTTTTTTTTTCCATTTTTACAGCAAGCTTGCTTCTAGTTTTTAGGACTGGATATGAATATGTTCCTGTAAGGATTCAATAGGCTCAGATGTCACTTCTTAGATTCTACAAAGAGTGTTTCAAACTTGTTGAGTAAAAGTGCAGGTTCCATTCTGTGATATGAAACAGCACATCACAAAGTATTTTCACACATAGCATGTTTCTAGGGTTTTATTCGTTTGTTTATTTCTTTTTTAAAAAATTATTTTACTTTAAATTCTGGATACACATGCAGAACGTGCAGGTTTGTTCCATAGGTATATGTGTGCCATGGTGGTTTGCTGCGCCTATTGACCCGTCCTCTAAGTTTCCTCCTCTTGCCCCCTATACGCAACAGGCCCTGGTGTGTGATGTTCCCCTGTGTCCATGTGTTGTCATTGTTCAACTCTCACTTATGAGTGAGAACATGCAGTGTTTGGTTTTCTGTTCCTGTGCTAGTTTGCTGAGGATGATGGCTTCCAGCTTCATCCATGTCCCTGCAAAGCAGATGATCTCATTTCTTTTTATGGCTTTGTAGTATCCCATGGTATATATGTACCACATTTTCTTTATCCAGTCTATCATTGATGGGTATCTGTGTTGGTTCCATGACTTGCTATTGTAAATAGTGCTGCAATAAACATATGTGTACATATCTCTTCATAGTAGAATGATTTATTATTCTTTGGGTATATACCCAGTAATGGGATCACTACTGAGTCACGCAGTATTTCTGGTTCTAGATCCTTGAGGAATCACCATGCGGTCTTCCACAATGGTTGAACTAACTTACATTCCCACCAACAGTGTAAAAGCATTTCTATTTCTTCACAGCTTATTGTTTCTTGACTTTCAATAATCATCATTCTGACTGGCATTTCTTCTAGATTTTCTGGTTTGTATCTCATTGTGGTTTTGATTTGCATTTCTCTAATGATCAGTAATGTTGAGCTTTTTTTCATGTGTTTGTTGGCCATGTAAATGTCTTCTTATGAGAAGTGTCTGTTCATATCCTTTTCCCATTTTTGACTGAGTTGTTTTTTTTCTCTTGTAAATTTGTTTAAGTTCCTTGTAGATTCTGTATATTAGACCTTTGTCAGATGGGTGGCATGGTACTGGTACCAAAACAGACATATAGACCAATGGAACAGAACAGAGACCTCAGAAATAACACCACACATCTACAACCATCTGATATTCATGAAACCGGACCAAAACAAGCAATTGGGAAAGGATCTCCCATTCAGTAAATGGTGCTGGAAAAACTGGCTCACCATATGCAGAAAACTGACACTGGACCCCTTCTTTACACCTTATAGAAAAATTAACTTAAGATGGATTAAAGACTTAAATGAAAAACCCCAAACCATAAGAACCCTAGAAGAAAACCTAGGCAATACCATTCAGGACATAGGCATGGAAAAAGACTTCATGATGAAAATGCCAAAAGCAATTGCAACAGAAGCCACAATTTACAAATAGGATCTCATTAAACTAAAGAGCTTCTGCACAGCAAAAGAAACTATCATCAGAGTGAACAGACAACCTACAGAATGGGATTTCAAATCTACCCCTTTTCTCCTGTCCTTCTTTCCATTACTTTAAGTATGTTTCTCATGATTTATCACTTGAGCTGTTGTAATTATATCTGATTTTTTTTTAACTTTTAATTTCAGGGGTACATGTACAGGTTTGTTACATACATAAACTTGTGTCATGGGGTTTGTAGTACAGATTATTTTGTCACCCAGGTATTAAGCCTAGTCATCATTAGTTATTTTTCTTGATCTTCTCTGTCTTCCTACCCTCTACCCTCTCATAGGCCTCTGTGTCTGTTGTTCCCCTCTATGCATCCATGTGTTCTTATCATATAACTCAAAACGATAAGTAAGAACATGTGGTATTTCTTTTTCTATTCCTGTGTAGTTTGCTAAGGATAATGGCCTCCAGCTTCATCCACGATGTTACACGCAACATGATCTCAGTTTTTAATGGCTGCATAGTATTCATTGGTGTATATGTATCACATTTTCTTTATCCAGTCTACCATTGATGGGCATGTAGATTGATTCTATGTCTTTGCTATTGTGAATACTGCTGCAATGAACAAACATGTGCATGTGTCCTTACAATGGCAAACAGAGATAGTTGGATTTCTACTCCATTTCAATGGCCTTTATTTCTTTATCTTGCCTGATTGCTCTGGCTAGGGCTTTCAATACTATGTTGAATGTTGGGCATTCTTGTTTTGTGCTGGTTTTCATGGTGAATGCTACCAGCTTTTGCCCATCATGTATAATGTTGGCTGTGGGTTTGTCATAAATGGCTCTTGTTGTTTTGATTCCTAGTTTATTGAGAGTTTTTAACATAATGGGGTGTTGAATTTTATTAAAAGTCATTTCTTCATCTATTGAGATAATCATGTGGTTTTTGTCTTTAGTTCTGTTTATGTGATGAAACACATTTATTGATTTGTGGGGATAAAGCCTACTTGATCTTAGTGGATTAGCTTTTTGATGTGCTGCTGCGCTTGGTTTGCAAGTATTTTGTTGAGAATTTTTGCACTGATGTTCATCAAAGATATTGGCCTGAAGTCTTCTTTTTGGTTGTTTCTCTGCCAGGTTTTGCAATAAAGATGAACCTGGCCTCATAGAATGAGTTAGAGAGGAATCCTTCTTCTTCAATTTTATGGAATACTTTCCATAGAAATGGTACCAACTCTTTCCTATTCATCTGGTAGAATTTGACTGTGAATCTGTCTGGTCCTGGAATTTTTGTTGTTGTTTTTGGTAGGCTATTTATTTCTGATTTAATTTGCGGGCTCATTATTAGTCTGCTCAGGGATTCAATTTCTTGCTGGCTCAATCTTGGGAGCGGCATGTGTCCAGAAATCTATCCATTTCTTTTAGATTTTCTAGTTTGTGTACATAAAAGTGTTCATAGTAGTTTCTGATGGTTATTTTTATTTCTGTGAGGTCACCAGTAACATCCTCTTCATCATTTCTAATTTTGTTTATTTAGATCTTCTTCTTTCTTATTTGTCTATATATTTAGTAGTCTATATATTTTATTTTATCATTATTATTATTATTTTGAGAAAGAGTCTCACTCTGTTGCCCATGCTAGAGTGCACTGGCTCAATCTCAGCTTACTGCAACCTCTGCCTTCTGGGTTCAGGCAATTCTCCTGCCTCCCAAGTAGCTGGGATTACAGGTGTCTGCCACCACACCTGACTAATTTTTGTATTTTTAGTAGAGATAGGGTTTCACCAGTCTTGAACTCCTGACCTCAGATGATCTGCCTACCTTGGCCTCCCAAAGTGGTGGAATACAGGTGTGAGTCACCACACCTGGCCTATATGTTTTATTATTTCTTTCAAAAAACCAACTCCTGGATTCACTTATATTTTGCTTTTTTTTTTTTTTTTGGGACTCACTCTCCTTCAGTTGAGCTCTGATTGTGGTTATTTCTTGTCTTTTTGTAGCTTTGGAGTTGGTTTATTCTTGGTTCTCTAGTTATTTTAGTTGTGATGTTACATTGTTAAATTGAGATCTTTCTAACTTTTGATGTAGACATTTAGTGTGATAAATTTCCCTTTTTTTTTTTTTTTTTTTAAATGGAGTCTCGCTCTGTCACCCAGGCTGGAGTGCAGTGGCACAATCTTGGCTCACTGCAAGCTCTGCCTCCTGGGTTCACGCCATTCTCCCACATCAGCCTCCCGAGTAGCTGGGACTACAGGCACCCGCCACCACACCCGGCTAATTTTTTTGTATTTTTATAAGAGAATGGGTTTCACTGTGTTAGCTGGGATGGTCTCGATCTCCTGACCTCGTGATCCACCTGCCTCGGCCTCCCAAAGTGCTGGGATTACAGGCGTGAGCCACTGTGCCCGGCCATAAATTTCCCTCTTAACACTGCCTTATCTGTATCCCAGAGATTCTTGTATGTTTTATCTTTGTTCTTATTAGTTCTGAAGAGCTTCTTGATTTTTGCCTTAATTTCATTATTTACCCAAAAGTCATTCAGCAGCAGGATATTCAATTTCCATGTAATTGTTTGGGTCTGAGCAAATTTCTTAGTGTTGACTTCTAATTTAATTGTTCTGTGGCTCAATAGAGTGGTTGTTATGATTTCAGTTGTTGTGCATTTGCTGAAGAGTGTTTCTTATGTTTGATTATGTGGTCAGTTTTAGAGTATGTACCATGTGTCACTGAGAAGAATGTATATACCATTGTTTTTGGGTGAAGAGTTTGGTAGATGTCTAAAAGGGTTCATTTGATCCAGTGCTGAGCCAGGTTCTGAATATCTTGGTTAATTTTCTGCCTCCATGATCTGTCTAATACTATCAGTGGGGTGTTAACATCTTCCACTATTATTGCATGAATATATAAGTCTCTTCATTGGTCTCTAAGAATTTATAAATCTGGGTGCTCCTGTATTGGGTACATATGTATTTAGAATAGGTAGGTCTTCTTGTTGAATTGAACCCTTTACCATTATTCAATGCCCTTGTCTCTTTTGATCTTTGTTGGTTTAAAGTGTGTTTTGTCTTAAATTAGGATTGCAACTCCTGCTTTTTCTATTTTCCATTTGCTTTGTAGATTTTTCTTCATTCCTTTATTTTGAGCCTATAGGTGTCACTGTGTGTGAGATGGGTCTCTTGCAGAGAGCATGCAAATGGGTCTTGGTTCTTCATCCTGTTTACCACTCTGTGCCTTTTCACTGGGGCGTTTAGCCCATTTATATTCAAGTTTAGTATTGATATATGTGGATTTGCTCCTGTCATCATGATGGTAGCTGATTATTTTGTGGACTTGTTAGTGTACTTGCTTAACAGTGTCACTGGTTTGTGTGCTTAAGTGTGTTTTTGTAGTGGTTGGTAATGGTCTTTTTTTCCCCCCATGTTTAGTGCTTCCTTCAGGAGCTCTTGTAAGGTAAGTCAGGTAGTAATGAATTCTCTCAGCATTTGCTTGTCTGAAAAGGATCTTATTTCTCCTTCACTTATGAAGCTTAGTTTGGCTAGATATAAAATTCTGGGTTGAAATTTCTTTTTTTTTAAGAGTTGAATATACCCCTCTAATGTCTTCTGGCTTGTAGAGTTTCAGCTGACAGGTCTGCTGTTAGTCTGATGGGCTTCCCTTTGTAGGTGACCTGCCCTTTCTCTCCAGCTACTTTTAACATTTTTTTTTTTTCATTTCAACTTTGGAGAATCTAATGATTATGTGTCTTAGGGATGGTCTTCTTGTGAAGTATCTTAACTGGGGTTCTCTCCATTTCCTGAATTTGAATGTTGGACTCTCTAGCTATGTTGGGAAATTTCTCATGGATGATATCCTGAAGCATGTTTCCCAAGTTGGTTCCATTCTCCGTCTCTTTTAGGGATACCAATGAGTTGTAGATCCAGTCTCTTTACGTAATACTATATTTCTAGGAAGTTTTGTTTATTCCCTTTCATTCTTTTTTCTCTATTTTTGTCTGATTATCTTATTTTAGAAAGCCAGTCTTCAAGGTCTGAGAGTCTTTCCTTTGCTTGGCCTATTCTGCTATTAATACTAGTGATTGCATTATTAAATTATCTTATTTATGTATTTATTTATTTTGATACAGAGTCTTGCTCTGTCGCCCAGGCTGGAGTGCAGTGGCACAATCTCGGCTCACTGCAAGCTCCGCTTCCTGGGTTCACGCCATTCTCTTGCCTCAGCCTTCTGAGTAGTTGGGACTACAGGCACCCACCACCACACCCAGCTAATTTTTTGTATTTTTAGAAGATACGGGGTTTCACCATGTTCGCCAGGATGGTCTTGATCTCTTGACCTCGTGCTCCGCCTGTCTCGGCCTCTGAAAGTGCTGGGATTACAGGCATGAACCACTGCGCCTGGCCCCTATTAAATTCTTGTTATGTGTTTTTCAGTGCTTTCAGGTCATTTACATTCTTTTTAATACTAGCTATTTTTTTTTTTTCTGTCAGCTTCTGTGTGATTTTATTGTGATTCTTAACTTCCTTGAATTGGGTTTCAGTGTACTCCTGCATCTCAATAATCTTCATTATTATCCATAATCTGAATTATATTTCTGTAATTCAGCCTTCTCAGTCTGGTTCAGGACCCTTGCAGCAGAGGTGGTGTGGTTTTTCGGAGGAAAGAATGTACTTTGCTTTTTGAATTGTCAGAGTTCTTGTGTTTATTCTTTCTCATATTTGTGGGCTGATGTTTCTTCAGTCTTTGAGGTTGCTGAGCTTTGGATTTTTTTAATCCTATTGATGACTTTGGGGGTTTGATTGTGATATAAGGTGGATTCAGCTGACTGAATTTATTTCTGGAAGGTTTTAAGGGGCCAACACTCAGCTCCCAACTCCTGACTGTATACTATAACTCTGGAGGACTTGTACTGGGTCTGAACTTTTTTCTCTGGTTTCTTGAGTTTAGAAATCGACTGCACTGGGTTGCCCAAGGTTCTATCAGGCCTCTGGTCACTACACTACAATGGGTGGTTTAGTGAAAGCCTTTGACAGTGTGGTGGCAGCAGGTTTGGTCCTTGTTAGCATGTGCCAGCAGCAGCACGAGCAGCAGCATGGCAGGGTACAGGCTCATTTGTTGCAGCAGGGTGCTAGTGGGTGCCAGGGTGCCTGATTCCATGCAGGTATTCACCATAGTGGCAGGGGCAGCACAGCTGCAGGGATGGCTCTTTGGTGACTATGTGTGCCACTGTGCTGGTGGTGGTGTTAACAAAAGGGCAGGATGCTGGCAGACAAAGGTTTCTTTGCCCTTTCTGTGGGCCATAGGCAGGGGTGGTTACTCAGGGTAGGAACAAGTCCACTGTTCTCTGTGCAGAGTTTCATTCTGGCAGCAGTGTTGGTTCAAGGGCAGGGCACTGGTGAAAGCAGGGCTAGCTTGCCCTATGCCTGCCAAGTCTGCAACTGCAATGGCAGTCATACAGGGGGAGCAGGGCAGACTATAATCCCACAGCAGCAGTGGCAGGGCAGGGTACATGTACACACATGCATGCACTGGTGGGGCAAGGAAAGCAAAATCTGCCATGCACAAACCTGCAGGCAAAGCAATGTGGGGGTATGCCGTGGTCTTAGGGAAAGCTGAAATGTGAGAAGTGAACAAGTGAGTTGGTGTGTGGCCATGGGAGCTGCCCCACTGGAGCTCTTTGCAGGTGAAGGCATGGTCCACCAGCGCAATAGCTATCACGTGGGCCTCCAGGGAACCCAAGGCTGCCCTGCAAGCAGGCATGGCCAGTCCCGGCCCTGGGAGAGGCCAGGAGATCAAGGGGTGCTCAGATTGTACTGACCCCATTTGATGAGGAAGACCACCCTGCAGAGTTTAATCCGACAGTTCTCCTAGGACTAAAGTCTCCTGTGAGAGCAATCAAGATTAGGAGTTATCCTTTCCTGGCCATGTTCTGCTACACATGCTCTTGCACCAAAGTCTCTTGAGTTCTGCATCACCTGGCTTGCTGCCCCTACTGCTTGTCTAAGCAGCTCTCTTTGCCAATTTGAGTGTTGTGGCTGAAGAGCTCCTCCTGTTAGGATTACAGAGGCCTTTGACAAGAGTGGGTTGCTCCTTGCCTGTTCAGTTCATTCACTCCCCTGGACTCACTGGGGGCCAGGACTGAATCCCAGTGCTCAGTAGTCTCAGGCAGGGTTCCCAGCTTCCTCCCCTTTCAGCCAAGCTTCTGTGTCTTCCCTCTGTCCACTCTTGGTGTCTTCCCTCTGAAGATCTGTTAGGAGTGCGCCAGTCATTTCAGTCCCTTGGTGGCAGCTGTTCCACCTGACTACATTCGGTTGGCCATCTTTCACCTTTCCTTTAATTATGTGCATGACTATTTTCACTTTCTATTTCCTCCAGCTTCAATCTACCCACATGCCATTACTAGAATCATCTTTCTGGTTTTTTTTTTTTTCCCCCAGAATTTCCCTCTTGTTGCCCAGGCTGGAGTGCAGTGGCACGATGTCGACTCACTGCAACCTCCGCCTCCCGGGTTCAAGTGATTCTCCTACCTCAGCCTCCTGAGTAGCCTGGATTACAGGTGTGTGCAACCATGTCTGGCTAATTTTCTTGTATTTTTAGTAGATACAAGAGTTTTGCCATGTTGGCTACGCTGGTCTCAAACGCCTGATCTCAGGTGATCCACTCGCCTTGACCTCCCAAAGTGCTGGGATTACTTCTGTAGTTCATTACTGGAGTCATCTTTCAATAGGTAATTCTGATTATATTAAGTCCCCTAATCACAAACTTTCAAAGGTTCTATGTTTTCCCCCAAATTAAGAAAGAAATTCTCACCTGAGAATCAAAAATCCTTTCCAGCATGACCACTACCTACTTTTCTAGCTGCATTTCTAATAATTCTGCATTTCTAATAATTAGCTGCATTTCTAATAATTCTGCATTGTAAGTTTTAATCACACTTGCCTCTTCCTTTTTTGTGAACATGCCTCTGCTCTCTAGTCATGCATATATGCACATGTACACATTCATACTTGGCATTTACCATTTTGGGTGCCTGGCCTAAGATGGATAAGATTTTTTTTTTTTTTTGGCCTTCTTTCCTGCCTTCTGTCTTTTCTTTTTGTACTTTGTGGTCAGTTCTGCTTCTCAGTCCACAGAAGTGCTGGGGAGTTGTTTCATTAGCAAATATAGAACCAGGAACTCTCTCTTTTGTTGGTAATTTTGACTCTGTGTTTTCTGCTAGTCCTGCTTCCGAAATAACTAGTGGAAGGGTTTCTCAGACTCTCTTTGCTTCCAGGAGTAGATTAAAGAGTTACATTTTAACCTCTGGGTTGCTTTATTTCAGTAGAGCTAGTTCTTAAGAAATTATAAAAGACACCCAAACACAAGCAATTGGTCAGCATTCTTGGAACTAAGACCATAGATAGCTCTATATGGTAACCCTCTATGTGAGGGCACAATATTTGAGAAGCCCTTAATATTGATGTTTAAATAATAGTGTGTTAAAGACAAAAAGATGAGATATGTAGGAATACTGGGCCTAAGAGTTGATCAAGCGTGTCACAGTTGTGAACTGCTTGAGATATACAATATTCCTCTTGTAAAATGTCCTGTTAGTTAAAAGTGATGAATATCTTCTTGTTTAAGGAAAGTATAATGCAAATTTTGCTTTTTTTCTTGGAATACCCGTAAAGAAGAGAGTTGATCTGCTTGCCTTAGAGAGGCAAACGTATATCAAATATTTTTAAAGATACTGATTTATTGTCAGCTGAAAAGGAGTTAGAATAGGTGACCTGTGATTTTTGAACAAAGACCAGGAGACACAATTGGATGTGAAAATGCCCTCATGGTTTTCTACGTTTTCATATTGTCTTTTCAGCATGTAGGGATTTTTCTGTCATTACACTACTTTCAAAAGGCTGCACAATTTTACAAGTTTTCTCAAATGCTTACATTGATGTAACGTTTTTGTAATTCTCTCCAATTCTGTTTTCCTCCTCTACTGTCACTTTTCTTAAGACATTCACCTTCCTTTGCCATGTAAAATTCTGATGTTTTATGGCTGCTCCCTTTCCTCTGCTCTCTTCACACAGACACTGGACTGAAGATTCTTTTGTGAAGTGCCTGTGTTATTTTTTCTTCTTTTATCACACTGTCTTAACATAGTAGTTGCTTATATTGTAGAGCCATCATTTTTGTCTGTCCAGAATTGGGTCACTCTCTTCAAGTAATAGTATTTCAGATTTGTTTTATGGTGAAACAGTTCTCCCTTATGGGGCTCAGTTTATGGAGTAATAAGGTAATAGGGTATATAATGTAAAATTGACTGAGTCAGCATTCATAGAGGACAATGAGTATCCTTCCATTCTAGGCTAGGAATTCTGCGATGCTGATTATGTGGTAGCAATACCATTCATTAAATGGTCAGCTGTGTCTTGGAACCTAGATAATACAATAATCGGGGCTGGAGTTTTAGGAATTTGGTAGAAAAACTTTCAGAGGCTTCTTCTCTTTGTGAACAAGCAAATCTATATGGATTAGAATTCAATAGCATTAATCCTTGGAAAATTGAAAAAAAAAAAAAAAAACCTGAAATCTATGCCTCAGCTATAGTTAGTTCCAGCAAAGGCAGAAAGATAAGAGTGAAAGTGTGATAATGCTGGGACATGAAGAAAGCCTCCCCAGTATTTCCTGCTATTTTTCCTCTTCCAATCAAAGAACAATTGCCATCATTGTAGTGTCATAAATTTAAATGCACCATGGTATAATGAAGCAGATTGACTATACCACCATATACTATGCTATATTTGCATATTGCTCTGAGAAGAGTGGAAAGCAGAAAAAACTTAGTCTTTAGACACTGCTGGGCTCTAGATTCAAGGACCATGATTCGGCAGGATCTCTGTCTTTAGTCACTAGCTCATGGAACTCAATGAATCCAAATAGAAAGTAAGCCCACAAATGTTACATTTGTCAAGAAAATCTACTTTCATTTTCCTTTTCAAAATTATCTCCATGTGCTGTACTTCATGTGTTTTGAGTGGGACTGGCTCAGTTCTTGGTTTTCAGCTTGGATGCCCTGATTGACCCAGAACTGGCAAAGTTCCACATTACCTTGACCACAGAAATTGGTTCACAGATGGACACTTGACTCAAAGTGGCCAGTGATCTCAGAGGTAAAAGTTTGTTTTATTTTGTGGTTGGCATAGGAGAGGAATTTAAATTTAGTTTCTGAGTGCCACTCATAGAAAATTCTGCTTGAAACAAAATCAACAGAGGAAAGTAGATATGAAAGACTGGGAAATGGAAAATGCAAGAACCAAATACATCATTTGAGTTCATAAACTAGCCGTACATGAGAACTCCATGCATGAACTTCTATATATGTGAGGTAATATATTTCCTTTTTCACTTATGCCAGCTTGGGATGAAAAATTAATGGTAGAGTAGATTCTAATTTAAGATGGTTAGTATCTCCTGATGTAATTTTGTCTAATTCCTACTATAATGTTTAAGAAGGCATCAAAATTAGTAAACTTAAAATGATACTGAAAGCCAGTGCTGAATGTTATTCTAATGCCAGAATTAGGGAAGAATTTCCACTAGCAGCAAGGCTGATATAACTGGATTGAAAACACGAATCATACTGCACTACAGGATAAAAACAAACCTCCTTACCTGAAAGTGAATGGAAATATTCTTCACTATTCCCACAATCAATTCTCTGTTCCCAAAATGCAAGCTCTGAACCAACTTAAAAACTCTAGAAGCCCCTTCTACAGCCTTCTGCCTCTATTTCTCTTTTCTCTTATTCCTCAACTCTATGTCTCTCTGCTGGTGTATTATCTGTGAGTACATGCCCTACAAACAAAATTTATGATGAAAACTAGGAATTGGTTGTCAAACACAGGGTTCTAAGAAATTGGGTGAAAGAAGCTCTCATTTCAGGACATGGAAATTTCACTAGATGCATGCCTCCAAAGATTGGATTTGGAATGAGTTGTGTGTTTCTGCCTCACTTACAGCCTTATATCTAAGAATGTCAAATACGTGCATAGAGAATGGATGCAAGTCAGTCTCCATATTCTATTGACTAACATATTTATGTGTATATGGTTTTGATAATTTTTGAGGATTGAGCTAATTTATTTAATGAGAGCTATCATAGTTTCAGAATAAATAAGAAATAATCCATCATGAAAATATGTATTTTACACATACTTGATTATAAGAATATGGCACTGACATTTGGAAGACTCAAAGGAGAAACAGACCTCATAAAATGAAATAACATGGGGATTGTAGAAAGATTTTATAGAATTGTTATAAAATCTATGAAATATAAAACAAGGGTTTGTGTGATATGGTTTGGCTCTGTGTCACCACCCAAATTTCATTTCAAACTGTAATTCTCACTTGTAGAGGGAGGGACCTGTAATTCCCAGATATTGAGGGAAGGAGGTGATTGGATCATAGGGGCAATTTCCCCCTGCTGTTCTCATGATCGTGAGTGAGTTCTCATGAGTTCTGATGATTTCATAAGTGTTTAGAAGTTCCTTCTTAGTTTTCTCTCTCCTGATGCCTTGCAAAGAAGGTGCCTTACTTCCCCTTCAACTTCTGCCATGATTGTACGTTTCTTGAGGCCTCCTCAGCCATGCAGAACTGTGAGTAAAGGAAACCTCTTTTCTTTATAAATTACCCAGTCTCAGGTAATAAAGTAAAGATCTTTATTTTATCTCAGTAAAGATACTACTCAAGTAGTATCTTTATAGCAGTATAAAAACAAACTAGTACACTGTGGTTCTTTGAAATAGAAAGAAAAAAACACTAAATAAAAAGTTAGCCGAGATTAAAAACAACCTCATGATATGAAAACAATGTATACTGAAGTTAAGTAGGATTATATATAAATAAAATTTTAATAGCAATATAATAGTATTATTGGAGCATTAAATAAGATTTCTGTTTTTATAAGTTTTGGCTGACCTTTCAATCATTGAAATCAGATTTTTTCTAAAACTTTCTTTTTATCTTTTAAATGCAGAGCTAATAAATAGTGGCTCATAAAGGAAAAGAGGGAAGCAGGAATCTGCTAAGCATGGGGAGAGGAAAATGACATCTCTGTGTTGCATATGAGCCAAGATTTCTACTGGCTTGAAGAGTCTTAGCCCAGTCTTAGTGGGTTATACATTCCCCTGAGGCTTATTTAAAGACGTCAAAGAGAAATAAATGAAAGTTGGTTTCTGCTGTATTATCTTTGAATTCCTCTAGGGAAAGAAAGATCATCAATAACAACAATAAAAACACCTGAAACAGAAGGATTGACCACCTACACAATTGAAGATATTGCAATTAAGTTTGTAGATAGAATGGGTTAAAAAAAAAAAACCTCAATCTCAATCACAAAGATGCTTACTATCAAAAAGGCAGGAGAAAACCTTAAAGGTACATTCAAACATTAAGAAGCTAAATCTAAATAAAGAAACCAAAGGAGGTAAACTTATAGTAAAAGTTATGATGACATTCATTTAAATTAGTCAAGTAGGGTTAAGGTGGGATACTTCTAAATTTCTTCTTAAATATATTTGCAAATTTTAAAATATATATTTAAAAATAGAAAATAATCAAAACTAAAATTTTGATAGTGATGCTCTTTTTAATCATTTCCTTAATTAAAGTAATGAAACCTGGAAAATGAGGAGAGATGGTGACAAGAGCTGAAAGGAAGAGCTGAAAATACGTTAGTATAGTTTCAAATAATATAAATAATTCATGATTTTGGTAACTAGATAAATATGTTTAAAATATTTTTTAAAAAATAAAGTACCACCAGTAGATCTTATAAAAATTAAAACCATATTCACTAATGCACTGAATACTTAAAAAGTTGGAAAAACAAAAGAAGTTAAAAGCCAACAAGAAAGCATTAAAACAAAAGTATCAAAATATCAAAATGTTATAAAGTAGTTCCTTCTTATCTGCAATTTTGCTTTCTGTGGTTTCAGTTGCCACAATCTGAAAATATTACATACAACAAGATATTCTGAGAGAGGGAGAGGGAGAGAGGCCACACTCACATAACTTTTGCTATATTGGTCTAATTGTTTTATTTTATTATTAATTATTGCTGTTAATCTCTTACTGTGCCTAATTATAAATTAAACTTTTTAACAGGTATGTATATGTAAGAAAAGACATAATATATCCAGTGTTCTGTACTATCTGTGGCATCAGGCATCCACTAGGAGTCTTGAAACATATCCTATGGATGAGGGAAAAGCATCGTATTATGTGAGAAAAGCAAACTTGGAAAGAAATATGTAGTATAGGCAATTAAATCCAAGAATAAAATTTATAAAATGTTAGTAGTAGTTTTCTTTGGTAGTAGAATTAGGAATTATTTTTTCTTTATAATTGTCTTTGTTTTATACCTGGAGCATAAAATTACTTTTATACTCAGAAAAGAAACTTTTTTCTCAAGAAAGAGAAGAAATGAATGTGACTGTCATTGTAGACTAATTCTAAATTAGTCTACAAAGTAAGAATTGAGGAGATTTGAAGAGTTAAGAGTTGGAAGCAAGAATTCAGAGGTATATAAAAAGTTAGACTACATATTTGTGGGGCAAGAAAGATGAGAAGTTCAGCTTAGATTTGCAGATGAGTTTTTCTCGACTTAAAGACTTCTCCCTAGAGCATAACTTAAATGGAGAGAAAGCATGATTGGTTCTAATAGGATAATGAAGTTTATAAAGTCTTATCTATTCCCTTTTTTAAAATATGCTATCACACTAAACACATGGGTACCTTCATGAGCTCGTAAGAGACCTTAAGCATCAAAGAAAAATACAGAGCCCTACCCACAATATAATTTCAAATGGTGTTAAAACAAAATAAATAAAATAAAATGATTTTTTTTTACTAACTTCATCCTTTTGGGGGGATATCATATATTGAATTATTAGGGGAAAACATTCTGCCTTTGCTTTGCTAAAGCCTTAACAAATATTTAGTGATCAAAACTACAATGACTTTGTGTTCTTTCCACAACCAAAATTTCTCTTACATGATTCATTTATTAGCATTAAAGTTTAAGTAACTGATCAAATAATACTTAAACTATGACTTACCACAGGTAATGTCAGTTAAAATATTCAATATCTTAGACTAGTTTGAGTCATTGGTCAATAGGGAGTAATCTTGGAGAAGCTAAAGTTTTCTCGTCATGACTGTGTTTTTGCCTAAAGCTTAAGAGCCACACAGAGCAAGCAGTACCTCCCCCACCCCTTCCCATTTCATGTTGATATGAAGCCAGTGAAGTTTATGGATTCCTTCTGAAAAGAATCATCAAAGCCACTCCAAAGATAGAAACGAGGGGGGCAGTGATTGAGGGCTGACATAAAATAACTATGGCTACTCTCTGTTCCATGGGTCTGCTTCTTACTCTTCTCTCAGGCTAAATGTTTTTAAACTTTCATCCTGCCCATATTGTTTTTGATGGATGTTCGGCCAACATTCATGTCTTCTGCTAAGTATAGGACCTTGTGCAATTTACTTAATCTTTGTAAAATAAAGAAATTAGATGAGATTTATTAAATTGTTCATGTAATCCTTCCACAAACTTTTATTTAGTGCTAAGTCCAAGGCACTTCACCAAGAGATGAGGTTATAAAGATAAATAGAACAAATCTCTGCCCTCATGGAGTTTACGGTTCAGTGGCTTGTGATTTCAAAAATATTTGTATTCTACCACCTATTATTTCATTACCTTGTCTTCAAATACTTTAGAGAATGTGGAGAGAGAAGGTAGGGAGGCAAGTGAGGTACACATTGGAATTTTCCACGAATCTCATCCTCATTTGTCAGAGTTCTTTACCTGATATCTGGGAATTACCGAAAGCCAGGTCTGGCCAAAAGAAAGCTCTGTCCGCCTCCAGGGGTCAGTCTCTCCTTGAGAATCCTTCCGAGAATTGCCTAAAGCCATTTCCAAGGATAGCAGATGTTGCAGATGTTCAGGTACGAAGAAGGCTTCAAAAATTTTACTTTTATAGAGAAACCAGTTCTAAGTTTTCTTTCAGATGTGAATTGAATGTCAAGCAAGTACTTTGCTTTGATTGAGGTAGAGGGGTTTTTGAGTGTGTGTGTGATTTCTGTGTTTACACGCACTTTCATATGTCTTTGAAACCTAGACAAAGATTTTTGCCTTAGGCCACTAAGGGAGTGAATATCACAAAAGGGATTAGAATGCTGTACTTTAAAACATCAGGTCTTGTATTGGGTTATTAGATCATACTTTTAATTCAAATAACGTCACATATGTCCGGTTCAAGTCAGAATCATAAAGGCATATGACTGAAGGGGGAAAAATAATTATCTTTAATTTGAACTGAATCTATTAGTATGGCTTGAGAGATAACTGCAAGCATGTACACTCAATGTGGTAACATTCTAGTCCTACTAAGATGCTGATCAACAGCCACAGGTGTGTGCCTTCTAAGAGGTGCCTTCTGATTAGAAACCCCTTCCTTCATTCTACCTTGTCCTGGAAACTCATTTAGCAATTAGCAAAATGAAAGCATTCTCTTTCTGGAATTTTGACTTCAGAAGAGGGAATTTAATTTACAAAACTGCCTGCAACTAATTAAAATGAGTAGTCATGTTGATTTGAAATGGATTACCTCTGGGAAAATCACACTCCAGATTGTCAAAAGAGGGTTTACATCCTGATTCTGAAAAAACATTTCTCTCCGTTGTTCAGTAGACTGATGCTCTTTCAAATTAGTGGAATCTGAAACCTGAAGCCACACACAGAAGATGGTTAATACTGGAAGGTTAGTTTCATACAGAGATGCTTTACTTTAGAATATTTAAAGGCTCTTATTTCTTATTCCATTCTCTCCCCAATTCTTTTGATTTTGAAAAATTATTTTAATTTTGCAATATATAGCCAATGAAATGAAATAAAATGCTGTTTTATATTATTTAAATTAGTTCCAGATGTAAAATATTTTTTAGCTCACCGAATATTTATGTGCACTGAACATTTTCATGAAGACTCTACACACTTAATCAATTTGGTGTTAGTTTCAACCTGGTATCACTGTGTGTGTCATAACCAGAGGATACACAGCAATAATGCTCCCAGGTTTCAAGCAAATCTCTATATGCCTGAATGCTATAGTATTTTAAAGCAACCAAACTTTTTCAAGTTTAACTTGGAATTTCATTTTTATTATGTAGAAATACTCTATGGACTCCATTGTCTTTCATTAATTGACTTGAATTAATTTAGTCTAATTATAGTAAAATAGGCCTACTAACATTATCTTCAGAGAGTTGATAACAAGAAATGTTCACAACATGCCTATTTTTTACCGATTACTCAAATTTTTTTAAGGAAGTCAATTAACTTCTGAATAAATAGGATCACGAAATAATAAAAATGAAAGGAATTCTATGTTCAAATAGAAATATCATTAACCTACTGCTCATAAATGCAATGGTAATCTAAACAAAACAATGTTCCCTCAAATTTGAATGGCGATAGATGACATAAAATTAAGTGAATCTCAACAATGCAAGAAAATGAACAAGGGCAGCATGTCATATTTTGAACTTATCATGTCAGTAGATTCAGAAAGAAATTCTAATTTAATTCTTCTCTTGGGAATACTAAGTTATACTATATGACCAAATTTATAACCTTTACACGACATTTTGAATTTCTGAAGAGACTTGAACTCTTGGAACCATAGAAAAGAGATACTACTGCTTAACTTTCTTAAATGATCAGAAATCTAATTTCTAATCACAAATGGCCAGTGCTTTTAAACAAAATTTCATTACATAATGATGTTTTAAAATCTCTAAAAATACTCTGAAGGTAAAATATTAATTTATTTTTAATCTATATAATTGCATATATATTTTATTATACCTTGTTTATAATGGATTGGAGCTGGTTAGGAATTGTATTATAAGAAAGATATCCATAAATTATAAGTAGTATTAACATTTTGGAAACATTCACTATGATTCTTCGATTTAGATTATGCTACAAGTTATATGTAGTTTAAAAGAAAAATAAATGTACATCATTTAGGAGTATGCCTGAAATAAAATATGCTAAGAAATAAAAAGTATTCAGAGAGAATGGATGTTGATAAAATGCATAGCAATATATGTTAGAAGTATAGGAGAAGAAATGTGGAGTATATCAGGAAGATGATTTAAAACTCCAATACATTTTGAACATACAGAAATGGGCCTACAAATCAAAACTGAAATTTTGTTTTCTGGCTATGTGTTGCTCCCATGAAAAACACTGATAGTTGACTTAGCTAATTTATGGGTTAACCTGGGTCATTCTTACTAATTTATCAAAAGCTTTAATGCCGTTAGCAATGCTTCTCTCTAAAAATTTCTTAAGTTTGCCCCAGGATTCTTTCCTGAAAACTGTTAGTTTACCTCCCCCATTTTTTACGATATAATCCTCAATCTTTCACTCACTTGTGTGTTCCTAAGGTGGTGATCTGTGCCCCACTAAATCACTTCAATTTTCCTTAATGGGTAAGGATTAAGAGTTTCCAACTTGAACACACATTTAGATGTTTTTTAATGTATATTCTCTTATCACTTTCTATGCCAAGGGCAATGTGGAGTAAGTGACAGCCTTAACAATTAATATATTTTATGTCTTTGGAAATCACTATTAGGATAATTGGAAAAAGAGTTACAGTTGCTTGAGGCATAACCTATTAGAAGAAGCAAAATACCCACATCTGCCCCATTAAAAAGTCCCACAGATAATGCTATCAGACTACCAGATAAAGAGAGCACAGCTAATTCTTCTTGCTAGAAGTTTATCAAAACAAAGTTATACATCTTAGAATATGTCCCTGACTCAGAAGAGAGCATGGTCAGTAATTTCACTGAGCAACAAAACATATGCTACCATTCCTGGGAAAAAATTAGACTCACTTTACACTAACTATGCTTAATGACATCCATTCTGTTTGCTATAGCTCAATCCTAAATATTAACAAGTCTAACATAAAATCTTTAACTTCATACCAAGACATATACCATAATCTTTTAACAATTTTTTTTTTCTGTCACAATCACAAATCAAAATAGAAAGGCCAGCTAATGAAGTGGACTGGCTATGAATGCAGGGTCAAGAGAGATCTGTGTTCAGACTCTGGTTTTACCACTTTACTTATTTCTGTCTTAGTTTGTTCATCTATAGGAAGGGGTTGATAATATCTGTTTTGCATAGTAAGCCAAGTTTATCTGAAATAATGTATAAATGTGCCCAACACAATTTCTAGAACTTAAGGAATATTCATTCATTTCCACAACCCCTTATACAGCAGCTCAACTTTGTATCTGAGAGGAAAGTAAAGTTTTTTTTTTAAAAAAGCAGGTAGACATGTATTTTAATATTTCTAATCATGATGGACCACTGGCAACCTTGAGGGATGCAGTTACAGTTACAGATAGCAAGAGGTCATTCTAGATCTTATTACTCTTGCATGGATCTACACTTGTCATGGTTAAGAACCATGGGCTCACCTAATCTAGGATAACCTGAGTGGCAGTAGGTCAGGGAGGTCTACATTGGGAATACAGATAGCTTTTCATAAAGTGTTGTGTAAACCTTTCCTTTATTGGAACAACTTGGTTTTAACTGAACATGTATATATATAGATCATATTCCAATGGTAGTTTCCCAAAAGTGTTTAATCATCCATTTTTTCCTCTATATGTGGGTTCACAATGGCATTTTCTAGACACTCACTTTCTTCTTGGAATGAAAATTGAAAGTTTAAAAAAACTCATTACAATCTGGAGTCTCAGGGAATTTCAGATTTCACTGAGGTTTATATCAAATAATTAATATGCTGAAGTGTAAAAAGTTTTTGGAACTATCCCTGGCAAGTGGGACTGCTCTGTATTTCAAGAATAATTTGGGTACTGCTACTATCCTGACTTGAAACACAGGGATAGCCCAGAACCTACAATTGAGCAAAAGTAGCAGTTCTGGATACCCTACAAAATCTCTTATCTGTAACTGAGAAGGCTTTGACCAAAACACAGTTCCTCAATTTGTGTTTTTCTAAAATGTATGACAACAAAAATGCAAATGGTAGAAGAGAACACTTAAATGTTTCAAAGACTCAAGTATTTCTATTTAGGTAATGGGAAAATAATTTATATTATGCTGTTGTTAGGAATGCATAGGACAATCTCTAGCGTAACCACTACAAGAATGAAAACAAATTATTAGAAGCCACTGAAAAATTGGATCCTTTTTACAGAGCATAGGAAGACCTGATACACAGATATACAAAAGACAAGTATGGAAGGTGTACGACAAGAAATTGTAAAGAAATTAGAAGACTGATTTGAATAACATCTGTCAATAGGAAATTCTGTGTCGAACAAGGTTTAAGAAGAAATTGAGAATAAGTTCTTTAGTTTTATAATTATTATAAAGGCAGAATAAAATAAAATTGGGTGGGCTGTGGTGCATAGCATAAAAAGCAGATATGCTGTGATAAAGTAACTATAACTTAGTTTTATAGTCATAGAAACAAAAGGTTGAAGAGCGCATTGAAAATCATTTGACCCAAAGTTAAATCTATAAGATGACTATTTGGTCTCTGCTTAAATACTTTAGTGCCAGGAAGCTCATCATGCTTGAGAGATCTCATACCATCATCCAACGTTCTGATGCTCACAAAATACTTTCTTGTTTTGCTTTTCTGAAACGTTTTCTCTTTGATTTTATTTATAGTGCACACACCTATTCAGAAGTATAATATCTTTCCATATGACTAAGAATATAACGTTCCAGCTTCTATCATCCTGTCATTTCTCCTTTCAATTCAGTATGCACTATGCCTCCACCAGGACATAACAGAATGTATTATAATGTCCTGTTTACATTCTATCTGTGTAAGTAGGGTTTAAATTTGTTGTGGGCTAGGATGGGGTCTACATCCATATTGTTTGCTGTATATCCCTAGTACCTGACACAAATATAATACACAGTAAATACTTAGTGAAAAACTTACTCGGTACAGCAGCTGGAAGCCTTTTTCTAATAGTCAACTAATTGGAAAGTGTATCAGTTTGGGGTCAACCAAGACAGACAAAACAAGTAATTATAACAAGAAAGCTTAATCTAAAGAATTATTAGCAATTAATATAATGGGATTAAAGCAACAAGGAATTGGTTAATATTAATAAAAGGGAACTGAAAAAATACAGAATTAGTAGTAAAAAGCAGCTGAGATGGAACATCCAAGAAAGGGCCTCCTGGTTTGCCTCTCAGAGCTGCAGTTCGGACCTGTGAGCACAGCCATGCTCACTGGGTGACAGAGAAGTCTTGTGGTGCCATGCTGGCAGAACTTGCAGAAAATTCTCCCTCTGGGGTGCTGAGGAAAGCTGCTCACAAGGTGTGTTTACCTTAGGCACTCTGAAAAAAAAAACATACAAAATCAGGAGGGAATGCTGGAAGATGCTACTGGGTTTCTGAGTGCTGCTGGCTGATATGCACCTGCACCACAGGAGCTAGGCACTGAAGAAGCCGCGAGTGCTGTTAGATCCTGGTGTTGAAGAAACCAAGCATGTTGTAGAAGCCTGGAGAGAGAGAAAGAAAATCAGAACTGGGAAACAAAACCTTTACCTCCTGCAGTGACTCCTCAGAGCCCTATATTGACAAAGCTTCCGTGCCAGATGAAAAAGGAAAGCATAATCAAAGGGCCCAGATTCATTCTCACTGAGCAGTCAAAACAGGTGAATTTGGGGCTGAGAAAAAATAAACCAATAAGTGGCATATCAAGTAAAAGTATTGCTGTCACTGCAGGATGGACTTCACCTACTAATCAAAAGGTAGTCATTCAGGTACTGTGAAGCATAGCCAGATATCTACCCAATTCTTTTACACTCTCTTAGTACTCAGTCATTTACATCAGTGATCCCTGGTTCTCTTCATAAAGTTATAACATTTTTACTCAAAAAATAATTTAGAACATTCACTGCTCCCAAGTTCTTCACATTTCTTCCCACTTTTTCATTGTCCTTGGAGATTATTCTTAGATCTCTTCTGATAGAGAATCTAACCAATTAGTGGTCACTGAGATTCGTAAGGATTTCCAGAATTTACCACCCAACACATACAGAATGGTATAGAAAGACAGAACAATTCAATACAAGTCAACATGCAGTGTTTCTATGCCAATTAGCAGGATGTTTCTGCCACCCTAATGCATATCTGCCACTCAAGGACAGTGACAAGTAATCATTTACCTGCTCTTGCTAAAACATCCTTTATGCTTTTCTATACTTCTGGAGGTCTGGCTTTACCTTCTGTGAGACAAACTACATGTAATTGATCAAAAGTTGGTCCAGGGATACAGAATTTTGTCTTTGCTTTCTGTATCTAGTTTCTCCCATCAATATTAATTTGGCATTTGCTTTAATTTTCTTTGATTTCGTGATTGCTTTTGAATAAGATTTTCTCTATTCTACATAGATAAATATCACATTCATAAAAGTTCTGTTACAGATAGGGGCTTGACTATGTCCTCTTGCTTTAATTCAAGATATGCATAATTGATGCTTGCCTCTTCTATCACTAAGAATAACAGAATAGCATATCCAATATGAAATATAAGAACATTTGCCTCTTCTTCTAAATCACCTTTATAAGAATGAAACATCAGATATTTTAAGTATCAGATATTTAAGTATGTGTTTTCCCTTACAGTCTAGTGACCGTTCTTAAAATTCAAAGAATCCTAATCAGAAAGAAACTTTTGAAAGCACTATTAAAAAGTTCACATTGCATAGGAGTTAATAGGTGCTTTAATTATTGTCTGTTTCAGTTAAAGTATGGTCTGCATCACCTATCTATCCATCTGTCATCTATCTATGTATCTATCTATTAGATATCTATCTCTGTATCATCTACCTATTATCTATCATCTATCTATCTATATTACCACAGGAAATGTGAAAAATAGTTTTTCAGTGGTAAAATGAGTAATTCTTATGAAAATTATATTGGCTAACAATATTATACAGGCAATACTTCAACCAACCATATGCATAATAATGTATAGCAAATCATTATATTATTTTACCATTTGAAATAATAGTAAAATTTTTCTTTTTAATTTATGTTCATGAAAGCATAATCATGAAAATCATTTTTAAAATGATTCAGAAACATCAGGTAGCAGGCAGAATTCTAAAATATCCCCCAAGATTCCAACTCCTTGTATACACACCCCATATATCTCTTCCCCATATATGGGAATGAGGCCTATAAATACGATAGAATATCACTCCTGTGATTAAGTTATAAGGGAAAAGTGAATGGATTTTTAAGGTGTAATTAATGTCCCTAATAAATTGACTTCAAGTTAATTAAAAAGAAAATCCTGGGTGGACCTTACCCAATCAGGCAAGCCCTTTAAGATAGTTTTTCAAAGCAGCAGAGACAGTCTCTCCTTCACCATGAAGAAGCAAATCTCTGTGTTGTGAAAGCACTCTATGTCAGGGAACAGCAGGCAGTCTCTGGGACCTCAGGACCTCAGTCCTACAACCACAAGAAGTTGAACTCTGTCAACAACCTGTGAGCCTGTGAGAGGCGCTTTGAGCCTCAGATGAGATTGTGGCCTTGTTAATTGATTTCAACCTTGTGAGACCCTGAGCAGAGGACCTCATTAACTTATCCCAGGACTCCTGACTCAAATTCTAAGGTAATAAATTTGAGTTTTTTAAAGTTCCTAAGTGTGTTGTAATTTGTTACACAGCCATAGAATACTAACGTAGGTCACATTGCCAAATTTCCCATGTAAATTTCCTTCTTTCTTACATGAGATCATTAGTTTTGTCTTTGCTGAACAAACTGAAAATTACTAAACTGATGCTTTATATAAACTCATGTAAAGACTTATGCAGACATAATTTGCTGGCATTTCATTCATTGCTGTACAACTATGTTTTTCAAATTAGGAATGTGTCTGGCATAAAAGTGAAAGCTGGTAGCCACATATATGTATAGGAGTAGAAAGAAAAATTTGCACAAATTCTAAAAATAAAACCTTTGGTCTTTAAAGAACTTCCTCACTTATAGAAAGATTTGGGCCATGAGCCTTCTTCCTTGCCTTTCAAGGAAGTTAAGTTTCTTAAAAAAGTACTTCTCTGTGGATTTAGAAAGTTAGTGCAAAATAGATTAATCTTCACAGATGTTCATTTTAAATGCATTTTTAAAATACTTTAAAGAATTCCACTCTGTAGCTTTGTATGTTAAAAGCTGCCCAATTATCCTTGTAATCAGCAAAGTGAGGCACTAAAAACTTTAGTGCTGATGAAAGACAAGTAACCAATTAAAATATTGGACATGGTGGGGAAAATACTTATTTTGCATTGTGAGTTCATGAACATATAAGGCAGAATTTATATTGTTTGGAACATAGGCATAATTTGTAAAATCTTTTATGTCTTTGAGCTAAGACCCAGAGAATGTTTACTACTCAGCAAAAATTTCAAGTTATGTATTTGAGGACATATAATAACTTTTGAAACATACTTTTTGCATGTGAGAGGTAAAAGTTTATGAATTATATAATGGGACATTCTTACTAATTTGTTGCTTGCTATCTTTTTAAACAAGTTTTTATGTGTATACTATTAAATTCTTTCATATTCCTACTTGTCATTCTTTTATTTTCATTTTTTGTCACTTGTTACCTAAGGTAAGGTAGTTTAATTTTGTTTTGCTACGTTTTTGTCAATATGCAGAGTTCTGTTGTCCTGAGAACAGCTGCAGTACAGTGAGACGATTAAAAAATATTCAACTAATTAAGATTGTTTTTAAAATAGTTGTATTGTTAAAGTCTTTTAATTTATAATTTATATTCTTTGAAACTTAACCAGGCCTCTCAGCTAGTCTCTGAGGATAATAGTTTCATTCAGGGCAGCCTAACATACTTATTGTCAGGTATATGTTTTGCTAATCAAATTTGCACTTCTAATCTAGAGGACTCGAGGGATAAATTTCTTACCCTTATTTTACTTAGCTTACAACCCCATGGGTAAGAACAATTTTCATTATCTGAATTTTGCTCATCATTAAACTACAGCAGAAATAGTGAAGGGCAAGAAAGGAAATACTCTTTTGCTTATGCAAACATTATAACAAAAAGAGTTACATTTAAGAAATCATAGTATGCTGGATATTACACATGGAATGCATGCATTCTAAAAATAATTTATCCTATAGTTTAACATAGAAATCTAGAATGTATTATTTTCTATTTATAGCCGTTTGTTAAACAGAATACGTGTCCTCCTAATTTGTGCATTTTTCATTAAACGTGTTATTTCCTGATTAAAATTTTTAATTAAATCATGTATGATCTAATTAATCTATTTTACTAATCCTGTTTTGAGCGCTAATGTTCAAATTGATATAGTAATGACATCAAATTATTTTATAAACAATACCAAGGGCATTATAGATAATTTTTTTATAGATAAACTTCATGTCTATTGAATGCTTTCACTAGTCAAAGATAATGCCCATGCAAATTGGTTCTTGCCAATCATATTCTATAAACGCTTGTGAGAATTTAGGGCTAAAAATTCTGAACACATAATAACTAATTTTCTCTTTATTTTTACTTATTAAATATATGTAAACATACATTATTTGATGTGTAAGAACATTTAATGTATAAGAACACAGTAGAATTTATACAACCTTGATTTCTATTCTAATTACTTAAGCCTTATATAATTTATTTAATTTTACTTTTACCTTCATTGCTATGCTTTTATAATTTTCCACAGCAGTTTTTCTCTTCCAACTTATTAATAATTTTCTAATTTTGACATTTCTTTTTCTTTTCTTTATTATTATCCTTTTTTAGAAGGAGTCTCACTCTGTCACCTAGGTTGGAGTGCAGTAGCGGATCTCCACTCACTGCAATCTCTGCCTCCCAGCTTTAAGCAATTCTCTGGTCTTAGCCTCAGCCTCCCAAGTAGATGGGAGCTGGGATTACAGGCATGAAACCACTAGAACCAGCTAATATTTTTTTCTTTCTTTTTTGTTTCAGTAGAGGCAAGGTTTCACCATGTTAGCCAGGCTGGTCTCCATCTCCTGACCTCAAGTGATCCACTCTCCTCAGCCTCCCAAATCTCCATTCTTTTTTCTTTCTTTGCTGCTTTTTAAGTTTATTGAAAGTGATGCACTCTGTGGTCCTCAGCAATTTTTAATGCCTCTGCTTATTTCTGCTTATGTTCATTTTGGCTGTTAAATTGCATTATATTGCTCTAGGACAGATAATTTTTCTTTGATGACACTAAATAAGATTCTTTGTTTATTTTTTCAGCTGTTCTTTTATAATAATTTTAATAAAGATTGTGAAACAATTTCAGTCCAAGGAGGTGGCTGACCCAATGAGAGAACAATAGTGTGCCAAAAATGCTTTTGTCTGACCTCTCAGATGGGTGCTATCACTGAGAAGAGCTTTCATTTCAGTCAACATGACGGTGATAAAGTATGAGTGCTGTGGCTCTGAACTCCCTTTGGATAATGCTTCATGACATATGGAAAATGTTTCGTGACTTATGAAAACTAATATAGGGACAGAATTTACTAAAAGGTTCAGGTCACTTGGGTGAAGGAAGCATTAACACAATCCTTAAGTACAGTCTTTAAGTCAAATATCTGACTCATGAAAGAAGTATATTTATTTCACCGTTTCTGAGTTTGAAGAGCCTGTAGGGAAAATAAAGATATAATCATATTCCTGATAGTGAGTGGGGAAATGTTTTAGTGAGTAATTTTATTTTCTTTAAAATAAGTGCGTATACTTAAAATGACAATAAATTTGATACTCTGTTTTGATAATTTTGGGGTTTTGTACAGTAAATGAAAAACTTTAATTTGGTTATCTCATTAGGTAAAAGTGTAATATGTTTTAAAATAAATGTCAGTTGAAAAAATGAAATGGCTATTTGATTTGATAAATGCTATACCACTAGTATTGTTTAAAACAAGCTAAATAGCAACTCTAGGTGACTACAGTATGTCAGAAATTCAATGCAGCTGCCACTAAAGAGTTGTAGTGCCTTCTTTACCAACAAAGCAATCATTGTTTGGACAAAATATGTTCCTCCAGTCAGGAAAACTGACATGTTGAAAAACAAAACTAAATTTAAATTTATGTTACTAGTTTGCAGATACAGACCTTATCGCTAAATTAATTGATTCTCATCACTGTCTATAACTAACTTTATGCAAACTTCTCCCCAAATCATTGAGAATTAAATCCAAAGTTCCCTCAAGTGACATCCCCAAATATTGGCTTATCTACAAAATTGTATTACTGAGAGCAACTTCAAGGCAGCAACAATGTGGCTAAAGTTCCAAACTCTTTTTGAACATGGAACCTTTTATATTTTAAAGAAAAACAACTTCATTCTTTTAGTTATTTCGAATTTTATTTTATGTATTTTCTCAGACACCCAGCCTAGCCAGCATTAGCACTGATAGCATTTTGTGCACATTAATGAACAATGTTCAAGTTGTTGGCCCCTGATCTTCTTGATCAGCATATTCTGTCTCTATTATGGGCAAAGTTCCCCAGGCACATGCATCAATAAAATCTTTAATAGAAGATCATCTAAGTCATCTAAGAGGCCAAAAGAGAAACATCTCCTAATGAGTACTGGACCCCAGATGTCCCTAAACTTTATAATTCTTCTCAAATAAAAAGCCCCAGATCACTCCATGCAACAGCTGCTTATAAACAGCACAATCTTTTACACTACTCTGGTAGGTTTGCAATCTTGATCCCAGACTGGGGCAACCCAATAAAGGGGAATTCAATATCTATCTTCAGCACTGCATTGACATGCTGGCTTTTAATTGATGATTATTAAAATAAAGGCTCAAAAATTGGTCATATCAATTTTTTATTTCTCCTTCTTGTTTAAAAACTTCTTTTTACTCATTACACATATACACATATGTATGTTTATATGTGTGGTATAAGTGTGTATATTATGTAAGTGTGGGTGTGTATATTATATATACAACATGCACACTAATGTATATGTGTATATGTGTTTGTATGTGTATATATGTACAACATATATGTGTATGTGTAATACGTATACATATAAAAGGTGGAATATACCTTATATACATGTAAGTGATCTTTAGTAGAAAATCATCTAAGTCAGGAGCATATACATATACACACGTATATGGTATGTATATATGTGAATATATGTGTGTATTTGTATATCCACACACATATATATGTACATTCCACACTTTCTTCTTCCTCCTTATACTCTCATAAAATATTTTGACTTTAAACTTTGTTTCCTTCTCTCCTGTATTTAGCCAATTTTTAAATTTTCCTTTTGAAGTCTGTCTTCAGGGAAATAAATAGATAAACAGATGGATAGATGATGTGATCTTCTGAATGTTTCTCCCTACATTGCAATTCACTAAGCTAAATTAGTCTTATTAGGTAAATTGATTTTTAGCATGGGGTATTACTTTCTCTGATAGTGTGTGATATCAGGGAAAAGAGCATAAAACATGGAATAATAAACTTGGAATTTCATTCCAACATTTCCTTGCTCTGTGACCTTAATTGCATTATGTAATCCCTCAGAGGTGTGTATGTTCAGTTTGTGAGCTGGGTGGTAGAATCCCTTCTGTATGCTTAATAGGGCCACTGCAGAGAATAAATTAGAACAGTGCTTCTCACACTGAGCAGAAAGATCAGGAACTTATATATGTATGTATGTATATTTTTATTCTAGTACATTTGCAGACTATACTGTTGTAAAATGCAATCAATAAAAGTAAGTTACTACAAAATTAAAGTGAAAAATTGAAAAAGAAAACTAAAAATATATAAAATATATGTCATATTTTATCATTAGATTTGATTGGCCTAAAATTATTTTGTCAAATAATCTTAACAATTTGTAAGCATTTACTCAATTTTTCTAATGATTTAATTGGGAACTAAAAGCAAACCGTTATAATTTTTTTTTCTTTTTTAACCATTCTATATTTATTTCATAAGGTTATTTTCTTAAGCAAGTCTGTAGTTGCCTTTTATTTCTAAACTGGACTTCTTTCTTCCACAAATAAACCCTTTTAAACATATAAACAGACAAAAATAAAACAATTTTACCCTAAAGACTACTATATGAGGCTGTTAACTTTATTTCGCATGCCAATTTGTTCTCAAATTTGTCTGCCATTCAAGTTCTACATAAATAGAATATTAAAAAAACAGCAAAGACAAACATCTATAAAATGGAACTCATAAAAATTCAATATATTTGTATTAGTCCATTCTCATGCTGCTAATGAAGACATACCCTAGACTGGGTAGTTTATAAAGGAAAGAGGTTCATTTGACTCACACTTCTACATGGCTGGGGAGGCCTCAGGAAACTTAGAGTCATGGCAGAAGGGGAAGCAAACACATCCTTCTTCACATGGCAGCAGGAGAGAGAATGAGTGTCTAGCAAAGAGGGGAAGCCCCTTATAAAACCATCAGATCTCATGAGAATTCACTATGATGAGAACTGGATGGGAGAAACCACCCTCATGATTCAATTATCTCTACCTGGTCCCTCCCACAACACATGGGGATTAGGAAAACTACAATTCAAGATGAGATTACTATGGGGACACAGCCAAACCATGCCAATATTCAATAAGATAAAAGGTCTTACTGTAAAGTAAATTCTTTATATTCTTGTCATTATCTTCCTGCCCCCAAAATGTCACCTTTTTAACTACCTTGTTAAAAAGGTAACTACCTTGTATCTTCTATTTCTGGTTTTCTATACAAGGCTCGAATACACCTGGCTGTTTTCAATTAGTATGATGCTATATGAGAAAATTTAATCCACATGTTTTATTTTAAGCCTCTGGATCTGAGTATGAATCTGGATTTTAGATAATGCTTACATGCAAAATATTTTCTTAGAGGCATACGAGTACCTTATTGCAACAATACAAATTGTTACAAAATGAAGTGTGGGAAATTTTAATAGTACTGAAAGAAATCTAGGCAAAAGAACAATGCTGCTTTGTTAGGAAATATAACATGATGTGTTAATAATAATATTCTAAAGGGAATCATACCTTCAGTTAGTTTTTTAAAAAACAGATATTTTGAAAACTATGGCCTGCTTCTATAAACCCAAATGCTACATACTAAGGTAGGTTAACATTTCAACTAGAAACCGTATTTGTCTTTATGAGTCTGTTTTGTGCTTCTTTTCACCTACATGTATGACACTTTTACAGTCAACTCAGATGAAGCACAAAAACTAGTATTTACTTAGCACTTGAAATAATTCACGGATATAAAAATTATTTTTAATACTCTGATAATTTTAAATGTGCGGAAACTGAGGTACTTCAAAGTCAAGTACAGTGCCTCAAGTCTTCCAGTGTGTCCAGAGCAGGGCAGAATACTGAGCCCAGGTGTCTGTCCAAAGAGATTTTCTTCAATGCTATGCCATATTGTGTTTTATGTAATTAAAATGCTAACTTGGATCTATACAATTCATTTTTTCTAAAGAGTTCAGAGCACATTTCTATTATTCTCATCATCCTTTTGGTTAAGATTTCAAGCGGCTTGAGTTTTCTATTAGGTAAGCAATAAAAACTTAAATTAGGCTTATGTTAAAAATGAAAAACATAGGGATAGAGATATGTAAAGTGATTTGTTCAAGGTCACACAGCAAATTGATGAAATAACTAGAATTAAAATATGTTTTATACTTTTCCTGTTTTAAACTTTTTCATAAAATACCTCTTACTGGTTCTTTTTCTCTTATGAAATCTGAACTATTACACAAAAATGAAGAGATGATTTTTAAAGGAATTGTTATACAATGTCCCAGGAAAGTTAAAATATGTACTGAATAGTATAGGGAAAGAAACACTCTTTCACGTCATTTGAAAATCTAGGTTACAGAATGTTTTAAACTTCCAGTTAGGATGTCTCCAGGACCACACACAATCTGCCATGCATTACACATAGCAGATTGTTAATCAGTGCTTATAGAGTAAATACATACATGAATGAGTCTAGTAATAAAAAATGATATTTACACAAAATAAAATAAATTATCACGTGTAAAAGAACTCCTTTATTCATTTGTTTGTGTACAATACATAACAGGCAATAAATTAGTTACTCTGACTGCAAGGCTCATTTTATGATCTCAATGAGCTTATAATCATGCCAAGGAAACACAAGTAAAAAGCTAAAAATCCAGCTTATTTCACAGAAGGTAAAATAATATGACCTAGATGAGCACGGGTGCCCTAGTGGGCATCTATCTACAGGATCTTGAAGTAAGCCAAGCTTGGTGAATGTTATGCATTCCCGACAGAAGAAAGCACATGCATGACCCAGAAGAAGCAGTTTGTGGCAGTGATTCATTGTGAAGGGAACACAAAGTTCAAGGAAAAAAGAAAATGTAAATTTAGGACTCATGGATACACACATATTTAATCTTTTTCTACTTTAAAAGATTTGAAGAAAATTTTAAAAATGTCAACGGTAGCTCAGTTTGTGGCAGATGCAGTGTGCTGGCATAGGGCACCATCCCTTTCATTTTCGGGTGGATAGCTCTAGAATCCAAGGGCTGGAAGGCTGAAAAGTTTAGTAACCAGGTTTTTTTAAAGGTGGAACTCAGGATGCAAATTAAGTTTTGCCAATTTGAACTTTGCTCTTGTGTGAGATTTTGAAGACAAAAGGACCATCTTCTAGCTGCATCTTCTAGCTGCATCTTCTTGTGCTGCTAATAGCTGTGATTTTAAAGATACTGTTTTTCGTTCTGTTTTACTTTGCTGGGCATTTGTATTCTAGTCATTAGCTCTATGTTTTTGTTTTGTTTTGTTTTACACCAGGTCTTGCTCTGTCACCCAGCTGCAGGCTGGAGTGCAGTGGTGCGATAACTGTTCACTGCAGCCTTGACCTTCTGGACTCAAGTGGTCCTCCCAAGACTGAGACTACAGGTGTATACCACCATGCCAGGCTAATCTTGTAGAGATGGAGTTTCACCGCGTTGCCCAGGATGATCTCAAACTCCTGAGCTCAAGGGATCCTCCCACCTCGGCCTCCCAAATTGCTGGGATTACAGGTGTTAGCCACCGTGCCCAGTCCCAGCTCAGTGGGTTTAAGGGGCATTTACAGCAGGAATGTCAGGAACTCCCTGCGAATGGAGAGCAGCTAAGACCAAGCACTCTTGAACACAACAGCTCGCCTGGCAGCTTCCCTGTTCCCCGCCTTCCCCATACTGTAGGATGACAGTGGTGTTCTGGGACCCTGGCAAAATTCCATTCCTCCAGCAATTGTAAGGGTACCCAATTCCCTGTACTAAATCTCTTTCCCCTTTAAGTAGCTGTAATTGTTTATTTCTTACAGCAGAACCAGGCATATATTTGGTCATATGGTTTCATGAAAACAAGAAATAAATGAATCTATTACCATTCTGAAGGAAATTTTGATGTATACATCTTAAATGTTGGTAGACATACTGCATTCTGGGCCAATTAGATGAGTCAAACTATGGGCTCCAAGAGGGAAAGGTTGGGGTCTTATTTACCTCTCATATCCCTCATTTTATGTGACATCTAACACATAATAATGGCTTCTCAGGATATGACTGCTTATTGAATGAAATCAATCAAATGTGATTTCATCAATTTACACTAATGTATTATTTTTTCTATAGTTTCATTTAAAAGTATTCTGTTAGGTATAAGTTAACTGTGACTGAGATTATCTAGGGCTTTTCATTTTAATGTTCAAGTTAACAGATTTTACCTCTAGAACATCTTGGCGATCTGTGTGACAAATTGACTAGTTAATTCTGTCATTTAAAGTTGTGATATAGACACTGAACAACAATTTCCACCCTACCTAAGGCAGCCATTCCAGCCAAACCCTGAAGGGGACTAAACTTCAGTAAGACACTTTTGGGACACTTTCAGGTTGATTTACACATAGTTAAATTTGACTTCCAAGAACACCTAATAATTATTATAAAGTCATTTTGTTAGAATGTTGGAGAAAAAATGATGGCATTTTTGTCTTCCCTAGTTCTCCTTATTAACAAAATGAAGTAAAACTGTTTAGTAGGCTTTAATTTTGTTGTGTTATACATCCAAAATAAAGAGGCTCTAACTCACTGCTAAATAGTCTGACTGAAGTACAAAGAGGTCAAGACATTCATTCAGAATTATTTTTATTCTTTATTGATTATGATTATATCATACATAAAATATAACAACCATGTAATGCATACAATATAGCAAAGATTACATTATAATGAAGGCAGTATCATAAATGGATAGCAAACATGTAATTTTCTGTCAAAACCAGACTTTTATACATGATCCAAGATATAAATATCAAATTAAGGTCTAAATGATATCTACAGATTTACTCTCTGAGCTTCAAACTCTTTATACATTTACTCATAAGCAAAGTAATATAAATAGAAACAAGCCACTGCAGACTTTCCATGAGAAAGGGGCCTAAAAAGATCTCCTCCAGTGTCCACTTTTTCTCTTTCTAGCTCTCCCTCTATTTTCCGCAAAAATCTCAACTGATAGCTAGGATAGTCTTGACGTTTGTTTCCTCTGGGCATGTAACTACAAGCAGCAGCAAAGCCACACCCTCTGGTAAGAGCTTTGCATTTGCTCTTCTGATTATGGCAGGCTCAAGAAATCAACTTTATCCTAGTCACGGTCAGTGGGTTGTTTTCATCTGCACCTCCGGAGCATTTTGGCCTAGTACACTCTGTCTAACGGGAGGAAAAATATGTTGAAATATGTGGACACTCTTGGTGAAAAAGCCTTAAGGGCAGTAATATGAAGGGAATTTAGAAAGTAGAAATTACTCATGCTTTCTGTTCCTTTGATGTTTCTCACAGATTGAGACAGTGAGAGCAGACATTCCCGCAGAGAATGGGTATGTTCTGGGATACTTCTTGAAGACTTGGGTACAATTGTTGGAGTCTTGCTTATCGGTTGGGGAGAATTATTTTTTGACTCTGCATTTTTATTGTTCTACCAATTCTGTTACTTATCCTGTCTTTCAGCAACATCTCCACCTCATATACCTTATTAATATTAACACATTACAGAATGACCCAAATTAATAAAAGGAAGTTTAAGCATGGCATTTCCAAGATATGATATAGCAATTCTATTGAGTCAGCTGAAGATTTTGACTCATGAGTGATTCTTTTTGTTTGTATTTTAATTTGTACACATATAGGGGGCACAAGTGCAGATTTAACACATGAATATATTGCTGAGTGGTGGTCTGGGGTTTTAGCATAACCATGTCCCACAGAGTGTATATTGTGCCTATTAAGTAATTTCTCATCCCTCCATTCCCTGCCACCCTCCCACCTTTTGGAGTGTACCACTCTTTCTGTTCATTTTCTTTAGCTCCCATTTTCAAGTGAGAACATGTGTTATTTGACTTTCTGTTTCTGAGTTATTTCACTTAAGATAATGGCCTCAGGGAGTGATGTTACAGCCCAGGATCTCTCTCTAGAGAGAAAATGAGATTAACAACCAAATAGTAAGAGTGCGTGTGTGTGTGTATATATATATAGTGAGAAGAAGAACAGTGAGAGTGAACCATAAATTCAGCCTAGAGCCAAAAAATTGGGTTAGCATGTTAGAGTCAAGTCAGTGGTCAAAGACAAGAAAGTTTCCTTTAGTCAAATAAAACACGAAGACATAGAGGCATAGCAGGTAACGAAACAGATCACAAGTACCAACAGGCCCTTGCAGCTACAATTGCATGTCAAATGACTACTACAGATTGCTAGTAAGATAGTCCTACATCAGTACGGTTAGCTGAAAGGTAAAAAATGCATTTGCTTTGTCTCCATGATATCAAAATATCTCTTTGTGAGTTTCCTATAAATTATAGTAAATACCTTTTTAAACTACAGTTTCCCAAATTGTTTCATATAAGTAAAATTTTAAAGGCTGAAAAAGTCTTGAAATTATGCCATCTTCTTAAAAAATCCCCTGGGTATTCTTTTGGTCCATAAATATTCATAGACACATAATTGTTTGGTCTGCAAGTTAATCATTCATGTTTGGTATAAGATGAAAATGCACATGAATAAACCAGAAATATCCCCTATTATGTCTTTAATATTTAGTGTTTGCTGTATGCTTCAACCATACTTTAACACAAAATTAAGGTTTCTCTAATAAAGGGTCCAGATCTTATAGCAGGCCCACCTGTTTGTCAGATATTTTCATTTTATTTTCCTGATTCAGATGAAATGCTGTTTATGAGATTCAATTTCTAAAATAGCCTTTTGGCAAAAGGTTGGGACCATTTTTATATCTTCTGTCCATTGCAACATATGTTATTACACTGTATATGCAATTTATCTATGCATTTGTTAGGTAGAATCCAGCAAAAAGAGGAAAAAAAGAGAAAGCTTTAAATGGGCGATTTTCAGGTCCATACTTTCCTCAGAAAGCAATATAGGGAGGAATGCCAGTCTCTTGGTGAGATTGCATTATGATCTAGTGACCCTGAAAATAGGGTCAGAAGGAGGTCTCCCTGCTAACTGGAAAACTAATCAATATAATTCAATATAAGGACTGGATGCCCCCATATCACGTAACTTCTATCCGTTTCTGTTCCTCTTCACTATCAACCCTGAGACTCTAGCCTCTGCCACTTCATGCTTCTCCCACCATTACCCACACACCCATTGTCCTGCATTTAGGCAAGGGCTAACAGAAAAAAGGTTGTATTATTGTCATTTTTGTGTAAAAGTAAACAACTTTCAATGGAGTGTCATTTAAATATTCAACTTGTTTGAAGTGAGATGCGTTTGTTTGAAATAAGATAAAATTTATTTCACTTAAAACAACAACTTGGGAATGTAGCCTTTTGTATCTGGTAAAATAAATGTGTTAAATTGTATTTTCCCTAATAGATACATTTTATTGATTATACCAAAACCCAGTTATTTCAATTTGTAGGAGGTTAGCCCAGAAACTTCTCTGTGGACTGGTCTGCATTTGATTCAGCTCAGGTGCAGTGACTGAGGAGGAGAGCAAGACAAAGGGTAAAAGGTCACTGGTGACTAATTTTCTGAAAACTAGCAGCTTGTGTAAGTAATAGAACATTTATTGCCTTTCTATGTTGTCCCAGCAATGAGCTAGAAAATCCATAAGAATTCCCAGCCCTCGCCTTTATTAAGGCATAGCCCTGGATTAGTTTAATGTGCAATTTAAAGTCACTGCCTGCCAATACTTTGCTTACTTTTCTTAAGTAGGACCATTTTCCATCCTTTCCCTCCAAGTCAAGTTGTCAAAAAGAAAAAAAAGAAAAAAAAAAAAAAAAAGAAGTGTGCTTTCCTTAATCATTTAGAATGAGTCTTTTTCCAATCTCAGTGATACATGTATTTTTTACATAGTACAGATCCTGATAAAATTATCAACCCCCAGTGAAGGTCTTTAATTTTCCTGATACATTTCTTGAAGCATGAAAAGTAAAGCTTGTTCCCTGGTGTCCATCCAGCTTCTTGCTGAGGTGTTCCTGGCCACAACATTTCAGTGCTTATGAGACAATGAGGAATCCAAGCACCATTTTATTAAATATTTTAAAATACAATCACAACACTGAAGTAACTTTTAAGACTTAAAGTGTTTGTCAACTAAGAAAAACTTTCAAGTATTTAGAAAATACCAATCTTTATATAGTAACACTTTAGATAAACAGATAAGGAAGGGAACTAACATTATTTAGTGTTAAGCATTTTGTATATTTTATCATTTAAATATCTTCACAAAATACACTGCAGCGTAATCTTTTTAAGAATGAGGAAATTGTAATTCAGAATAGTGAACTAACCAATGTTACAGAACTAAAAGAGATGGTGAGTTTTGCCATAACCGAAATATCCTTAATTCTTTTTATACAATTGTACACTGCCTTCCAGAAGCATGTTGTGAGACAAAAAAATCCTTCAGGGCTTCTGACACTATGTTTTATATGTTCTAAACTGGATCTTTTGAAACCTCTTAAACATGTTTGAAAATGACAACTATGTTTTTTTTTTTTTTCTCTTTGCATTCTTAAACCAAGGATATTCTCTCCAAATAATTTGTCTAGTAAATAGTTTTAAAGAATATTTTAGTCCAGACTCAATAGAGTTTAATAATACACTCTGGTTAGCAGCTCCATCATGCCTTTCAGGCAGAACCCTGGCCAGTACGGGTTAGTATTGCTCACTTGTGCTTTCTCAGAGGCCAAGAGGAAGGGAAGCAGGATGAGACAAAGGATTCTCTCTTCTCTTTAAGGACATGACGTGGATGTTGCAGAGAACAAACCCCTTCACGTAGCTCAGGCCATCATTTGACCACAAAGCCGCACCCAGCCAGAGGAAAAGCTGAGTAAATGTAAGTGCAATCTGGAAAACCATTTGTCCTGCTGCACTTTTATTACTCTAGATAATTAGAAGAACAAATCTGAGTCTCTGCCACCAATATATTCTGAAGGAATGAAAAATAAAACTCAAAAAGGAAACTTGATTCACCAAAAGGAAACTTATACCAAACTTACATCAAGAAGGAAACTTGATTCAGTGAATAGATGGCAGTACTTATACATAAAGCCAAATTACTTTCTTTAAATAGGAAAGCTCGCTTTTCAAAGCCAGCATATTGAAGTATTTATTTAGCAAATATTATCTGGAGAAACAAAACAAAACAAAATAAATGATGCTAGACATAAATATTTGCTAATGTACCTCAACTTCCCTCTTGTACTGTAAAGGCAGGGACAGTCAGACATATGACCAAAGGCTCCAGAGCAAACTAAAAGCAGCTGGTTCTAACTGGAAAGTGGATTGATGTTTCCTGCTTAACACTGGTCTTCATACAAATTTTGTATACATAATATATTTATTTTAATACAAAATAATGTTTTCAGTTACTTAAACATCAGATTAAAACACATCAATTTCCATTTTAAGGAACAATATATAAATTCCAAAAGGCAAATGTAAGGAAATCCAGGTGGCAGAAAGGTAATTAGTACATATTTTAATGACTGACAAATTTCTGGTCTTTGAGGCAATCACGTAGAAGTAGACGAACAGATTATCAAAGATAAAATTCGAGAATTTTAATACGGTTAAAACAAAAAGCAATAAACTGAAAGTGTTTGCATTAACTGTGTCAGAAGACTACTGTAGAAAGACCATATTTAAATATATTAGAAAAATACTGTTTCTAATAGATAAATGGATATATCAAGAAATAGAAAATTCAATGAAATATAAATCGTAAACAAATATATTTTTAAAGGCTTATTCTCAATAGTAATAAAAAACAGGTATACTTTGTTTTATTGTGCCTCACTTTATTGCACTTTGAAAATATTTCGTTTCTTTCAAATTGAAAGTTTGTGGCAACCCTGCATCAAGCAGGTCTATTGATGTCATTTTTCCGAACAGCTTCATGTGTCTGTGTCACATCTTGATGACTCTCACAATATTTCAAACTTTCTCATTATTATTATATCTGTTATGGTAATTTGTGACCAGTGATCTCTGATGTTACTGTTGTAATTGTTTTTGGGTATCAAAACTATGCCCACGTAAGACAGTAAACTTAATTGATAAATATTGTGTTTGTTCTGACTTCTCTACCAGCTAGCCATTCTCCAGTCTTTCTCCCTCTACTCCATCCTCCAAATTCCTTTAAATACAACATATTTAAATTAGGCCAGTTAGTAACCCTACAATGGCCTCTAAGTGTTCAAGTGAAAGGAAGAGTCTCATGTCTCTCACCGAAAATCAAAAGCTAGCAATGATTAAGCTTAATGAAGAAAGCATTTGGGAGGATAAGATAGGCTGAAAGCTGGCCTCTTGTGCTAAACAGCTAGCCAAGTTGTGAATTCAAAGGAAGTTCTTAAATTAAAAGTGTTACTTCAGTGAACACATGAATGATAAGAAAGTGAAACGGCCTTATTACTGATATGCAGAAAGTTTTAGTGGTCTGGATAGATCAAACCAGCCACAACATTCCCTTAAGCCAAAGCCTAATCCAGAGCAAGGCCCTAACTTTCTTCAAGCCTATGAAGGCTGAGAGGGGTAGGGAAGCAGCAGAAGAAAGTTTGGAAGTTAGCAGAAGTTGGTTCATGCAGCATAGTGTTGGAAGTTGTGGACAGGGCAATCAGGCAGGAGAAAGAAATAAAGGGTATTCAATTAGGAAAAGAGGAAGTCAAATTGTCCCTGTTTGCAGATAACATGATTGTATATTTAGAAAACCCCATTGTCTCAGCTCCAAATCTCCTTAAGCTGATAAGCAACTTCAGCAAAGTCTCAGGATACAAAATCAATGTGCAAAAATCACAAGCATTCCTATACACCAATAACAAACAGAGAGCTAAATCATGAGTGAACTCCCATTCACAATAGCTTCAAAAAGAATAAAACACCTAGGAAGCCAATTTACAAGGGATGTGAAGGACCTCTTCAAGGAGAACTACAAACCGCTGCTCAGTGAAATAAAAGAGGACACAAACAAATGGAAGAACATTTCATGCCCATGGATAGGAAGAATCAATATTGTGAAAATGTCCATACTGCCCAAGGTAATTTATAGATTCAATGCCAACTCCATCAAGCTACCAATGACTTTCTTCACATAATTGGAAAAAAACTTCTTTAAATTTCATATGGAACCAAAAAAGAGCCTGCATTGCCAAGACAATCCTAAGCCAAAACAACATAGTTGGAGGCATCATGCTACCTGACTTCAAACTATACTAGAAGGCGACATTAACCAAAACAGCATGGTACTGGTACCAAAACAGAGATATAGACCAATGGAACAGAACAGAGCCCTCAGAAATAACACCACACATCTACAGCCATCTGATCTTTGACAAACCTGAGAGAAACAAGAAATGGGGAAAGGATTCCCTATTTAATAAATGGTGCTGGGAAAACTGGCTAGCCATAAGTAGAAAGCTGAAAGTGGATCACTTCGTTACATCTTATACAAAAATTAATTCAAGATGGATGAAAGACTTCAATGTTAGACCTAAAACCATAAAAACTCTAGAAGAAAACCTAGGCAATACTGTTCAGGACATAGGCATGGGCAAGGACTTCATGTCTAAAACACCAAAAGCAATGGCAAGAAAAGCCAAAATTGACAAATGGGATCTAATTAAACTAAAGAGCTTCTGCACAGCAAAAGAAACTACCATCAGAGTGAGCAGGCAACCTACAGAATGGGAGAAAATTTTTACCATCTACCCATCTGACAAAGGGCTAATATCCAGAATCTACAAAGAACTTAAACAAATTTACAAGAAAAATCAAGCAACACCATCAAAAAGTGGGCAAAGGATATGAGCAGACACTTCTCAAAAGAAGACATTTATGCAGCCAATAGACACATGAAAAAGTGCTCATCATCACTAGCCATCAGAGAAATGCAAATCAAAACCACAATGAGATGTCATCTCATACCAGTTAGAATGGCGATCATTAAAAAGTCAGGAAACAACAGATGCTGGAGAGGATGTGGAGAAATAGGAACACTTTTACACTGTAGGTGGGAGTGTAAACTAGTTCAACCATTGTGGAAGACAGTGTGGTGATTCCTCAAGGATCTAGAACTAGAAATACCAGTTGACCCAGCCATCCCATTACTCTGTATATATCCAAAGGATTATAAATCATGCTGCTATAAAGACACATGCACATGTATATTTATTGCAGCACTATTCACATTAGCAAAGACTTGGAACCAATCCAAATGTCCATCAATGACAGACTGGATTAAGAAAATATGGCACATATACACCATGGAATACTATGCAGCCATAAAAAAGGATGAGTTCATGTCGTTTGTAGGGACATGGATGAAGCTGGAAACCATCATTCTCAGCAAACTATTTCAAGAACAGAAAACCAAACACCTCATGTTCTCACTCATAGGTGGGAATTGAACAACGAGAACAGTTGGACACAGGGTGGGGAACATCACACACTGGGGCCTGTCGTGGGGTGGGGGGAGGGTGGAGGGATAGCATTAGGAGATATACCTAATGTAAATGATGAGCTAACATGTGCAGCACACCAACATGGCACATGTATACATATGTAACGAATCTGCACGTTGTGCACATGTACTCTAGAACAATGAAAAAAAAAAAAAAAAAAAAGACTCACTGACCCCCAACCACCCAGTAACAAGTTCTGCAGACAAGACCAGCCACATAATTTGCAAAGCGCAATGCAAATGGAAATTCAGGACCTTTTGTTCAAAAGTCAGGAAGAAAGTGTCAGTAAAATTAGTACAATACTAATTTTTTTCCTTTCTTCCAAAAACAAAAGTCACCATGAGTGACCTGGCCCATGCCTGTTCCTCCAATAGCATCATATATGAAATAACTGTTGCTCTATATAAACATGGTGGACATGGAATACTGGCCTTCATTCAGCTTCTTGATCGTACCGAACTCTTTGGGTTCAGGGCCTTTGCACATGTCATTTCAATCCCTGGAAATTTCTCCCTTTTTCTACACCTCCGTTAAATTACCCTTCAGCTGGTAATCCCTATTCATCTTTACGCCTTGACTTAGGCATTATTTTCTAAAGAGGGACTTTCCAATCCCCTAAACTAGGCCAGTTTCCTCTATCATATTCTCTTGGTGCACTGTGACCCTTTTCATCATAGCGCTCATCTCAACTTATAATAATACAGTTCTTTGTGTGATTATTTGATTTATAGCTGTCTCCTCAACTGTACCATAAGCTCCAGGAGAGGTTTCTATGTTTTCCTCACCAGCATATTCCAGTGACTTAGTACAATGTCGCTCATATAGTGGGGACTCAGTAATTATTTGTGGAGAAAAAAATTCAGTTGACCCTTGAACAGCATGTGGGTTAGGGGTGCTAAACCCCTGTGCAGAATATCTGCATGTAACTTTTGACTTCCTAAAAACGTAACTACTAATAGCGTACTGTTGACTAGAAGCTTACTGACAACGTAAGCTGTCGATTAACCCATATTTTGTATGTTATATATATTATATAGTACATTCTTACAATAAAGTAAGTTAGAGAAAAGAAAATGTTGTTAAGAAAATCATAAGGAAGAGAAAATAGTACTGTACTGTGTTTATCGATCCTGTAAGTTTATGTTGTTTATAAGATAAATCATATGTCTGAAATGCTGAGAGATCACTTTTTCTGTGATAGGAAATTTACTGGAGAGATAAACTGCTGAGGGGCAGATTATTAGTGTCACATACATTTTCAGTGGATACTTGCCACACTTGAACTCACCACAATAGCAACAAGAGGTGATCACTAAATTATTATAGTAGTACATGTACTACAGTTGGTTTTATGCAGTTATGATTTCATACTGCATCTTCACATTTGTTTACATTTCTTTCTACCATGAATGGTGCTGTGCATAATCTGTATTTGTGTGCGTAAGCTTTGATACATTTTAACTTTTTATAATAGATTTTTTTGTATATTTTATGACAGTGATAAAATAGACCAGTATCTACATATATTTTATGTTTTTATGACATAAACTTATCTTTACCCTATTTTTTTCATATTTCTAGGCTACATAGTTCGTCTTCCAGTTTTTAAATATTATTGCAAATCTCCAAAAATTTTCCAATAAACTCATTGAAAAAATTTCATGTATAAGTGGACCTGTCCAGGTCAAACTTGTGCTGTTCAAAGGTCAACTGAAAATCTGTGTTGCTCAGATTTTCTGACTGTCCTAGATTCATTTTGAGATAATGTGATCTAGGTAGAATACGCAGTGCAATAATTTGTGTTTGATTTTGTACTACGAAATACTCCTTTGTTTCAATGAGGAAATAAAGTGAAAGTTGGCATTGGAATAGGATGGAATAAAAACTGATATCAGGAAGTTCACCCACAAAAGTAAAACACTTTGTTTACAACTTACTCAACTTTCCAGGACTGTTTGAGATGATGACTAAAAACAATATACTCTGAGGTTCACCAAAATTTCACTAAACTTCCTGACCTTGACATTGTCTGTTAGAGCTTAGTTGAAGGATCAGGATGCCATATATATACTATGGAAGCCAGACAGAGAAACTCTTTCTAAATGTTTTTTCTTAGCAAATATGTTCATACTCCACGGTGACATGGTGAGAAACTTGGTTTGTTGGAGAAGAGGAATGTGGCTGGGTTGTCTCTGCAAGGCATACAGTTACTTGGCCAGAGTGCAGAGGCAGGGGATTCTAGACCACAGAGAGCCAGGCACCAATGGTAAAGATTTTGAATTTTACCCAAAGGTCCAAAAGACCATTGAAGGTTTTGAAATAGGAAAGTATGATGATAAAATTATAAAATTGACATTTAAAAAGATCTTTGGCTGCTCTATGATAATAAGCAAGAATCAATTCAAGGAGACATGTTGGGAGGCATTTTTAGCAATTAAGGTGAAAGATGATGGTAGCTAGGGCTAGTGTGGTCACAGTGAAAATGGAGAGAATTGGACAAAGTTAATAGGAAGATATCAAGAATAAATTTCGATTTCTACCTTGAGCCAGTGAGTAGATTAAGCAACTGACACCAGGTGCTGCTATGAAGCCAACTGGGGATGATCAGGTTTGCGAAAAAATTAAGAGTAGATTTAGGGACAAGATACCTGTTAGACATCCAAGCAGATGGAAGTGGGAAGCACCTATGTAAGTGAGAGGGGAAGAGCAATCTAGGTTGAAGATACAAAGGTGAGTAACACCCACATATGAGCACGATTCAGAGTGGCAGAGCTGCCAAAGAGACTGGGAAGAAATGTCAGTGTATTAGGAGGTAAGGTAAGAAAGTATGGTGTTACAAGCAGGGGATGGTCATGTTTGGCAAATGTTGCTGAGTAAAAAGTAAAAAAGACAGAAAAATATTATATTCTTCTTATCTGGTAATCTAGAAGTCATGGTTCATTTTCATTCGAATGACAATGTTTGGGAAGGGATGGATTAATTATTCTCAATAGAGTGTGCTGAATAATCCAGGCACACACTATAAAGTTATGGTCTTAAAACTGTCAGCCTATGTGCCGTATTCAGCCTGCAATCATGTTTTCCTTGACGTTTAATTTTAAAAATTTGTTGTCAATAGTTGAAAACCATATTTCACATAAAAATGCTCTTGAATAAAACCACAAGATCTGGTAACAATGAGTCTGTATTCCTGCATGGCAATAAGCCGGAGCTGTGTAGCTCACCTCTTACCCTTTTGGAAGACTGCCTTTCCTCTCTAACTTACTACAGTCCCAGCCACGCCCTGTTGTTTTTCACCCCCACCTGCTTCATTTTCCCTTCCTGGCCCAAGGACATTTATGTTCACTGCTGCTGCTTTAAAGATTCGTATTGCAGCAAGCTCATTCAAGGAGGAAGTATGAGTCCCCGTTTTTATGCTTCAAAATGCATAACGCAGATTGTTATGTAGAATATGTGTGCAGTAAAGTTCTGCTAAATTACATTGACTCAGGTTTATAAAATTGAGGAGTATCAAAGAGGTGTCGTAAACCTAACTTAAAGAATTTTTAAGAAAGCTTGGAGGATAGATTAACTTTACAATCTAGTCAAGATTTGAGCTAGCCCTTTTAACTCTTATGTAAAGCTTTGTTAGTGACATTTGAATAGTACATTTTATTTATTGTTTTAATTTGCACTCACAGCTGATATGATTCATTATTTTAAAATAGTTTCAGCTTTTAAATAATACTTAGTTTGTAAAATTTGTCATTGGTGTATAATACTGGTCAATAATATTTTCAAATATTTTATCAAATACTCCTTATTGTCCTGATGTGCAACAGGGGTAAATGTAGTTACTTGAGGGAGTGAGATGGATTTTATCCTGGAGGACCAGAAGAACATGTGGCGCCAACATGCATCAGGGTAAAAGAGGGGACTTTTGTGCAGCTCATCTTAGTAATGTAATCGATGGGAAGAAGACAGATTCCCTCTGCCAGTCTCCCACCACATATGTCCTGCATTTGTTCCTGCATTGTGGAAAAAACATGTATATTTATATCTCTTTCTCAAGTTCTTAGAGCACTGAAATTTAAGGCTCATAATACTAGCTTAGTTCCTAGCACTATTTTAATACAAATTCTGTTCTCTTTTAATTTTTACCAATTAGTCCTTGTCATTCTTTTATAAAATATAGTCTTGGATGGCATCAGTAATTCCTACATTCGTGTGAATCACATTGCCTTCTTTTTGACACCTAACAGAGATATACCACAACACTGACTACAGTGAAGAGTTCAGGGCAAATCCAGAAAACTAAGCCTCAGTACAGCAGGAAAGATGAGATTCCAGAAGACTTCAAATTGCAGAGCAGCAGAGAAAGAGACAGATGGGCAGTAAAGACAAAAGTGATTATTTCAAATTCCTGTCTGGGTTTGTATGCCCTCAGGCTAGAAAACCATCATCTAAAGTCTCTCCTGCTTTGTATTATTCATGATTAATCTGTTTCTTTCACATTGGAAAATTCAGATATATTTGTTTCCTTACTAGATCTGTTATGGATTACACCCTGTGTAAATGAACTAATTTCCTATTTTCTATAGAGACACCTACATTCTCCAATGTGATCTGAGAAGTGTGTGTGTGAGTTGTGTGTGTGTGTGCGATTTCACCTGAAATAGGTGAAGAATAGGTGGAATTTTGACAACCTACTCATGCTTCACAGAAAATTGCTTTGAGTTCAATTTTCTGCACATGTATGCCTATCAATTGTTCAGCCCTTACATTGAGAGAGATTTAAGAAACATACTAAACAGACCACTAAAACATTGCTCCAGAACCACCATCCAACACAAATGTTATGACTTCATCACATATTAGGCTCCTAGAAAGCTGTACTGAATTCTAGATGGAACTAAAAAGGAGCCCAGGAGTATAACAATAAAATATTATTAATTATTTATTTGTATGTTCAAACTGATTTATTCCTGCTGATTCAAAGACTCAAGACTGAAGACATTTCAAGTACTCTTTCTAAATGCAATGATACCTTTGACCCTCTTTCTTTTAATAAAGCACTCAATTATCCAAAATAATTTGTGGGAATTATTTAGCAACCAAAAAATATGAAAAAAAGGTCTTAGTTATTTTAATGAACAGAACCACTAGGTGCCATCTTCCTGGAGCCACTTATTTTTTGAATTTCCCCTTGAGAAATTAAACAAAAAGAAGACATGATTCGGCAAACAGAACCAGTGCACCCAGTTAAGACATTACACATTAGCCATGAATAATAATGGTATTAGAAATACTGAAACAGGTAATTGTCAATAAAGAGAAAAATAATTTTCTATTATATTCTACTAATATATTTCTACTATATTCTACTAATATCTTTCTACTGTAGTACAAAATTAAAATCCAGATTGAAAACCACAAATGTGAAAAATTAAAAACTTTAACAAAATTTGTAAGAAAAATGTTGATATATTTATCATATTAAGATGAAGAAAAATTTCTTGAGACAAAATGCAATCATAAAGAGAGATTGACAAAATTAACTACATTAAAATTGAAATCTTCCTTTGAAAAAATATAAAAAAAGTTAAAAGATAAAATACAGAGTGAAAGATGTTTTTAGTCCATATAATCAACAAGGTTTAATTGAAAAATATTTAGATAATCTCTACAAACCAAAAGAAATACTCATATAGTTATTTAAAAATGGAAAAAGAATATGAGCAGGCAATTCATGGAAGAAGAATCCTAAGTAGCTAATAAATTCATCAATCAGCCTCATTAATAGATTAAAAAGTGAAATTTAATCAACATGATAACTACTAGACTCAAAAGTCTGAACATATGAAATATCATTGAAGATGTAGAAAAACATATATTCTCATACTCACCCAGTGGAATAAAAATTGTTACAACAAATTTGGAGAATCGTTTTATAGTGTCTGGTGAAGCTAAAGATGTGCATCTCTTAAGATACAGCAATGCCACACTTAAGTATACACCCTATAGTTTCACTCTTTTAACTATACACAAGGAAACACACACGAAAATGTTTATAGTGATCTAACCTAAAATTGGAAGAAACTAAATCAGCTGGATAACTGATTAGTAAATATTGGTATATCTACATGACTAAATGCTTTTCAGTAGTAAAAATGAGTGGATTATAAGAATCAAATAGATTAATTTCACAAACATAATATTGAATGATTAAATAAGTTGTGAATGTTTTAAAAAATAATAGTAGATATTATTTATGGGTTTAAACATTCACAGTCAAAATTTCAAAAGCATGCAGGGAACTAATACAACTTTATTATACTAATTATCTTCAGAGAAAAGCGAGAAAAAGGAGTACAAAAGGGAGTTCAAGTTTTCTGTAATATTTTATTAATTAAAAAAATTTAAATAAAATTAACCATTTGTAATAGTAACAAGGCATAGGTAAAGAGTGTTAGTACTATATTATCTCTATAACTTTCTTTATGTATCACACAATACAAATATTAACAAATGTTAATGTTAAGTAATATTTGTTAATATTAACAAATGTTAATGCAAAGTCAATGTTTCTGGAATATGACATGTGAGAGTCTGTGATAGTACTCATCATATTTCAGTCTTACGTATCTTCTTAGGACATTATCAAATCCACAAGCTTAGGACTGTTTCTTGCTCAGTCTTTTTCACAATGTCGTGAACTTATTGGCTCATTAATTGCTATTGAATAACTATCACAATTTTATAATATTATAAATAAAAGTAATAAAATTACATGTAAAATTAATAATTTAGTGATCAAGATTAAAATAAATCATTTACAAAAAAGAATTGTTTCTTTATATTCAGCTTTCCCTCTTCCCTCGGCCCCCACCTCAAATGTAGGATGTTATTTCATTATGCTGACTTTCTGATTGTGTGAGAAGACCTCACAAAATATCATGTATTCAATATACACATGTAAATGAGTTATGCAATGCATTTTGTAGTCATGGATGTAAATGAATAAGTAAGCATTTAAATTGCATTTTATATTTTATTTATATTATCTTGAGCATGGATATAAAGAAGCCCTGAAGTCATTTTATTCTTAACTTCTATATGTAAATAATAGTGAGTCATGGCTGTGTGCTCTGCTCTGAATGATAGCATTCACCCAAATTCACGTCAAAACCTACTCACCAGTGTGATGGTGGTAGACGAAGACGACTTATGAAACTGATTAGGTCATGAGACTGGAACCCTCATGAAGTGGGTTAGGAATTTTACAAAACAGACTGAAGGGAGCTCATTTGTCTCATTCACTAAGTGAGGGCAAATATGTTTATTGCAGCACCACTTACAATAGCAAAGACGTGGAACCAACCCAAATGCCCATCAGTGATAGACTGGATAAAGAAAAGTAGCACATATACACCTTGGAATACTACGTAGTCACAGAAAAGAATGAGTTCATTTCCTCTGCAGGGACATGGATGAAGCTGGAAACCAATATCCTCAGCAAGCTAACACAGGAAGAGAAAACCAAACACTGGATGTTCTCGCTCATAAGTGGGAGTTGAACAATGACAACACATGGACACAGAGAGGGGAACATCACACACCTGGGACCTATTGAGGGGTAGGGGGCGAGGAGAGGGAGAGCATTAGGACAAATAACTAATGCTTGCAGGGCTTAAAACCTAGATGATGAGTTGATAAGTGCAGCAAACCACCATAGCACGTGTATACCTATGTAACAAACCTGCACATTCTGCACATGTATTCCAGAATTTAAGTAAAATTAAAAAACGAAACAAAAAACAAGGAACCATCTATAAGTCAGGAAATGGGCCTCAGCAGACACTGACTGCTGATGCTTTGATTTTGAGCTTCCCAGCCTCCAAAACTGTGAGACATAAATTTTTTGTTGCTAATAAACTACTCAGTTTATATTTTACTATAGCAGACAGAAAAGACTAAGACACAACAAAAAAATCACTTATATCAGATACCACTTTCATATTTTACATTTCATGTGCTATTCTTTGAAAAGCACCTCTACTTATATCTCAATTTTTATTACAATCAGAGAAGCATTTTGTTATGTCTTCAGAAGCTAGTTTTAAAAATTTTAATACAAAGAGATTGGCCTTGATTACCAAGACTTAAAGCACAAACAACATCATTCCAGAAAATAAAAAATTAAAAAGTTCTTATGTAAATATTTGATGCTCTGCTATGCACACATTGAGAATTTAAACTGTCTGATAAAGTCATTCTACAGTTTGAAGTATACTCCCACCCACCGCTCCATGTGGCTCACTGTGAGTTGTTGTCATTGGCCTTGTTAACTCCAAGATGTTTGAATAAGGCTCAAGCATTTAGATCCAAGCATGGATCACCAACATTGTTGGATAGCCTAAGTGTGGAGTGAGTGAGCTATGTTCTCACAGCTTGTGTCATAATATGATCTTTATAAACATACTTAGGTGGAAAAATCAGATTTTTAAAAATAATATTGTCACAAGATTAGAAATGTGACTTCCAAGTAGTGAACTATTTTCTTCAAGTAAAGTATTAAATAAATTAATAATTTATTAATAATTTTTAAATGAAATTAATTCATTTAAAGCTACACATATATAAATAGAAAGAAGGAGAGCACCCTCTTCTCAGACAGTGACATAGCTTTTCTGCATCCTTGTGATTCACAGGAGCAGGTTTATAAATCATTGGCCCATGTTTAGTTTCTGATAGTGATAGAAAAGCTTTTACTGGACTAATATTCCCACAAATAAAAAGCTCTGGGGAAACTATACTCTGAAGGTATCAAAATCAGGCAGAAACTGTTCTATCTACCCCTTATAAAAAAAAATCACATAAGATAAGACACAGGATGTCTATGGCTTTTTCTCTGAGAGCACTTCGTAATGCACAAAGAACAAAGCAGTACTTAAAAAGATAGTCACAGTTTTTTATTTTTAATTTTTGTTGGTACATAATAGGTGTACATATTTATGAGGTACATGAGACCTTTTGATACAGCTATCCAATATGAAATAATCACATCAGTGTAAATGAGGTCTCCATCATCTCAAGCATTTATCCTTTGTGTTATAAACAATCCAATTATACAGTTTGTTTTTGGATGTACGATTAAATTATTATTGACTATAGTTGCTTTGTTGTGCAACCAAATACTACTACTTATTTATTATTCTACTTCTTATTCTAATTATTTTTTGTACCAATTAAATATCCCCACTTCCCCACAGACCTGATCACTACCCTTCTCACCTCTAGGAATTATCCTTCTACTCTCTACCTCCATGAGTTCAATTGTTTTAATTTTTAGCTCCCACAAATAACTGAGAATAGCAAAGTTTGTCTTTTTATTCCTGGCTTATTTCACATAACATAATGATCTCCAGTTTTATCCATGTTGTTGGAAATGACAGGATCTCATTATTTTTATGGATAAATAGTACTCTATGGTGTATATGTACCACATTTTCCTTATCCAATCATCTGTGGATGCACACTTAGGTTGCTTCCAAATCTTGGGTACTGTGAATAGTGCTGCAATAAACATGGGAGTGCAGATAGCTCTTTTATATGCTGATTTCCTTTCTTTTGAGTATATACCTAGCAGTGGGATTGTGGATTTTATGGTAGTTCTATTTTTAGTTTTTTTGAGGAGCTTTCATAATATTCTTCATAGTGGTTGTATTAATTTCATTTCCCACTAACAAATTGTTGTGTACAAGGGTTTCCTTTTCTCCAGTCCTTGCCAGCATTTGCTATTGCCCATCTTTTGGATATAAACCATTTTAACTGGGGGTGAGATGATATCTCAGTGTACTTTTGATTTGCATTTCTCTGATGATCAATGATGTTGAGCACCTTTTCACAATTTTTTTCCATTTATTTGTATTCTTTTAAGATATGTCTATTCAGATATTTTGCCCATTATATAATCAGACTATTAGATGTTTTCCTATAGGGTTGTTTAAGCTCCTTATAAATTCTGGTTATTAATCCCTTGTCAGATGTGTAGTTTACAAATATTTTCTCTCATTCTGTGGGTTGTCTCTTCACTTTGTTGATTTTATCCTTTGCTGTGTAGAAGCTTTTCAACTTGATGTGATCCTATATGTCCAGTTTTGCTTTGGTTGCCTGTGCTCATAAAGTATTAGTTAAGAAATCTTTACCCAGACCAGTGTCCTGGAGAGTTTCTCCAATGTTTTCTTGTAGTCTTTTAATAGTTTAAGGACTAATAGTTTTCTTGTGGAGTCTTTAGAATTTTCCAGACATAAGATCATATCATCAGCAAACAAGTATAAATTGAATTATTCCTTTCCATTTTGTATGCCCTTTATCACTTTCTCTTGTCTGATTGCTCTAGCTATGACTTCCAGTACTATGTTAAATAACAGTAGTGACAGTGGGCATCCTTGTCATGTTCCAGATCTTAGAGAAAAGGTTTTTCAATTTTTCCACATTCTGTATAATACTAGCTGTGGGTCTGTCATATATGGCTTTTATTATGTTGAGGTATGATCCTTCTATACTCAGTTTTTTTGAGTATCAAAAACATAAAGAGATGTTGAATGTCATCAAATGGTTTTCAGCATCACTTGAAATATGATTATTTCAAAATCATATTAAAATATGATTTTTTTCAATAATATTCAAAAATAATATGATTATTTCAAGTGATGCTAAACAGTTTTATCCTTCATTCTGCTCATATGATGTATCATGTTGATTGATTTGCACATGTTGAACCATCCTTGCATGCCAGAGAAAAATCCTACTTGATTACGATGAATGATCTTTCTAATGTTTTGATGGATTTGGTTTGCTATAATTTTGTTGACAATTTTTGCATCAATATTCATTGGAGAGATTGGCCTGAGGTTTGCTTTCTTTGATGTGTTCTTATCTGGTTTTGGTATTAGGGTAATACTGGCCTTATAGGATGAGTTTGGAAGTATTCTCCCTTCTCTATTTTTTTGAATAATGTAAGTAGGATTGGTCCTAGTTCTTCTTGAAATGTTTGGTAGAATTTGGAAGTGAAGTCATCGAGTCTTGGGCTTTTCTTTACTGGAAATTTTTCTTATTATGCCATTGATCTGATTAGTTGTTATTTTTCTGTTTAGGTTTCAGATTTCTTCCTGTTCAGTCTTGGCAGGTCTTATGTATTCTGGAATTTGTCAATTTCTTCTCTATTCTCTAATTAAATGGCATGTAGTTATTCATAGTAGCCATGAATGAGTCTTTGAATTTCTTTTCCTTTTTTTTTTTTTTTTTTTGAGATGGAGTTTCACTCTTGTTGTCCACGCTGGAGTATGCAATGGTGTGAGCTCAGCTCACTGCAACTTCCACTTCTTGGGTTCAAGTGATTCTCCTGCCTCAGCCTCCCAAGTAGCTGGGATCATAGGCACCCACCACCACACCTGGCTAATTTTGTATTTTTAGTAGAGATGGGGTTTCACCATGTTGGTCAGGCTGGTTTTGAATTCCTGACTTCAGGTGATCCACCCACCTTGGCCTCCCAAGGTGCTGGGATTACAGGCATGAGCCACCATGCCTGGCCTGATCAGTTGAATTCCTGTAGTATCAGTTTTAATGTCTCCTTTTTTATTTCTGATTTTATTTATTTGCATTTTTTCTTTTCTTTTCTTTCAGTTGCATTTGTTCCTGCTCTGATTTCATTTTTTCTTTTCTTCTGCTAATTTGGGGGTTGCTTGGCTCTTGTTTTTCTAGTTGTTTAAGATACATCATTAAATTATTCATTTGAAATTTTTCCTCTTCTTTGATGTAGCCTGTTAGAGCTGTAAACTTCTTAGTACTGCTTTTGGTGTCTGTTTTGGTATGTCATGTTTCCATTATCATTTGTTTCAAGAAAATTTTCAATTTTTTAAAAGTGTTTTCATTAACTCACTGGTCATTTGGGAGCACATTCTTTAATTTCCACGCATTTGTATAGTTTTCAAAATTTTTCTTATTAATTTCCAGTTTTACTCCATTGTTGTTAGAGAAAATGCTTGATATTATTTCAGGTTTTGTATGTTTTATGTCTTGTTTTGTGACCTAACATATGATCTGTCCTTCAGAATGATTCATATGTGTTCTGCAGCTGTTGGATGAAATATTCTGTAAATATTTATGAGGCCCATTTTTGTCTATAGTGCAGATTAAGTCTGGTGTTGCTTTGTTGATTCTCCATCTAGAAAATCTGTCCAATGCTGAAAGTGGGGTGTTGAATTCTCCACCTATTATTTTACTGGGGCTTATCTCTGTCTTCAGCTCTAATAATATTATATATTATTAATACTATATATATATAAAAATTATATATAGGTGCTCCAGTTTTGGGTGCATATATATCTAAAATTGTTATTTCCTCTGGCTGAATTGACCCTTTTTCATTATCATTTGTCTGTTCTGGTAATTTTTGCCTTGAGATCCATTTTGTCTGAAATAAGCATAGTGACTCCTGCTCTTTTTTTGGTTTCCATTGGCATGGAATATCTTTTTTCATCTCTTTATTTTTAATCTACATAGGTCTTTATAGGTGAATTGTGTTTACTGTAGGCAGCAGATCAATGGGTCTTGCGATTTCATCCATTCAGCCAGTCTATGCTTTTTGATTGGAGAGTTTAGTCAGCTTACATTCAATGTTATTATTGATAAGTAAGAATTTACTCTTGCCAATTTGCTATTTGTCTTCTGTTGTTTTGTGATCTTCTCTTTCTTACTTCATTCCATCCTCTCTTCCTCTAGTGAAGCTGATTTTATCTTGTGATATAATTTAGTTTCTTGATGTTTATTTTCTGTGTATCCATTGACTATTTTTTGGTTTGAAGTTACCATGAGGCTTGTAAATACTATTTTATAACCCATTATTTTAACCTGATAATAAGTCAACACTATTTACATAAACAAACAAGCAAAAAGAAAACTAATAAAAACTCTGTGTCTTAACTTTGTTCCCTCACTTTTTAACTTTTTGATGTTTCCATTTATATCTTATGGTACTTTCTGTATCAAGCTTTTGTAGTTATTATTTTTAATTGGTTCATTGTTTAGCCTTTTTACTTAGAATAAAAACAGTTTACACAGTCACAGTGTCACAATATTCTGTGTTTTTCTGTGTCCACAATACTCACTATTACCTGCAAGTTTTCTCCCTTCATTTGATTATGTATTGCTGATTAATGTCTTTTTCTTTTTGATTGATGTACTTCTTTTAGCATTTTTTTGTAAGACAGGTCTGGTATTGATGAAATCTCTCAGCTTTTGTTTGTCTGGGAAAGGCTTTATTTCTCCTTCAAGTTTGAAAGATATTTTCACTAAATAATACTATTATAGGGTAAAAGTTATTTTCCTTCAGCACTTTTAAGTATGTTATGCTACTCTCTCCTGGCCTGTAAGGTTTCCACTCAGAAGTCTGCTGCCAGATGTATTGGAGCTCCTTTGTATCATGAATCATTCTCTTGGTTATATTTATCTGATAGAATTCTGAATTCCTTCTCTGTGTTATCTTGAATTGGAGGGATGGAGAACAGGTGGCATTAGCCATTTAAGGCTGTCTTTCCCAACTTCTCCGGTGCTTCTTTCAATGATGCAAGTTTAAAACCAAATATCGTGATATTGCTCACCTGATTTTTGGTTCTTATAAAGGTGATTTTTCATGTAGATAATTGTTTAATTGATGTTCCTGCTGGGGAACAATTGGTGAAGGCTTCTATTCGGTCATCTTGCTTCAGCCTCTCTCAAAAGTGACAGTTTTATTGGCCATATGAGTGAGAAGAAACGTTTGTAACTGCAAAAGGCAGTTAGAAATTGAGGAAATAATTTCTGGGTAGCAGGGAGTAACAGATGAGATTATGTAAAAAATAATGTGAGTATAACTCTGGTATGGTTTGAATGTATCCCCAGATCAATGTATTGAAGAGTTAATCACCGATGCAACAGTGTTGAGAGGTGACACTTTTGAGGTGACTAGGTCATAAGGGCTTACAAATAGATTAATGCCATTATTTGGGCAGTGGGTTTATTATCATGGCAGAAGGTTTCTGATATAAGAACGAATTTGATCTTCTTCCCACCCTCCAGAGTGTGCTCTTTTCACCTTCTGCTTTCCACTGTAAGATGATGCAGCAAGAAGCCCTTCGTCAGTAAGAGGTGCCAGGTCCTTGATCTTGGACTTTGCAGAATATTGAATTATAAGAAGCAAATCTCTCTCTTTACAGATATGCAGTCTTGGGTATTCTGTTATAGCAGCAAAATTGGACCTAAATAGAATCCTCAAACTCATGGCTGACTCCTAAATCTTGCATGCTTGGGCAAGAATCCATTAAGTCCAGGGGAACTAACCAGATTTTTCAGCAACTACATACGCCAGGAAACAGAGTTTGAAGTTTGAATTCTGCCAAGTGAGAGATTTGTTAAGCACATTGTACTGTCTGTTGAAAGCTCAGAAGTGCTACGCTAGTCTAGTTTACCCTAGAAATAGACTAAATCCTAGGAATAGAAAATTTCCCCCAGGACTATGTTCAAAACCAAAAGACCCAGATTAGTAAAGCATAAAACCAAGCTATCAACTAATTCAAGGCTATATGCCAGTTATTTTACTGACCATTAAGGCAAAATTCTTCAGAGAAAGAGAACATAATCAAGATTCTCTACAATGTGTCACACAGAGTGTCATGTACACCATGTCAAAAATTTTGCTAGATATGGAAAGAAACACAAACACCAGTATAGTTCTTCTGAAGCATAGTCAAAAAAGATCAGTTAACAAAAAGAGACCTACACACATCTTAATTGCTGTAATAGACATGTAAATATAATAAAATATATTTGATGAATATTCTATAAAATCTAGAGGACAGAATGAGTAAAATTTGTCAAAAGATGGGAGGTTGGTCAGGATATGTTTGGAAAGTATAATGATAAACCAAATGAAAATTATTAAACTGAAAAATACATTATATGAAACAAGAAAATCATTATATGAGATTGACAGCAGATTGAAAGAGAAGAACAGAGGAAATAATCAACTTGAGGACATATTAACAAACATCATGCAAACTAAGCTACGGAGAGATAAAAGACTATTAAACCCTGACTTATAGAGTAATGCAAAATTTTTTCTAGTACTTTGGGTAACTGGTGTACTAGCAGGTGGAATAATGTCTGTAAGTACAGAAAAAGCATTTGAAAAAATATCTAAATGCTCAACTATAAAACAGTATTTAACAAACTAGATATAGAAAGGAACTTCTTCAATGAGTAAAAGAGGCATTTTCAAAGAATTTACAGCTAATATGCTACTTAATGTTAGACTATTCATTAAAAGGTACCAAAGGATATCCACTCTTACCACTTTTATTCAACATTTTATCAGAGATACTAATCAGTGCTATAGGCAACAAAAAGAAGTTAAAAAGCATAAAAATTGGATGAAGAAGAAGTTTGGGCACAGTGGCTCATGCCTGTAATTCCAAAACTTTGGGAGGCCTAGGCAGGCAGATCACTTGAAGTTAGGAGTTTGAAAGTAGCCTGGCCAACATGGTGAAACCCTGTCTCTAATAAAAATACAGAAATTAGCTGGGTGTGGTGGTGAGCACCTGTAATCGCAGCTACTCAGAAGGCTGAGAAGGGAGAATCACTTTAACCTGGGATGGGGAGGTTGCAGTGAGCCGAGATTGCACCACTGCACTCCAGCCAGGGCAACAGAGTGAGACTCCATCTCAAAATAATGATAATAATAATAAGAATAAGAAGAAGAAGAACGCATACTGCTTACTGTTTGTATTTTCACACAGAATGGTTGATTATATAAAAAACTCAGGTATCTTTTAAAAAATCTACTAGAACTGATACATAATTTAGTAAGTTTGCAGTATTTAAGTCAATATGTGTACATATTTTTAATTCTAGCAACAAATAATTGGAAAATAAAATTTTAAAAATTTATTGTATACCAGCATTAAAAATATAAAATAGGGATATAGTAAACACTAATGTGTAAGACTTGTATACTAGAACAACAAAAATTTTGGAGAAAAAGTAAAAACATCCAAATAAAAATAGAGGGCTATAACATATTAATTAATTGGAATATTCAATATTATTAAGATGTCAATCTTTTCCAAAATTATCTGCAAATTCAAAAATATTTTAATAAAAATAGCAAGTTTTTTGGTTTAAAAATGACAATCTGATTATAAAATTTATATGAAAATGCAGAAGGACATAAATAGCTCCAAAATCTTTGACAAAGAAGAGCAAATTTGTAAAGTTATACAGTGTAGAAGACTTACTTTAAGTTACAGTAACCCACAGAGCATGGCATTGACCTAAGAAGAGACAAGCAGATCAGTGTAACAGTTATAAAAATGTCTAGACATAGACCCACACATATATCTTCAATTCAGCTTCGCTCATATTAATCTAATAGGAAAATGATGATAATTTTAACAAGTGGTGCTGGAAACTCAGAACATGTTTGTGGGAAGAAAAAAGGAACCATAATGATATTGTTCCATACCTTTCTTAAAAATTATTTTGAGGTAGATCAGAAACCTAAACATAAAAGCTAAACTATAAATCTTCTAGAAAAAAAAAAAAAGACAGGAAAGAATATCTTAACGAAGTATTGAGGTGCCAAATGTTTTGCAACTTGGGGTGCCAAATATTTCTTAAAACATAATAATGATATTTATTTAAAAATTGATGCATTATACTTTTTTGAAATTAAAAATTCTAAACTCTTCGAAAAACATAATGAGGGAAATGAAATGGCAAACCACAGATTTGGGGAAAATAGTTTCAATGCTTACATTCAACAATTACTTCTATGCAGAATTTATAAAGTGCTTTTACTGTTTAATGATTATAAAAATCCAGTTATTATTAATAAAAGACATTAACAGACCTTTCTCTCAAGAGGATATACAAATAGCCAAAAAGCACTTGAAAAGACTCTCAACATAAGTAACCATCAGTTAAATGCAAATTAAGATCACAATGAGAATGACTAAAATAAAAAATAGTGACAATATCATATTTTCATCAGGATGGAGAGCAACTAGAATTCTCAAACATCATGAAAGGAAATATAAAATGATACAACCACTTTGGAAAAAGGTATGACATTTTTAATAGAAATAAGTATACATCTAGTGATGTATTTTTATAAGATGTATACTTATTTTAATAAGTAAGATTAAAATAAGATGTATACATATTTTAATAAAAACACAAAAGGAATGAAAGTTTTCATCCGTTAAAAAACTTCTGCCAGAATGTTCACAACAGTATTGTTTATAATTTAAGCACTGGAGACAGCTGAAATGCCCATGAAAAAGGGAATGAATTAGTAAGTTGTGCTCTATCCATATGTTGCAATATATTCACCAATAAAGAGGAATGGAGTACTGGATCACAAAAGAATATAGCAAATTTCACATATTAAGTGAAAGGAGACAGACACAAAAATTACATTCTTCCAGTCATATGAAGTTATAAAACAGGCAAAACTAAGCTATGATGATAGAAATCAGAGGAGTAATGTCCAGATGCAGCATGTGAGGATTAACTGGAAATCCCTGGAGGGTATTAACTGGTCTGATGTAAATGTCCCATATCTTAAAAGGAATGGATATCTTATGAGTGCACACAGTTATCAAAACTTGATGAAATAAACACTTAAATTCCGGGCATTTTTATTGAATTTGAATTTTACCAGATTTAAAAAATTAAATTAAAAATAAAATAACACTGGCTCAAGCACTCCATTTTACTGCTTTGTGAACCAATCCTAACTTACTTTTTCAGTTTCAAGTAAATATAAGTACAAAGAGTTTAAAGAGTCTAGACGTTCAAAGTTCTGAAAGTAACAGAAGTTCATAAGAAGTTACTCCATTATACCCAAAACCCAGTGGAGAGTTTTCTGATATAATGTGTTTTATAATGACTTAATTTTTTTCCTAAAAGATCCACTTTGAACCTATAATGTTTGCACCTGAGAAAGAATGAAAATAGGGAGAATATCCACTCTTTTCAAATAGGATTTGAATAATTAACTCAAGATAGATTAAAAACTGAAATGTAAGGCCCGAAACTATAAAATATCCTAGAAGAAAACCTGTAAAAATCTCTTCTGGACATTGGCCAAGGCGAAGAACTGATGATTAAGACCTCAAAAGCAATTGTGAGAAAAACAAAAACTGACAAATGGGATCTAATTAAACTAAAAAGCTTATGCACAGCAGAAGAAATAGCCATCAGAGTAAACAGATGACCTACAGAAAAGGAAAAAATATCTGCAAACTGTCCATCTGACAAAAAACTAGTATCCAAAATCTACAAGAAATTCAAACAATTCAACAAGAAAAAACAAATATTCCCATTAATAAGTGGACAAAAAATGGTAGATATTCTCAAAAGGAGATACACAAATAACCAACAACTATATTTAAAAAATGCTAATCATCACTCATAATCAGAGAAATGCAGATTAAAACCATAATGAGATACCATCTCACACCAGTCAGAGTAGCTATTATTACAAATTCAGGAAACAACATATTGGTGAGGATGTAGAGAAAAGGGAATGTTTATGCGCTGTTGGAGGGGATGCAAATTACTACAGCCCCTGTGGAAAACTGCATGGAGATTTCTCAAAGAACAAAAAAGTAGAAGTATGATTCAATCCAGCAATCCCACCACTGAATATCTGCTCAAAGGAAAAGAAATAATTATATTAAAAAGATGGAGATTGGCCAACGTGGCTGACTAGAAGCAGCTAGTGTGCATGCCTCTCATGGAGAGGAATGAAAAGGGTGAGTAAATACAACACCTTCAACTGAAACATCCAGGTATTCGCATTGGAACTCAACAAAAAGCAACCTGACCTATGAGGAATAAAGAAAATAAGACAGGACTACAGCCCACCCAAGACCAACATGGAGCCACGGGAACCTCCCCTGACCAGGGAAGCAGTGTGACCCCAGGAAACCATGCTTCTCCCATGGATCTTTGCAACTCTCAGGTCAGGAGATCTCCTTGTAAATCCACTCCACCAGGGCCTTCAAAATCTGACAGACATAGCTATGTTGTGGAGTCTCTGCAGAATAGCCACTCAGGCACACATGGACAATCTGGAGCCTTGGACACTCAGGCTTTCTGGCAAAAGTAGCTACAGCTCCAACAATGTTGGAGGTTAGATACCTGTACATATCCCCCCAAAAAAGGCTGAATCCAGGGGGAATGAACAGTGACAGCCTGCCCTACTTCCATGGCACCTCACAGGATATGACCCATTGGCTTGGAATTCTAGCAAGCCACCAGTAGCAACATTGTGCCTCACGGAGAAGATTTTCCCAGGGAGAGGGGTGGCCACCATCTTTGCTGTTTAGGTGCCTTAGCCACTCCAGCTTTCAGGCTTTGCAGAGTCCAAGCTGACCAGGGAAGGAAGGGATCACCCAGCACAGCACAGCTTCTCAATCAAAATGTGGCCAGACTGCTGCTTTAGGCAGGTGCCTGATCCCACTCTTCCTCACTGGGTAGAACCTGTCAACTGGGACTTCCAGCCATCCCTGCTAGTGTTCTTCAGCTGACAGAGAGTTGAATTCCCCCAGGGGGAAAGGCAGGCCACCATCTTTGCTATTTGGGCAACTTAGCTGTTCCAGCCCTCAGACTTTGGAGAGTCTCAGGAAACAAGAGGTGGAAGGGATCCTCCAGCACAGCACAGCTGTTCCAGCAAAACATGTCCAGACTGGTTCTTTAAGTGGCTGCCTGATTCCACTACTCACTGGGCAGGACCCCCCAAATGGGGCCTCCAGCTACCCCTGCTGGTGTTCTTTGATCAATAGAACTTTGTAACCTCCCTGGAACAGAGCTCCTAGAGGGAGGGTCGGGCCACCATCTTTGCTGTTTGGGTAACTTAGCTATTCCAGCCTTCAGGCTTTGGAGTATTCAAGGTGACCAAGAGCGGAAGTGGAACCCCAGCACAGCACAGCTGCTCTACCAAAGCATGACCAGACTGCTTTAAAAGCAGGTCCCCTATTACATTCCTCCTCACAAGGCAGGACTTCCCTACTGGGGTCTCTAGTCTTCTCCTACAGGTGGCTTTGGGATGGCAACAGGCCCATAGCTCCCTGGGACAAACCTCCCAGAGGGAGGGGCAGGATGCTATCTTTGCTTTTTGCAGCCTTCACTGGTGATATCTCCAGGTACTAGAAAATCTGAGGCAAATAGAAACTGGAGCAGGCCCCCAGCATATTGCAGCAGCCCTGTGGAAAATTGGTTAGACTATTACATGGGTGACCATTCCCAAATCTCTTCACTGAACAGTTTCTCCAGGCCTGGACCTCCATCTACCCTCTGCCAGAGTTAGCAAGCCAGTTGCAACTCATCAACTGCCTGGACAGAACCTCTAGGGGCAACTGAAAGCCTCTTTACCACTGCCTCTGAATTGGAACTGCCATTGCTACCCTCAGTCTAATGAAGGACAAAGACCTTAAGTGCCTTATCTAACTTCCAACAAGCTGCAGTTGACACAAGGAAAGGAGGCCAGCCTGTCTCCCACAGGTCCCACACATACCCAATGCTCATCATCAGACAGGGAACCCCTGTCTTGGGCCTACAGCACAGACCCTCTATCCTTGGCTGATTACACTGAACAATTGTTGACATGCATATCTCTGGGGTGAAGCCCCCAGGAGACAAGCAGACAACACTTGGCTACGACCATTACTAAGGTCCCTTCCTCTGTTGCCTCCAAATTTGGGAAGGACAAAAACACTGAGATCTCCCCAGAGCAGCAATGGGCAGCCTAGAAGTGCCAAGTCATATCTACAGCCAGTGCTCAAGGGGGAGAGGATCTCACACTTCCAGAGCATTGAGAGGGAACATGACTGCAATTGTGGTGAAACATAGGGGAGACATACAACTGAACAAGAGTCTACCAACTGACCAATAAGCCTATGTACCACTTGCTGGATAACACCGCAAAACTTCAACATCAAAAATACCTCACTAACTTACCCCTGTCTGAAACCAGAGACAAGAAGTTAGCTTCAAATAAAGACCCTGCACAAAGCCTTGGCCCAATGAAACATCCATAAAAGAAGTCTATTGAATGTACTCAATCTACACTGCAGTTAAAGGAAGACCCACATGCAGAGATGAGAAAGAATCAACACAAGAACTCAGGTAACTCAAATGGACAGAGTGTCGTATGTTCTCCAAACAACTGCACCAGTTCTCCAAAAAGAGGTCTTAAGCAGATTGAACTGACTGGAATGACAGAAATAGAATTCAGAATATGGATAAGAACAAAGATAATCAAGATTCAGTAGAATGGCAAAACGTAATCCCAAGAAAATAAAAATCACAATAAAACAATACGGAAACTGAAGGATGAAATAGCCAGTATAAAAAGGAACCTAATGAGTCTGACAGAGCTGAATAACAGAATATAAGAATTTCAAAATACAATCACAAATGTTAACAGCAGAATAAACCAAGCTAAGGAAAGAATCTCAGAACTTGAAGACTAGTTCTCTGAAATAAGACAGTCAGACAAAAATAAATAAAAAAGAAAGAACAAAACCTCACGAAGTCTGGGATTATGTAGAGTCAAAATCTATGAATTGTTGGCATCCATGAAAGGGAGGTAGAGAAATCGAACAACTTGGAAAACATATTTCAGGATATTATGTTTGAAAACTTCCCCAATCTTGCTAGAGAGAACAGTAAAATTCAGAAAATATAGAGAACTCCTACAACTTTCTACACAAGAAGATCATCCCCAAGACACATAATCATCAGATTTTCCAAAATCAAAATGAAAAACAATGTTAAAGACAGCTAGATAGAAAAGGAAGGTCACCTACAAAGGAAACCCCATCAGGCTAACAACAGACCTCTCAGCTGAAATCCTACAAGCCAGAAGAGATCGTGGGCCAATATTCAACATTCTTAAAAAAAATAGTCTTCCCCCAAGCATTTCATATCCAGACATACTAAGCTTCCTAAGTGAAAACAAAAATAAGATCCTTTTCAGATAAGCAAATGTTGAGGGAATTCATTACCACTGAACCTGCTTTACAAGAGATCTTGAAAGGAGCACCAAATATAGAAAGGAAAGTGCTAATAAGTTACAGTTAGATACACAGACCAGTGTCACTGTAAAGGAACCAAACAAACAAGCCAGCATAATAACCAGCTAATAGCACAATGACGATCAAATCCACACATATCAATATTAACCTTGAATGGAAATGGGCTAAATGCCTCATTTAAAAGGCACAGAATATCAAGCTGGATAAAAAAGCAACGCCCAATGGCATGCTGTCTTCAAGAGACTCATTTCATGTGTAATGACATTCGTAGGCTCAAAATAAAGAGGTGGAGGAAAATCTACCAAGCAAATGAAAAATAGAAAGAAAGCAGGGATTGCAATCCTAATTTCAGATAAAACAGATTTCAAACCAACAGGATCAAAAAAGACAAAGAAGGCCATTACATAAGTGTAATGGGTTTAATTCAATAAGAAGACCCAACTATCTTAAATATATATGCACCCAACACAGGAGCACCCAGATTTATAAAGCAAGTTCTTAGAGAACTAAAAAAGGACATAGAGTCTCACACAATAATGGTGGGAGAGTTAAACACTTCACTGACAATATTAGACAGATCATCAAGGCAGAAAATGAATAAAGATGTTTGGGACCTAAACTCAGCATTGTATGAAATGGATTTGATAGACCTTTACAGAACTTTCCATCCCCAAACAACAGTATATACATTTTTCTCATCTCCACATGGCACATACTCTAAAATCAACAACATATTTAGACATAAAACAATTCTCAACAAATGCAAAAGAACCAAAATTATACCAAACACACTCTCGAACCACAGCATAGTAAAAATCCAGAAAATAAGTATATTGAATATACTCAGTCTACACTTCAGCTAAACAAAAACCCACACCCAGAGATAAGAAAGAATCAAAGCAAGAACTTGGGTAACTCAAATGGCCCGAGTGTCATATATCCTCTAAATAACTGCACCAGTTCTCCAAAAAGAGGTCTTAACCAGTGTTAAGACTGTGAAAATCACTAAAAATCATGCAATTACATAAAAATTAAACATCATCCTTCTGACTTTGGGGGAAAATAATGAAATTAAGACAGAAATAAATAAGTTATTTAAAAATAATGGGAACAAACATAGAGCCTACCAGAATATCTGGGACACAGCTAAGGCAATGTTAAGAGGGAAATTCATAATACTAAATACCCACATAGAAAAGTTAGAAAGATCTCAAATTAACAATCTAACTTCACAACTAAAAGAATTAGAGAAACTCAAACAAATCAATCCCAAAACTAGCAGAAGACAAGAAACAACACAAACCAGAGCTGAATGGAAGGAAATTGAGACAGGAGAAACCATTTAAAAGATCAACAAACCTAAGAGTTTGGTTTTTATGAAAAAATTAATCAAACACATAGAAAACTAGCTAGACTGATAAATAAGAGAGAAGATCCAAATAAAACAATAAGAAATGACAAATGGGATGTTACCGCTGATCCCTCAGAAATAGAAATAACTACAAACTACTATAAAAACTTCTAGGCACACAAACTAAAATGTAGAAGAAATTGATAAATTTCAAGACACATACCCCCTCCAAAGACTGAGTCAAGAAGAAATTGAATCTCTTAACAGACTAATAATGAGTCCCCAAATTAAATCAGGAATAAATAGCCTACCAATAACAACCACAACAACAACAACGACAACGAAAAAGCCCAAGACCAGAGACATTCAAAGCCAAATTCTACCAGATGTACAGAGAAGAGCTGGTACCATTTCTACAGAAACTATTTCATAAAATTGAGGAAGAGGTACTCTTCTGTAACTCATTCTATGAGGCCAGCATTGTCTTGATACTAAAACCTGGCAGAGACACACACAAAAGAAAACTTCAGACCAATATCTTTGATGAACATCAATGCAAAAGTCCTCAACAAAATACTTGCAAACCAAATCCAGCAACACATCAAAAAGCTAATCCACCTTGATCAAGTAGGCTTCATTGCTGGGATGCAAGGTTTGTTCAACATAAGCAAATCAATAAATGTGATTCATCACATAAACAGAACTAAAGACAAAAACCATGTGATTATCTCCATAGATGCAGAAAAGACTTTCAATAAAATTCAACACTGCTTTATGTTAAAAACTCTCAGTAAACTAGATATTGAAGGAATGTACCTGAAAATAATAAAAGCTATATATGACAAAACCACAGCAAACATTATAGTGAATGGGCAAAAGCTGGAAGCATTTCCCTTGAAAACCAGCACAAGACAAGAATGCCCTCTCTCACCACGTCTATTCAACATAGTATTGGAAGTCCTAGCCAGAGCAATCAGGCAAGACAAAGAAATAAAGAGCATCCAAATAGAAGGAGAGGAAGTCAAACTATTTCTGTTTGCAGGCAACATGATTCTATATCTAGAAAACCGCATAGTCTCAGCCCCAAAGCTCATCCAGCTGATAAACAACTTCAGGAAAGTTGCAGGATACAAAAATCAATGTGCAAAAATCACTAGCATTCTTATACCACAACAGTCAAACCAAGAGCCAAATCAGAAAGGTAATCTCATTCACAATTGCCACACAAAGAATAAAATACCTAGAAATACAGTTAACCAGAGAGGTCAAATATATCTACAATGAGAATTGTAAAACATTCCTCAGAGAAATAAGAGAAGACAGAAATAAGTGGAGAAATATCCCATGATCATGGATAGGAAGAATCAATATCATTATACTACCTGTACTTCCCAAAGTAATGTACAGATTCAATGCTATTCCTTTCAAACTACCAACAACATTGTTCACAGAATTAGAAAAAAAAGATTTTAAAATTATATGGAACCAAAAGAAAGCCTGGATAGCCAAGGCAATCCTAAGCAAAAAGCTCCAAGCTGAAGGCATCACGTTACCTGACTTCAAACTATACTACAAGGGTATAGTAACCAAAACAGCATGGAACTGGTACAAAAAAAGGCACATAGGCCAATGGAACAGAATAGAAAGTGCAGAAATAAGGCCACACATCTACAGTCATCTAATCTTCAACAAAGCTGACAAAAACAAGCAATGGGGAAAAGACTACCTATTCAATAAATGGTGCTGGGATAATTGGCTAGCCATATGCGGAAGGTTGAAACTGGGTCCCGTCCTTATGCCATATACAAAAATCAACTCAAGATGTATTAAAGACTTAAATGTAAAACCCAAAACTATGAAAACCCTGGAAGATAACCTAGGCAATACCATCCTGGACCTAGGAACAGGCAAAGATTTCATGACAAAAACACCAAAGCAATCACAATAAAAGCAAAATTGACAAATGGGATCTAATTAAACTTTAAGAGCTGCTGCACAGCAAAAGAAACTATCAACAGAGTAGACAGACAACCTACTGAATAGGAGAAAATTTTGGCAAACTATGCATCTGACAAAGGTCTAGTATCCACCATCTATAAGGAACCTAAACAAATTTACAAGAAAAAAATTGCAACCTTATTAAAAAGTGGCCAAAGGACATGAACAGACACTGCTGAAACGAAGACATGTATGCAGCCAACAAGCATATGAAAAAAAGCTCAGCATCACTGATCATTAGATAAATGCAAATCAAAACCACATGTCACACAACTCAGAATGGCTATGATTAAAAAGTCAAAAAATAACAGGTGCTGGTGAGGTTGCCAAGAAAAGGGAACACTTACACACTGTTGGTGGGACTGTAAATTAGTTCAACCATTGTGGAAAGCAGTATGGCAATTCCTCAAAGAGCTAAAAGCAGAACTAGCATTTGACCCAGCAATCCCATTACTGGGTGTATACCCAGGAGAATATAAATTATTCTACCATAAAGACACATGCATGCAAATACTGCATGTTTTTACTTATAAGTGGGAGCTAAGTGGTAAGAACTTTTGAACACAAAGAAGGAAACAACTGACACTGGGGTCCACTTGAGTGGGGAGGGTGGGAAAAGGGCGAGGAGCAGAAAAGATAATATTGGGAACTGGGCTTAATATCTGGGTCATGAAATAATCGGCACAACAAATGCTGTGACTTGTGTTTACCTATGTAACAAACCTTCACATGTACCCCCCAAACCTGAAAGTTAAAAAAAAGAAGACATCTGCACTTGTATGTTCATTGCAGCAGTATTCACAATAGCATAGTCATGAAACCGACCTCAGTGTCTGCCAATGGATGATTAGATAAAAGAAATATACATATATATTATGGAATACTATGCAGCCATAAAAAATGAAATCAAGTTTTTTTGCAGCAACATAGATGAAACTGGAGGTCATTATCTTGAGTGAAATAACTCAGAAACAGAAAGTCAAATACCACATATTCTCACTTATAAGTGGAAGCTAAACAACGTGTACACATGAACAGAGAGTGGAATAAGGGACAGTGGAGACTCCAAAAGTTGTGAAGGTTGGGGCAGGGTGAGGAATGAGAAATTACTTATTGGGTACCATGTATATTTTTTGGGTGATGTTTACACTGAAAGCCCAGACTTCATCACTATGAGATATATCCATGTAACAAAACTGTATTTGTGTCCTTAAATCTATGATAATTAACAAAACAAAAATAAAATGTTAAAAAGTAAAATGTGTATGCTTAATACCCTTGTAATATTAACTATATATACATTATTTAACATAAATTCTGAATTCTGAATCACTTTAATAAATTTTTGTTTATAAAAGCAATCTTTTTGTCAGTTTATTTTTCACTAGCTATTCAACAAACACATACTGTTGTGGGTTGAATTGTGTTGTGAAGTCCTCTACCCCAGTACCTCAGAATGTGACCTTATTTGGAAATAAGTTTCTTGAAGATGAAATTAGTTAAGATAAGGTCATATTGGAACTGGGTGGGCCCCATTCCAATACGACTGCTATAGTCAATATGACTGGTGTCCTTTTCAGAAGACGGCCATGTGAAGATAGAGACACACAGAAAGAACGTCATGCCATAATGAAGGCGAAGCTTATAGTTATGCAGCTGAAAGCTAAGCAATGCCAAGGAAGCTAGGAAGAGCAAGAAAGGATTTCTCTACAAGTTTCAGAGAACGCAGGACCCTGCCAACACCTTGATCACATAATTCTAGCTTTCAGAACTGTGGAGCAATATATTTCTGTTGTTTTAAGCCACCCAATTTGTGATACTTTATTATGGCAGCTCTAGCAACTAATATACATACCATATTTTGATCTCATCTTAATTTTGTAAATATGAGCAGTCGACTTTTCCAACAATTGTTATAATAGCAATAACAATCAACAACAAGCAGAATAATAGTTGATTTGGTACTATTTAGTTTTTCCAAGGTTGTCAGTTTTCTTCCCCCCAAAAGTGGAATCTTCATTTCAGTTTTAGATACTCTAGAAATGCACTATTCAACATGGTAGCCACTTGTCACATATGGCTTGTCACATATGGCAAAGTGAGATGTGGTTTCAATATAAAATACATACTAAATTTTGAAGACTTAGTAAGAAAAAAATGCATGTAAAATATCTCATTAATTTTGTTTCTGTTGATTACATTTTGAAATAACAATATTTTTTAAATTTATTTTTTATTTTTTATTATTATACTTTAAGTTCTAGGGTACATGTGCATAACGTGCAGGTTTGTTACATATGTATACTTGTGCCATGTTGGTGTGCTGCACCCATCAACTCGTCAGCACCCATCAACTCGTCATTTACATCAGGTATAACTCCCAATGCAATCCCTCCCCCTTCACCCCTCCCCATGATAGGCCCCGGTGTGTGATGTTCCCCTTCCCGAGTCCAAGTGATCTCATTGTTCAGTTCCCACCTATGAGTGAGAACATGCGGTATTTGGTTTTCTGTTCTTGTGATAGTTTGCTAAGAATGATGGTTTCCAGCTGCATCCATGTCCCTACAAAGGACACGAACTCATCCTTTTTTATGGCTGCATAGTATTCCATGGTGTATATGTGCCACATTTTCTTAATCCAGTCTGTCACTGATGGACATTTGGGTTGATTCCAAGTCTTTGCTATTGTGAATAGTGCCGCAATAAACATACGTGTGCATGTGTCTTTATAGCAGCATGATTTATAATCCTTTGGGTATATACCCAGTAATGGGATGGCTGGGTCATATGGTACATCTAGTTCTAGATCCTTGAGGAATCGCCATACTGTTTTCCATAATGGTTGAACTAGTTTACAATCCCACCAACAGTGTAAAAGTGTTCCTATTTCTCCACATCCTCTCCAGCACCTGTTGTTTCCTGACTTTTTAATGATTGCCATTCTAACTGGTGTGAGATGGTATCTCATTGTGGTTTTGATTTGCATTTCTCTGATGGCAAGTGATGATGAGCATTTTTTCATGTGTCTGTTGGCTGTATTGAGTTAAATAAAAATTTTAGCATCATCAACTAATGTGGCTCCTAGAAATTTTTAAATTTCCTATGTGGCTGATATACTTCTGTTGGACAGTGCAACTCTTGACCCAACAAGAGAATGTTGCATGATGTAGTAGAAAAAGCTCTAACCTGGAAAGGAGGAAACTTTAGTTTCAGGGCTGATTATTCTGACTCTACTGGATATTTGAATTTGGGCCAATCATGTCACTTTTCTACACATGGCCCCAACATCTGAAAAATAAGGTTGTGCTATTTAATTTCTAATGTAATTTCACTTTCTAAACATTTATCTTAATATAAGTAAATGTGTTGTCTCAAGTCATGCTGTTGCTCTTTTTCTGAATCTGGTTATATATATATATATTTTTATCATATTATGTATTATACCATAATATTTTATATATAACATTTTATATTACATAAATTATAGTGTGTGCATGTGTATATGTATGTATATGGTGCACCATTGTATGTAGAAGCATGTATAACCCATATGGGGCGATAGGTGTTTCTACATTCAGAATTGCTTGACATTTTGAATAGTAATACAGGCAGATATTTTATATTACATAACACTCCCAGTGAAGGCAAGGGCAGTGATACTTAACCAAATGCATATGTTTTCTATAAAAAATTATTTGTTATGTGACATAATTAAATACCATATATGTCCTCATTTCAGTTTAGGATAGGTTTGCTGCCAAATGACATTTCTGCAAACTTAAAAACAAAATTTTTGTTAGCTTATCAGAATTGTGGATAAGGATTGGGGACAAATTGTAAACAATTCAATGACAAGTCAGTCAAATTTCCTCAAGAATATTATTTCACACAGTAGATTTTGGATTAGGCTTTCACTTTTCTATTGTTTGGTTTTTACAATAGCATGACTTCTGATCATAGATCGTATTAAAACTTGAAAAATGCGTTCTTCTTTGTGTTGTCTCAGCATATTAATTGTTAGATATGATACAAGTTTACTTATCCTTCTTTTTTTTTTGGTAGGGGAGAGCTCACATGCATTAAGCAAACCCAAATTTTCTCTTTCCATAAAGCATTTGTTTTCCAAATATGGAAATGTGTAAGGTCAAACAGATCTCTCAAACATTTAATTTTAATCATCCACTTTTGCATATTTTAATTGCTTAGAAAACTCTTCAGTTAACTGTTTTTTAGCTCTGCACAATCTTGTGATGGTAATGTTATGAACTTATGACCATCGAATGGAGTCAGCCATTTGGCAAATCTACTTATGATCTGTTTTCACAACGTGGAACTTATTTCCCACCACCTTTCTTGTTCAGGTTTGCATTGAAGCTTCCCTCCCCTTGGGCATGAGTAACAGTGTTATGACACTGGCTTCAATAAGCAACTTTTTATGGTGTCTAATCATGTGCAAATGTGTTAAAATTGGTAGTTTTTAGCAAACAGTTATGGAACATATTACCGTAAGGCATTTGTTCATGGCGTGACAATGATTGGCCCTTGGCCACTTAAATGTTTTATTTAATAATGTGGGAATTTCAGTGTGTTTTCCTTTCATTATTTTTAACTTGAAAACAGAAACAGAGAACCCCTTCTTTAAAGTTAAAACTTTACCGCCTACAGTCTGTCAAAAGCAATATAAGCATCTGGATTTTGGAGAGGAGCTTTTTGCAAGATGTTAATTTAATATACTGGTGTATTTCATGCATGCTTTTTATATTTTATATGCTTGAAGCTATCTTTACAGTGACCACCCAGGAATAATAGACTTATTTTCGAGATGGCATACTGAGCAGCAAAAAACTCTGTCCAAATAATAGTGCAAATATTGGATTCAGACAAATATCATTCCACTTAACACAGTGCTTAAATGCCAGATAATCATTGTTGCACACTAAAGTAGGAGACAGAGGTTTTTAAGATCAAGCTTTGCTTTCCCACAACCTACACTAATTTTTACTTCAGCGTCTCCATATGATCTCACAGAGATGGTTTTCCATGAAACATGTTCTGCAAATACTAAGTAAAGTGAATTATCAAATAATTGCTGAAAATAATGCTGTAATTTTAAAACTAGAATTTGTATCAAAAGGTAATAGTGCAATATTCTGCAAGATATCTATATGGCAGACAACTATATGCGTTAATGTATTCTGAGATCAGAGAATAAAAATATTTCTTATTTTCAACATAGCTCTGCACTGCTATTTAATATCCATAAACACATCTCTCAGTCTGACTTCAAAGACCTTCCATGAGACTGAGCACTTAGCTAAGTTTAGAATTAGCTTCAGCTCTTACTATTAAAAATAAATAATGATTAAATATAGCAAACTTAACTTGTTTCAATATGCACATTAAACTTAGTTTCCAATTTTGAAAGCTCTCTGTTAAAAAAGAAGACTTGTTTTCAATGTATGACTTATACGCAGAATAAATCTGTTGTGATGGTCTGCACATTCATTTACAGAATTTAAGCCGTCAGTCCAAGAGGAATAAATGGGAAATAAAACCTTTCTATAAGGGCTATTTTGTTTCAAGACTAAAGTGTTTAGAGGTCTTGATCCAATTCAATGTGTGTGTGTGTGTGTGTGTGTGTGTGTGTGTGTGTGTGTGTGTGTTTCTAGGAGAAGCCATTGACAAGATGTGTTGTGATTTTTCAGACTGTAGAAGCTGAACACATCCAGAACTCCACATGCAGATCAGCTGTTGGTAGCGTCGGTACACATTACTTAACATTCTTGACAATTGTCCATTAAGTCCAAGTTCAGGTGACTAATAATCCCTGCAGAGAGCTGCTACCCAAGGTTTGAGGAACCACTTAGCATTATCTATAGGTAACTACCTCAGAGCTTCAGTTTCTACATAGAGAACTGTCTATGCTAAATATAATTGGCTGTCTCTGCTAAATGTAAGATATAACCAACTTAGCATACACATTCTGAGAAATAGTTTAAACATTCAAGCTCATGGAAATTTTTAAGTTAAACTTTTATAGTTATTATTATTATTATTATTATTTACCAGAAATGTTTCATTTTATTTTATTTTATTTTTTGAGACGGAGTCTTGCTCTTGTCGCCCAGACTGGAGTGCAATGGCAGGATCTCAGCTCGCTGCAATGACACGATCTCAGCTCACTGCAACCTCCGCCTCCCAGGTTCAAGCGATTTGCCTGCCTCAGCCTCCGGAGTAGCTGGGATTACAGGCGCCCGCCATAACGCCCAGCCAATTTTTGTATTTTTAGTTGAGACAGGGTTTCATCATGTTAGTCAGGCTGGTCTCGAACTCGTGATCTACCTGCCTCGGCCTCCCAAAGTGCTGGGATTACAGGTGTAAGCCACCATGCCCGGTCTCAGAAATGTTTTAAATATTATGGAAGATGCTACTCAATTTAGAACAAATTCTTAGATTGATGTCTGATGTTTATCAAATATGCATTTTCTTATTCAATATATTATTATTAAAAATGTATACTAATTTTAGGAAATTTGAGTATATAAAAATAAGTGTGATGAAATAAAACAAAAATCACTCAATCCTGTCACCTGGATTAAATAATATTTAATTATTTAATATTATTTATAAATGGTATATTATAAAACAAAACATCATATAAATATACAAAAATGGAAAGTACTCTTTATTTATAATGTGTATTTCATAATATATGTATATACCAATATACCAATATTCATAATATACATATATACCAATGTGGTATATAATTCTAATGTAAACAATGTGCTTCTTTTCTTAGGAATCCCTAGTTCTTAGTTGCTATAGTTCGAATATGTTTCCCAAAAAGCATGTACTGCAAACTTAATTCTCAATGAACAGTGTTGTATGATGGAAAGTTTAAGAAATGATTAGGCTGTGAGGACTTATAATTAATGATGCTGTTGCAAGAGTGGGTTTGTTATAATAGGAATGAGTTTCTTATAAAAGAATGAGTTTGCTCCCCTTTTGTCTATCTCTCTCTCACTCTGTCTTTGCCCTTCCACATTAGCAGGATGAAGCAAAAAGGCCCTTACCAGATGCTGGCCCCTTGATCTTGGATTCCCCAGTCTCCAGAATGGTGAATCAGTAAATTTCTGTTCATTTAAAATTACCTAGTCTGTGCTCTTCTGTTGTAGCAGCACAAAGCAGACTAAGACACAAGTTGTTGTACTGCTTTGCTATCAAGAGTAGTACCTATCTGTATAGGGAGTATACATTATTAAGGTCAATCTGTGAGCTTTAATGCCCCCAGGAATAGAGAATGCCCCTTCTAGAGAGGAAGAAAAACTGTAAAGTCCACCTCTTCTGGTCTAGGGAAGTATGGAAAGAAGAAATGAGGAAAGAGGAATTCATCAAGTGCTCGTATTTTATTGTTTTTTCTTAGACTAACATTGAAGGAGAATGCCATTGAACCATTCATATAGGTGCAGGCCAATATTGAGGACATTAGAGCTGGTATCCGCTTTCTAATGCCAATATAAGGAAAGATGCAAGTTGCTAGAAGAGGCAAAACTTCAGTTTGGTCTCAAAACCAACAAGATGACTAGTAGCATGACATTGGCAGAGGGAGGTGAGCCTGACACAGGATTTCTGCCTTCTTTGAACTTTAGAAGGTTAGCTGGTACCCAGAAATACCAATTAGCCTTCTTGAAGGAACACAAAATTGTTAGGTTGGCTTGGCACTAGTGGAGCCAAGGAGCATAATGATCAGGCACTTTGAGACTAGATGTGAGTGTCCACGGTCTTTAAGTTGAATGGTTGGTATCAGCATAAAACCTGGAGAGTAAAGATGGAGTCCCTCTTTAATAAACACAAGTACAACGGCAGAAAGAAAAGAGCTACACAAATTAGCACACATCAAAGACCACTTGGAAAATGAGACCTTTCCTCTCAACAGCCAGAAAAACATTACACCTCCCAGTCATCCTCTTGTCATCCAGAGAAAATCAGTGGACATGAGCGTGGAGGAAGTATAAGGAAATTCAAAAAAAAAAACCAAAAGCATTTACCACGAAGATACCATATCTTTTGATGGATATTAAATAAGAAAAATTAAAATAAAATACAGTTGACCCTTGAATGAGAGATGGCTTTGAACTGTGTAGGTCCACTTATAAGTGGATTGTTTTCAATGGAAGTTATACCTAGTGTGCCTGCCTCTGACTCGCCTTCTGCCTTTTCCACCTCTTCTGTCTCTGCCACCCCTGAGACAGCATGACCAACCCCTCCTCTTCCTGCTCCTTCTGAGCCCACTCAACATGAAGATGATGAGAAGGAAGATTTTTATGATGATCCACTTCTACTTAATGAATAGTAAATATATTTTCTCTTTCTTTGAATTTTCTTAGTATTTTCTTTTCTCTAGCTTACTTTAAGAATACACTATACAATACACATAACATACAGAATATGTGTTAATCTACTATGTTATCAGCAAGGCTTCCTATCCACACTATGCTATTAGTAGTTAAGTTTTGAGGGAGTCCAAAGTGGTACACAGATTTTTTTTTTTTTTACTGCAAAGGGGGTTGGCACCCCTAAACCCCACATTGTTCAAGGGTCAGCTGTACTGTTACTGGCAACTTAACTTATCCCTACATTTATTTCCTACAGCTCAGCAGCAGGGGAAATAGGAAAATAGATCAGTTACATAAAATAAAGTTATTTCCCATCTGTGTAGCAAAGTATAAATATGTCACCCTGATGCAGATATGTATGTCTCTCAGTCGTCTGTGTTTGTGTGGATGAGAAACAAATATAACTCACTATTTTGAATTTATAAAATATTACAGTCTTTCCAAGCTAATAGCTTTATGTCTGTATAATAATATATTAAATGTCCCATAACTTACTTAATCAGTCCTCTTTTATTTTGCATTTATATTGTTTACTTTTTTGTTTTGTAAATGTGCATATTCTAAAATAGCATTTTTCAAAAGCGAAATGAGGTGGTGTTTTTCACAATATGAAAGGATTAGATGCTTAAAATCTCCTTATTTGAAATAATGATTAATCTTTTAGCATTGTGATATAAATACAGATTGTCACAGGACCTCATATTTATATTAACCTTCAACTGCTTGCTCAGGAATGCCTGGAAAAAAACATCCTCTCAGAACGTTAGAAAATAGTCTCATTGGACAGGGCCTAGAATAGACATAGATAACCTTCTACTTCACCATAATAGCAGAAATACTGTCACATTAAAGATGTATTTTAGCAATAAGGAGGATGGGAAATTGAAAATAAGATGCAGGTAATTACCAGAAAAATAAAAGAGTAGTATGTGTAAAGACAAAAGTGGAGGATTTGCTATTGGTGCCTTTGAGAATAATTAGGATAATTTTTAGATCATACTTCCAATAGCTAAAATAATGGGGAAATAAACGATTCAGGGAAAACTTACTTATACACACAGAATTTCTGTGCTTCAGTTTGAAAGAGGAGATGCCTTTTGTCCAAGTTTATTTTTGTCATTTTCTTCTACTACATTGCGTATCAACTGTCCTAATTTACCCCAGAGATAGTCAGTGGCCACATGGGAAGCATTGCTTTGATTCATGCACTTTAATTCTCATTAAAGCAAGTGTAAGTTTGGTTATGGCACATTGCTTTGAAAGCAGTTGGGATGGTGAGGGACAATGAGAGAGTGTGTAAAAGAAACAACTGGTTCATATTCTGGGAACACTGCCAGCATTTGATTCAAAACCAGAACAAGTGCTGGCTGTCAGCTGAATCTGTGCTTAAAATAAAAGAAGGCCCATAAGAGCCTAGATTAACAGAAAGAAGGAACAATCTAATGCTGAAATCTTAGTACAAGTAGCTGAAGATGGTGGGTGCTATCCCTACATTTTTTGTGGCTTTAAATTTGATTGCAGATGATTTAGCTGATAAAATAGGATATAAGATTCCCATATCCCAGGTGTCTTATGAAATATTTAATTAATGGTATTTATGAAAACTGTGAATTTATGAAAACCAAAAAAGATCACAAAGACAATTATAATAAAATATGTAAAGCAAGTTCAGAAATAGGTGCCAAGCTATGTTTCATGTTACCTTACAGCATATGAAATTGATGAATTATAGGTGGCCAGTAACAACATATTTAAATTTTCCCATAACTTCATTAATTCTGATGTTTGAAATTTAAGACATGAGCTGAGCTCAAGTTCTTGTATATACTCTTCAGTAAAAAAATCAGTCTGTTACACCAATTAGCTTCACTATACACCTGTAAAGGGAATAATTAATTCATATAAGATGAATAATTATTTTAAATATTTTACATAGCAGATATATAAAAATTGAGATAATTACAAATCATTATATGGATACATGAAAACAGGCATAGGAGAATATCTGCTTGACCATAGATTGCTAGATCCTTTTGGGTTGTTAGGTATACATATTTGGAAATAGTAGTTATGCATTTCTTTACAAACATTATATAATGTTCCTTGATTCAGGTGGTCTCCCTCACCTGATTCCAGCTAGTGAAGTTTTACTATGCAAGCTATTCTGCATTATTTGATTTCACAGGCCTTGAAAGGTACAGTGAGGAGAAATCACCTTGAGCCCTTTATTACCAAAGAAAGCAATGAGAAGAGTCAACCCTTCTTATTCTTTAGGGACATATTAGATGATTCACATATTCAAGGATTCAAACTAGCTTGTGGGTGGCTGGGAAATCCCACACAATTCAGCCATCACAAAGTTGACCAAAATGCAGAATTGCTTTGTACTGTTCTGCTTTAAATAAATACAGATAATTAAATAAACCTTTGCAGCAGTAGAATCAAGCATAAATCCAAACTTTACCCAGCCAAAGGCTGTCTTGGCCACCAGCCAGAAGCCAGAGGGCCAGAGCTAATTTGCATAAAATTGAACAGATTGCTGCAGCTGCCGTCCTTATTAATACCAAGGCGTAATCATAATCAGGAGACATTCCATCCGCAGCAGAGTCACCTCCTGTGCAGTGCCACCCATTGCTTTGTGGGACCTATAGTCACTGATATGAGATCCCACTTTAAAGGAAAAAACTATTTATAAAAAAGACGAAAAACAATTTTTTTCAATTATTTAAAAAAAAAAAAAAAAACTCTAGCTCATTCGCTGAGCCGACTCATCAAGTGGTTTTTCCTTTAATTTAATATAAAATATTACAGATATTTCTGTACTTCATCTCTACTTGGGTAAAATTGGTGAGTGGATGTAAGTAAAGCCATGGATTTCAAATTTTCTTCAAAGAAATTATGATGAACTTCTTGCAACTTAATTTTTGACACATCTGCAAAGTATTATTTATGATACAGTGACTGCTACCAGTTGCTGATGATGTCACACTTGGCTTTTTACATTCTGTCACCCTGATTTCAACTCCAGGAAACTCTACACGGCAGTGAAATGCAGAAAGATGTCAAAAAGCATGTGCTATGACTTATCACGCCCAAAACATGCTGAGAACACAGACACTATGTAATGCTTGATAGAGTGCTTTTGCATCAGGATATCAACAGCTCTCTCTTTGTCAGTAGTACTAAATGAATTGGAAGATTGCTGTTCTACAGTTTCTCAGTCAGGAGGGCTGTCAGCAGCTTCACGAAGGCCATCTGGGGAAAACAAACTCTTGGCCCATATAAAGATGACGTAACGTACAAGGAGCACTGGCAAAGACGGAGTGGATTATATTAAAAACCTATCATATTTATTTGTTAGCTAACTGCGGGTGACAGCATTGGAGTGTACAATAAAAAGCTTTTATGGTGCTCTGAAAATCCTGAGTTTACTGCACAGGAATACATATTGAGCTCATCTACTGGTCTGGAACACAGAAGAATTAAAGTGTTGTTCTTCTCTGATCATTACTACGCATTTATATATATAAACATTTTAAACCCTAAATGCCCATTTAGCACCAAATTTTGCAAGTAAGGTTTAAGATTGGGTCTACACCCATTTCCCTATCCCTGTTATTTTAGTATGATTGACTGTGTTGAGAATTATATATTCATCACCACAGAATTCCCAGTGTGCAGAGAGCTATATCTATATGCTAATCCCTAAACCAAGGATTAGGGATTTCTTTTTTTTTCAGTCATGCTCAGATAAATGATTAAAATATAATATATAATCCATATCCTGTTAGACAGAAATAAAATATATAATTTTTTCTTTTTCCACTCAACGTCATTCATTTTTATGTCCTCTATCATCTATGAATAATTCTTAACCCTACATCTACCATTAAAATTTTACTTTTTACATTTCATATGCTTGTTTTTATTTTAGTGTTGGAATTTCTACATGAATGTCATGGAAACATATCAAATGTAGAATTATTTCTTGAAACTCTACCTTGAGTTCAAATGATATCTGTGTCTTCTAAGTTTTTCCTGAATTTCTACATTTAAACCTGTCTGAAATTCTATGGTCCTTGCTCTGGCATTTAAATGGTGCGAATCCCATGTCTCCATTTATGTTTATTTTCAGGAAACTTGCTCATTTCTCTTCGATGCCTTTCTAATTTGATGACACCTGTCTCTGGCTATGTCTTCTTTTCAAACCCACTACTGAGCTTTACCTTTAAAACTGTTAAAGAACTATAAGCTGTCCTTGTACTTCTGGCTTTCCCCTTCCCTGTTGCCTGGGGTAGAACAATACATTATAGTTTTAGCTTAGACCCTAAGACTTCTTGACCCATCACTAGTCCTCTGGTTCCCAAAGGGAAGCCCCTCAGGATATCTATGGGAAAGAATCTGTGAAAGAATGAGATCAAGCAACAATTAATTCACGGAGCTACTATTGGAAGTTCTGTTATGATAAGAAAACAAAGGTGTTAAAATGCTCGCCATTTGTCAATGTGTCTTCATTCACTTATTTCATTCTGATTTTTGTTTTTGTTGTTTGTTTTATGTTCTAATTCTCTTTTTGGAACTACCTGTGGTTGACATGATGAGACAAGCCTGGGGATGATTCGCATTCAGGACAGGTTTCCACTTTGAGACATTTTAAGTGTAAATCCAAATAAAGGCATAGTCATGTAAGCAGATTAGGCCCACCATTAATGCAGGCAAAAAGAATCCCATTGGTTCAAACATGTCCTATGGTAGTTTTCCACATAAGGGTTTATAACTAATCTGATCCAGTGACAAGTAACAGCTGTAGCTGGCCTTGTTTTTGTGCATGTATCTACAACAGAAAAGTCAAAGGTGTGATGGAAATTATGCCAAACAGTCTACGGGGATTAAAGAATTTGGCAATTCTTATACTAGCAATATTTACCAGAGCTAGATAGTCTCTTGATCAGCACAAGACCAAGATGGTGTTTTGATTAGGTCTTCCCTGAAACACTATCTACTCTTCTCCACATCAGCCAATCTAAAAACTTATGAGAATGAGTTCTAGTACCCCAGACACTAGGGTGCAGTCATTCTCACCTTCTACGCTTTCTAGTTGTATAGATTCCCTTTCCGAAATTTGATTATTACCTAATTTTCTTTCATCTGGATTATTGCAGTAGACTCTTAAGTATTATTCTAGCCTTCTGTTTTTTTATGAATACTTCAACTTTTCACTAATAATAGGATGTTCTACCCAAAATACATATTTTTCCATTTGCTAGGTCAAAAATGTTTGCTATCTCCTACTATCTACAATATAAAGTTTGAAATATGTAGGATAGTAGTCAAACAATGTATATCTGATTTTAGCCTACTTTTCCAGCACCAACTTGTCTTTCTTGTGACCTATGTTCTAAAGTTCAACAAATGGGGCTATTTGCTATTACCTCAATGTAATTCTATGTCTCTACATTTTTTTTGCACTTGCTCCACCCTCAGTCTATTATCTGCCTCCTTTGTATAGGTGTGAAAATACATTAAATATAAACATCACTCAGTGAAGGTTTTATATATTTCTTCCTGATTTTGTGATTAATAATTCTTGTATGTACTAAGTTTAGAGCCACATGTTTATGGGGAAGATTTGTGCTGAAAATTATCTAGTATAAACCCTCATTCTGCAAGTGAGGAAGTATTTTGGAAAGACAGAGTTGTTGAGATAAAACAAGTCACAGTTTATTCCACTCATATGCATTTATCATCGTTTATCACAAAGTCAAATAACTATAAAGTTGAAATTCACATTAATGTTCATTCCTACATTTCACTGACTCATTAGTCCTCACTACATGGCTTCAGGGCTTCGTGCAACTCCCATTCCACAAACTCTCTCCGTTCATCTGTGAGAGTTCACAGCTTGGTCTTCTTGTGCGCTGTGGCACTGCCACACTTTCAATCGCTACTATTCTGTTCTTCCGGTAAGTTCTCGCAGCATGTGTGCTATGTTGGCTTGTTAACTGGGTCCGTTATAACTCTTCACTGAGAAAGCCATGCATAGGACTTCACCACTGCATGGACCATATCCCGTTTGAGCTCACTGAATGGACAGAATCATATAGTATTCAAGGTAAAAGAAAATAACTGGAATAAACTTACTCTCTTTAATTTTGCATCACTCTCTTTATCTTTCCACCTGTGCCCAATAACAGCATCACGTTTTCCTAAACTTCCTTTCTCTCCTTAAAATATTTTCCTAGTTCTCTTGTTTTTTTTTTTTTTTTTTTTTTTTTTTTTTTTTTTTTTTTTCATGTTCACAGGGACTCAAAACCAACCCTTGGTATCAACAGGAAAATACATGTCAATGAGTTTTTATTATTTTGTTTTCCTCTGTGCCTCAGGAATGTATATATTAATGTTTTGTTTCACTCCCCCCTTCAGTCAAAAAATAAAGTTCACAAGCACATTAATTCATACAAACAGCTAGCACATTGCAGCTGGATGTGTTTTTCTTGAACAACAATTGTTTTGTGTATTTATCTACTCCACAAGGCTGCCAGCTAAGTATGGGCCATGGTCATGTCACATTTACCTCCATATTTCCCAAGGCACTTTGAACAGGGACTGGCACATACCTGGAGCCCAACAAATATTTTTGCTTGAATGAGGAATAAGTGAAACAATAATAAAGATTCTGAGAGTGAGGTATCTAATATAAAGTATGGGATTATCTCACAGAAATAATCCAATATATTGAATTAAACAGTTTCACAGGCAACCACACAAAATGCTAGAGCCTCCCCTGCAAAAATGGCGATTATATTGATTCAGTGGTAAGCAACCTAGACTAACACTTTCAACTACTTTGATTTTTCCTTGATTTAACCATGACTTGATAAGTCCCAATCCTTATCTATGTAAAACGAATCCTAAATATGAAATATAATATTTGTTCTTTGGGGATATAGTCTCAGGTCTTGAAATACCCTGAAATCCATTTCCTCCATACATCATTTGACTTGATTTCTTTTTATCTTTTTAATGTGTTTTTCCCTTTCTTTTATGTGACTTCTTTCTTTTAGCATAACTTGTGGTTCTTTCTGCATCATGAACAAAGTATTGCTTTTCAAGTCCATGATTTAAAATGTATTTTACAAGAAAGCTATTTTAAGTGGCTATAGTTTATAGTTATAGATTTGCACCTGCTTGCCCATAAACTGTCTTGAAAGAAATAAGTAAATCTTTAGAAAGCTCTTTTCTCAGTCCTCACTTTAAATGAGGGCAAGAACTTGGTGAGTATTGTGCGGCTCACTGAACCTCCATCAATGCCAAGATGAGCCTCTGGCTCAAGTCTATATCTCCTATTAAAAAGGTGAACTGTAAAGTAGATTCTGAAAAGTTAATCCTTATAATTTAAGCCCTTATTTGTTCCACATGAACTAACTTCCAGATTGTTACTGAAACAAATTTTCTTTTATTTGTGTATTCAAATAAGCATGATTCACTTAAAAAGCAGTCCCACTGAACCGCATTTGCATATCCTAATTAGTTTAGCATGTTCATTTTCCATTCACATATTTTTCAAATAAATGCTTTTGAAGAATAGTAAAACTTAACTAACATCTGAGACTGCAAGTTCACAAAAAAAGAAAAAAAAGAAAGAGCTGACATACACACTAGCTAAAAAAAGGCAAAGATTTCAATGTGTGGCACAGAGGATGTGGATTTGATTCCTGTTTCATAATGGAGGTTGGAACTGTGTTGAGTATGTACCAGGATGTGGGTGGCTTCAGGGCCAACTCATCCATGTATTTGTATAACCAACAAAGGGTGGAAATTAAGTGCTATTCTAATTTTCTAATGCTTATTAAGAGTTGATCAATTTTTGAAAAACATTTTAACTCTAACATAAGCTAAAGTTAAATAGTTAGGATACATTAACAAGAAATTTCTAGGGAAGAAACCTATCCGTCAAAAAAAACAAAGTTAATTCTGACATTTAGAAATACAGCTATACGTTATATATCTTATGGAAATAAATGCCATTGATTTAGTCCACATGGAACATGGTCTGAGATTGGCTTTCAAGAAAAGAGGGGGGGGGGAAGGGGATAAAAACTTCTGTGTTACGGTTACATGCAATACACAATTATCTTCCTAAATTCATTTCTAAAACCCACTCATTCCTACAAATTAAAAGAACACAAAATAGAATGATGTCAGTTATATTTTTTTCAGTTCTGTTACATAGTTTCAAGTTGCTGAATTACTTAGATTCTTATGTGAGTGTTCACTTATAATTTTGGAAATTGATATTGTTTAAGCCCACCCACCCAGCCACTCTTATAACTTCCCTTTAACTTGTAAAAAGACAGGAAACAGAAACTCCTTTTCAGTCCAGTCCAGGTCATGGATTAAATCTAGGGATCTCCTGTTCATATATTTATTTCCATTCACTATCACTAGATCTTTGGATTTTAGTAATTGTTTTATGCATCTATCTGATCTGAAATAATTAAGAAAACTTTCATAATATTGATTGCAGAAAGCAGTAGTCATTAGAAGGCTATACTACATTATCCCTCATTTAAAAGGTAGTAGTAGGAAAATTATTGTAAGATTTTCACAAAGGCTACTTTGTATTGGAATTTTCATTATCTATTAGCTCTCTTTAAATGGAAACATAGTCAACAAATGAAGTCAACAAATGTTATATGTTATTAAAAGTACATATTATATAGTGTCTGGGTTTTAAGGATGAAAAGCTCTGAGTTACAAAGCCCTGGAGTCTCCTTTCCCACTAGGATACTTTGCTATACCACTTCCAAGGCTACACATGCTATTGACTACATTTGGAAGAGCAATTCTAAAGAGTAAGAATAATCTTGGCTTTGGGAAACAAAGAAGAAGGTTTCAGACTGGGGAAATTCACTTTCCCATTAGGATGAGGATAAACTGATTATGCCCAACACTAAGAGGAAATCATCTTGAGTTATAGATTCACAAATAAGCCATGTAGTACATATTCAGCGAAACTCATTTTCTTCATGTTGAAAATCAAACCTATCTACACAGTATGCTGAGTAATCTTTTTTCTTGCTTGTACAAGTCCATTCTCACATTTTATTTTATGTATTAAAATGTTAACAAAGAAAAAAAGAGATACCCCAAACTTCAACAAAACCATGAGTTTTAGTATGGAATGGATGACACATGTTTAAAATGGTGTCATAGCCACACATTTCTTCTTTTATTTGCATTTCCTAGAACTAGAAGAATGTTAAAAAAAATCTGTGAGTTAGCTAAGAGGGTAGAAATGGAAGGGTATCTGTGCTCCAGCTGAAAAAAGTATAATCGGTGTCATGTTGAAGATTATTTCCAACTCTCTGTTGCTTTCTTGTATGAGAAATGAAGTCGAGGTGCTTGGCAGTTCTTGTCAACAATATGTCGAGGCAGTGATTGTACAATGCTGTAGCAGCAGAGCTTTTAAACAGAAACACCAGAACCTGCGAAGTATGTGTCTGTGATTAGTACCTGATGCTATACACAGTGGATGTCCAGCCTCATGCTTTTAATGGAGTATCTTTATAAAACCTAACCAGTACTCCATCCTCTGTTAATCACATTAATGTTGAAAAGATCATATGGCTGCCATTAGTTCTTCAGCATGAAAAACTTTGTTTCTTCCCTTTCCAAATCCATCAACACAAACTCATGAAATGTCATTTTTGCCTAGCTGTAGACATAAACTCTCACAACAAACATAAATAACATATGCATAAATGAAGATCATAATAGAAATGCTTACAGCTCCTTTATTCAAAATAGAAGAAAGTATGCCACTTCGCTACCACAACTAGAATCATTTCAGAAAGATTATAAATGTTAAGAAGTCAAACTATAATCTCTAATAGTAGCTTCCCTTTAATTTATTTTCCAAATGAATACCAGATGCACTCTTTCCATTCTACTCGCAAACATACATACACTATTAGCGCAGTTGTTGTTTTAAGAACATGTGCTTCTGTTCTGAGAAGAGCTTATCCAGTTATACCATGTCCACAATGTGCTTACTTGATTGGCAATCTTGACTATCTTTCCTAATAAATCATGTAGTTCCAAAGGAAAACTCTGTTACCTGGTAAGGTCATTTGTGGAAAGACTAACTGATGTGTAACACAAGGTGAAAACTCAAGGGAAAAACTGATTTATGATCAATGGTTTGACTGGATATGTGTATGTGTTGGGGTGGTAGAGTAGAGTACTCTGTATGAGTTTTTTACATATCATATTTAGCACTTACTAATTGTGTAGTATTTATGCAAACACCCATAAGGAATAAGGAAGGATATGAATGTCAGGATATTAACAAGGCAGAATTATTCATTATAATTAAAGACAGTGCTTTTGTCCATGTTAATGAAGTAGCACGAAGTTCTAGTGAATACAAAACTTAAACAGAAAGCAGACATAACTATACTCAAGGAATGTACAATTTATCAGAAGAAGCAAATATATACAAGAATAATTATTAGAAGTCATCTTTTGCTCTTTGGACTGTCTATTCAAAGCCAACTCTGTGTCTGTCAATAGAAAATGCCTGGACTTGTAGACTTGACCTTCATCGGTGACTTCATCTGCTTTTCCACTTTAGATTCTTTGTTTTTAGTGTCTTATTTTCACATATTTTTGTGAGATATTTTAAATCGTCTTAAAATCAAGGTATAAAACCAAGACTTAAATATATATGGGGGATTATTAACTATAAAACTCTTATAATTAAATCTATGTTTTAGGAAGATAATTCTGGCAGGACAGGGGTGTGTGGATTAGAATAGGGAGACAGGGGACTTTGGGATGCGAATGTCATGGGGCGGATGAAACGCAATGAGGACTTCACATTGAAAAAGGACAGTAACACTTGAATGGAAGGGATACATTTGAGAGACATTTAAGAAGCTGTTTCTACAGGGTTTTTTTTACTGAGCTTTTGTACATAGAATATGAGGAGGAAACAGGAAAAATAAAAGATTCCTCCTCAGTTTCTTGTCTAAGTGACTTGGCAATATTAGGCAATTATAGTTTTAGGACAGACAGGGAACACTAGAGGAGAAGTCACAGGATGAGGGAAGGTAGCAAGATAATGGGTTATTTTTAGATGTTGGAATGTGAGTGCTTTCAGGACAATTAGGTAGAAGTGTCTAATAGACGGTTGGAAATCCAGATTGTTAGGTTAGGAGCATACGTAAGGAAAAGAATAGAGGTTTCTTTTAGCAGAGAAGAAAAAGAAACTCATGAACAGTACTCTGGAAACAACAGCAGCATTTTAGGGCTAGACAGAGTAAGAAGAGACAGTTAAAAAGTTTGAGAAAAAGTTGTGAGTAAATTGAACAATGAAAGATGTCAATGGGAGACAGAATTTCAAAATTGGGCTCGTAAACAGTGTGAACTATGTTTTCTTTTTATCTCCAATGATTACCCCAGGCCTGAGAGAGTAATAGAAGCTTAGACTATTTGATGAATGATTTTTTTAAGAAGAGAATTTAAAAAAAACAGTGTTTGGTGAGAAAATGGAAATAAAGGAAACGTTGAGTTTGCATAATGTAACTGGCATTCTTTGTAAGAACAATTTGGAAGAATGGGAGAGGGTTATAATGTAAAGAGAGAACATATGCAGAAAGGGAAAGGTGAGGACAGCTTCGGCTGAGTGACAAGGGTGAGACACCTGATGGATAATTAAGCAATGCCCTAGTGCTTTTTAGGATAGCGAGGTTGATGTACCAAATGGAGGAAGGGTCAGATGGGATTAACTTCAAAGGGGAGTCATAGGTCTGGAGAATCGGGTTGGAGAGTAAGGGGAACTTGATGAGTGGGAGTGACACGCAGGATACTCCTCATAGAAAAAGTGCTGAACTTGCAATCTGTAAGCCCATATTCCTAATCTGGACATGCTAACAAAAGAAGCCTCGGGAAAGCGATCTTTCTGAGCTCATTTGTAAAATAAGGAGCTTGGTTAGAAGGGAAATTCTTGCTCTGGGGAAGCCAGATGATGTTATATGCTCTTTCAGCCCTAAATCTTTACGGTTCTTGGACTCTATGGTTTGTGAGGAGGGATAAGTATTACATACAGAGCCTTTGGATAAACCAGAGGAATTAAGAAAATTTATATTTGACCCACATAAAAGGATCACATCTGGATTTCAATCACGACGTGGGAATAAAGAAAAAGTAATGCATCTGTCAGATGCAGTGGACAAAATAAAAGGCATCAGAAGAGGCTTCAGCTCCATTTCCTACCCCTTTTGCTGAGACAGAACTCCAGGGATATCCCCTCAAGGGCAACTTTGCATCCGAAGTTAGCCGGATGCAAAGTTACTTGATCCTGATTGGCCAATGGCTTCATTGTTCCGCCAAGGCTTCTGCTAGAGGATTAGAGGTTCAGTTGGGTCTCAGGGCAGCCTTTAAACCGGTCCCAACCTGACCAGGGATTGGTCCCCCATGGTACCCTTCCCACCCTCTCCTCCTCACTCCTTGCTGTAGTGGTTTGAAAGAAGGTTCTGGTCTTCAAATTTCCTTCTTCCCCCATGTTCTTACCTCAGATGAAGAAATCCCATGCTGGTGGCTTATTTACACATCAGACATATTAATTATAAGTAGAGATCTTATTATTGGCTCAACTAATCTATCCTGCCTAGGGAGACAAAGTTTAGTAAGACCAAAAATTAAAACATTTTGCAGTAGAGTTTTGTGATTAATACAACATGTTAAACTTTTGCTTATTTTTTTTAAGTGAAGTCGTTTCACTTCATATAAAACAGACACTTACTATCTCTTCCTTATCTTCCAATGTGAGATAATCATACACAGCTTTTGGAAATCTCCTTTTCAAGAGGAGGCTGACCAGACAATGGTGTGATGTGGCCTAAGGCACCAGAAACAGTGGATAGAAGCTAGAGTATTTGCACCTTGGAGTTCAACAGGATAAAATGGCTATATGTTCAAAGATATAAAGAAGACTGGATTGATGGGTGGACGATGGAATCGCCCAAATGATGGCAACATAAGGCAGAATCTTTTATGTTTTAAATGTATTTATCTTTTAAAATCTTCCTTTGAAATAAAGTAAATTGTAACAAGAATACCTGGAGGTGATTGTTTCACACTTTAAATGTGTGTGTGCACCTTTGATTAGGTGGCATAAATTGTATCTGTGAGTCACCTCAATTATATACTTGTATCTAAGAATTTTCTTGTACTACAAAATGTATTATTTATTGGATAGTTGTGCTAAATTATACCATGAAAAATGAAGAAAATTTAGAGTTAGAACAGCATTTCTCAAACTTGTTTTCACTATTGCTTCCTAAGGAGTGTTTTGACATTTTTTCAAATGTCCTTCTGTAGGACATTTTAATAACACAGAAATGCTGTATATCTGTTTATGTATGTCATATATTTTTGTTCCCCCCAGAAACAATTTTTCAGTCTTTAGGATATCATCCCTGTTGAAAATGCAGGGAGTGGAGAGAAAGTCAGAACCTTGGGACATAGCTTTTTTTTTTTTTTTTAATTTTTTTAAAAAATTATTATTATACTTTAAGTTCTAGGGAACATGTGCATAACGTGCAGGTTTGTTACATATGTATACTTGTGCCATGTTGCTGTGCTGCACCCGTCAACTCGTCAGCACCCATCAACTCATCATTTGCATCAGGTATAACTCCCAATGCAATCTCTCCCCCCTCCCCCCTCCCCATGATAGGCCCCGGTGTGTGATGTTCCCCTTCCCGAGTCCAAGTGATCTCATTGTTCAGTTCCCACCTATGAGTGAGAACATGCGATGTTTGGTTTTCTGTTCTCGCGATAGTTTGCTGAGATTGATGGTTTCCAGCTGCATCCATGTCCCTACAAAGGACACAAACTCATCCTTTTTTATGGCTGCATAGTATTCCCTGGTGTATATGTGCCACATTTTCTTAATCCAGTCTGTCACTGATGGACATTTGGGTTGATTCCAAGTCTTTGCTATTGTGAATAGTGCCGCAATAAACATACATGTGCATGTGTCTTTATAGCAGCATGATTTATAATCCTTTGGGTATATACCCAGTAATGGGATGGCTGGGTCATATGGTACATCTAGTTCTAGATCCTTGAGGAATCGCCATACTGTTTTCCATAATGGTTGAACTAGTTTACAATCCCACCAACAGTGTAAAAGTGTTCCTATTTCTCCACATCCTCTCCAGCACCTGTTGTTTCCTGACTTTTTAATGATCGCCATTCTAACTGGTGTGAGATGGTATCTCATTGTGGTTTTGATTTGCATTTTTCTGATGGCCAGTGATGATGAGCATTTTTTCATGTGTCTGTTGGCTGTATGAAGGGACATAGCTTTTGATATGTAAGTATTTCCTCCTCTAAACTTGTGGGAGTCGCCTACTTATCAACTCAAGAGATAAAACTACAACCCATCTGGAGTGTACTGAATATTCTGTCTTACTGGAGAGCTTTTACATGTTATTAGTGCAAAATATGAAACTATTATTTATTTATTTTTATTTTTACTTTTTTGAGGCAGAGTCTCACTCTGTCACCTAGGCTGGAGAGTGGTACAATCTCAGCTCACTGTAACATCCGCCTCCCGGGTTCAAGCGAGTCTCCGGCCTCGCCTCCTGAGTAGCTGGGACTATAGGCGCGCACCACCATGCCTGGCTAATTTTTGTATTTTTAGTAGAGATGGGGTTTCACCATGTTGGCCAGGATGGTCTCGATCTCCTGACCTCATGATCCACCCGCCTTGGCCTCCCAAAGTGCTAGGATTACAGGCGTGGGCCACTGCGCATGGCCTAGTACAGATGATAAAACTATTGATCCAGATACTCTATTGATTGCCGTGATAGACCTAACTCCTTACTTCCTCCCATTCTGTACCTACTTGAAGGAGAGAGACGAAGCCTCCTCCAGCTTGAAAGAAAGACGTCCAGCCAGAGGATGAGGTAAATAACAGAAAGAAAGCTGTTGTCCTCTCTGAGAAGCTCCATATAGAATGCAAACATTTCCTATTGAATCCTTGCTAGGAATATCCACAAATTCCAAATTACTAGGTCCAAATGATCAAGTTGTTATATATCTATTAATGGATTTTTATTTTTTTTAAGTGTTGTTTGGACCAGTCTATGTGCTGGAGATTCAGAGAGAATGTTGTGAGGCAGTTGCCCTGCAGGTACAGATGTAAAAACACAGCACTTTAGTGAAGTGATAAGGACTAAAAGAGAGGTGAGAACCTGCCCATAGAGCTGCACAGAGTATAAGGTGACATTTGAGCTATTTCTGCCAGAAGACACAGAAACAGGATGCGAGAGATGTATACATGCTTATAAGAGTAACAGAAAACAAATCTAATTGAAAAAGAAAGGTCATAACCTTCAATATGTAGCATACAATGGAGCAACATAAGTGGGAGAAAAATAATTACCTACTAGGATTCAGGAACATTGGTTCCAATTTGGTTTTACCTCTTTAAGTGGGATTTTCGGCTACTCACTTATCTTTACTGAAGTCAGTTTCTTTATCTGTAAAATGAAAAAGATAATATAATCTTCATTAGACTGGTTTAAACATTGAGAATTTCAAGGAGGTAATTAATGTAGATTACTGATGGAGATTTAAATTCATATCTGTTGATATGTGTGCATATACTTCCATGTCTATTTTTCTAAAAGATGGTATCATTGATGGTGACCCAATGTATTGGACTAAACTGGCAACAGTCAATGTTCTTTTTGTGAGGACCACCATATTCACAGACTCTCTTGCCATGCAGAGAGAAGTATAGATTTTTCAGATCTTTGTGCGAGACTCATGATTTAACTTATGATTTACTGAGAATTCATCTTCAAATGAAGCTTTTCTTTCAAGCCACTACTTGTTAAGGCAGACTTTAAACATGTGCTCTGGATCAAAGTGTGGCCAATGTTAGCCACTACAGTAAGAATTAAGCTCTGCTCTCCTTTTGTTTCACATAACAAGCTATGTTAACTGCTACAGAAAAATCAGGAATCCCCAAGTTCTAATTGGCTATTCTGTTACTTCCTTGCCTGTTTATGCTCATAAGCCATCTGTCAACTTGAATTGTGTAGGCACTTGCCATTGTGCCTATAATCATGAATTGTTCCCTTGTTTAGAATTACTGAGAATTCAACCATAGGTTCATTCAATTCCTGACCTCTCTGTAGAGTATCACATCTAGGGCCCAGTTGAGATGAAGCAACAACAAATAAAGCATTTTAAATGACAGAGCTTAAACCACAATTATCAAAATGAGTCCAGTGTAAGTCATGCTTATAGTGTTATTCTAGTGCTGTAAATAACAGTAGTGGCTTCACTTAAAAAACCCAAAGGCAAAAGCTATGTAAACATGAAATTAATTCTTACATGTTTTTCTCCTTTGTTATTCGGAAGCTGGCAGAGGCCATATTGCATGGGCTTTCCTGGAATAAGACAGTTGTTGAATTTGCCTCAATGTGGATTACTAGTTTAGAATCTCAAAACAGGAAGAGTAAGCCAATGTTTTTATCTATAAATGTTCTTCAGTAACCATACATAGTTAAGATGGTGACTAAGACAACTCCATAAGGCCAGCATTATTCTTTTTCATTAAACAAATCAACTTTTTTGATAAATTGTAGTATAAAAGCTAAAAGACTTGAGAAGGCAAACATGAAATAAAGTAATATGAAAGTTAACATCACAGTCAACATGCTCTTTCCCCCTTTCCTTTATGTAATATTTAATTATTTAAATGCACTCCTAATTAGAAAAAATTAATTGGAAACATTACTTTCAATAATTATTCAATGTGTATTTTTAAAGTATGCTACTCTATGCTAAAAACAATTTGAGGTAGCTTACAAAATAATGTACAGCCTAACAGGGTTAAGAAATAAAGATATCAGGAAAAAGGAAAAATAGTGGTAGAAGAATTAAATGAACCAAAAGGGAAGGTTATTAATGAAAACATACTTACACATTTCTGTATATTTGCCTGTGAGCTACCTATAGACCAAAACAAAGATTAAAACATGATGAGTTGCAAAGTTCACAGATTCCATGGGCTTAAATGGGACAGTTGATCTAGAGAGTATCTTTTCTCAGCACTGAGGCTATAAAGATGTCACTGAGTAAAGTACAGGTTTTGAGTATAATACATTTCTATAACAAGTAGGGCACATTAAAAATGTTATAGATTCATCAAGAGATAAATCTATAGTCCCCAATATGCCAAAACATAATGAATTAAAAATAGTTCTATGGGTATATAAAAAAGAGTAGTTAGATTCATGATGATCCATCTTAATCAAAAGATGAAATGTCTAGAACATGGTATGGTGAGGAGAGTAGCAGGAGGTGGTTTTGCTTTCTTTAGGGAGTGGTGTTTTTATAGTAAAATTATGTTTTCAAACAAAACCTTGCAAGGCCTTTTGGTTTTCTATAGCAAAAAGATCTTAACTAACATAATTATGGAGGCAAAAATTATATTTTAGTAGTGATGTTGTGACAATAACTTAATTATGTACTGTAACTATAGTGGCAAGGCATGATAACAATAATTTTTTTTTTCTATTTTTTTTTTGAGATGGAGTCTCACTCTATTGCCCAGGCTGAAATGCAGGGGCATGATCTTGGCTCATTGCAACCTCAGTCTCCCGGGTTCAAATGATTCTCTTGCCTCAGCCTCCCAAGTAGCTGGGACTACAGCTGCCCACCACCACTCCTGGCTAATTTTTTGTATTTTTAGTAGAGATGGGGTTTCACTGTGTTAGCCAGGATGGTCTCCATCTCCTGACCTCATGATCTGCCCATCTTGGCCTCCCAAAGTACTGGGATTACAGGCATGAGCCACTGCACCTGGCCAAACAGTGATTTTTTTCAATTAAAACAAAAGACTTATTGTCAACAAATTATTTTAAAAATATTTTATGGATAGATTTTTTTTTTAAAACGTAATTTATTTTGTACTTTCCCATGGTCAGTTTCTACCTCTAACCATTTGTTATGTCTAGTGATGTAAGTGTGGTTAAAAAAAATGTGATGGAATAATAATTTTTCAATATTATTTTTCATTTATTATATTCTTCTTTGCCTTCCCCCTTGCCTACCTCATTTAATTTTTTTGTTCCTTTAGGATTTATTCCCTCAGGGAGGGAAAACAACAGACCAGAAAGCAGAAATAATTTTGAATTCACTCTTTAAATTTTCCAACCTTTAAAAGCATTATTTTATTCCCTCAGGCAAGTAAAACAAATCAAAACATGAAATAAACAAACTAAACAACACAAAAACCAAACAATACTCAATAAATAGAGGAGTGCCTCTAAGGGAAAAGTAGAAGGTCAATGGAGGAAAAAAAATTATTCTGATGTATGCCATACATTGTAGATATTACATATAATAAAGAGAGTGAAGTAGGTACAAACTGAATACTTTAACCCAGGGGTCCCCAATCCCTGGGCCATGGACAGGTATTGGTCCATGGCCTGTTGGAACTGAGCTGCATGGCAGTAGGTGAGTGGCAGGCAAGCCAGCAAAGTTTCTTCTGTATTGACAGCCGCTCCTTATCACTTGCATTACCGTCTGAGCTACACCTCCTATCACATCAGTGGCGACATTAGATTCTCATAGGAGCATGAACCCTATTGTCAACTGCACATGTGAAAGATCTAGGCTGCACACTCCTTATGAAAATCTAATGCCTGATGATCTGTCACTGTCTCCCATCACCCCCAGATGGGACTGTCTAGTACAGCTCAGGGCTCCCACTCATTCTACATTATGGCAAGCCGTATAATAATTTCATTATATATTACAGTGTAATAGTAATAGAAATAAAGTGCACAAGAAATGTTATGCACTTGAATCATTGAGTCATCTTCAAACCACCCCTGACCTTTCCCCATTGCACAGAAAATTGTCTTCCATGAAACTGGTCCCTGGTGCCATAAAAGTTGGGGACTGCTGCTTTAACCCCTTCCCACTTCTGTATTTTAGGATGAAGTTATCTGACCAAACTGTTAGATATACCAGTCAAGGTAGTTTCAATAACAAATAATAAATTCTAAAAGCCAGCTCTTAGGTCTATCTAATCAGACTATAAAGTCTATGAAACCTCTTTGCACATGATAGTGGTTAAGTTGTGAGGACACTGGTTCTACTTAATTCAGACGGCCTTACAATGTATCAGATCACATAACTATCTTATTTAACTTATGAATATGGAAAAGTATGTGACTAATAATCACAATTGAACAAAAGTGTAATAAGACTTTTCAAAGAAACTGATATTTCTGTTCACACCAAATTTTAGCCAAAATTGGAAACTTAAATTTGGCATCTATAGTGCTCATATTCAGTGATAAGACCAGTTGTTTTAACATGACTTTTGATAATATTTTTCAACTCGGAAATCAATTCTGGATGAATAACTTCTTTCTAATATGTAACTTCAAATTATTTCTGTATTTAACTTTCCTTGTGGGAACAAATAATGTGTAACACTATAAACATGTAGTATTAAAATCTGTTCCCAATAATTTAAGACAGTATCATTCTAAAAACTCGAGAGCATTTGCTTTAGGGAATTTGCTTTTTCTTTCAAAGGCAAAGTGGATTAAAAAATATATCTAACACAGTGTAGAAAATAAGAAGGCAAAATTCAAAGAATAGTTTTATGAAGAGAAAACTTAAACAGAGAAGGCAAAATGCAAAGAAAAGTTTTATGAAGAGAATGTGGATGTCAACTTATCTTGTGTTTACCATTTAAGCTTTAAATATATTACCAATGTTTTTTATGTGTAGGGGGCCAGTCTCAGTCTGTCACCCAGGCTGGAGTGCAGTGGCACGATCTTGGCTCACTGCAACCTTCTCCAGTGGTATCTTGGCTCACTGCAATCGAGTTCAAGTGATTCTCATGCCTCAGCCTCCTGAGTAACTGGGATTACAGGAGTGTGCCACCACACCCAGCTAATTTTTGTATTTTTACTAGAGATGCAGTTTCACCATGTTGGTCAGACTGGTCTGAACTCTTGACCTAAAGTGATCCACCCACCTCAGCCTCCCAGAGTGTTGGGATTACAGGTGAGAGCCACCTCACCAGGCCTGAATATAGTGTCAACTTTATGAAGGTTTTTACTATCAGGATAGGTAGTGTATTCTAAATCCAGAGTTTAAGGTACAGTTTTAATGAGTTTTTAAAAAGCGAATTATTTCACTCTTAAGATGCTCAAATTGGCCTTCATAATGTACAAGTTAAGGTATTAAAACACTTTTTCTTGCAGTGATTTTCCTTGAGGACAATTTAGAAAAGACAATTATGATTATTATAATCTTATCAAAGATAATTCTCTTCTCTCTGTAATTATATATAATATGCAATATAATGCATAATTATATAGATATATAATATGAACTTATATGTAATGTATAACATTATGTAATAATCTATATTATAAACTAAATATGTGTATAAAATAAATATTAGTCTACATCATAATCTGATTTGTTCATGAACAAAGTTTCCCTTTAAGTATTTCATCTTTTTTTTTTTTTTTTTGGAGATGGAGTCTTGCTCTGTCGTCCAGGCTGGAGTGCAGTGGTGCAACCTCAGCTCACTGCAACATCTGCCTCCCAGGTTCAAGCAGTTCCCTGCCTCAGCTTCCCAAGAAGCTGGGATTACAGGCACACGCCACCACGCCCGGCTAATTTTTGTATTTTTAGTAGAGATGGGGTTTCACCATATTGTCCAGGCTGGTCTTGAACTCTGGACTTTGTGATTCACCCTCCTCGGCCTCCCAAAGTGCTGGGATTACAGGCGTGAGCCACCGTGACCGGTCAGTATTTCATCAGTTTAAATGTCTATTTAATGTTGCATGTAGTTCTACAGGAAGACATTTTGTTTGGTTAACCCAGCTTTTTTTAAACTTTATTTTGTCAAAAATTTTTTGTTTCATGGAACTGCTTTTAATGTTCTACAGAATTAGTATTTAGTTGGAATACACATTGGGTAATGCTGATGTTAAAAAACCCTGCAGTTAAACACTTAGAAGGTTTTCTGGGATCTTTAATTAACTAAGGCTTACCTTTGATGGTATTTAAAATGGTAAAAACAGATAGTTAATAATGTTGTGGTGCTGAGTAATCATTTACTGGGGTATAATAAAATCTAGACATGTAACAGTGGGCAAATTGGTTTTTAAGTTCTTTCCTATTATAATATTCTGTAATTTGCCTTGGTCCTCGATGCTGCAAATGAAAATCATTGTTTTAAAGGATCATAGTCTCCTCAAGGATTGCATGTTGAGACAGATTTATTTACTGGGAGATTCAGAATTTTAATCACTTTTTGATAGGTAAAAAATCAAATTGTATAATTTATGAGTAATTGTTATTAAATTACGATTAAAATATTATTTGCCCTGACTCCGAGTTTGCCTAAAATACACAACCATGGAACAATTTAGAGTTTGATCTTGTTGTAAATATGTATTTTTTTCTACTTCAAAACCAATTAAGTAATTTTGGAAATCACAAATAGCTCTAAAATGAATTTACTTTGAAATCTGAGATTTTTCCATATGTCTTGTATGGAAAATATAGGAGCTCCTTGGGTAATTAAGGTAAACTATTTTTTTTGAAGCCGTAACCATTGAAAAAAATACTTTTGAGAGGCTTCAGGAAATTTGGCACTGCACATTTGGAATTGTGTATGTATTTCCATGACCATAAATTATTGTAAATACTGTTGTAGATTGTTGTATGTGTGAATTCATTTACTTTTATGATTTTTAGATTGATTGAAAATAAGACAGATATTTGGATCTTTTTACCTTTACTTTTTATTTTTTAAAACAAAAGCCAATGTAAATGATGAGGTTGAAAAATATTTGGACTATATAAATACTGTGGAAAACAGTGTAATTTCTCATGCTTTTTGAAGATCTAGTAACATTTCATGGCTATCTAATTTTTCAATATTATTTAGTTTCTCAAATGAGTAATTTAAAGGATTACATTTCCTGTTATGACAGTTTTGGTCTTGCATTCCTTAGTTTGTTCTGTTTAAATGTGTAACCTCTATATTGCACTGTTTAGCTTATATGGTCAAAACTATGTCAGGGTTATCTGATATTGGTGCTCTAATTGTATAAACGACATTTACTCTTTACAAATTATTTCGTTTATCTTAATTTTCCCTATATCCAAGTAGATAAATATTATTTCCTCTCCGCCCATACATTCTTCTTGGTTATGCTCCCCTTCAAAGAGACTAATCAACTGTACACTCTTTTCATAGAAATCTTCACTTCCCTCAGTAATATATAGGTACTTCTAGGTTGAGAGGAAATAACTGTTCAAAAGTGAAAAACTATAGCTCTACACGATCAATTTCTGTTTTATTTCCAGATCAGATGACTTTTGTATGGAAGTCACATTTTCATTATCTTTTTCCCCCTATTAATCTCATGTAGAATTCCATTTCAGCCTCATGTTTCTTAAATGGAATGAGCAGGTAGGGTTATATTAGCAATCTGCAGACTTGCACATGTGCCTTGTAGGTAATATTTCTTTTTTTTTTTTTTGAGACAGAGTCTCGCTCTGTCGCCCAGGCTGGGGTGCAGTGGCCGGATTTCAGCTCACTGCAAGCTCTGCCTCCTGGGTTTACACCATTCTCCTGCCTCAGACTCCCGAGTAGCTGGGACTACAGGCGCCCACCACCTCACCTGGCTAGTTTTTTGTATTTTTTAGTAGAGATGGGGTTTCACTGTGTTAGCCAGGATGGTCTCGATCTCCTGACCTCGTGATCCACCCGTCTCGGCCTCCCAAAGTGCTGGGATTACAGGCTTGAGCCACCGCGCCCGGCCGTAGGTAATGTTTCTTAAAAAAAATGAAAACATTCTGCTCCGTAGAGGGATTTACAGAATTATTAGTGTTCACATCACAACTACTTCCTTCCCCCAAAATATCATATTGTTATAATTTTATATTGTTCCAAGAACCTTGTTTTAAGTGTGAGTGCTATGCACAAAATAATCCAATATGTAACTTTTAAAATATTATTTATGACATTTTTGTCACTTAGAAGTGAGATATTTGAAAAGGACATTCCCATATCATATATCTTCTTCCCCTGTGCCCCTTCTTCCCTTGTGTCCCTTTGAGCAAACCTCCATATGTAATGTTAGTTACAGTATTTGATAGTAGTCAGTCAATTGAATAGAACTAATTTCTATTAGTTCTTATATACTCAGAAGAATACTTAATAATTAATGTTTTAGATATTTTCTCTATCCAAATACCAGATGGTAGTGGAAGATAGCATTGCTATGTTGTGAGAATTACATAGTACTGTAAGCAAAAAGGCTTATTCTAAAATCCTGGCTGTATTACTTATTTACCATGTGATCTTAAGCAAGTGCTGAACCTCTTAAGCATATTTTTTCTCATCTAAAATAAACTTAAAATATGGCATTGGAAGTCTTCAGTAAATAGAAAGCAACTGAATATCTATTTCATGTTTTTTGGGAATATTAAATGTTTTAATGCATATGAAATACAAATTAGAATGTTGGTTAAATAGCAAGTACTTTTAATATGGTAACCATTAATTAACAGAATTTCTCTATTGCTTGAAATCTTCAAAATATATCCAAAATATAAATATAAATTTATTTTATAGAGTTGATTTATCCCATGTTAGTAATTATCAAATTATGCACTAACAGAATAGTGATAGTTCTTGACCTGAATTGAATGAAAATTGAATAACAAAAGTCTTATCTCAATTTGCAAACAACATAAAAGCATTAGAACTTCTCTATTATTCTTTTGTGCACATTTCACTGTCAAACCTATTCTATCAATTAGTGCTAAATTGTTAGCAACATCTAGTAGAGAAGTAAAATAATGAAAAAGCGGTAAATACTAATAGGAAAACTGCAGAACATTTGAATATTCTTAGTTACAGATTTTCCTTCTGTTTAGACATAGTTTCTTTAATTTTATATTCACAATATAGCAACCATATCTTACTCCTAGTTCATTCCACAGGGTTATGCACATTTCATATATTCTTCTATTCAACACCTAAAACAAAACATTATCTGGAATATAGTAGGTACTCAATATATACCCATTGAATGAATAAATAAGTGGCTAAATGGTTTTAAGAACTATACTCTCCTAATATTTGTGGGCCTGCCTGAGATGCAATGTAAAATGGTAAGTTAGCAGACGTACTGTCATGACAGATGGGGAGACCTACCCTTATAGTTCACTAGTTGCAAATATTCTGCATTTCTTACAAGGGAGGTGTAAAGCAGAACCTTTAAGAAGTTGAGTTTTAGAGTCATTGAGAATGAGATTAATATCTAGCCTTGCTTGCCCTGGCTGAATGGGGTTAATATTACCACTTTATAGAATCTGAAGAGTAAATGAGCTGATTTATTCCAAGTTACCTACACTGGTATTAGCATAAATTAAGAATACTTAATAGCAGCCATTATTACTATTGTTATTGTTCATTAAACATTATAGACCCACCTGATTAGCTTTATGTATTTACTTAGTTTACCACAGACATTTTACTCAACAAAAATATGACATACTAAAATAAAAGTCTAAATTGTGACAGTAAAGTGAAATTATCAGCATATATAACAACATCCACTGGACAGTGAGCCTGAAATCCATGACTTCCATAATGCTTGTGATGCTTTTACAAATGAGCTTGTGCTTTGAGTTACAGAGTTATGACATCTTCTGGAATTCAGTTCTAACATTCAGAGTGGCAGAGCTGTTTGAATTCTTTCATATCTCTTCTCAATCATCTTGTTAGTTCAATATTTTCTTTCTTTCATTTTGGCACATATTTGAATATAAGTAAATAAAAGTCGAAAGAAAAGAGGTAATTTTTCATACTTCCAAGCTTCTAGATTTTATCCAGGTTAGGAAATGAAATTATGGACACACTACAACAAAGTCCTACTATTCTGCTTGCTATCTCACACAGTATCAGATGTGAACTGTGTATAGTATTTCTTACTTAAAGTAAAGGTAACATAGGCCCTGCTACTGAGAATGTTCAGTTTGCAAACTGATAATGAATACTGCATTCATGAGAAAATGAAAAAGGGAATCTAGGGGTTTCAGCAAGTCAGTAACATGTATGTCACTCAAAAGTATTTAAGACTGTTACTCGTGAGTGACAACATGACCCTTTTGGAAGGAAAAGTAGACATGAAATGGAAGAAAAATGAAGTATGTATGCGTTTTTTTTGTTTTTTTTTTTTAAGCCTTATCAAATATCTTGAAATCCTCTTCCAAAAACTCTATGTTGAGACTTCACATTTCAGATTTGTCCTTCTTCCTTCAGGATAAATAATAGCTGCTAAAAAATACATGCAGCATTTCTCTAACTTCTACCCTGACCACCTGGGATAATTCACCTCCCCAGCATTCAGTGCCTCCTGCATTCACATATGGGTTAGCTGATGTAAGGTATGATCTCCAACTCTATATTAATGGGGAGCTTCCCATTAATATAGTGGAAAGAGCACTGGACTTGGAGCCAGCTCTAAATGTTAGTTATATTTCCATGGCTAAAGTCTTGTGAAATCTTAAATAAGTCATTTAATCTCTCTGAGAATTTTTTCATACTATACCAACACATAATAATAAAAATAATGCCTACCATCATCACCTTAATTCAGTTTCTCATTTTCTCCTAACTAGATAACTACAATTTTTATGCCTCCTTCACTCAAACTCGTTTTATACCCTACTGCCAGAACAATTCTGATTAAGTCACTCTTTCATTTAAAATCCTTTAATAGTACCCCAAATCTTCAGGATCAATCCAATCTCCTCCATACATTTTTAGATGGCCTTTAGGACCTGGCCACTGTGATGAGTGCCCTGTGTTCTAGGCACGCTGAATTTCTTTACCAATCCTTGAATATGCCATGCTGTTTCAAATGCCTGGATCTAGACATATGCATACTTCCCTGACTAGAATAACATGTCTTACCTTTTCAAACCCTCCTTTGTTGAAAGGAGTTTTTGGAAGACATCTTTGATCCCCGCAATCTGGATTACTTAGCCTTCTTTTGCCTCTAGGCAAAAAAAAAAAATTACCATATAGTATTTTCAGAAACTTATTCAGCTATTGTTGTTTACCTCTTCATCACCTACACCCAGAGAGCTAATTATGCCTGGAGAAAAGTCACACAACCAGGTCTGAAAATTTCACTTTGGGTTTTTAATCAAGAGCCTGAGGTGGACTCTCAAAATTTCCTGGAACGAAAGTCCAATTATGTTTCCCTAGAAAGGTCATTTTTGTTTTCTCTTACAGTAAGGTCTACAAATAGTCATACAAATAAGCTATAAATACCTCTCTTCTTCTCTTCTATCTTAATACATCTCTTGTTATTCCTCTTGCTTGCTTCGTATTTCATGGAGAGCCTAGAGGCCCTGAGAAGAAAAATTATACCATAGTCTAGTCCTCCATTTAGGCTTAGAATACACTGTCTTGTCTCATTCTCAAGTACTTTTTTCTTTATATTTCTTTTTTTCATTGGTTTTTTTTTTTTTTTTTTTTTTTTTTTGGTCAATCTCTCCCACCAGTCTGAAGTCTTAGTGTAGAGAGGCAATTTCTTTTGTCTCCGTGTTCCTGATAAATATTAATGGATCATTAACTATATGATAGACTTATAGTCTATTACGATTCTTTCTTTCAAGGACTCTGTGGAGGCAAGAAAGGTAGATGTTTAAACAATAAATAAAATAATATATCATATAGTTCTTGTAAAGCACTGGGTCAGGGAAATCTTGTTTTTAAGTTGACATTTAAGCTGAAATCTAATGAATTCCTGGGAGCTATCCAGGCAAAGAAGCGAAATTGTGTGGGCCCAGAGGAGGGACTAACATGTACAAATGTCCAAAGGCCAAAGAGTACATGCACTATTCAAGCAATGGGAAGAAACAACATAATCTATACTATATGTTTCAGGAGGAACTTAATCAGGTGTTTAAGATTGTGAGGTTCCCAGGGGCTAGAGAATTTAGATACTTATCTAAGATCAATGAAAACCTATTTAAAGATTTTAAGCATCAATTAACACACTCAGAATTTATATTTGAACACTTTGTTCCCCACAGGAATTGAATGCTCGTATGAGAGTAAAAGCAAATTTGAATAGACAAAATAACAGGTTATTTCAATGGTCCAGGCCAAAGGTAATGACCCATCAATATGAAAGCGGGAATCTTGAGTATATGGAGGGCAACTGAGCCCGTGGAAGTAAAGAAGATATTCCGAGGAGACCATACAAAAATGACAAGAGATATACAACCATTCCTTATGGCACACCCACAAGGGGAAAACCGAGAAAGAAGAGTATCCTATCAGGAGTCAATGTTTCTGAAACCTAGAGAAAAGTATGTTTTAAGAATAAGAGGTTAATCAATGGGATCGCATGGTTTCAAGATAATCCAGGAGACAACAAAAGGAGCAATTGCACATAAAGGAGTAGTCAAAAGACCAAGTTCTGGAACACTGCAACATTTAAAGTTCAAGAGAATAAGGAAGAACCAACACCCTTCAGGGATATCAACTTATTGTGCTTATTGTATACCTTTCCAATGTTGAGTTGCAGCTGAGAATGTTTATAAAGGCAAAGAGGATATGATCTTCATCACCACAAGGGATTACTGAGGATGAATGGGATACTAGGTATGGAAATTACTTGCTATGATAGTTGTAGGCCTTTGTACATGTTTGATGTTATAAAGTATATTGGTATTAGTTCACTCATTGGAGGGCACTTAATTTCCTAAAAAATAATAATAATAAAGAGTGGGTTAAACCATCTTTATATTTTAAAATGGACTAAACTGTCCTTAAAATAGTCTTTTTTTTTAATGGAGGAGAGACTGTGAATTTTGAAAACAAATAGAATTATTTGAAATGTATATAATATTTAAATGATGTGTTTTAGTTTGATATAATCAACATGATAATTTGTTTTAGCCTTAGTGAAAAATTGAATGTAAACTGTCCATATCAGATTCGAAAGCTTGGTGAGATGTCAGATAAGAAAACAGAGTCATGACATGAGTGCTTAGGAATAAATACACTTGTCTAAGAGATGACTCTTCAATGATAATTCACACTAAAATTCCCTCTACATGTAATATAAATAACTAAATAAATTCAGTGTCTCTGTTGATAATAATCACTTAATTATCAGGACCTTCTCCTTTTTACTTTAATAATTTTAACTTTTATTTTAGATATACGGAGGACATGTGTAGGTTTGTTACATGGGTATACTGTGTGATGCTAAAGTTTGGCATACAGATTCCATTGGCCAGGTAGTGGGCATAGTACCTAAGAAGTAGTATTTCAACCCATGTCTTCCTCCATTCCTCCCCCTAGTAGTCCATAGTGTCTATTTTCCCCAACTTTATGTTCATGAGTACCCAAAGTTTAACTCCCACTTATAAGTCAGAATATGTTTCTCCTCCTGCATTAATTTGCTTAGGATCATGGCCTACACCTGCATCCATGTTGCTGCAAAACACATGATTTCATTCTTTTTAGGGCTATGTAGTATTCTACAGTGTATATATACCATATTTTCTTTATTCAATCCACTGTTTCTAAGCACCTGCATTGATTTTGTGTCTTTGCTATTATAAATAGCACTGCAATGAACATGAAAGTACATGCGTCTTTTTGGCAGAACAATTTTTTTTCTTTTGGGTATATACCCAGTAGTGGGATTGCTGGGTCAAATCGTTGCACTGTTTTAAAATCTTTGAGACATTGCCAAACTGCTTCCCATGGTGGCTGAACTAATTTACATTCCCACCAACAGTTTTTAAGTGTTCCACTTTCTCTTCAACCTTGCCAGCATCTGTTGTTATTTGACTTTTTAATAATATCCATTGTGACTGGTATAAGTTGGTATCTCATTGTGGTTTTGATTGCATTTCTCTGATGATTACTGATGATGAATATTTATTCATGTTTGTTGACCACATGTATGTCTTTTTTGAGAAGTGTCTTTTCATGTTGACAGGTTTTTAAGGGGGTTATTTGCTTTCTGCTTGCTGATTTAAGTTCCTTATGGATTCTGGATATTAGATCTTTGCTGAATGTATAATTTCTGAATATTTTCTCCATTCTATAGGTTGCCAAATGGCTGCTGTTTACTCTGTTGATAGTTTCTTTTGCTGTCCGGAAGCTCTTTAGTTTAATTAGATTCCATGGGTCAACTTTTGTTTTTGTTGCAATTGTTTTTGGGGACATAGCAAAAAAAATCTTTGTCAAGGCCAATGTCTGGAGGATATTTCCTAGGATTTTGTCCAGGATTTTTTAAAAATAGCTTTAAGTTTTACATTTAAATCTTTCGTTCACTTTAAGTTAATTTTCATATATGCTGAAAAGTAAGGGTCCAGTTTCAATGCTCTGCATATGGCTAGTCAGTTATCTCAGCACTATTTATTGAATAGAGAGTCCTTTCCTCATTGTTTGTTTTTGTCAGACTTGTCAGAGATCAGATGGTTGTAGGTATGTGGCTTTATTTCTGGGTTCTCAATTCTGTTGCATTGGTCTCTGTATCTGTTTTTGTACCAATACCATATTGTTTTGGTTACTGTAGCTTTAAAGTATATTTGACATCAGATACATTTGGAGAATATAGTCCAGTATTAGAATATCTTTCTGCATACTAACCAAATGGTGTGCCTAATGTCAGGCTTAGTAGAAAATGCTACTAACTCATACATCTATAGTTTATGTGTTCTTAGGCCAGTGTCAACCAGATGCTCCTGAGATTCTTGAGCCAAACAAATAACATAACAAAGCAGCTATGCCAAAGAAGTAGAAAGACATCAGAGAGATCCTTGGGAAAAGAGTCCCAGTTTCATATGTGCCAACATTTCAACATGAACATTTCCAAAATGTATATTTCCCAGGCCATTTGGGGTCAATATGAATTTTCTGAGAATGTGGTAGATTTCAAAACCTCAAACAAATGGGAGAAAACACAGTTTACCAATATATCAAATTTTTGATAGTTTTGGACAACTTTAATTTAAGCCAGCCCAATGTAACACCATGCTGATCCCCCACACCCAGTATATTAGAATCACTTAATAAAATAATTGCTTTTAAAATACATTAATATAAATGACCAGTTTGGCAAACAGCTGAGCACCATATTTCTTTTTTCTTCTGTAATAAGGGTGGCTTCACCAAGAGCATCTTGGTAAAACACGGATTCTCCCATCTGCTACAAATTAATGTGAATTAGATGTTAGTAGTCATATTGCCTTTTGTCTATTCTGGGTGCATAAAACATGCAATACAAAGTGAAGGTAAATAAGATGCCCTGCCATTCTCTGTATGCTGAGGAGCTCATTCTGTTAAATGGACTGCAGTGCACCCTGGGAAATGTTGGTTCTGTGCCTGCAGTTCTATTTGTTCAAGTAGCTCATCTTGAAAGCCTGCCCAACCTCAGCTGTAGACTTGGAAGATACAAAGCAAGCAATTTGGATTTTCCAAATCATCAGTCTCTGCAAAGACAGGAAGGAGTCCAGTAACAACAAAGACTCCTCTAATTCTTAAGTAACCAAGCCCCATGGGACTAGGATCATCTGAAGAAACTCCTCTGTAAGCTCAGTTAAGAGTGTGTGTATGTGTGTGTGTGTATGTGTGTGTGTGTTGTCATCTCCATAAGAGTGACTGAAAAATGCTTGCTATCATTTCCCAACATCTGTGCCTACTGCTGCCTTTCCAACAGAAACTTCCAGATTTTGTGTCACAGCTGTGGTTAAGCTGACAATTGGCATAGCAAGAATTCTCCTCATTTATACTGCATAAAGCTTCCAGTGCTGGCACTAAGAGTTCAAAGCCTTTCACAAAAGTAAATCTTCACAGGCAATGCCATGATGTCTTCGAAAGGATTTAACAGCCACCACAAATCTAGTCAATCTTACATGAAGGTAAGGTTCATACAAAATAAATGTAATCACAAATAAATTATATAAGTTTTTGCAAAGCAACGCAAAATGAGGTACTATGCCGAGAAATATTATTTGGTGGGACCTATGTCTATGTTTGGTAAGGTAACAGATTTTTTGGTAGGTGCACTTTTTCCATTTCAATACATATTAATAGAAAAATTTCTGTTGCCATATAACAAGACTACTGACGACATCCTTTATTTCTAGGATTTCATAAATTTGATTCAAGTCTGGATTAGTAGGAAAAAAATAAATTTGTCCTCCTGTGTGTTAAAACATATCAAAGCCATGTTAAGTTATTTCAAAATTGACTTTCAGAGAAGCATATTTAGGAATTTTAGATGTGTTTCTGAGAAAATATTCTTTAAAAGTGAGAAATTGTTATTCTGTATGTATATTACATCCAGATAATTACTCAACATTAACCCAAAGTCTATGAAAAAACAAACAACAACAACAACAAACAAACACCAGGCATTGAAAATAATTTGGCCAGCACACAAAAGCACTTAGTTAAAATAATCACTGATTTATACAAATAGCACACCTGATTTTAAAATAAACTCACAAGTTAAAACCTGTAGTAAAGGCTGAAAAGTTAAACCATTACTGATAAGGAGTCTAATACAGAAGCCATGATGGTCTTCTCACCGTCATTCAGCACTGCAGGTGTGCTTACTAACCATGCCTCTTAGGTCAGTTATTTTTCCTGGACTCTCCATAGGTTTGTTTTATTTATTTATTAATTTGTTTGTTTGTTTTATTTTTTTTTGAGACAGAGTTTTGCTCTGTCCCCCAGGCTGGAGTGCAGTGGCGCCATCTCGGCTCACAGCAAGCTCCACCTCCCGGGTTCATGCTATTCTCCTGCTTCAGCCTCCGGAGTAGCTGGGACTACAGGCGCCCGCCACCGCGCCTGGCTAATTTTTTGTATTTTTAGTAGAGACGGGGTTTCACCATGTTAACCAGGATGGTCTGGATCTTCTGACCTCGTGATCCACCCACCTCAGCCTCCCAAAGTGCTGGGATTACCATGGGTTTTAATATAGTGATAAGCATGTCAAAAACTGGAAGAATCTCTCTCTAAAACTCTCTGGATAATCTTAAACATATTGCATATTTTATTTATTCTGTTGTTTTTTACTCTTCCCTCATTTAAGAAATTTGTTCGCATTTGCAAATGATGAATATAAAAATTGCTGAATACATTGAGGAATTTTTTTTGTAATTGGACTATTGGTCAATTTCAAACATGTAAACTGACTCTGTGCAAAGCATTTTGTTATTTATGCTAGGACAGTTTTCAAGAAAAATCAAACTTATAGCCTGCCTTTAAGCAGTCTGTATTTTCCAAGTCTGGATATAGTGGAAAATAATCATACAAATTATTTACATAGGAAAATGCATACACAGGTTCAGAATTTTGAGGGTGGCCAATTGTTTTAGAAATGTTTTAGAAAGTTTATAGACTTTATAGTCCTGATTACCATGTCCAAATCACATTCTGTGACTGTCAGCTATATAACTGTGGGAAGGTTAGTGAACATTTATATTTTTAATGTGGAATACCCCTCCTCTTGTTTTGTGTAGAAGCTCTTCCTGTGATTTATGGTGCAGCCTTGCAACCTTCCTAGCAACTGGAATGGGCACATAGCCTACTCTAGGCCAAGCAGAATAATTCCCTAATATTTTTTCTAAATCTGGGCTTTTTTCTTTTTAATAGATAAGACACTATTAGGATTATAGTCATAGCCACTAAAAAACCTTGATTGCAAACAAATAGGAATAACTATATAGCCAGTGTTTCAAAAGGAGGAGAAGGAGAGGGTCCTGACAATGTGTAGGTTTATGGTTACAGTTATTTCTAAGCTAGTTTTCTTCAACTTTTCATAAAGTTTAGTAATGTGAAACAATTCAGTCACTCTTGTTTTGTTTTGTGTCAGGCTTGCTTGAGTCATGTTTTTGTCACTTTTACCCAAAATCCTCTGACTAATATAGACAAATGACTTACAACTCCTGATTATGATAACTTCTGTTTTATTCTTAAAGTTATTACTTGAAGAAAAAATACACACACACTTATTTTTTAACTTAAAAACTCTACTGGCTTTGGGAGGCTGAGGCAGATGGATCACGTGAGGTCAGGAGTTTGAGACCAGCCTGGCCAATATGGTGAAAGCCCGTCTCTCCTAAAAATACAAAAAATTAGCCGGGCACGGTGGTGGGCGCCTGTACTTCCAGCTACTCGGGCGGCTGAGGCTGGAGAATCACTTGAACCCAAGAGGCGGAGGTTGCAGTGAGCCAAGATCACACCATTGCACTCCAGCCTGGGTGACAAGAGTGAAATTGTATCTCAAAAACAAAACAAAACAATAAAAAAAAACCTCTATTAGCAGGAAAAATAAGGCAGAATGAATAACTCCCAAATAACTGCCAAGACATATAATCAAATTCAAAAGAATAAACAGAATCCATGTAGTAAAATATAGAGGGTAGCAAGGAAACACACAATAGAAGGACGAAAATCAGAAATTATGTGTCAAGATGACATTGGTAAAAACAAATATAAACATTTTAATATAATGTAAATCAGTGAAATATCCAGCCAAAAAGAATCTTAGTTTGGGTAAAAATTCCAAAATTCACTACTGTATTCTATTCATATGAAAGTTATTCAGAATATGACTTTAAGATGATTAAAATACTTGCCTGTACCTCCCCATCAAAGATAAAGATTTCTAATAAATAAACCAAGAAATACAAAATTTCTTCTGAAAGAAAATTATTGTATTGCTTCTTTAAGTGGAAAAGTACCATTAACATGTAAGATAGTTTCATTTCTGTAAAAAGAGATGGGATGAGAAAAGGATCAATTACATGTTTTCCAAAATATAAAGACAAATTCCTGTAGTGTGAATCTACTAGAACTCCCAGGGTATTAGTAAATGATGCTTTTTGTACAGAGGAAGTTAGAGTCCATTCCAAGATTTTAAGGATTTACAAAATATACTAGTGCTACTTCCATAAACCATTTTAAAAAGTTTTCTGATTTTTTTCCCTAAGTAGTTCATAAAACTCAGAATTAAATCATAATTAATAATGAGGAATATCACAGAGTCTCAATTGAGTAGTACCACAGCTAGCTCACAGCAATTCCCCTTCCTCTAAAATGTTCCTGAGGCATAGATTCTTCTCTGTGTTTTGTGGTTCTAACCTTTTTCTATAGTTAATTCATCATGTGATAGTCACCTGACTCAATTTAGGCAAAATAACAGTGTTTGAACTGGAACTACCAAAAGAAAGATTCAGGCCCTCTCTAGTAGAGAAAGTCATGAAACAAGCCCAGATTTGTTGACTGAATGTTTCCATCTTCTTTTGGAGGAAGTCAGTATATGGTATGAAGGAAAATAGATAATTTAGGAAAAAAGAAGGGATATAAAAAGTGAGAGTCCCAGTGTCTTTGAGGTCCCTCAAAACTCAAATATACCCCTGTATTACCAGCAGTTTGGTGAGACTACATAGTATCCTTTCGATAAAGTTCCTTTATACCTAAGATAGTTAAAGCTTTGATGTCCCTCCACAGAGTCCTGCCTACTACAGGTGTTGCAAAGGAAGATCCTAAATGTGGACTGGCTGAGGAGAGGTGGGATAAGGGACAATGAAGGTCTTCACTTGTCTTATGTTGACTAAAGCATAGGCAGCCAGCCCTAGCAATGGAATATATTTTACCATTGGAGGCATCATCATCCCCCTGGTAATTGTTACACAGAAGATACATATCAAACTGGTCCCATTTTGCATAACAACGATTTTCATTTTTTTGGCCTGAGATTTCATTCCAAAAATGTGTTCAATGTAAAGTTGTAATCTCAATGTAATCTCAAATTCTTCCTTTTTCATGTTGTCCCTTGGTATGTTAAAGGTAATAGGCCCAGGAATCTGTATCATAATTATTCCAGTACCAATTTTTTGAAAAAGAAAAAGAGAGGAGAGGTGAAGAGAAAAAAAGAGGAAAAGTAAAAGGAAGTGACAGAAACTAGAAAATATCAGAAAAAAGTGACAAATAGAATTTTATACAAGTAGTGGATGTAAACCATGAAGCAGATCATGTAGACAGGTAGAAATTCTGATCATTTATTTGAAACTACTTTTTTTTTTTTTTTTTTTTTTTTTGAGACAGAGTCTCACTCTGCTGCCCAGGCTGGAGTGCAGTGGCGTGATCTTGGCTCACTGCAAGCTCCGCCTCCCGGGTTCACGCCATTCTCCTGCCTCAGCCTCCCGAGTAGCTGGGACTACAGGCGCCCGCCACCTCGCCCGGCTAGTTTTTTTTTTTGTATTTTTTAGTAGAGACGGGGTTTCACCGTGTCAGCCAGGATGGTCTCGATCTCCTGACCTCGTGATCCGCCCGTCTCGGCCTCCCAAAGTGCTGGGATTACAGGCTTGAGCCGCCGCGCCCGGCCTTTGAAACTACTTTTTTAAAAATTATTATTATTATACTTTAAGTTCTAGAGTACATGTGCATAACGTGCAGGTTTGTTACATATGTATACTTGTGCCATGTTGGTGTGCTGCACCCATCAACTCGTCAGCACCCATCAACTCGTCATTTACATCAGGTATAACTCCCAATGCAATCCCTCCCCCCTCCCCCCTCCCCATGATAGGCCCCAGTGTGTGATGTTCCCCTTCCCGAATCCAAGTGATCTCATTGTTCAGTTCCCACCTATGAGTGAGAACATGCGGTGTTTGGTTTTCTGTTCTTGTGATAGTTTGCTAAGAATGATGGTTTCCAGCTGCATCCATGTCCCTACAAAGGACATGAACTCATCCTTTTTTATGGCTGCATAGTATTCCATGGTGTATATGTGCCACATTTTCTTAATCCAGTCTGTCACTGATGGACATTTGGGTTGATTCCAAGTCTTTGCTATTGTGAATAGTGCCGCAATAAACATACATGTGCATGTGTCTTTATAGCAGCATGATTTATAATCCTTTAGGTATATACCCAGTAATGGGATGGCTGGGTCATATGGTACATCTAGTTCTAGATCCTTGAGGAATCGCCATACTGTTTTCCATAATGGTTGAACTAGTTTACAATCCCACCAACAGTGTAAAAGTGTTCCTGTTTCTCCACATCCTCTCCAGCACCTGTTGTTTCCTGACTTTTTAATGATCGCCATTCTATCTGGTGTGAGATGGTATCTCATTGTGGTTTTGATTTGCATTTCTCTGATGGCCAGTGATGATGAGCATTTTTTCATGTGTCTGTTGGCTGTATGAATGTCTTCTTTTGAGAAATGTCTGTTCATATCCTTTGCCCACTTTTTGATGGGGTTGAAACTACTTTTTAACCTTTATTTCTTTTTGTGAACACTAGCATCATTTTTTTTTAGTAGGCAACTTTGAGAAGAATACAAATTGTTTTAATGATCTCAGAGTGAATGAGGATGTGGATTACATTGGTAACACATTTGTCTGTCAAAAGCTACTAAGATTCTGGAAACTGAATCATGGTAATTAACAAAGCCATCACCTCACATACTTGGTTTAATCATTTCATGGTGTAAACATATCAAAACTTCACATTGTACCCAATAAATATACACAATTATTTGTCAATTAAAAATAAAATAAAGTAATAAAAATTAATAAAAAATAAAAATTTTAAAAGTTACTAACAGTGCTAGAAGATTCAAATAAATTTTTACTTGAATTATTGAGACTTTAAAAATTTACCCAAAAACGTTTATGTGAACAATTTTTTAGGAATATTTTTACCATTGTAATTTGTTTGGATTTCACAAGATTCCTTTCACTCCTTTTTCTCATCTATGAAATGAGAATAATAATCGTACCCATTCTATAGTGTTGTTTTGAAGATAAACTGTAATAATATATGTAAAGTGCTTGAAATAGCACGTAGAAACTATGCTAAAACATAAAGAATCGAATTTTTCACTTAGTTATTTGCAATAATAATCTTAAATTATGTAGTTAAAAAGAATTTGGCTCAGCAATAATTTTATTATACTTAGCCAATGAGAGTCATATTTGTTTAATTAATAAGTGTATACAAAATTTTTAACCAAAAAGTATGTGAAAAGTTCCCTATAGCCATGCATGCTAATTAAAATATCTAGCAACTGACAAACCAGAATTCATGCTTCCCTGATCTCTAATCCCCACATCCTAAAATTATCTCCACAGTCCCTCTGCTGAGACCGCCATGGTATAAAACATTCTCTCACAATAATACTTTTGATGCTATGGACAATCCCCTCTTTGTAAGAGTGTCCCATACTTGGAGATGGTAAGGGTCTTTGGAATAAACTGGCGTGAACATAGATATCAAATTTTACATGCTAAGAACTTAGTGAGGATACAGAGTACACTGAAGAGGGCCGCATGCTGTGTTCATAAAGCATGAGATCAAATTTTGGGTCCCAGTTTTGAGGTATGAGATAATATAGAATTTACCTTGCTACCTGTTTTTGTAAATAAAGTTTTATTGGAACACTGTCATACCCATCCCTTTATTCTTTATCAATGGCTGCTTTCAAGTAATAATAGCAGAGTTGAGTAGTTGTGATAGAGACCACCACATTGTCTACAAAGCTTAAGATATTTATTATCTGCACATTTACAGAAAAAGTTTGCAAAACTCTACTTCAAACCATCATATAGATGTTCTGGTTCTGTATCTTAAACTGGGAAGGTACAGTCCTGAGCTTATGATTTTTTTTCTGAAACTTTCCAGTGCAGACTGAAACAACTGTAGAAATGAGTATTTCAAAGAGAGGAAATGAAATAAAATGAATTGCTTATAAAGGTGTTTAGAGAGCTGGAGGACAAACAAGAAGAAAGTAAGTTATTAGAAAAATTAGTGACCAAAGAAAAAATATGTTCAGTAATTTTATATGTGCAACTGAGCTCATGTTGATAGAACCAAGCTATCTAAGAGCCCGTGTTCAGAGCAGCTTCAGCTATAATTATCACAAGCACTGTCATAGCCTGGAGGAAATGACTTGTCCCTTGCTATCACCCTTGTGAGAGGCTGTATCCCTCTGACATCCCTCAAGTGCATCACAGCATCAGAGCCTAATGGAAACTACCTGGTAAGAAAGCCCTGGAAGTGTACTTTCACAGGCTTCCCCCTGGTAGGTCAAAAAAGTCACTGTAAGCTGAATGTGAACTCATGGAACTGAGTGACAACAGATAGGATCTGGGACAAATTCTACTTCTGCTATATATTTGACTTAATAAAGATGCCAACTATAGTTTTAAAAATCTTTAAATTGTGGATAATAGTTTCTACACTTAGCATGTTATTTATATATAAAATATGATAATACCATGTCTGTCATGTAGTTAGTGTTCTCTATATTGTTTTTAGGATAATTGTGCAGATGTGGTTGATTTTACTGCTGTATTCTTTCTTCAACTGTTATGGTTTGGGTGTTGTCTCTCATGGATTGGACCTCCAACTTCCTTGTCTTTTTTATATTCTATTTATTTCATTTTCTTCTGATTTCTGGGAGAAGTCCTCAATTCTATCTTCTCATCACTCCACTGAGTTTTTCATTTCTGCTGTCACGTGTTTAATTTATAAGATGTCTTTTCTCTAATTTTCCTTTTTATAGCATCATGATCTTCTTTCATTTCTGCATTTTTTTTCTCTTAAGCCCCTGAAAAAAAATAAAGTTTTCTTCACCCTGTTGCTTTTTGTTTGTTTTATTCCCTATCTTTCATATTAATTGTTTTTCTGAAATGTCTGAGCGACCATTGATTCTCTGCTTTTATTTAAGAGTGGTGTATGGAAGAGCTGGTAGTTCTGGGTGCATGGTGGAGAGTACTGTCTGTGGTTACTGCTGCAGTATTGTCTGCCTGGCCTTTACTATTGGAGAATTTTATTGGCATAAAATTTAGGTCCCTTCCGCAAGCTAGTCAGATTCTCCAGAGTTTTTATTTATTTATTTATTTTATTTTAGAAAATACTCACATATCTGCCTAGATTTTCAGGGGCAAGCTTTGGCAGAAGAATGGAAATCTCAATATTCAGCCTGTAAGATTTTACTTAGTTTTCTGTTTTTGGTACAAAATTCCCACCCGGCACACTGTCCTATATGCCCACATACAAAGATTCATTTCAGAGAATGAACTTTGTTTTCTGCCAAGATGGTAAAGGGCATTTCCAGCTACATGGAGTAAAGAGTTGAACAACTTCCTAAATTGACTTTAAACCTATCTCCTATTTTTAATTCCATCTTTACTCTCATGTCTACAGATGTCTAGTGCCACCAGTTCCTGAAGATATAGAGAATTCTGCATTTGGTTTCTGGTTTTCCCAAATGTCTGCCAAAGATTTATTAGTAGCTTCTATTTTATTTTTTGCTTTTAATATTCATCCATCTGCTTTCCACCTTCCAAAATGTACTGTTTTCTTTCCTGTTGTCTTTCTCCTCATTGACATTTTAAATTAAGGATTTGGGAGACAGTATAAGTTAAATACATATGCTAAATCCTTCATCTTCAGAAGTTTCCAGTGGACTATATTTTAGGTCTCATCTTTAGTGGGCATGTGGGTAGGTGGGTGTGTAATATGAGTCTGTGTTGTTGACAGTACTTGTCAATATTTATAACTACCTCCTTCTTAAAACAGCTTTCCACCACAACAAGCTTTAAGGGAAGAGTGATGTAGATGTAACTGTCTTTGTCAACTCTGCCAGTTTCCAAATTTGGGGATACTCATAATCTCATGTTTAGGTTTTTGGATTCTGGAGTGGAATGCCTCTCTTAACAAACCACTCTTTTCTTTCATGTCTACTTGCAAGCTGGCAAGCTCCAGTCAGAGCTCAGTGCTTCTTTCAGGACCTCTTCAAGTTCAAAAACAAGTATATACCAAACTCTGGATTTTACCTATCATTTTCTCTAAAACTACAGTCCGCAGACTCTGTTCCAAATAGAGCTGCAGAACAAAGTTTATCAGAAATCTTTTGGTCCCACAGTGGTTTGATATGTATACTGAACCAGTTTCATTTCACATTTTTGGTTCTGTTACTTTCAGTATCTAACTCCAGTACCAAATTTTGCATAAATTAAGATTAGATTTGTCTTCTCAGAATATAAAACTCTACCAAACAGTGGCTTAAACTAATTATTAGGTTATTTTCCTTATAACATAAAGAACCTAGAGATAGAGTGTCCAGAGCTCATATATGGCTCCTTTGTGCCATTGGGAACCTGGGTTTCCTCCAGCTCTTTGCTCTGTCATCTTTGATCTGCTATACTGAGATTCTTTCCTTGTGGCTATATCATGAACATGAACTCCAGTAATCAAGTCCATATTCCAAAAGGAAGAAGGGAAGACCAAAGTACCAAATGTGTGGGTGCTTGCTAAGTCTAATCCTGTCTTAATCCATTTGTAATGCTATCGCAAAATACCACAGGCTGGGTAAATTACAAATATTAAGAATTTATTTTTTCACAGTTTTGGAGGATGGAAAGTTCAAGATCAAGGTACTAACAGATGTAGTGTCTGGTGAAAGCTCTCCTTCTGTTTCATGGATGCTGCCTCTTGTTGTGTCCTCACGTGGCAGGAGAGATGGAAGGGGTTGGCAGTTCTCTGAAGCCTCTTTTATAAGAGCATTAATCCTATTCATAAGGGTGGAGTCCTCATGTCCTGAACAATTCCCCAAACCCCCACCTCTCAATACCAACACCTTCAGCTTTAAGTTCCAACATATGAATTTTAGAGAGACAAAATACATTCAAATGAGAGCAAACCCTCTTTACTCTAAAATTTCCCCAAATATCCCACTCAGCAATTTCTATTTATATCTCTTTGGCTGGATAAATTTTTACTCTAGACAAAATCAAAGATCTTATAATAAAAAGGAAAGGACTGTCTCATCTCCTAACTGTACTCACTGTTTCCTCTCTTGCCCACCCCAATTCATTCTCCACTCAGCAGTCAGAGTAAGCTTTCTCAAAGAAAATCTTATATGAGTCTTCTTATGAAACTCTTCAATGCAATCCTATTGAACTTAGTATTTAAAAAGTTCAAAATTGTTAACGTAGCTGTCAGAAATTGCACAGACTGTCACCTGCTTCCCTCCTAAGCCTCCTTTCTTTTTTTATTTTTATTTTTTAATTATTATTATACTTTAAGTTCTAGGGAACATGTGCATAATGTGCAGGTTTGTTACATATGTATACTTGTGCCATGTTGGTGTGCTGCACCCATCAACTCAACAGCACCCATCAACTCGTCATTTACATCAGGTATAATTCCCAATGCCATCCCTCCCCCCACCTCCCTCCCCATAATAGGCCCTGGTGTGTGATGTTCCCCTTCCCGAGTCCAAGTGATCTCATTGTTCAGTTCCCACCTATGAGTGAGAACATGTGGTGTTTGGTTTTCCGTTCTTGCGATAGTTTGCTGAGAATGATGGTTTCCAGCTGCATCCATGTCCCTACAAAGGATACGAACTCATCCTTTTTTATGGCTGCATAGTATTCCATGGTGTATATGTGCCACATTTTCTTAATCCAATCTGTCACTGATGGACATTTGGGTTGATTCCAAGTCTTTGCTATTGTGAATAGTGCCGCAGTAAACATATGTGTGCATGTGTCTTTATAGCAGCATGATTTATAATCCTTTGGGTATATAGCCAAATCTACTCATCTGACAAAAGCCTCCTTTCTTATCACTGTTTCCCTTGCCCTCCAAGCCTCACACACAGGGACCTCCTGTGATTCCGTTATGTGAAGCCAGCATGCTTTTGCCACACTCTGTGATTTTTACACATGCTAGTCCTACCGCCTGATAAATTCCTGCCCTCATTCTCCACCTGAATAACCAATGACCTTTGTGATATCTATTTAGATATGATATACCTAGAAGAATCTCCCCTAACTTCCAAAGTTAAACAAACTTCCTCATTTCAATTTCTATTGACCTCTTTATTTCTCATTTACAGCAGTTGTAAAAGTGAGTAATAATTGCTTGTTTTATGCCTGAAATAATTTCATGGACTTTTGCTTGTGTCTCCTAAGAATCTAACAGGTAAAGAAAGTAACATGTACAGCTAGTCTTTTATATGATTTGTAGACATACATACATTTCATAATTCAGAGCTTGCCTAAGAAAGTTGTAATACTGTGAGATTTATTTCTTATAAATGATTGCAGAAGCAAGGGATCCGTCACCATGCCTTTAGTCCTGTCCAAGTTGTCACTGATCTGTGATCTATCTGTGACACAGCCATTTTCCTTCTCCTGATGGTCTGCTTTCTGTTATAAAAGCTTTGCAAAGAGTATACCCAATGGGTGTCCTCCTTGCCCAGTCCTTGTCCCTGTTCATTTTTTAAGGCTGGTGTGAATCACAACTGAGCTGTGTTTTTTGTTTCTGAATCCTTTCTCAGCTTTGGCATCCTCCTTAAAGATAAATTTAAAGCATTAACAAATCTTCTCTCTGAGGGTTTCTTTTTTGACCAAGATATAACTCTGTTTATTTAAGGGTCTAATTTCAACCTACTGCTGCTGTGAGGTTAAATCCGACTTTCACCAAAGGTTTTCTGGAACATAAATTCCCCCTGCTACGTAACTGGGAAGCAGCACATACTGTGTGAAATCAACTTTTATTTTGCTAACAGGTTAGGAACCAGAGGAAAAGCAGTTGGAATGAATCTAATCAATCTTTTGGATGACTTTGTAGGTTCATAGACTATCCTACCTATTTTATGTCCCTAGAGATGAGGCAAAAATAGAAAAATCCAAATAATAATATATTTATTTATGTTTCTCTATTTTAAATAATGGTAATAATAAAACTCTTATGATTTAAAATGTACCTCTTTATTTAAAAGTTACTTAAATGCTATTTACTTTAAAATAAAGTTTTTAAAAGTATACATTTAGTCAAAAATTATTAAATAGTTGGGCACATGTTCAAGAGGAACTCATGGGTTTGTTGTCTTCCATTTAAAAATTATGCCCTGGGCATCATAAAATTATAAATTAGATTCTTCTGCAATTATTAGAATTAATATCTTTACACTGGTGGAACCGCAATATTTTGCATTTTTAGTCAAGCCCAATAACATACTACTTGTGTAATTTTTTTTTTTTGTTTGCATGCCCGTCTTCCCAAACAGATTGCAAAATCTTTGAGTGCAAGGATATAGTGTACACTAAAATTTTTGTTGAGTTGTTGAATTTTCAAAAAACAAAAAAGTATCTTAGAGCAATTTAATAAGCTACATGTTGTTGTTGTCGTTGTTGTTTTGGGATGGAGTCTGGCTCTGTCACGCAGGCTGCAATACAGTGGCGCAACCTCCGCCTCCTGGGTTCAAGCAATTCTCCTGCCTCAGCCTCCCTAGTAGCTGGGACTACAGGCACACATCACCACACCCGACTAATTTTTGTGTTTTGAGTAGAGGTGGGGTTTCTCCATGTTGGCCAGACTGGTCTCGAATTCTTGACCCCAGGTAATCTGTCTGCCTCGGCCACCCAAAGTGCTAGGATTACAGGTGTGAGCCACTGCCCCCGGCTTAATTAGCTACGTATTATATATGTTTTTCAAAGCCACATCTCATTGAAAAATATTTCATATATTGTAAATGACACCGACAAGCCATTCTCTTACAACTTTACTTATATAAAAACATAGTGCAATGATTCTTTAAACCCTGTAAGTCTACCCAGTACTAAATGTTCCAATAAAATGTCAAATATAGTACTAAATGTCTCAGAAAATTGTTAAATATAAGGACAAATATTGTACAGAGAATTTGACTGATAAATGGGAAGCTATGCATTATCTATAGTAATTAGTATATTGCAAATTTCTTAGGCTTTATTTCTCTTTAGAAAGTTTCTGGAAGCATTCATGGTATTACTGGAGAGTGTACATTTAAAAGCTCCTCAAAAGTCCTTAATACTCCAGAAATATAGATGTTGTTAATGTACACCTCTCTCACCTTGTACTTGCTACCATGGACAGAAGATTGTGAAGGTAAAATCATTTGCTCTTTGATTTATAAGAATGGTTTGAGTCCATATAAAATAGACTCTTCCATGCCATAAAGTACATTTTACAATAAAAAATGTTAATATTCAAATATTAGGGGGTGATTTTAACATTCATTTTTAAATTTTTTATAAAATCATATTCCCAAAATATTTTTATCTTTCATAAATTGAAAAAATAATGAAAATCCTATTGATATTCATATGTCAAATTATATGCATATATTCAGTTTAATGTCACCAATTCCATACCTTTCTCATTTATAGGAAAAGGTATAAAATACTTTTACTGGTTACCTGATTTTTCTATTTTTCTAGCTAATTCTTTTTTACATATTTGTCATCAAACTAATCTTATTTGCATATGTGCTAAATGTAAATAAGATTCAGATCCAAATCCATTGTAATATGGATCCTAGAACATAAAATATTCCTACTGTACTTGAAAGCAACAAAAATGGCAGCTAACCATAGTTTGTCTGTACCAGCCCCTCACTACTGAACGTTGATTGCTACTTTGCCTCACAATGATTATTGCTGGCATTGGTATAAATTTCCCTTCATACTTAGAGAATCTTCATATTATTCATCCATCTATACCAGTTAATATTCAAGGTTAATACATAGAAACTGAAATGGAGGAGAGACCTTCAAGGGGGCTGACTAGAGGCATTGTACTCTCACCCTCCCCACAGAGAAGAACCAAATCAGTGAGCAGATAATCACACTCTGAAGAGAGCATCTACGTAAGAACACTGAATTCAGCCGAGAAGTGACAGGAAACACCTTAGGCACATAAGCAGACAGAAGTAAGGCAGTTGACCCAGCCAGAATCATCACAGACTTCTGTAATCCTAGCCATAAAAAATCCCCCTCCATCCTTAGGGGCCCCGCAACTAATATAGAAGCTGCCTAGTGTCTATATGACTGCAGTGCTTAGAGAGGGAGCTCATGTTGAGTCCCACACAACCTTGGGACATACAATTGCATCACACACCATCTTGAGAGCCCGCACCCCACCAGACTGCATCCTGTCCCAGGGCCTAACAACACCTGTATCTCCACATCCCTGACCTTCCCTGTGTCCAACTGGAGGGCTTCAGTGGTGTAATACCCTACTACTCAGCAGTGCAGTAAGGTCTCCGTAACTCTAGCCCACAGAGTGTCCTAAACTCCAAGGAATGGGTAGCGTATCACACTAGGAAGGCTGGCTCTGGGTCGAAGGGAGCCAAACAAAAGTGTGTGCTTCCCAGAGCCTGAAAGCTGCCTATCTGTAGCCACTGCCAATGACAGAAATTCTTCTCTCATTAGCATCAAGACCACAGCATACTTGTACTTGCCCTGAGGATGACGAAAGAAAAAAAACAAACTATTAGCTAAGAATACTATACTTTATACCAGAATAATTGTTCTTCATAAATGAAGTAAAAATAGTCTTTCCCAGAGAAGAAAAACTTGAGAAAAATTTATCACCCCTGATGGGGCCCTTCAAGAAATGCTTAAGCAAGTCCTATACCTGGAAGCAGAAAAAAAGGATATCTAGTATTATAAAACACATGAACATATAAAACACACTGGTAGAACAAATAAATGATGAAGACAAAGAACTTAAAGTTTGTCAGTACAGAATAAGGACAAACTGCAATGATAAATGATAAGAGAGAAGAAAATGAACAGAGGATATAGAAAACAACCAGAAATCAATTAATAAAAAGACAGAAATAAGTCTTTGCATATCAATAATAATCCTGAATGTAAACAGATTAAATTTTCCACTTAAAAGATAGAGACTGGCTGAATAGATATTTTTTTAAAAATGACCCAACTAAGTAAATGGATGGAAAAAGATATTTTATACAAACAGTAACCAAAAGTGAGCAAGACTAGCTTTACTTATACCACATAAAACATACTTTAAGTTAAAAACAGTTAAAAACATTAAGAGACTGCCAGGTGCAGTGTCTCACGCCTGTAATTCCAGCCTTTGGGAGGCCGAGACGGGCAGATCACAAGGTAGGAGATCGAGAGCATCCTGGCTAACACCGTGAAACCCCATCTCTACTAAAAACACAAAAACGAAATTAGCTGGGTGTGGTGGTGTGCCTCTGTAGTCCCAGCTACTTGGGAGGCTGAGGCAGGAGAATGGTGTCAACCCAGGAGGCGGAGCTTGCAGTGAGCCAAGATCATGCCACTGCACTGGCACATGGGTGACAGAGTAAGACTCTGTCTCAAAAAAAAAAAAAAAAAAAAGAAGGGATAAAGAAGGTCATTGCATAATGACAAAGGGATCAATTTAGCAAGAGTATATGATAATTCAAAATATATATGCACCTAACCCTGGAGAACCCCAATATATAAAGCAAATATTATTAGATCTAAAAGAAAAGATAAATTTGAATACAAACATAGTTGGGGACTTCAACACTCAACTTATGGCATTAAACAGATAATCTAGAGAGAAAACGAAGAAACACTGGATTTAAATGAGACTTTAGACCAGACGGAACTAACAGACATTTATAGAACATTTTATCAAATAGCTGTAGAATACATATTCTTCTCATCAGCAAAAGGAAAATTCTCCAGGATATGTTAGGCCACAAAACAAGTCTCAACAAATTCTTAAAAACTGAAATCATATGAGGTATCTTCTCAGAAAACAATAGGATAAAAGTATCATTATTAAGAGGAACTTTCGAAACTGTACAAATATATGGAAATTAGACCAATACATGCTCCTAAGTGACTGTTATGTCAATAAAGAAATTTAAAAGGAAATTTTAAAAATTATTGAAACAAATGAAAATGGAATCACAACATACCAAAACCTATGGGATACAGTGCTAACTAGGACGTTTATAGCAATAAGCTCCTACATCAAAATAGTAGAAAGATTTCACATAAACAATCTAACAATGAACCTGAAGGAACTAGAAAAACAAAAAAAACCAAGCCCCAAATGGTAGAAAAATAAATAATATAGAACAGAATTAAATGAAATAGAGACTAAAACAACAATACAAAGGATCAACAAAATGAAAAGTGAGTTTATTGAAAAGATGAACACCATTAATAAACCACTGACTAGAGTAACAAAGAAAATAAGAGAGAAGACTCAAGCAAAATCAAAAATAAGAAAGGAAACATAAGAATTGACACTACAAGAATACAAAAGATCATCAGAGATTATTATGAACAATTATATGTTAAGAAACTTGAAAACCTGCAGAAAACTGAATCAATCCCATAGCACATCAAAAATAAAATACACCATGTTCAAGTGGGATTTATACCAAGGAAACAAAGATATTTTAACATATACAAATCAATAAACATGATATATCACATTAACAAAATGAATGACTAAAACCATATGATCATCTCAATAGATGCAGAAAAGCATTTGATAAAATTCAACATTTCTTCATGATAAAAGTTCTCAACATACTAGGCATAGGAAGAGTATACCTCAACATAATAAAGGCCATGTATGACAAACTCACAGCTAACATAATTCTGAAGGGGGATAAGAAAGCTTTTCCTCTAAGAACTAGAATATGACAAGAAAGTCCACTTTCATCACTCTTATTCAACACAGTACTAAAGTACTAGCCAGTGCAATTAGGCAAGAAAAATAAAAATAAAAAGCATCCAAATTGAAGAACTGGAAGTCAAATTATCCTTCTTTGCAGATGATATGATTGAATATTTAAAAACCTTAAGGATTCCCCCCAAAAACTTAAATCTGATAAACAAATTCAGTAAACTTGCTGGATGCAAAACCAGCATGTGAAAATCAATAGTGTTTCCATACACCAATAGTGAACAACCTGAAAAAGACAGTCCAAGAATGCAATCCCATTTACAATGGCTACAAAAAAGTTTATCTCAGGGAGGTAGAGAGTAGTATGATAGTTACCAGTCTGGGAATGGTAGGGTTGTGGAGTCAAGAGAGGTTGGTTAATGGAAACAAATGTACAATTAGATAGATGGAATAAGTTATTATGCACAATAGCAGAATAGGGTGAGTATAGTTAAAAACAATGTATTATATATTTCAAAACGGCTAGAAGAGAGGACTTGAAATGCTCCTAACATATGGAAATGATAAATGCTCAAGGTAATGAATACCTTAACTACCCCAACTTAGTCATTATGCATTTTATGCATGTAACACAATATCACATAAATACATGCAAATATTACATATCAATAAAAAATTTAATTGAAACAGGTGAACAGCTAAAACCTAAAATAAACATATTCTAAGAGAGCATATTTACTGACCTGAAAAGTCAGTTCAGTTAGGTAGATTCACTGGTATACATGATGAAGTTGTTGCTAAATGGTTAATAGCATTCATGAGAAAAATTAAAATAACACAACTTTTCATTAGCTTTTACGTATATTTTGACAACTCTCTCTTCTCTTTGATCACATACTTGTAATAAGTAAAACAAAATAAATGAAATCAGTATGCTAATGTATTTGATAAAAATCACTATCCTTAAAGAAAGATAATAACAAAATGATAATATAATTATGGCCTCTAACAAATTTAGGAGTAAGACTCATTATATAATGTGCACACGCTAGATACTTATAAATTTTAAAATAGTAATAATTACAATGATACAGTGTGCAAATTTCTCCAGATCCATTAGAGGGAAAGAGAGGGTTTCAGATTACTAGCAAGTAAATTTGGGCTCAGAAAACTAAACTACTGGGTGTAATTATCTGTCTCTGAGCATCATCAATTTCTGCATAGAGCTGGGAAGAAATTGCTGCTTATGATTTCATTTCTTCCTTTTCTGGGGAATTGATTTTATCTTTAACTTTACATTGTAAAAAGTTATCATTGACTCATTTTAAAAATAAAACAAAGCCAAGAAGACCATCACAAAACTTTGAATCCAAATGCGGTCCCAGTGATACATAGAACTGAAAATATTTTGGGGCATTCTTGGAGTTCAAATATATGGAATAAATATATTTGAGATTTAGACTTGGATCTGCCAGTAATTAATTGTGTGATACCTAACAGGTCACGTACACTCCCTAGTATTCATGTTTCTTGTTTGGAAGTGAGAGATCAAACTGGTGGCTGCTTAATGTGCCATCCGCTCTCTTGTTGAACCTCGTGGACTCTGGAGACAAAGGGCTCTGTCTATTAACACTGATAAGAGAATGCTTTCAGTAAAAATTTGAAATAGGTTCTTGATTATTCCTTTTTAATACAAATAATTAATGGAGCAATTTAAAAAGTTTAGTCTTTTGTGATGTAAACACTTTGAAATAATTTTATTTCAATGCTGTTTGTAAAGACCATCTAGTGTCCTAGGTAGATCAGATAACTGTTTAGACATAAGCTCTCACTGACTCCAAGATTTTATAATAAGTTTTGTTGAGGACAAGGTCCACCTGGTCAGTACTACAGTGTTAGTTCTCTGACAGGGACCTTCCCTTGTTTTGAGAGCAATGGAAAAGGAATATTTGTTCAGTTCCAACAGACTTAACATGTAGTCTATTTCTGGCTTTGTGGTCAGGGCCTGTCCCTGTTTCTTCTGTAAATGTCACACGAATCTGTGTACCTAAAGTTTTGTTCATTTCTTCCCACTTTATAATAGACTAAAGAAATATTTGGATAAAATATTCACATTTATTTTATTAATCTTTAACGTCTAACCAAACTTTACAAAACTATTTTCAGCATCACAGATTCTTGTTTTCACAGTTTTTGATTCATCAAATATAATTGTATAATTATACAGTTGCTACATGGTAAAATGCTAATTTTCTTTAGTTTGCATAGATTATTTTAATAAAGAGGTAAAGTTTCAAAGACTCAGTAATACATTTATTTTTATAAAGGTAGATATAATAATTTCTTACTGAAATTGTTTTTGTAATCATCATAATAGCTACTATTTTTAACAGATTATATCCCAGACTGTATACTGTGTGTTTTATACTGATCTTATTTAATTCTTATAATAAATCTGCAAATTATCGTTACCAGAAATAAAAATATTCTAATATTTTAAAGAGACAGATTAACATGTTCTCATATAGAGTTTATATATGATAAGTTCACTATATTTATTTATAAGCCAATAAACCATATTTTGTTTGTATTATTTGTTTTAGAAAGAAGAAACCATAAATAAAACATAATTGTTATCACTTACTATTAAATGACTAGTCAGATTATACTGTTAACTCATTTAATACCTTTTTTTTTTTTTTTTTTTGAGACGGAGTCTCACTCTGTTAGGCTGGAGTACAGTGGCGCGATCTCGGCTCACTGCAAGCTCCGCCTCCCAGGTTCACGCCATTCTCCTGCCTCAGCCTCCTGAGTAACTGGGACTCAGGCGCCCACCACCATTCCTAGCTAATTTTGTTTTTGTATTTTTAGTGGAGACGGAGTTTCACTGTGTTAGCCAGGATGGTCTAATAGCATTTTTAAAAACTTAAATGAGTCATTACCTTCTTCAGAGACGGCTCTAATCATAAGTTTATTTATTTATTTATCTATTTTGCCACGATGAACCTAATGCCTATAATAAAGGGGATAGGTTTTCCAATTTCAAGAGTTATCATCACCCCCAGGGAAAAATTCTTGGAGTTAGGTGACTTTTTAAATTTTAAACCCTTGAAATAAATACAAAGAATATGGTAGTACCCCTTTTCCTGAATTACTGAACTACCAAACCTGTCCTATATGATATGTAAACAATTTTTGAATAAACACACATTTGTGTATGTGTACACAAAACCCTTAATGGTAATAAAGTGCTTATTTAAACTCATGAAAGTGGCACTTAAGCTAGGAAGTTATTTGTCACTCTTTCAGTTTTTGAATGAGTACAGAGAATAAATTTATTGTCCATCAAATGTGTTTTGCATTGTAATAATATAGTTACTATCTTACACCATAATGTGCTGAAGAAAATATTGAGAATGACAGTCAGAATATTTTATAGAAGTCTAGGATTTTGAAGGATTTCTGAATTCAAATCCCAAATCTTGCAACTGGCCAGGTAGTATTAACTAAACATTACTGACTCAGTATAAAAGTGAAAACTGAAAAATGCTAAATATAGAATTAAATGGATAATATATAACCTATTTTTAGATAAATCTACTTGATAGGTGTCTAAATAAATTATAACCCATTTAGGACCTACTTAATATATTCATTAGGGTGAATTTGTTTATTATCCATGATATCTGATTCAGAAATCATTCTTATCCTCATCCATGGCATCTTACAGCTACACTAAAGCAATTTCTTGCTTATAGATCAGGCTGCTTGGATGGACTAAGAACTCCTTGTAAGCAGCAACTTTCTTAATCATTTTGGTCCTGTGAGCACTTTTTTGGTAGCATTTACAAGTGCTCAATAACTGTTTCTTGGCTTTAATAAAAAAGCCTCAACTAATTATTCAGTGATTTGAAACTCCTAGGCAGAGAGTTTAAAAACCCTTTAAAACTTCAGGAACTTTCTAAGAAACAACCAGAGGAGCAATCCCAAACAAACCAAATAAAATCAGAACATCTGTGTTCTATTATAATTTATTCCCAGAAAAGTGGCTGCCTCATCTGTCCTGAATATAAAGGGGTCTCCTGGCTGGTTCTTTACATAATTAAAAAGTTCTACTTCTAGATGACCTGAAGGGAAGGTCAGTAGAGTTGATGAGGTTATTTTAAGACATATTAATATAAAATAATTTGGAAATATTCAGAAGAAGATGACAAGGTCAATCCCAAGTTGTAGAGGAGAGGACTGGGTTGGACATTCAGATTGCATTATTACATGAGCTTTAAATGTCTTGTTAATACTGTTAAAATTTTTTATGTGTTAAAAAAAAATTTATGTGTTTTGGTAGATTTGCCTACAATCTATCACTATAACTAGTATATTTATTCAATTGATTTCCAAGTGCAAATAGTGATAACACAGCCATTTTCTCAGGGATAAACGTATTATTTAAAGAACATACACCTTAACCTAATCATTTGAGTTAGTCATTACTCGTGAATTCCTATTACTTGTTATGTTGAATATAAATTTTCATAGATGAAAACTCTTACATAGTTTAAGTTCCTAGAAGTACAAGTGCATAATTCTCCACCAGAGAATGAAAACATTGCTATACAAAATCTATCTGTCCTTTAGTCTTAGATGAACAGAAGCAATTACCTGTGTGCAGAATAGACAAGGAGATTCAATGGGCACCTCCTCCTGTACAGCCCTCATGGGATTAAATTCATTGAATTGGTATTCATTGGATTTTTTCTAGGACTCTGTGAACATACCAAAATCCACAAGCTGTCAAATCCCTTTTAAGGGCATACCTAAGAGATATTGCTGGATTAGATCCAGTAAAGCAAATATCACAAATAAGTCACACAATTTTTTTGTTTCGTAATGTGTATAAAAGTTATATTTATACTACACCATAATCTATTAAGTGTACAATAGAATTAGGTTTAAAAAAGCAAACTACAGGCCGGGCACAGTGGCTCATGCCTGTAATCCCAGCACTTTGGGAGGCCGAAGTGGGCAGATCACGAGGTCAGGAGATCGAGACCATCCTGGCTAACACGGTGAAACCTCGTCTCTATTAAAAATAGAGAAAAGTAGCAGGGTGTGGTGGCGGGTGCCTGTAGTCCCAGCTACTTGGGGCAGGAGAATGGCGTGAACCCAGGAGGCGGGGCTTGCAGTGAGCCAAGATCGCGCCACTGCACTCCAGCCTGGGCGACAGAGTAAGACTCCGTCTCAAAAAATAAGAACAAATCTAAATTTAAGAATTCTTTATTGATAAAAATGCTAATGATCATTTGAGCTTTCAGCAAGTCATAATTGTTTTGCTGGTGGAGGGTCTTCCTTTGATATTAATGGCTGCTGACTGATGAGGGTAGTGGTTGATGAAGGTTTGAATGGCTATGCCAATTTCTTGAAATGAAACAAAAGTGAAGTTTGCCTCATTAATTGACTTGTCCTTGCAGAAGGATTTCTCTGTAGCATGTGATGTTGTTTGATTGCATTTTACCCATAATAAAACCTCTTTCCAAATTGGAGTTAATCCTCTCAAACCCTACAGTTTGCTTTATCAACTAAATTTATCTAATATTTTAAATCCTTTGTGGTCATTTCAACAATGTTCACAGCATCTTGACCTGGAGTAGATTTGATCTCAAGAAACCACCTTCTTGCTCTTCCATAGGAAACAACTCCTCATCCATTCAAGTTTTATCATGAGATTTTAGTTCAGTAACAAATTCAGTCTCCACTTGTAAGTCTAGTTGTCTTTTAATTTCTACCACATCTGCAGTTACTTACTTCACTGAAGTCTTAAACCTCTGAAAGTAATCCATATGAGTTGGAATAAACTTCTTCCAACCTTTTGTTAATGTTGGTGTTTAGGACTCCTGTCATGAATCATGAATTTTCTTAATGACATCTAGAATGGTGAATCCTTTCCAGAAGATTTTCAGTTTACTTAGGTCAGATTCATCACAGTAATTACTGTCTATGGCAGCTATAGTTCACAAAATACATTTCTTAAATAAGAAGACCTAAAAGTCAAAATTACTCCTTTATCTATGGGCTACAGGATAGATGTTGTGTTAGTAGGCATGAAAACAATGTTCATCTCTTTGTACATCTCCATCAGTACTTTAGGTGACTAGGTACATTGTCAAGCAGCATTAATATTTTGAAAGAAATCTTTTTTTCTTAGCAATAGATCTCAATCATAAGCTTAAAATATTCAGTAAATGATGCTATGAACTAATGTACTGTCATTTAGGATTTATTGTTCCATCTATAGAACAGAGTCAGAATAAACTACATAATTCTTAGGGGCTCTAGGATTTTTGAGTAAATGAGCATTGGCTTCAACTTCTAAACATCAGCTTCATTAACCCCTAAAAGAGAGTTGACTTGTCTTTTGAAGCTTTTAAGTCAAGTATTGACTTCTCTCTACCTATGAAAATTCTAGGTGGCATCTTCTTCTAATAGAAGCCTTTTATTGTCTCCACTGAAAATTGTTTGTTTTGTATAATTTTTTTTTTTTTTTGAGATGGAGTTTCGCTCATGTTGCCCAGGCTGGAGTGCAATGGCATAATTGCGACTCACTGCAACCTCCGCCTCCCGGGTTCAAGTGATTCTCCTGCCTCAGCCTCCTCAGTAGCTGGGATTACAGGCATGTGCCACCATGCCCACCTAATTTTTGTATTTTTAGTAGAGACGGGGTTTTGCCATGTTAGCCAGGCTGGTCTTGAATTCCTGACCTCAGGTGATTCACCCACCTCTGCCTCCCAAAGTGCACCTTGCCTGGCCTGTTTTGTATAAATTTAAGGGATACAAGTGCAATTTTGTTACATGGCTATATTGTGTAGTTGTGAAGTGTGGGTGTTTAGTGTATCCATTATCCAGATAATGTACATTGTACCCATTAGGTAATTCCCATCATCCACCCCCCTTCCCACCCCGGCTTATCTGAGTCTCCAAGTCCATACATTATGTCCACATGTATACATTATTTAGTTTGCATTTGTAAGTGAGAACATACAGTATTTTCTTTTCTTTCTCCTTCTGAGATGTTTCACTTGGATAATGGCTTCCAGTTCCATCCATGTTGCTTCAAATACATGCTTTAATTATTTTTAATGGTCGAATATTATTCTATTGCGTATATATACATTGTTTTTATCCAATCCTCCTCTGATGGTCACTTAGGTTGAATCCTAATCTCTGCTGTTATGAATAGAACTGCAGTAAACATATGAGTGCAGTAATCTTATTGATAGATATAATTATTCCTTTTCCTTTGGGTAGATACCCAACAGTGTGATTGCTAGATCAAATGGCAGCTCCATTTTTAGTTCTTTGATAAATCCCCATACTGTTTTAAATAGATGGTATGCCAATTTATATTCTCACCAACAGTGCACAAGCCTTCCCTTTTCTCTGCCTCCTCAACCACATTTGTTACTTTTTGTCTTTTCAAATAATAGCCATTCTAACTGGTGTAAGATGACATCCCACTGTGGCATTAATTTAAATTTCTCTGATGATTAACAATGTTCAGCATTTTTGTATGCTTGTTGGCTGCTAGTATGAGGCATATCTATTGAAAATAAAAATTTGAAAATTTTCTATTTTTCAATAGATTTTTATACAAATAACCAACAAATGTATGAAAATTATGCTGCTTTTGAAATATATTAGCATCTTCTGGCCACCCTTTAATGGGGTTATCTGTTTGTTGTTGAGTTGTTTGAGTTCCTTGTAAATTCTGGATACTAGTTCCCTGTCAGATGCATAGTTTACAAACATCCTCTCCCTTTCTGTAGGCTGTCTGTTCACTCTGTTGATTGGTTCTTTTGCTGTGCAGAAGCTTCTTAGTTTAATCAAGTACCATCTGACTATCTTGGTTTTTGTTGTTTTGCTTTTGAGATCCTGGTCATGAATTTTCTACCCAGACCAATGTCTAGAAGAGTCTTTTGTAAGCTTGCCTCTAGTATCTTTATAGCTAAAAATATGAAATACTTCATGAATTTGCATGACACCACTTAGCAGGGGCTATGCTAATTTTTTCTGTATCATTCCAGTTTCAGTATGTGTGCTGCTGAATCCAACACAAAATCTGTTGTTTAATGTAGCTACTTTCATCAATAATCTTAGCTGGATCTTCTGGATAATGTGCTACATCATCTACATCAGCTCTTGCTGCTTCATCTTTCAGTTTTATGTTGTGAAGATGGCTTCTTTCCTTAAATCCCAAGAATCAACCTCTGCTAGTTTCCAACTTTTCTTCTGTAGCTTCCTCACCCCTCTCAGCCTTCATAGAATTGAAGAAAGTTAGGGTCTCACTCTGGATTCAACCTTAACTTAAGGGAATGTTGTGGCTAGTTTGATCTACCCACAGTAAGCAAACTTTCTTAATATCAGCAATAAGGCTGTTTCACTTCATCATTCCTGTGTTCACTGAAGTAGCACTTTTAATTTCCTTTAAGAACGTTTCCTTTGTACTCACAACTTGGCTAACTTGTACTCACAAGTCTAGTATAAGGGGCTTAGCTTTCAGCCTGTCTCAGCTTTTGGCATGCCTTCCTCACTAAACTTATTTTATTTCTAGCTTTTGATTTAAATTGAGAGATGTGCAACTTTTCCTTTCACTTGAGTACTTAGAGGCCATTGTAAGGTCATTTTTTTTAATTTCCAACTTTTATTTTAGGCTCAGTGGGTACATGTGCAGGTTTGTTACATGGGTAAATCGCATGTTGTGGGAGTTTGGTGTACAGATTATTTCATCACCCAGGTAGTAAGCATAGTACTCGGTAGGTAGTTTTTCAATCCTCATCCTCTTCCCAACCTCCATCCTTAAGCAGGCTCTGGGGTCTATTGTTCCTTTCTTCGTGTCATGTGCACTCAATTTGTAGCTCCCATTTATAAGTGAGAATAGGTGGTTTTCTGCCGCTGTATTAGTTTGCTTCGGAAAATGCCCCCCCATTTCCATCCATGTTGCAGCAACTTGTAGGGTTATGAATTGATCTAATTTCACAATTGTTGTGTCTCAGGGAATAAGCAGGGCTGAGGAGATGAAGAGGGATGATAGACTGGCCAGGCAGTGGAGTAGTCAAAACACACACATTTATTGATTAAGTTTTCTGTCTTATGTAGGTGTAGTTTGTGGTGCACCAAAACAATTACAATAGTGACATTGAAGATCACTGATTACAGATCATCATAACAGATATAAAGATAATGAAACTGTTTGAAATATTGTGAGAATTAACAAAATATGTCACAGAGACAGGAAATGAGCACATAATGTTGGAAAAATGGTGCCAATAGTCTTGCTCCACACAGGGTCACCACAAATCTTCAATTTGTAAAAAACAAACACAAAACAAAAAAGACTCATAATATCTACAAAGCGTAATGAAGCAAAGCACCATAAAATGAGATATACCTATATAAAATGGTATAGTATTTGCATATAACTTATGCACATCTTCTTGTATAATTTGTCATCTCCAGATTACTTATAATACTTAATATAAAGTAAATGCCATATAAATCGTTAATATACCATACTGTATTGTTTTTATTGCTTTATTGTTATTTTTATTGTTAGTTTTGTCAAATATTTTTGATCTGTGGTTAGTTGAATCTGCAGATGCAGAAGCAGTAGATATGGAGAGCAGCCTGTATATATGCTATGAGATAAGGGTCTAATTTCATTCTATATGAGGATATCCAGTTTTCCCAGAAGCATTCATTGAAGAGACTGTCCTTTTCTCATTGTGTGTTCTTGGTACCTTTTCCAAAAGTAAAAGGATTGTAAATACATGGGGTTATTTCTGGGCTTTCTACTCTCTTGCAATGGTTGATGTGTCTTTTTCTACCAGTATCATGCTGTTTTGATTACAATTAGCTTTATAATATACTTTGAAATCAGAAAGTGGGATGCCTCTAGCTTTGTTCTTTTCTCTTAAGACTTCTTTTGCTATTTGGGGTATTTTTTGGTTCCATATAAATTTTAGTATTTTAATCCTCTTTTTTGGTTCCATGCAAATTTGAGGATTTCTTTTCTATTTCTGTGGAAAATAACATGAAGTTTTGATAGAAATTGAATTAAATATATATATCACTTTGGGTAGTATGGCCATTTTAACTATATTAATTCTTCCAATCCAGGAACATGGAAGAGTTTTTCATTTATTGGTGTCCTCTTCAATTTTTCATCAATGATTTACAGTTTTCAGTGCACAGATCTCCCACTTCTTTGGTTAAATTTACTTCCTAAAATTTTATTTATTTAATATATTTCTTTATTTTGATGCAATTGTAAATGGGATTTTTTTCTTAATTTCTTTTTTTGGATAGTTTGTTTTTAGTATATAAGAATGCTACTGATTTTTTGTGTGCTTATTTTGTAGCATGAAACTTTACTGAATTTGCCAGTTTTAACTTTTTTATAAAATAATAACAGTTTTTAATATATAAGGTATGTCATTACCAAATAGAGATCGTTTTACTTCTTCCTTTCTGATTGCATGGCTTCTATTCCTTCCCCTGCCTAATTGCTCTGGCCAGGTATTCTAGTACTATGTTGAATAGATGGTGCCAGAATAGGCATCTTTATATTGTTCCTGACCTTAAAGGAAAAGCTTTCAGCTTTTCACCAGTGAGTATAATCTTTGTCTAGATAAAATTTATCAATTTTGTTTACCTTTTCAAAAACCCAGCTTTTAGGTTTATCTTTTTTATTGTTCATCTTGTCTCTATTTGGCAGATTTCTTCTCTGATATTTGCTATTTCCTTTCTTCTGTGAAGTTTGGACAAACTATAGTTTTCTTTTCTAGTTATTTGAGATGTATCATTAGGTTGTTTATTTGAGATTTTTTCTCTTTTTTGATGAAGGCATTTATTGCTATAAACTCCCTCTCAAGACTCCTTTTGCTGATTCCATAAGTTTTGGTGTTTTTATTTCCATTTTCATTTGTGTCAAGATTTTTTTTTCACAGTTACCCTGCTGTCTAGGCTGGAGGGCAGTGGTGCAGTCTTAGCTCACTGCAACCTCCACTTCCTGGGTTCAAGTGATTCTTATGACTCAGCCACCAAAGTAACTGGGATTACAGACATGTGCCACCATACAGGCTAAAGTTTTTGTTTTTGTTTTTTTCTTTTTGTATGTTTAGTAGAGCGGGTTTCACCATTTTGGTCAGGCTGGTCCTGAACTCCTGGCCTCAAGTGATCCATCTGCTGTGGCCTCCCAAAGTGCTGGGATTACAGGCATGAGCCACTGCACCCGGCCTGTTCAAGAACATACTATTTAATTTCCATTTACTTGTGAGTTTTCCAAGATTCCTCCTGTTATTTATTTCTAGTTTTAAGCCATTGTGATCAGAAAAGATACTCAATATAATTTCAATCTTTTAAATTTGTTAATAATTATTTTGTGGACTAAAATATGATCTATTTTGGAGAATGTTCTGTGTGCATTTGAAAACGATGTGCAAATTGGAGAAGCAAGATGGCAGAATAGAAGGTTCAACCAATCGTCCTCCCTGCAAGGACATCCATTTAACAACTACCTACACAGAAAAATCACCTTCCTAAGAACCAAAAACCAGGTGAACACTCATAGTACCTGGTGGTAACTTCATATCGCTGAAAGAGGCATTGAAGAGGTAGAAAAGGAAGTAGTAAATCACTGACACCACCCCTTCTTCTCTCCTCGGCAGCAGTGGCAGGGTGCAGACAGCATATCTGGGCACTGGGGGAGGGAGAACACAGCCAACTGTAAGGCATTGAACTCACTGCTGTCCTGTTAGAGCAGAAAGGAAAACCATACCAAACTCAACTGATGCCTACCCATGGAGAAAGCATTTAGACCAGCCCTAACCAGAAGGGGATTTGCTGATCCCAGTGATCCAAACTTGAATTCTCAAGAACTGCAACTGTTAGGCAGGTCCTAGTGCTGAACTAGGCTCAGGGACAGTGGACTGGTATGGGGACATGACATACTGAGACACAAGCTGGGGCGGCTAAGGGAGTGTTGGCATCACCCCTCCTCTAACCCCAGGATGCACAGTTCACAGCTCCAAAAGATACCCCTTCCTTATGCTTGAGAAGAGAGAAGAGTGGGGAGGACTCTGTTTTACATCTTGGATATCAATTCAGCTGTAGCAGGAAAGAGGCACCAATCAGAATCATGAGACCCTCGTTCCAGGATCTTGCTCCCAGATGACATCTGTAGACGTGCTCTGGGCCAGAAGGGGACCCACTGCTTTGAAAGAAAGGGCCCAGTTCTGGCAGCATTCATCATCTCCCAACAGAAGAGCCCTTGCGTCCTTAATGACCAGGAGCAATACCCAGGTACTATGTCACGAGCCTTGGGTGAGCCTCTGAGACTTGCTGGCTTCAGGTACCAGTATGGCTATGGTGGGAAGTGCACCAAGCAGGCTATCGGGGTACCTGATTCCAGAATTTGACTCTTGGATGGCATTTCTGGACCTGCCCTGGGCCAGAAAGGACCCTACTGCCCTGAAGTGTGAGTCCTAGGCCAGGCAGCATTCACCACAAGCTGACTCAAGAGTGCTTGTATCTCCACTTTACTAGGATGGGCTTCTGGAGATGTATTTTATTCTTTTATTTGGAATATGTTTCCCTGTTTCTTCACTTTCTTTGACTATCTGTGTTGATTTCAGTATGTTCTATGAATGAACAAGCTCTCTAAGTTTTGTTAGGCTGGTCTTATGTAGGATATATTTCTCCTCAGTCAGCACAGCCAACGATTCTAGGTGCCTTTAAACTCTTTGTGTTTGTCCAACCGGCTGCCATTGTTCTTTGTAGCCCCAAAGAAATTAAAAAGTGTCAAGTCATGTTATTGTCTTGAGAGAGGTAGGATAGAAGCCGGTCCTTTGGGACAGGGCAGGAAATGTTGGGGTGCTAGATTTATGTTAGATTTATCCTTCTTTCTTTGCAGAAAAGCTGAGAACCAAAATTAATCTTCCACTCATTTTGCTCTACACTAAGAAGAGGGACTGAGGAACATGCCTATAGTTTTGATCAGACTGCTCACTTTGAACCTCAGGAGATACTGATGACCATTTAAAGGTTTAAAAGTCACATTTTTTTCCCTCTGTGGTCTAAAAAACTCGATAGCATAGAGCTCTGTTAACTCCAAGAGCTAGGTGATTTAGGACACAGTTCCTTGGATGAAGGCTGAAAAGTTGGAGCACTTGATGCATGCAGAAGTTACTCTCAGAGAGAGTCTGTATATTTGGAATTATTTCAGGAGAAAACCAGGGAAGAAAGTGCATGAAGTTCCCACTCTCCTGTTGAAGGAGGCACAAGTTTCATACCCTCCTAATAGACGGAGACTTCTGGCCTGGACTTATTGCTAAAGCAAGCAAGGGAGGGAGATGCAGGGAGTATCTGCATTCCCATAGAGACTTGAAGATGTGCCCCTGCCTCCTTCCAGTGAAAGATAGCAGGAGTTTATTTCTAGAACAAGCCAGAGAAGAAGGTGTGGGAAGTGCCATAACTTCCATAGTTGCTGACACAGGTCTCCAATGTCTTTTCATGGAGATGTTTCAGGGCTAGGATTATCACTGGAGCTAGTTGGTGGAAAAGGTGCAGAAAGTGTCTGCTGTCCTGTTCAAGCAAGCAGAAGTTTCACGCCTCACATCCCTTGCAAGGGGAGCCTTCTGTTGTGAAGCTATTGCTGAAGCAAGCCAGAGAACAAGGTTCAAGGAGTGCCTACTTTCCCTTTGAGGCACATAGGAATCCTTCTGCCATCATCTAATAAGGGATTGCAGTCATTTATCATGGGAGCAAACCAGGGAAGAGGGCATGGCAGGGCAGGGCAGATGTGCTGTCCCTCCATTGTTGCTGGCAGTGGCCTCCAACCTCTTACCATGGAGACTGTAGAACTGAGATGTCACTGGAGCAAGCAATGGAAGAAGGTGTGGGCAGTGCAGTATCATCCTCCCATTTAGTCTCCAAGATGTTTATTCTTACTTGCTATATAGGCTTCCAGATACTGGCTTGTTAGAGGCTAGAACCACAGGGAGCTACTGGAAAAGCATGTGATCACACCTCATCCATGGGGAAGGTGAAAGCTGGGCTCATCTCAGGGGACTACAACAACTAAGGGCGCTCACATGGTTCAAACCCCCACTTTGTTCTTTGTGCTTGAGTGAGATCCTCTGAAGATTGTCTCTTTCATTCCTCCAGCACAGTGATTTAACAGCCAAGCCCTTCACCAGGACTGGGAAAGTAGAACATTGTATGTGTGCTAGGAGTCCTTCACCCCTCAGGATAAAGTGGAAACTGGAGTTTCCTTCCCAAGTGTGTTCAGGGTGGGGTTAATTCACAAGTGTATCTGCTTTTCCAATCGGTTTGATGTGGATGTTTTCTCAGTCATCCAGTGTGTAGAAGTCTTTCAACTGGATTCTGCCTTTCTCTTGAAGAGAATTGATTTGTGTGTAGGTGTTTACTCAGTGTGTCTGTGGAAGAAGCGATAGTCAGGAGTCTCCTATTTCACCAGGTTTTCTTTTTTTTTTTTTTTTTTTTTGAGACGGAGTCTCGCTCTGTCGCCCAGGCTGGAGTGCAGTGGCCGGATCTCAGCTCACTGCAAGCTCCGCCTCCCGAGTTCACGCCATTCTCCTGCCTCAGCCTCCCGAGTAGCTGGGACTACAGGCGCCCGCCACCTCGCCCGGCTAGTTTTTTGTATTTTTTAGTAGAGACGGGGTTTCACCGTGTTAGCCAGGATAGTCTCGATCTCCTGACCTCGTGATCCACCCGTCTCGGCCTCCCAAAGTGCTGGGATTACAGGCTTGAGCCACCGCGCCCGGCCTTCACCAGGTTTTCTGATGTTTCAAATGTTTTATTTCCATTAAAAATAAATAACTGAAATTAAAAGCAAATGTTTTATATACATGTCATTAATATATAAATAACCATGTTTAATTTAGCAATGAACTAACTGCTTTCTTAGGATTGCATATACCCTAAAAGAACTTCAGAAGCCCAATTGATAATGTCTCCAAAACTCTTTAATATGAAGGATTCATTGATCAAGAAGCAAAATAAGTAATTTCAAAAATAAAAAGGTTCTCAACATATACCTTAAAGCACGTTCTGCAGTAGCTATTTTTAGTAAGTAGTAAGAAATGTCCGTTAGATGCAACTAAACTAAAACCATTGCTGCCTGAAAGACTTAAGCATCTGAATGTTTTCTGTTACTTAGATATAGGAGATACATTTGAAGTTATTGCCTCAGGAATGATACACTAAAAAGTCAGTGTAGTTAAATTTTTTTAAATTTCCAGTTTGCAGTAATTTCAGGTGTTTATAAAATAGTTTCATGTTCAAAAATAGAAATGAAAGTACATTATTGCCAGAGATATGCTTCCAGTGTCAGCATTCCATCTCCATTGCGTTGCTCATCAGTTTTGTGCCGTATCTTCGGAATGAAGAGAAAATGTGCAGCACCCTCACATCACCACACACTGTGACCTTCACTTACAACTGAGTAACAGCAAGAAAATATGAAAATTAATTTCTTAAGAATATGTTTCTGTTTAAAACCAATTTAACCTTATCAAGAAATCTTAGTTTCTAAATAAAGAAGCAAAAATTCAATTAAGAACAGAGGCCTAACATGTGAATACCATTTACATGATTAAGCAGTGATAACACACTGTTCTGCATTTAATTCCCACACACAGTATTGAACCAAATGTGAAACTGATACTTTGGAGACATTAAATATCCATAGCTTTGAAATGTGCTGCCATTTAATTACTACCAAAGCCATGTGCCTCAGAGCTTTCTGTTCATCGTTTCTATAAGGCTCTTAATACGGTTCTAGGACAAGAACATGAAAGTTATACAAAACTGTGAAAAAGTACAATAATTAAAAATTTCATACATACTATCACAAAGCCAACTACGTTAACAGAAATGAAAATGATCTCTGTACTCCAAATGAAAAATGAGACTCAGAACTTATGTCCAAAATGGAATTGTTAGCAATATGACAGGTTCTGAACCATGAGTACCACCAACACACATCTAAATCATTAACATCTCTTCCCTACTCAAAACAAAAAGGAATGCATGATTAAACCGATAACTATGTCAGGAATTAACCAACTCAGATAATCATTCTTATTTGAGCTCTCTTTTTGCTTTCTTAGATTACAAGTTGAATATTCTTAAACTGTTCTATTCTACCCAAAGCGTCAAAGAGCAAATGTATATAAGCAAAAATTACTCAAGTGGAAAATGTGATTTCTCTTGTCAGCGTGTCACAGCAATGAAAGGAGGAAAAATTAGAGTTAGACCTGTAGAACAGATTGCTTTTTTCATATTAACAGCTAGAAAATTTAAAGCCAAATATTTTTGTCTAACTCTCTACCCCCAAAATGTTTACATCTTTAAGACATGTGTTTTCATTGCTGGTGTTATGGTTAAAAATATATCTTTCTTCTATTGTGTGATAATAACAATAATGAATGATCCTTGCCTAACAAGTAAATTACAAAGAAGAATCTAAATTACCTGGGATGCCACAGTTCTAAGAAAACCATTAATAAACTTTGGTATGTTTTCTTCGACATTCTCCCCTCCATGGTCCTACTCTGCCCTCCTATCCACAGTATCCAATATCCTCAAGCCTTCACTCTGCTAGATAGAGGCTTTTTCTAAAAGTTGTATTGTATAAGCAGCAAAGGGTTAAGCAGATATAAGAATTCAAAATTTATCTGAACTTTGTTCGTTAGGCCATGGAAGCTGATACTATCTCATCTTTAAATATACATGCCAGATAGGATATATAAAGGAAGTTAAGTTTACTTCCTCAAAATAAAAATCACATAAAAATATAATCGACATAGATTTTCTTTGGTAATTTTAAAAGATATTTGTCTTGGTATCTGTTGGTAAGTGCTGTCATTCATTGCATATAGATGAGAAGGAAATTTCCCATGCATAGTAAGGAAGTGGAGAATTCGCCAAGGGCTTTGAACACTTAAAAAAAAAATTAAGCATATGTACAAATTTTAGCAGGATAACAGGGCATTAAAGTTGCTGTTTTGGTTTTTAATCATTGAATGGATATTTTTGTAGTAGATCTGTATCTCTCTGTTCAGGTGAACTGGCAAAGAAATGTAGATCTTAAAGATTCCTAAATTCTTACATAGTATTCTATAGCATGAATGCACTCCAGTTTATTCTGCTGTTCCCTTATCCACAGACATTTATTCTCAGCATTTTGTTCACAGATAAATCATAGTGCGTTAACTTGGCCATCAGCATTGTATGAGAGTAATTTTATCCCTGCATTTTCATCAGCAATATTCATCTTTTAATTTTTCTCAAACAGATGGTTTTTTTAAGTGTCTTTATTAAACATTTTAACTTACCCTTTGGCAGTGACTTTTCATATCCTGTCCTTATTTTTCACTGGAGTTATTTTTTGTTATTATATGCATGTTCAAGGTCATCATATAAATATAATACTTTCTTACATTGTGAATATTTTTCTTATTTCTAGTTTGTCAGTTGACTTTGTCCTGCTATCATTTTTTAAGTTTCATTTTTTTAGAAAGGAATATCTATATACCTTTATTTCAGTCTAGCTAGTCGTCCATCCACTTGTATATATAAAGTCTTGTTTCAGTTAAAAAATATTCCCAGCCCCAAGGTTTTGTAATATTGTCTACTGAGATTTTTAAACATATGCTTGTTTTATAATTTTACATGTAAAGTTTTAGTATTGCTATAATTTATTTGAACATATAGAGTAAATTAGAAGGTCCTACTTATTTATTTCCAGAGAGCAGTTTGCTGTACCATTCATTGCACTGTTGTATTTGTTCGTGTGTATATTTAACTGTATTTTATAATCTCTTCTGCTGAAGTATTGCTTTATACCTAGGCAGTATGATTTACTCATGACTAAGAGAATTATATTATATATTAATTCAATAAGCCATGATCTCATACATCTCCTTATTTCTCATTTTCTTGATTTTTGACGTTTATTTTTCCATATATACTTGAAGATTATTTTACAGAGTTCAAAGAAATCTATAAAGGTTCTAATGGAATTGCAACAGCTTTTAATGGAAATTACTCTAATTCAGGGTAGATTTAACATTTTGAGGATACAAAATATTCTTATAAAATAACAAGATAGATCTTTTCTTTTTTATTATGCATTATTTTATGTCTTTAAATATAATGCTACATTATTCATAAAAGTACTATACGTTTCGTTAAACTGATCCCTAATTATTTTATATTGGTTGCTTTTATAAATGGAAGCTTCCCATTTCCATTTAAATGTGCTTAATGCTAGCATAGAGCATATTTTAAAAATTATCTGATATCAAGTCACTTGCAAACTTTAGTAATTTTATTGGTTTTTACTAGACTCTTGTTTTATGAAGGTGTAATTCTATTATCTCTGAAGAAATAATTATATTCTATTCCGGTGCTCACTCCTCTCCTTTCCCTGGTTGTCTAGAACTGAATTTAGTATTTCACAATTTGTATGTGGTATGGTTCAGGGTAAATTATTTTATTGTTTTATAGTCATTTCCATCTATTCTTATTTTGCTTATGTTTTATTAGGAATAGGGTCTGTATCTTATCAAATGCCTTTTCCATAATTATTGACACAATTATGTGACTTCTTTCTTTGAAATTAATGCTTTTGAACCTTCCTTGGAGGTTATTGGAATAAATCTGCTTGATGTCATAATTTTTTTTTTTTTTTTAGGCACTGTTGGATTACATGTAATTTTAGGTCTTTTACTATAAGTTCATAAAGAACTATTATCTTTACCATTTTACTAACAGACTTGAGTACTAATATCATAATAGAAAACAATCCTGTGGTTTTTATGATCTGTGATATTTAAATAATTGATTTTTTTTTTCTTGAAAGAGCCCGCTACTAAATGGCAATGGTAATGATAGCAAATAGCTGCACAAAATTTTCTGTCAGGAGAACTTAAAGTTTTATATTTATTAATTCATTTGATCTTTTTAATCACCTAATGAGTTAAGAAATATTGTCATCTGCTTTCTACAAACAGGAAAATCAAGGCAGACAAAGCTTATGTGACTTGCTTATGCTCAAATAACTATTACTTGGTAGAATAAATTTGGACATAGGTATTCTGATGTGAGAGGCTGCTTTTAGCAGTTAAATTAAACAGCCTCTATCACCTTTGCAATCTCTTTTGTGGTTATTTATCCTATTCAACTTGCTTCTTAGTTTTCATATGTTATAGTTTACTGAAAAGCATCAATTTCCCCTAGATTTCATATTTCCTGTCATAGTGCTACAATACGGTTCTAAAAATTATTTTACTTTCTTCTTAAGCTTGTGCTATTTTTTTATTGCCAGCTTTCTTTCTAAGATTTTGTTTATGTCTTGCAAAAACCTAATTTTTACATTTATTTATCCTTTTTTTTGTTTTGTTTTGAATTTTACTCATTTTAAAAGTATTAGTTTTCTTTTACCAATCAATTTTGGTTGATTTTACTCCATTTCTAGTTTATTAAATTTTTCTAAGTCTTACTTTTTCATCTTTAATAAGGAATAAATCTATCCTAAATAAATCTTACCAGTTTTCTGTGTGTCAAATATGACACACAGAAAAGTATTTTACAATGTAAAGTATTCTTTACATTGCCTTCCAGAGGCACAGAATTTCAGTTTGATTTTCTCTTTGAGCCAGGGATTATTCAGGAGTATTTTTAAATCTCTGATGAATGAGTATTTTGGTCATTCTTCATTTACTTTTCCTATTTTTCCTGGACCAAAGAATGTGACCAGTAAAACTTCCAATTAAAAAAAAAATGTTAAACTTTTGTTATATCTAAATATATGGTTAAATTTTGTGAATATTAAAAATACATAGAAGAAAATATATTCTTCCTATTCAGGGGATAAAGTATTTTATATATTTATCATATATCATGTTTGTTGATTATATTGTATATATATAATTTCTTTATAACTGTGCTGACCAAAACGGTGGGTACTAGACACATTATGTATATTGAACAGTTGTATGTAATATATAAATTGTGTACTTGAAATGTGACTAGTCTAAATTGAAATGTAATGTAAACTCTACAAAGGATCTTAAAGATTTAGTATAAAAAAGGTGGGAACTGAACAATGAGATCACTTGGACTCGGGAAGGGGAACATCACACACCGGGGCCTATCATGGGGGGGGGGGGGAGGGATTGCATTGGGAGTTATACCTGATGTAAATGACGAGTTGATGGATGCTGACGAGTTGATGGGTGCAGCACACCAACATGGCACAAGTATACATATGTAACCAACCTGCACGTTATGCACATGTACCCTAGAACTTAAAGTATAATAATTTTTTTAAAAAAGCAAACTACTTATATAAATAATTTTATATGAACTAAATATTAAAATTATAATATTTTGGATATAATGAGTTAAAATATATTATTAAAAGTAATCTCATCTGTTTATTTTCACTTATTTTAATGTGGCTACTAGAATATCTAAAATTACGTATGTGCTTGCATTATTTTTTACTTAACATTACTCTGTAGTACTAATTATTTTTGGTCTACTAATCTGTCCATAAAAAATTGTATTGACATCTTTCTTTTCATATAATATCTTTTAAGAACTCCTTCCTTGTCTTATAATTTATGATTTCAGTATTTAGCAGATTTTAAAAACCATATGTAGGTTTATGACTGTTATATCACTTTATAAACTGTGACTTTCGTCTTCATTTGATACAAATCCTGATTTTGCCTTTAATTTTTATTTGATCTTGCCACTCTTTATTTTTTGTATTTGCATGGTTACTCTATAAAATCACTTTTTTTGGTCATTGAATTTACTAAATATCTTACACATTACGCGTTTTATTTTTAACTCAGTCTTATAATCTCTTTTCCAAAGTGATAAAATTCACAAGTCAATATTTAGTATAAAAACTGGTGTGATTTTAAAACATCCATCTCACTTTATGCTGTGTATGTACTTCATGTTTTTCTTTACTTCTCCTTCAGTTTTTATTTATGAGTCTTTGGTCATGCATGCTCAATTTTTCCTTTGTTAATTTAAAAGTTCTACTGGCTTTTTCATTTAACAAGGAATTATTTTATAATTTATAATGTTCACAATTACTTCATTTCTCTGCTATTATATCAAAGCAACATACAAACTATAAGTCTTTATTCAAGGTGGTCTATTTTCCTACTGCTCCTTCCTCTGCCACTAAGAGATAATATTTAAAGCATATTTTCCCTCTTTGTTACCTAATCACATGACAATTTCAAGAGAACTTTAAGAGAACGTTAGAGAAACATGTCTTCGTCCCTGCTACTACTAACTTTGGCTGAGGTCACTTAAATATTTGGTTCTGGATCATTATTATTTTTTTCCCTATAGTTTCCTATTTTTCCATTTTTGTGTGATATATTCTTGCTTATCCTGTCATTATTCATTTAGATTTAACTATTAATATATACATTATAAGGTTTACTCCTTAACACTGTTCTTTATTCTTCATCTTCTCCTCTCTTGAGATTTCAGAACTGCTGCTACCTTTGTGAGCTGTGTTTTGTCCTCAGGTGCTTCTTTTTCTTCTTCTATTATCTTTCCTCCATTTTCTTCATGATTCCAATCCTTCTTATAGTTTTCTCTGCTTTTAGTTAATTTTCAATTTGGTTTCATATATATATACATACACACTGTAATCATATATATATGATTACAGCATATACAGTGTGTGTACGTGTGTGTATATATATATACACACGCACACACACACACACCACACCCCTATATATATATATATATGGTTACATATATATATATGGTTACATATATATATATGGTTACATATATATATGGGGAGTGGGGTACGTATGTGTGTGTGTTCTTCAGTTTAATTTATTTCCTAATATTTCTTATTTCAAATAGCATGAGTTTTTATCCCAAGATGTTTTTAGTACTCATTAGTCTTCTTAAGCTCTGCTTTAAGTTGCTTTATGTCTCCTCTGGTAGTTCCAGTTGTCTACCTACCAGTAGATAATCTATGTACTTTCCCTCTCTGAACCAGTAGTGATTGTCCCCGTAGGTGAGATAATTGTTTTCTGACCCAGTTGCAAGATAAAGCCTCTCTTTTGCCAAGTTCTCTTGGATGAAACTGCTCATGTAGTCTACAGCCTTAGTGGCAGTAAGGACTCAGACTAACTATGCAATTGAATCAAATTTTTGGGGGCCAGGGAGATGTCCAGATCCTCACAATTAATAATGTCACAGGCCGTAGACTTCCTTTTTCTTGAGTGACTTCAGAACCCCATTGGACAAAAATTTTTACAGGCTCTACTATGATCTGATCCACTATGATCTGATCCTCATCTCTGCCTCTGGACCTCAAGCACTGCCTCTGGCACAGAGAATAAATAGGTTATTCCAGTCTCTGTCTAAGCTGGTAGAGTCCTGGGCTCTACCTCAGGCTCACCTGTGTGAAGACTGTCCCGTTTGCTCTACTTGGGAGTTATTTGTGGGGGTTAGATTGGCATTTAAAGGTATGGACAACATAAACATACTTCAGCAGCATATGTTCCTTTGTTCTGTTTCAAGGCTATCTATTAATGCACCAATAATAAATAAGTTTATAAAGAATATGTAGCATTTTTAAAATTTAATTAATTAATTAATTAATTTATTATTATTATTATACTTTAAGTTCTAGGGTACATGTGCATAACATGCAGGTTTGTTACATATGTATACTTGTGCCATGTTGGTGTGCTGCACCCATCAACTCGTCAGCACCCATCAACTTGTCATTTACATCAGGTATAACTCCCAATGCAATCCCTCCCCCCGCCCCCCTCCCCATGATAGGCCCCGGTGTGTGATGTTCCCCTTCCCGAGTCCAAGTGATCTCATTGTTCAGTTCCCACCAATGAGTGAGAACATGCAGTGTTTGGTTTTCTGTTCTTGTGATAGTTTGCTAAGAATGATGGTTTCCAGCTGCATCCATGTCCCTACAAAGGACACAAACTTATCCTTTTTTATGGCTGCATAGTATTCCATGGTGTATATGTGCCACATTTTCTTTATCCAGTCTGTCACTGATGGACATTTGGGTTGATTCCAAGTCTTTGCTATTGTGAATAGTGCCGCAATAAACATACATGTGCATGTTTCTTTATAGCAGCATGATTTATAATCCTTTGGGTATATACCCAGTAATGGGATGGCTGGGTCATATGGTACATCTAGTTCTAGATCCTTGAGGAATCGCCATACTGTTTTCCATAATGGTTGAACTAGTTTACAATCCCACCAACAGTGTAAAAGTGTTCCTATTTCTCCACATCCTCTCCAGCACCTGTTGTTTCCTGACTTTTGAATGATCGCCATTCTATCTGGTGTGAGATGGTATCTCATTGTGGTTTTGATTTGCATTTCTCTGATGGCAAGTGATGATGAGCATTTTTTCATGTGTCTGTTGGCTGTATGAATGTCTTCTTTTGAGAAATGTCTGTTCATATCCTTTGCCCACTTTTTGATGGGGTTGTTTGTTTTTTTCTTGTAAATTTGTTTGAGTTCTTTGTAGGTTCTGGATATTAGCCCTTTGTCAGATGAGTAGATTGCAAAAATTTTCTCCCATTCTGTAGGTTGCCTGTTCACTCTGATGGTAGTTTCTTTTGCAGTGCAGAAGCTCTTTAGTTTAATGAGATCCCATTTGTCAATTTTGGCTTTTGCTGCCATTGCTTTTGGTGTTTTAGACATGAAGTCTTTGCCCATGCCTATGTCCTGAATGGTAATACCTAGGTTTTCTTCTAGGATTTTTATGGTATTAGGTCTAACATTTAAGTCTCTAATCCATCTTGAATTAATTTTCGTATAAGGAGTAAGGAAAGGATCCAGTTTCAGCTTTCTACTTATGGCTAGCCAATTTTCCCAGCACCATTTATTAAATAGGGAATCCTTTCCCCATTTCTTGTTTCTCTCAGGTTTGTCAAAGATCAGATGGCTGTAGATGTGTGGTATTATTTCTGAGGACTCTGTTCTGTTCCATTGGTCTATATCTCTGTTTTGGTACCAGTACCATGCTGTTTTGGTTACTGTAGCCTTGTAGTATAGTTTGAAGTCAGGTAGCGTCATGCCTCCAGCTTTGTTCTTTTGACTTAGGATTGTCTTGGAGATGCGGGCTCCTTTTTGGTTCCATATGAATTTTAAAGCAGTTTTTTTCCAATTCTGTGAAGAAACTCATTGGTAGCTTGATGGGGATGGCATTGAATCTATAAATTACCTTGGGCAGTATGGCCATTTTCATGATATTGATTCTTCCTATCCATGAGCAAGGTATGTTCTTCCATTTGTTTGTGTCCTCTTTGATTTCACTGAGCAGTGGTTTGTAGTTCTCCTTGAAGAGGTCCTTTACATCCCTTGTAAGTTGGATTCCTAGGTATTTTATTCTCTTTGAAGCAATTGTGAATGGAAGTTCATTCCTGATTTGGCTCTCTGTTTCTCTGTTACTGGTGTATAAGAATGCTTGTGATTTTTGCATATGAATTTTGTATCCTGAGACTTTGCTGAAGTTGCTTATCAGCTTAAGGAGATTTTGGGCTGAGACAATGGGGTTTTCTAAATATACAATCATGTCATCTGCAAACAGGGACAATTTGACTTCTTCTTTTCCTAACTGAATACCCTTGATTTCTTTCTCTTGCCTGATTGCCCTAGCCAGAACTTCCAACACTATGTTGAATAGGAGTGGTGAGAGAGGGCATCCCTGTCTTGTGCCAGTTTTCAAAGGGAATTTTTCCAGTTTTTGCCCATTCAGTATGATATTGGCTGTGGGTTTGTCATAAATAGCTCTTATTATTTTGAGGTACGTTCCATCAATACCGAATTTATTGAGCGTTTTTAGCATGAAGGACTGTTGAATTTTGTCAAAAGCCTTTTCTGCATCTATTGAGATAATCATGTGGTTCTTGTCTTTGGTTCTGTTTATATGCTAGATTATGTTTATTGATTTGCGAATGTTGAACCAGCCTTGCATCCCAGGGATGAATCCCACTTGATCATGGTGGATAAGCTTTTTGATGTGCTGCTGAATCCGGCTTGCCAGTATTTTATTGAGGATTTTTGCATTGATGTTCATCAGGGATATTGGTCTAAAATTCTCTTTTTTTGTTGTGTCTCTGCCAGGCTTTGGTGTCAGGATGTTATTGGCCTCATAAAATGAGTTAGGGAGGATACTCTCTTTTTCTATTGATTGGAATAGTTTCAGAAGGAATGGTACCAGCTCCTCCTTGTACCTCTGGTAGAATTCAGCTGTGAATCCATCTGGTCCTGGTCTCTTTTTCTTTGGTAGGCTATTAATTGTTGCCTCAATTTCAGAGCCTGCTATTGGTCTATTCAGGGATTCAGCTTCTTCCTGGTTTAGTCTTGGAAGAGTGTAAGTGTCCAGGAAATTATCCATTTCTTCTAGGTTTTCTAGTTTATTTGCATAGAGGTGTTTATAGTATTCTCTGATGGTAGTTTGTATTTCTGTGGGGTCGGTGGTGATATCCCCTTTATCATTTTTTATTGTGTCTATTTGATTCTTCTCTCTTTTCTTCTGTATTAGTCTTGCTAGCGGTCTGTCAATTTTGTTGATCTTTTCAAAAAACCAACTCCTGGATTCATTGATTTTTTGGAGGGTTTTTTGTGTCTCTATCTCCTCAGTTCTGCTGTGATCTTAGTTATTTCTTGCCTTCTGCTAGCGTTCGAATGTGTTTGCTCTTGCTTCTCTAGTTCTTTTAATTGTGATGTTAGAATGTCAATTTTTGATCTTTCCAGCTTTCTCTTGTGTGCATTTAGTGCTATAAATTTCCCTCTAAACACTGCTTTAAATGTATCCCAGAGATTCTGGTATGTTGTATCTTTGTTCTCATTGGTTTCAAAGAAAATTTTTATTTCTGCCTTCATTTCGTTATGTACCCAGTAGTCATTCAGGAGCAGGTTGTTCAGTTTCCATGTAGTTGAGTGGTTTTGATTGAGTTTCTTAGTCTTGAGTTCTAGTTTGACTGCACTGTGGTCTGAGAGACAGTTTGTTATAATTTCTGTTCTTGTACATTTGCTGAGGAGTGCTTTACTTCCAATTATGTGGTCAATTTTGGAATAAGTGCAATGTGGTGCTGAGAAGAATGTATATTCTGTTGATTTGGGGTGGAGAGTTCTATAGATGTCTATTAGGTCTGCTTGCTGCAGAGATGAGTTCAATTCCTGGATATCCTTGTTAACTTTCTGTCTCGTTGATCTGTCTAATGTTGACAGTGGGGTGTTGAAGTCTCCCATTATTATTGTATGGGAGTCTAAGTCTCTTTGTAAGTCTCTAAGGACTTGCTTTATGAATCTGGGTGTTCCTGTATTGGGTGCATATATATTTAGGATAGTTAGCTCTTCCTGTTGAATTGATCCCTTTACTATTATGTAATGGCCTTCTTTGTCTCTTTTGATCTTTGATGGTTTAAAGTCTATTTCATCAGAGACTAGTATTGCAACCCCTGCTTTTTTTTGTTCACTATTTGCTTGGTAGATCTTCCTCCATCCCTTTATTTTGAGCCTATGTATGTCTCAGCATGTGAGATGGGTCTCCTGAATACAGCAGACTGATGGGTCTTGACTCTTTATCCAGTTTGCCAGTCTGTGTCTTTTAATTGGAGCATTTAGTTCATTTACATTTAAGGTTAATATTGTTATGTGTGAACTTGATCCTGCCATTATGATATTAACTGGTTATTTTGCTCGTTAGTTTATGCAGTTTTTTCCTAGCCTCGATGGTCTTTACATTTTTGAAATAAAAATGTTTGCAATCACATGAACACAATGAAAAAATTATTAAATGCATACTCTGAAATGATATAATAAATTTTATTATAATTATTTGTATTAAAACTTTTCCATATAGTTATAATGGAAATACAATCATGACTAATTCAAAGAATATCTTTACTAACTCTCTCTACTCTGGAATATAATAAATATTTCCATCAAGTCAACCCATAGTTTTATATCTTCTGGAAATATAATACGCCCAACAAATTATTTTGTGGATATTGACAAACTTACTCTGAAGTATATATGAAGAAGCAAAAGTCAGAGAACAGCCAAATCAATATTAAAACAGAAAAATAAAAATAAAATTGGAAAATGAGATTGTATTAATTCATTCTCACACTGCTATAAAGACATACCTGAGACTGGGTAATTTATAAAGAAAAGGTTTAATTAACTCACAATTCCACAGGTTATACAGGCTTCTGCTTCTGTGGAGGCCTCAGGAAACTTTCAATCACAGTGGAAGATGAAGGGGAAGCTGGCACATATTCACATGCCTGGCAGGAGGGAGAGCAAGCAAAGGGGGAGGTGCTACACACTTTGAAAACAAGCAGATGTCATGAGAACTCTATCACGAAAACAGCAAGAGGAAAGTCCACCCCGTGATTCAATCACCGCCCACCAGGCCCCTCCTCCAACAGTGGAGGGTTACAATTCAACATAAGATTTAAGTGAGGACACAGAGCCAAACCATATCTGATACTATCTAACTGCAAGACATATTAATAAACTACAGGGATCAAGACAGTGTGGTATTGGTGAAAGAATATATGATTCAATCACTGGAACGGATAAAGGGCCCAGAAATAGAACCACCTAACATGTAGTCAACCGGAGGCTGAGGTGGGCAGATCACCTGAGGTCAGGAGATCAAGACCAGCCTGGCCAAGATGGTGAAACCCCGTCTGTACTAAAAATACAAAAAGTTAGCTGAGCGTGGTCGCCAGTGCCTGTAATCTAAGCTACTCAGGAGGCTGAGGCAGAAGAATCACTTAAATCAGTGAGGAGGAGGTTGCAGTGAGCCAAGATCGCGCCATTGCACTCCAGCCTGGGTAACAAGAGCAAGGCTCTGTCTCAAAAATAAATAATAAATAAATAAATACATAAATAAATATATAAAGTCAACCAATCTTTGACAAAGGAAAAAAAGGCAATGCAATGGAGAAAAGAGTTTTTCAACAAATAATGCTAGAATAACTGGACATTCACATGCAAAATATGAATCTAGATACACACTTCTAATATGTCATAAACATTAACTCAAAATGGATAGCAGATATAAATGTAAATGCAAAACTATACAACTCCTAGAAAATAACATATGAAAAAAATCTAGATGACTTTGGCTTTGGTTATGACATTTTAGTTGCAATCTAAAAGGTATAACAGATAAAATAAGGAACTGATAAGCTGGACATCATTAAAATTAAACATTTCTATTCTGTGAAAGACACTATCAAGAGAATGGAAAGACAGCTCACAGACTTGGAAAAATTATTTGCAAAACAAACCACATATCTGATAAAGGACTGTTACTTAAAAAAATAAAGAACTTTTAAAACTTAACGATAACAGCACAAACAACCCAATTTTTTAAATGGGCAAAATACTGTAGTCTCCTCATTAAAGAAGATAGCAAATAAGCACGTGAAAACATACTCCACATCGTATGTCATCAGGGAAATGCAAATTAAAACAACAGTGAAATACCACTACACACACATTAGAATGGCCATGATCCAGAATACTAACAACATCAAATGCTGGCAAGGAAATTGAGAAACAGGAATTCTCATTTATTACTGGTAGAATGCAAAATGCTACACCTACTTTGTAAGACAATTTAATCATTTCTTACAAAACTAAACATGCATTTTGCCATACAATCCAATAATTGTGCTTCTTGTGATTTACCCAAATGAATTGAAAACTATATGCAAAAAAACCTTGCATATGGATGTTTATGGCGTCTTTATTTATAACTGCCAAAACTTGTAAGCAACTAAGATGTCCTTCAGTAGATGAATGAATAAAAAAACTATGCTGTATCAATACAATAGAATATCATTAGGAAGTGAAAAGCAACGAGCTTTTTACTGATTTATGCAAGTTTATGACTTATGCAAGTTATAAAAGCCATGAAAATACAGGAAGGAACCTTAAATGCATATTACTAAGTGAAAGAAGCCAATCTAAAAAGGCTGCACACTGTATGATTCCAACCACATGACATTCTGTAAAAGCCAAAACTGTGGATACAGATCAATGATTGTCAAAGATTGGTGGTAGGGAAGAGGGATGAATAGGTGGAGCAGAGAGGGTTATTAGAGCACTGAAACTACTCTGTATGGTTCTGTAATGGTGAATACATGTCATTATACATTAGTTCAAACTCATGGAGTGTACAACATGAAAAGTGAACCCTAATTTTAACTACTGACCTTAGATGATAATGGGGCATCATGTAAATTATTTGACTGTAACAAATGTACCACTCTGGTAATGGATGTTGATAATGAAGAAGACTATGTATGCATGGGGGCAGAGTGTATATGGGAAATCTCTGTGCCTTCCACTAAATTTTCCTAAAATCTAAATTTGCTCTTAAAAAAATATAAAATCTATTTTTAAAAAGTATAGTCTTCTTATAATCTCATGAATTTCTTATTCAAATTATTCTCATATATTTTGTATTATTTCAAGTTAATTTTTTCCATGTATGTTTAACAGTTATCACCAATGTATAATAAAATATTTTAAACACAGTTTATCTATCTACATAGTTTTGCACCTATAAGAAAAATACTTTCTTAAATTTTATTACCTGGCCAAATTTTTCTGAGGATTTTTTAGTTAATTCAATTGTGTTTTCAAAGCGTACCCTGTTAACTATTAATTTTAAAAATCAGGTCTCTTCCTTTTTCTGATTCTGAATTTATAACATTGATGACTATTGATGTTATCTTGTATTTATTAGCTGATAATATCTATAACTTTATTTAAACTCTTGACACAATTTCAGTGGAATGTATGAATTATTAACCCAAACTTTATAGTGCTACATAAGAGAATGTTAAGATTTGCAATAAAAATTTGGGTTTCTAACAATTATTGTTGCATGTCTAAAAATTTATGCTTATATAATTTGATGACAATCTTGCTGGGTTATGCAACATATACATATTTATTGTTGTGTGTATTGTGAATTTTACATTTTAAAATATATTTATTCAGGTATCATATATATAGTAACTTGCATAAATCATAAGTGTACAATAAATAAATAAAATTTTACACATATACTATGTACCCCTAAGGAGTGATCATAATTTGCTTTTACTATAGATTAGTTTTTTAGTTTCTAACCTTCAAATGAATGAAATAAAACTGTATAGACATTTCTGCTTCTGATCCCTTTTGATCATCATTATGTATGTGAGATTCGTCTCACGTATGTTGCTGTACATAGCAGGAATTTTGAGTTTTTTGTTGTTGTTTAAGGGTTATTTTACAGTTGATGGCCTTTTAAGTTGTTTTCATTTTTGAGCTGTTATGAATTACACTGATATGAACATAATATCCAAACATTTTGGTGGACATATGCATTAATTTCATTTGGGTATATACTTGGGTATGAAATTACTGGGTCATGGGGCAAGATTATGTGTACATTTAGTAGAAACTGCCAGTATTGCAGCGTGATTATAACAATTTAAACTCTCACTAGCAATATATGTAATAATATTGATGTTAGTATAAATGGCAATTTTACATTTTATTTTTCAATTATTTTCTATGATTATATGGAAATGTCATTTATTTTTAAAATTGACCTTGAACTGAGTGACTTTGCTTAATTCATTTATTAATTCTAATGGGTTATTAGTAAATTATTTTAAAATGTTCTACCCATGCAATTATGTCATTTAAAAGTAAGAGTTTTCTTTTTTATACTTTCAATCATTTGAGTTTTGTTATTTTATTTTAAACTTTTTTTCTTTCCTTTTTCTTTATTTTTAGACAGAGTCTCTTGCTCTGTCGCCCAAGCTGGAGTGCAGTGGCAAGATCTTGGCTCACTGCAACCTACATCTCTTGGGTTCAAGCAATTCTCATGCCTCAGCCTCCCAAGTAGCTGGGATTACAGGCGTGCACCACCATGCCTGGCTAATTTTTGTATTTTTAGGAGAGACAGGGTTTCACCATGTTGGCCAGGCTGGTCTCGAAAACCTGACCTCAAGTGATCTGCCCACCTCGGCCTCCCAAAGTGCTGGGATTACATGCATGAGCCACCATGCCCAGCCTAAACTGATAAATTGTAATTGTATGTATTTAGGGGGTACAAAGTTACATTATATTTGTATACTATGTGAAACCATCAAATCAATCTCATTAACATACCCATCACCTCAAGTATTTAACATATTTTGTGAAGAAAAATTTGAAATTTACTCTCTTAACAATCTTGAAATATATAATACAGTATTATCAATCACAGTCATCAAACTCTCATTTTAGAGTTTTATTTCTGTTTTGTGCCTTATGGAACTTGTTAGGATTTCCAGTACAATGTTGAATGGAATGGAGATGGGGACATTCTTATATGCATCATAAATTCTGGGAAAAACATAGTATTTCATCATTAAGAAAAGTACCATAATTCACTACGAAGTATGATATTAACTATAGGGTTTTGTTCATATATTTTACAGATTTTAAAAGCTACCTTCTATTCTTAGGTTACTATGAGTTTTTATCATAAATAAGTGTTGAGTTTATATCTTTATTTTATCTATTGAGATAGTTCATTTATTTTCCATTATTTTGTTTATATGAAATTTATACCATTATTTTTTAATGTTACACCAAACTTACATACCTGGAATATATGTTATTCCAGAAATATAACTGCAATATACCAGCTGTCTTTTCTATATGGTTGTACTTAACACGTTATTGAGATAGGATTTTTGCATATATGTTTATGAAAGATACTGACATATCAGCTGGTCATTTTCTTTTGTAAATGCTCTTGTCATATTTTTTTACAAATTTCTCCTTTTGTAATGCTCCTTGTCAGATGTTGGTATTAACGTCACGCTGTCTTCATGCATTAGGAAGTGTTCCTTTCTTTCTTAAAAATTTGGATAAGGGGATATCATCAGGAAGATGTCAGAGTAGTAAGCCCTAGACACTACTTCACCCACAAGTGCACCAATTCAGCAACAATTATCTTTGTTAGAAATTAACAAACGAATTAAAAAGCTTCTGTATCCCAGGAAAATAGAAAACCAAACTCTGTGAAGCCAGTACAGAGATCCAGGACACTTTCTCACTGGAATCCCAAAGCCATGCATAGTGCAATGTGATTAGGAGAGATCTCCTAACACCCAGCTTCTTCCAGGGAAGTTTAGTTCACATGTACAGAGACCCAACTATTCTAAGGGGACTCACCAGAGGACTGGTTTCTGTCTTGCCAATATTGGAGCTCTGACAGGCTCAACATAGTCTAGCTACCTGGGGGAGAATGTCAATAGCAGCCTGGACTGTTAAATGCTATAACTCCTCCCCCTACCCAGCACAGAGTGAGAAGATAAAAATTCCCAGCTCTCAGCTTTCCTCTAGGAGAAAAAAAATTTGATCAGTAAGTCTAACGCCCCAGCTTTTCCAGGCCTTCCCAAGAACTTGCACCTTTGCTGCTAGTCTTGAATTTATGATGGGTCTGGGCACAGTCTAGCTGTCTGGGAGACAACAGAGATGACAGCTTTTACTGGTAGACACCGTAGCTCTACCTTCCAGCACAGCACAGAGTAAACCATAGTATTCTGCTTTTCCCTGGGGAGCAAGAGAGTTAGGACAGACATCAAATACCACAACTTTTCTGGGGACTGGCTTCTGATTTGCCTGCCTCAGAATACTAGTGGGACTTGGTATAATCTAGCCCCCTAGGAGAAAGTGAGTGCAAGGACAGAGATTTGGAAGGCAGTCACCATAGACCCCCACTCCTGGTTTAGCACAGACCAAGTAGTTGAAAATTCCCAGCTTCCAGCTTCTCACTGGAAAGGAAATCAGTTTGATATAACATCCAGCAATTTAACTTTTCTAGATACCATCCAAGGAATAGGCTTTAGTTTTGTCTCAGTGCACTTATAAGCCCAGGCATACTCGAGATGCCTGGGGGTTGCAAAGAACAAAGAAAGCGGGTTGACTCTCAAGAAAGTTTTAAAGAACATAAGAATCTCTGGCTGGGGCAATTGGTGGCAGTCTTATTCAATATGAGGCCAATCCATGAAGACTAGGAGAGGTGGCTGCTTTGTCTAATGTGCAGAAATAAACACACTAAAGAAGAATCAGGCAAACCTGTTCCAAACAAAGGAACAACGGAAATCTCCAGAAACTGACCCTAATAAGATGAAGTTATTTAACTATTAATAAAAGTAAATTCAAAATAATTGTCATAAAGACACTCATCGAAGTCAAGAAGCAGTGTATGGAAAAAGTGAGAACATCAACAAAGAAATACAAATTATAAAGCAGTAGCAAATGAAATTCATAGAGCTGAAGAACACAATAACTGAACTAAAAAATTAGAGGCTTCAACAGATGACTAGATTAAGCAAAGGAAAGGATTAGCAAACTCAAAGACAGGTCAATAAAAATAATTCAGTCAGAGGAGCAAAAGGGAAAAAAAATTTAAAGCATAAAGAAAGCTGACAGGTCTTATGAGACACTGTCAAGCATACCAGTATATACACTGTAGGGATACTATGAGAAGAGAGAGAAAGAAACAATCAGAAAGCAGATTCAAATAAATAATCGCTGAAAACTTCCCAAATCTGGGGTAGAAAATGAACATATAGATATTGGAAGCCCTAAAGAAATGAAATACATGAATTCAAACAAATCACCAAAATACATTGTAAACAAATTGGAAAAAAAACAAAAAAAAAAAAAAAAAAAAACAAAGATAAGAATATTTGAAGCATCAAGAGAAAATTGACTTATCACATACCAGGGAATCTTTGTAAGTCCTATGTAGATTTTTCAGCAGAAACCTCACAGGCCAAAAGAGAGTGGGAAAATATAGTCAAAGTACTAAAAGAAAAAATAAACTGACAAGAGTAAAATACCTAGCAAAACTGTCCAAAAATCATGGGGATATAAAGACAATTCTAGACAAATAAAAGCTTATATAGTTCATCACTGTTTGACCTACTTTAGAAGAAATACTAATGGAGGTCTTTAAGTTGAAATAAAATGATACTAAATAGCAACATGATCGCATATAAGTATGGAAATGTTTAAAGGCAAATACGTAGACAATTACAAAATATTGTATTATTGTAATGGTTGATCACCTTTAGTTCTAGTATAAATGTTAAAAGACAAAAATATTAAAATAATAACAAAAATACATTAAAGATACACAGTATGAAGAGAAGTAAATTGTGGTAACTATAACACAGTGTTGGAGGAGAAATAAGTTAAAAGTAGAGTTATTGTGTATGATTAAATGTAAGTTATCAGCTTAAGATTGACTATTATAAGTACAATAAATTTTTGTAAGCCTCAAGGTAACCAAAAAAAATACCCATCATAGTTATATTTTTTTTGAAAAAAAAAGAATCAAAGCCTATCAATATAAAAGTTAAAAAAACAAAAAGGAAGACAGGAAGAAAGGGAAAGCAGAATAAAGAACTATAAGACTAACAGAAAGTAATTAACAAAATGATGTTAGTAAATCTTTCTCTATCAATAATTACTTTAAATGTGTTAATATATTGCACTTCTCAATCAAAAGACATAGAATTGATGAATGAATTAAAAAGAGGAAATACAGTCCAACTATTTGCTGTTCTCGAGAAACTCACTTTAACGACATATGTAGGCTGAAACTGAAGGGATGGAAGAAAAAATTTCATGCAAACTGTAACCAGAAGAGAGAACAGGCAGTTAAACTTACATCAGAAAAAAATAAATTCAACTAAAAAAATGTTATAAGAGACAAAGACAGATATTATATAATAATAAAAGGGCCAATACACTGGGAGATATAACAATTATAAATATATATGCACCTAATGTCAGATAACCTAACTGTATAAGGCAAACATTGACAGAACTGAAGGGACAAATACATAGCAATATAATAATAGTAGGAGAGTTCAATTCCTCACTTTCAGTACTTAATAGAACATCCAGACAAAAGATCAATAAGGAAACAGAGAACCTGAACAACACTACAGGTCATATGGATCTAACAGACATATACAGATTATCGTACCAAACAGTAATGGAATAAACAGTTTTCTCAAGTGCACACAGAACTATAGGCTAGTTCACATGTTAGATCACAAAGGAAGTCTTTAAAAAGTTAAGAAGACTGAAATTATACCAAACATCTATTCTGACCGCAGTGGAGTAAAACCAGAAATCAATAACAGGAGGAATCATGGAAAATTTACAAATATGTGGAAATTAAATAACATCCTGGAATAACCTTTGGGTCAAAGATGAAATTAAAAAGGAAATTAGAAAATACTTCAAGACAAATGAAAACAAAAGCATAACATATCAAAACTTATGTGATGCAGCAAAAGAAATACTGAGGGAAGTTTACAGTAATAAATGCCTACATTAAAAAAGAAGATCTCAACTAAACAACCTACCCTTGAACCTCAAAGAGGTAATGAAGAACAAACTAAACCCAAAGTTAGCAGAAAAAAATAATAGCAAAGATTACATAAGGAATAAGAGGTACAAAAACAATAGGAAATGTCAACAAAACTATGAGTTGGATGTTTAAAATGATAAACAAAACTGTCAAATCTTTACCTAGATTAAATAAGAAAAAAAGAAGACTCAAATAAATAAAATAAGAAATAAAAGAAAACATCGTAACTGATACCACAGAGATTAAAAAATCATGAGACAACTACGAACAATTTATCCCAACAAATGATATAGTCTACAACAAATGAATATATCTCTAGAGACATACAACCTATCCAGACTGAATCATGAAGAAACAGAAAGAAATCTGAACAGATCTATTAGTAATATGGTGATTGAATCTGTAATAAAAAAGAAAATCCCAATAAAGAAAAGCCAGGAACAAATGGCTTCACTGATGAATTCTGGCAAACATTTAAAGAACATGTGGCAATCTGTTTTGAATTATTTCAAACAATTGAAGAGAAACATTTCCAAACTCATTTTATGAGATCAACATTACCATGATACCAAAGTCAGATGATACCACACAAAAAAATAAAACTGCAGGTCAATGATTACTGATGCAAAAATTATCAATAAAGCACAAATAAATTGAATCCAATAGCACAATAAAAGGACCATATACCATGACCAAGTTTGTTTTTATTCCTAAGATGAAAGGATGGTTCAACATTCAAAAATTAATTAATGTTATACACCGCATTAAGGAATAAAGGGTAAAATATCACATGATAATTTAAGTAGATGCAGAAAAGCCACATTAAATTCCCTTTCATAATACAACACCCTCAATAAACTAGGAATAGCTGGGCGCTGTGGCTCATGCCTGTAATCCCAGCACTTTGTGAGGCTGAGGTGAGCAGATTGCTTTAGCTTGGGAGACCCAGCTGGGCCTCCAACTCCTAAGCTCAAGCGATCTGCTCACCTTTATTTTTGGTAGAGATAATATTTTTGGTGTTTCATCATCTCTACCAAAAATAAAACAAATTAGCTAGGTATAGTGGCATGCACCTGGGGTCCCAGCTACTTGGGAGGCTGACATAGGAAGATTATTTGAGCCCAGGCTGAGGTTGCAGCGAGCAGAGATCATGCCACTGCACTCCAGCCTGAGTGACAGAGTGAGACCCTCATCCAAAACAAAATAAATTAGGAATAGAAGAAAAGTATCTCAACAAAAGGCCACATATGGCAAACCCACAGCTAACATCACACTAACACACTCAATGGATAAAACTGAAAGCTTTCTGTCTCCAATCCAGAGCTTACCAAAAATGACCACTGTCAGCATTCCTATTCAACACAGTACTGGAATTTCTAGTGAGCAATTAGGCAAGGTAATACAATAAAAGGCTTCCAAATGAAAAAGGAAAACGTTCAATTGTTTCTACTTGATGACGTCATGATCTTATACAGAGAAAACATGAAAGACTCCACCAAAAAAAAAAAAAAAAATGTTACAACTAACAAAAATCTGTAAAGTTATAGGATACAAATCAACACCTAAAAATTAATAGTGCTGTTTTAATTAGAAATATAATCTAATTTATAATTTAATGTTATTGTAAATGAGACTATTTTTCTAAATTCCTGAAGAAATTAGAAAACACTAATGAAGTGAAACACTTGTATGCTGAAAACTACAAAATATTTTGAAGGAAAATTTAAAATATACAAACAAATTGAAAGGCCTCTCATCTTCGTGAATAGAAAGAATTAATATTGCTAAAATGCCCATGCCACTCAAAGCAATCTACATATTCAATGTAGATTGAATTCTCTATTAAAATTCAAATCATAGTTTTTACAGAAATGCAAAAAAGTAATCCTAAAATTCATATGAAACCACAAATATACCACAAATAGCCCTTTGTTCTTGGGCAAAAAGAACAAAGCAACAATAATCAAAACATTGTGGTACTGACATAGATACATAGATCAGTGGAAGAGAATAGACAGCCTAGATATAAATCCACTCATTTATGGTCAATTAGTTCTTGATAAAAATGTGATGTGTTCTTTATTCAACCTGTTACATGACAGTATAGCTAGATGTAAAATATAAATTTACTACTTGATTATATATATATGAATCATTTCTTTTATAAGAAATGGAATATTTTACCCTTTTTTAAAGTTCTTTTTTTAAACCAGACTCATCTGAAACCAGACATTTGTATTTAATGAAATATCAAAAATGTGAATACTGTTAAATGTAAAGTCAGCAGTTTTAAAAAAAGTGTTTTTCTTAAGCCCATGGCTCCAAGCTCTTACTCAAGCACCTGCCACTGCTCAACCCCTGAGGGAAACAATTCTTACTAGGTTCTATCTCTAATCAAGGCAATCAAATCTCATTTGCCTAAAGTAGGCTGGACCTAGAGTTAGTCCAGGAAGATATTATGGCCATTAGTTTATTAATTTAGCAAATAACTAGAATGCAACTATGATAATAAAGGCTATGATTGAAGCAAATCAGCAATACAATTGAGGTAAAATAATGAACCCAGAAGACCTTACAATCTTTTCTGGATTCTAAAGAAACTACAATTTAGGGTCAATTCATTGGCTTTCTATGTAGCTACTATAAATTAGGTCTATGTACATTACATTTACAAATATAGCTCTTTGTATTATATTTTTCTCATATTTAAACTCCTTTTGGAATGCTGTAAAGAAAAACATAACTCAAAGTGGCATATACAAATAAGCTCATTTTTAGCATGGAATCCTATGAAAAAAAAGAAACACACAACTTGGTAATTGCATTTACCAGTACAGCATAAAAAGCTTTTTGAGTTTGAGCATCATAATACAAATCAGTTCATATAGAATCAGTTCAGGCACCAGACAAATCAGTTCATATAGAATTGTAATATTTTTCAGCACTTTGTATTCCTAAGTCACCAGCTGAATTCTAAAAAGTTAAATCTAGCCACATTCTAAAGAATACACTAATACGTCGTTCCTAAATTTGAATATGCAAATATACCATTTCATATTCTTATTTATTACATTACTATTTTATTCAAAAAGGAAACACATATTTAGGATAAAATTCATCTGTGTTGGCAGTTGTCTTTCTTAAAAACTGACAGTATCATTTATATCTTTGAATACTTGAGACCAATGCCCTGTACATTGGAAGGAATCAATAAACATTTATTATCCTTCCTGATGCTACTGCTGCTGATAGATTATAGGTGGCCTATGATGTACTGTTTCTTTTATATGTGGTAGGCAGCTTCTGACATGATTCTCAGTGATCCCTGTTTCCTGATATTCATATTCTATGTAATCCCCTCTCTTTGTGTATAGGCTGGTCCACCTAACTTTCTCCTAATGAATAGAATATGGAGAAAGTGATGGGATGTCAATTCAGAGCTCAAATTACAAGAGATTGATTATTTACTTGCTCACACTCTGACTTGCAAGCTGTCATGCTATGAGCTGACGTATAGTGAAGCCCACAAGGCAATGAATTGAGGAAGGCTTCCAATCAATAATCAGCAAAGAACTGTGGTCAACAGTCCAACAAACCACAAGAAATGCCAATGGCCATGTAAGCAGAACTTTTCACAGTTGAGTCTTGATTACAGTTCTGTGACAGACCCTAAAGCAGAGGACAATAGTAACTCATGTCTCAATTCTTGACCCACAGAAAACAGTAGATAGTAAATCTGTGTTGTTTTAGGCCACAGAGTTTTGGGACAACATATTATGCCACAATAGATAGCCTTTCAGTATAATCTTTATAGTATAGTGGAAGCTCCATAGCCCCATAGCATAACTGCATTACCAATTAAATATTTTGGTGGGTGCCAAAGTATTTTAAAAAATTAAGCCAAAATAATGTTTTGTGTTTTTTTTTTTTAAATTTCAACTTTTATTTTAGAAACTGGGTATACATGTGCAGATTTGTTACATGGGAATACTGCATAATGCTGGGGTTTGGAGTACAAATCTCATCACCCTGGTAGTGAGCGTAGTACCCAATAAGCAGTCTTTTTTTTCAATCCACCCACGTCTCTCCATCTTCTAGTAGTCACCAGTGTCTTTTTTCCCATATTTATGTCTATGCATGTAAATGCTTAACTCCTACTTATAAGTAAAAACATACATTATTTTGTTTTCTGTTCCTGAATTAATTTGCTTAGGATTATATCCTTCATCTGCATCCATGTTGCTGCAAGGGACATGATTTTGTTGTTTTTCATTGCTGTATAGTATTCCATGGTATACATTTACACATTTTTTTTATCCAGTCTATCATTGATGGGCACTCATGTTGATTCCATGTCTTTGTTATTATGAATAGCATAGCAATGTGTATACAGGTACATGTGTATTTCTGGTAGCATGTTTTATTTTCTTTTGAGTATATATCCAGCAAAGGATCACTATTAATGTATATAAATAATATACATATATACACACTAAAATGCACATGGGTTATTTTTTTTAATTAATCTCTAAAAAAATTGGAGATGAGGAACCATGTAAAAATAATCCAGAAACTCTACTCTCTTATTAAGCTGTTGTGTGTTTTGAATTTTACTTTTTAAAGATTGCATTGAAAAATTTGAGCTAATACATTACTACAGAAACTATTCCAAAAAAATCAAGAGGGGCCCCTCCCCAACTCATTCTATGAAGTCAGCATTATCTTGATACCAAAACCTGTCAGAGACACAAGAAAAAAAGAAAACTTCAGGCCAGTATTCTTGATGCACATCGATGTAAAAATCCTCAACAAAATAGTTGCAAACTGAATCCATCAGCACATCAAAAAGCAAACCCACCATGATCAAGTAGGCTTCATTTCCAGGATGCAAGGTTGGTCCAATGTATGCAAATCAAGAGATGCAATTAATCACATAAACAGAACTAAAGACAAAACTGCATGATCATCTCAATAAATGCAGAAAAAGTTTTTGATAAAACTAAACGCCCCTTAATGTTAAAAACTCTGAATGAACTAGGTATTGAAGGGATATACCTCAAAATAATAACAGCCACCTATGATAAACCCACAGCCAACCTGATACTGATGGGAAAAAGCTGGAAGCGTTCCCCCTTGAAAACTGGCACGAGACAAGGATTGCCTCTCACCACTTCTATTCAACATAGTATTGGAAGTCCTGGACAGAGCAATCAGGCAAGAGAAAGAAATAAAGGGCATCCAAATAGGAAGAGATAAAGTCAAGCTATCTCTGTTAGCAGATGACATGATTCTATCTGAAAAACCCCATAGTCTCAGCCCAAAATCTCCAGATGATAAGCAACTTCAGCAAAGTTGCAGGAAACAAAGTCAATGTACAAAAATCACCAGCATTCCTATACAGCAAGAACAGCCAAACTGACAGCCAGATCAGAAAGGCATCCCATTCATAATTGCCACAAACAGAACAAAATACCTAGGAATACAGCTAACTAGAGAGGTGAAATAGCTCTACAATGAGAATTACAAAACACTGCTCAGAGAAATCAGAGAAGACACAAACATGGAAATACATCCCATGTTCATGGATAGGAAGAATCAATATTATTAAAATGGCTATACAACCCCAAAGCAATATACAGACTCACTGCTATTCCTATCAAACTACCAACGACATTATTCACAGAACTGGAAAAAAATATTTTAAAATTCATATGAAATGAAAAAATAAGACATACATGTGGCCAACAAGCATATGAAAAAAAGCTCAGTATCACTGACCATTAGAGAACTACAAATCAGAATCACAATGAAATACCATCTCATACCATTCAGAATGGCTATTATTAAAAAGTCAAAAAATAGTAGATGCTGGTGAGGTTGCAGAGAAAGGCGAAAACGTACACAATGTTGGTAGGAGTGTAAATTGGTTTGACCATTGTGGAAAGCATCATGGTGATTCCCCAAAGAGCTAAAAGCAGAAGTACCATTCAACCCAGCAATCTTATTGCTGTGTATATATCAGAGGAATACAAATCATTCTACCATAAAGACACATGCATGTGAATGTTCAATGTAGCACCATTCACAATAGCAAAGACCTAGAATCAACCTAAATGCCCAGCAATGACAGATTGGATAAAGAAAATATGGTGCATATACACCATGGAATACTATGGAGCCATAAAAAAATAATGAGATCATGTCTTTTACTGGAGCAGGGATGGAGGGGAGGCTATTATTCTTAGCAAACTAACATAGGAACAGAAACACAAATATTGCATGTTCTCACTTATAAGTGGGAACTAAATGATAATAACTTACGAGCATAAAGAAGGAAACAACAGACACTGGGGTCTAGTTGAGTGGTGAGGGTAGGAGGAGAGGAACAGAAAAGATAACTATTGGATACTGAGCTTAATACCTGGGCGATGAAATCATATGTGTAATGAACCTCCATGACACATGTTTACCTATGTAGCAAACCTTCACATGTACCCCCAAACTGAAATAAAAGTTAAAAAAAGAAAAGGGAATTAAGAACTACCTGAGTGAACAGAGCTCTTCCACTTAAATAAAGTGTGCTTTGATCCTGTTCTTAAGCATACAATAGTGTGAACTTTGCCTGTATACAAAACAGCAGAGCATATATTAAAATTATTTTGAAGACTTTTGGTATTGTGTGACAAGACAAAAGGGTATCATGTTGTTTATTGCAGAATGCCCCCTTTAGGGTTTTAGCCAAAGTCTTCACATATTCATGCATTCAAGTAGCATATTCAGCTTCTGAAGAAAGGAGTCTGCCTCTAGCTGGGTGCTGCCATTTTTTGCCTTCTAATGACAGTTGAAAAAAATGTTTTCTTTTAGACCTTCTCTCTTCCTTAACATATCCTTATGTTTTTCAGTTTTTTTCTTCTCTCTTGGTGATAAATGAAGTTGGGTATTTTAAAAATACATTTCCTGGAACAGAACAGAGTCCTCAGAAATAATACCACACATCTACAGCCATCTGATCTTTTACAAACCTCAGAAAAACAAGAAATGGGGAAAGGATTCCCTATTTAATAAATGGTGCTGGGAAAATTGGCTAGCCATAAGTAGAAAGCTGAAACTGGATCTTTTCCTTACTCATTATACAAAAATTAATTCAAGATGGATTGGAGACTTAAATATTAGACCTAATACCATAAAAACCCTAGAAGAAAACCTAGGTAATACCATTCAGGACATAGGCATGGGCAAGGACTTCATGTATAAAACACCAAAAGCAATGGCAACAAAAGCCAAAATTGACAAATGGGATGTAATTAAACTAAAGAGCTTCTGCACAGCAAAAGAAACTACCATCAGAGTGAACAGACAACCTACAGAATGGGAGAAAATTTTTGCAATCTACTCATCTGACAAAGGGCTAATATCCAGAACCTACAAAGAAGTCAAACAAATTTACAAGAAAAAAGCAAACAACCCCATCAAAAAGTGGGCAAAGGATATGAACAGACATTTCTCAAAAGAAGACATTCATACAGCCAACAGACACATGAAAAAATGCTCATCATCACTTGCCATCAGAGAAATGCAAATCAAAACCACAATGAGATACCATCTCACACCAGTTAGAATGGCAATCATTAAAAAGTCAGGAAACAACAGGTGCTGGAGAGGATGTGGAGAAATAGGAACACTTTTACACTGTTGGTGGGATTGTAAACTAGTTCAACCATTATGGAAAACAGTATGGTGATTCCACAAGGATCTAGAACTAGAAGTACCATAAGATCCAGCCATCCCATTACTGGGTATATACCCAAAGGATTATAAATCATGCTGCTATAAAGACACATGCACACGTATGTTTGTTGCAGCACTATTCGCAATAGCAAAGACTTGGAATCAACCCAAATGTCCATCAGTGACAGACTGGATTAAGAAAATGTGGCACATATACTCCATGGAATACTATGCAGCCATAAAAAAGGATGAGTTTGCATCCTTTGTAGGGACATGGATGCAGCTGGAAACCATCATTCTCAGCAAACTATCACAAGAACAGAAAACCAAACACCGCATATTCTCACTCATAGGTGGGAATTGAACAATGAGATCACTTGGACTCAGGAAGGGGAACATCACACACCGGGGCCTATCATGGGGAGGGGGGAGGGGGGAGGGATTGCATTGGGAGTTATACCTGATGTAAATGACGAGTTGATGGGTGCTGATGAGTTGATGGGTGCAGCACACCAACATGGCACAAGTATACATATGTAACAAACCTGCACGTTATGCACATGTACCCTACAACTTAAAGTATAATAATAATAATAATAATAATAATAAAACATTTCCTCTTTCATGTACTATACCTTTGATTACATAGCTTTATAATAATCTTGTTTAAAATGAATACATTATAATATTTAACCCCTTATTTTTCCATGTACTTATCTCTCTTAATTTCCTATTTTCTCTTTTATATCTGCTTTTTGATTTCTCTTTGATGTTCATCTCACTGATCAAAAGCATTTTCAGTCAAAAACAGATGACCAAAAAGGCAGAGTAACATTTTAAAACAGTTACTTGCCAGATTAGAAACTCCATTTTATAGAGCAGACATTTCCTCTTTCTCAACTCTTAAAGAACCATGCCAGTCTGATTAAACTAAATTAGAGATAGAGATACCTTTCACTCAAGACCAAGTCAGAAAATCAACAATTTAATATCATAGTGCTCTTAAGGTCCTATGTATTGGAGGTATTGCTTTCCCCTGGCATCATTTGTTTGGGAAAAGGCCATGAATATTCATAAGAGACAATAACAACTGGACTAAACTAACAAGATGATGGATGGTGCTATATTCACATAAAGTGATTCCCTTGAGTAGATGATAGCTGAAATACTATAATATTCCACATCAAACCATGCAAAGCAATTAGGTGTCAATGGAAAACACTTTTATATAATATTACCCCTTTACTTATCACAATGGTTCACTACTTCTCTATTATAAAATTTTCAACATTCTCCTATTTATAAGAATGCCTTTTGGCATTTATTTATTATACTAAGTTAAACAGAAAATAATTTAAATTTTAGAGTTGATATTTTCACATCTTTGAATAACCCAAGATACGTTGGGATTGTTCAAAATAGGGGTTGGAAAACACTTTAACTTTCAATATATTTATTGGACATTTGATTGATTTACAAAACATATTCATCTCTCAAGCCTAACTTTAGGCCAGGTACTGATGGCTTCAATTTTTATTTCTCTAATGACTGATAATCTTGACTATCTTATCATGTGCTTACTTGTCATTCATATATAATCTTCGATAAAGTGTTTGTGTAAATCTTTTCCTCACTTCTTATTGGGTTGTTTGTTTTCTTAGTATTGAATTTTGAGAGTCCTTTTTAAATTCTGGGGATATATCATTTGTTAGAATCTACAAATATTTTATCCTAGTTCATGGCTTATCTTTTATTTGTTTAATGATATCTACTTAAAAGTAGACATTCTTAGGTTTGGTGAAGTTTTATACTTTGGTTGATGATCCATTTTGATATTCTAAGAAAAAATTATCTATAGAAATTATTTAATGTTACTCAGAAAATGCAAGTGACTTTTTTGTTGTTCAGACAGTGAGTATACAATAAAAGAGATCAGTACACATGGAGAAAAATAGGGGAAATGTCCCTGCAGGGGAAGTTAGAACAAATCTTGAAAGATAAGGGGAATTTGGATTTTGAGGAAGAGAAAAGGCCTCTATGACAAAGTGGTGTCAAGAAATGCAAAGAAATGGAAGATTTATTTTCATCACAGGGATAGGGTTGAAAGCAAAGGGCTGGATGGGCTCATTTTAGTAATCATGGGGAGAGAATCTTTATTTAATAATATCTCATATTTAAAGGCCTTTCCTTGATAAAGCCCTTTCATAATGGTAGATCATCTTATTTTCATAAGTAGTTGAGTTGGGCAAGTGATATCACCAATTAACAGAGAATGGCTAAAACCCAGATTTTATAAATTACTGATTTGTTGACATATAATTAATTCACTAATTATTTCAGTTAATTCATTGAAGCCCAGAAAGGACCCCAAACACATATCTATTGTCTTTGTGTTATTTTGTCCAGATGTCAGTGCTAGAGTACAAAGTCAAGTCATACACAGGAACTGTAAATTAAATTGGGATATATCATAGTTATTAAAAATTGTTTATTTTCTATTGATTTCTCTGACTGCACTGCATGGGAAACATGTTTCATTCCTAACTTCAAATTGCCATATTAAATAAGACCATAACATTAAATGGTCTTAATTTAATTTAATAACATAAGACCATAATGCCATAACATTAAATAAGACCCAACTTCACGTCTTACGTTTTCTGAATCTTACCGTAAAGAAAACAGACCAACTTATTGAACTGAATTGAAGTTGCATATGCAAACTGAAATAACATTTGTAAATGGATACTTACAGGATTTCAAATGCTTTTATAAGTGAAATGATATTAAATAAAGATAGTGCTTGTTCTTCAGCTGTCATTGATAATCATTTTCCTTTGGGTTAGTGTTTCTGCTAGCTGTTTCCTTTTACTGAATGGCCAATAAAAAGGGAAAAACTAAAGCTCTTAGTCACTAAGTATCAATAAATCCATATGAAGATATCTTTTGGCAGACTAATGTGAAATGAATTAAAACTAAATGAAGACTTTATTATGTAAGTGTATATATGCATGTGTATCCAGCAGAATTCAGAGCAGACATAGTTCAAATATAACTAGCATTTCTTGTTATTTCCATTTGAGTTATTGTAGGTGACTTACTGATTGATTGAAGTGGTGAAGAATATTAAAATCACTAACAAAACATAGCTGAACAAATGTTTTACATGTTTAGTAAAAGATGTATTAATGTAATCACACAGGAGCTATCACTGTTACAACTAACCCTGGAGCTATAAAATGAGCTATAAAATGGATTTAATTTTATAATATTACAAGTTCTGTCATTATGGCTAAGATTAACTAGATAGCCTGATAAAGGACTATTGCTTTTAGTGTTGCAGCGATGTTGCAGACAGGAAACTTTTTGGTAATTATAGCTGACTTACTGGAAAAAAAAGGGCAGAGAAAGGGCACCTCTGCGTAATTATAAGTAATGGAAAGACAAATGGTTTGAATAAGGTAATGATTCTTCTTGAAGAAGAATCTCATAGTGGTACATGATAGAAAGGGTTAAGTCCTAGGTAAGTTAGAGGCTTTAATGGTAGAATAAAGTTATAATTTATTTTGTCCAACTGAGTGATTATCTAGAGCCCTGAGCTGATATTTTTCTCTCGTGTTCTCTACAAGACAGGATAATTTGCCCTCATGATATAATGTGCAAATGTGACGTTTAAATGCATTATGTTTCAGCTCTTAGATTTAGGCCTTCATTGCTGGCTCTCCTTAATTAACTATACGTGTCTTTAGGTCTTCTAGTGATCAAATCTGTATTTCTTCTCTGTTAGCATTTTTCTCTGTGCAAGCAGGGTTTATAATAGTGAAGTGTTGGGTGATATGTAAACCTCTCTGGGCTACTGTGTGCTATAAACAGCATGATAGACAACTTTCCTAAATGACAGTTTCACAGCTAAACTAGAAATAACATCTTCACTCTTGGCCTTTCACAAGCTTCTCTGACTCTGTGCCTTTAAAGTAATGTCATTAAATCCACTGGTTTTATTTAGAAAATTAAGGTGTAGCATTGTTTAATTGATCCTTCTGTCATCAACCACTGATAAATGATTTTAATCATTTTGAGAAATGGCTTATGTTTCAAAATAATAATTCTCATAGCAACTCACAGTCTTGGTATCTCATGTTTTACTCTAAAAATAAGGAAATGCTCAGAATTGTGTGTGTAGAGAGCCTATATGTTTGCTAAAGAAGTCCACTTATTTCAAATAAGAAAAATTTTACATTTATTCTCAACAAGGGTCTCACAGGTTATTTATATTTTTAGCATCTTAACACATGGAAACAAAAAATCATATTGTAATTAACACTATTGAAATACTTACAAGATATTGAAAATGTTATTTCAGGACTTATAAGATACAACTAAAGTAGTACTTGGGGGAAAATTACAGCTTTAAATAAATGTATAGGACAAGAAGAAATGTTGAAAATCATCCATCTGAGATCTGATTGGAAGAAGCAAGAAAAAAATATTAGCCAATTAAACCCGAATAAAGTTGCAAAAAAGATAAAAGACAAATATATGAGCAGAACCAATTGACTAAAAACAATATGTATAATAGAGGAATATTTATTTTTTATTTTATTTAAATTTTTAAATTTGTGTGGGTACCTAGGAGGTGTATATATTTATGAGGTACATGAAATATTTTGATACAGGCATACAATGTGTAATAATCACACCAGAGTAAATAGAGTATCCATCATCTCAAACATTGATCACTTCTTTGTATTAAAAACATTGCAATTATACTCTTTTAGTTATTTTTAAATGCACAAAATATTATTGTTGATTATAGTCACCCTATTGTGCTAGCCAATGCTAGATCTCATTTATTCAATCTAACTATATTTTTAAACCCACTAACAGTCCCTACTTCCCCTGCTTCTCTGTATTACCCTTTCCAGCCTCTGGTAACCATTATTTTACTTTCTCTCTCCATGATTTCAATTGCTTTAATTTTTAACTCCCACAAATAAGTGATAACATGTAAAGTTTGTCTTTCTGTGCCTGCCTTATTTAACTTGACATAATATTCTCCAGTTCCATCCATGATGTTGCAAATGACAGAATCTCATTCTTTTTTATAGATGAATAGTATTCCATTGTGTATATGTGTCACGTTTTCTTTATCCATTAGTCTGTTGATGGACACTTAGATTGCTTCCAAATCTTTGATATACTGATTTACTTTCTTTTGGGTACATACCCAGCAGTAGGAATTGCTCGATAATATGGTAGTTCTATTTTTAGTTTTTTGAGGAACCTTTACACTGTTCTCCATAGTGGTTATACTAATTTATATTCCCACCAACAGTGTACAAGGATTCCCTTTTCTCCACATCCTCATCAGCATTTGTTATTGCTTGTCTTTTGGATGTGCGTCACTTTATCCAGTGTGAGATGATATTTTATTTTAGTTTTGATTTGCATTTCTCTGATGATCAATGACATTGAGTTTCTTTTCATATATCTGTATGCCATTTGCTTGTCTTCTTTTTAAGTAATACCCATTCAAATATTTTGCCCATTTTAAACTAAATTATTAGATTTGTCTCTATCACGTTGTTCTGGCTCCTTAAATATTCTGAATATTAATCTCTTTTCAGATAGGTTGTTTGCAAATATTTTCTCCCATTCTCTGGGTTGTCTCTTCACTTTTTCATTGTCTCTTTTTCTATGCAGAAGCATTTTAACTCAGTGTGATCCCATGCCATCTGTCCATTTTTGCTTTTGTTGCCTGTGCTTATGGGGTATTACTCAATAATTTTTTGCCAAGACCCATGTCTGGAGAGTTTCCTCAATGTTTTCTTTTAGTAGTTTTATAGTTCAAGGTCTTAGATTTATGTCTACAATCCATTTTGATTTGATTTTTGTATAAAGCAATAGAAAGGGTCCTAGTTTTATTCCTCTGTATATGGATATCCAGTTTTCAGAGCACCATTTATTGAAGAGAGGGTGTGTTCAATAACCTCAGTTATTGAACTGAGTTTCCCCGGTGTATATTCTTGGCAACTGTGTTAAAAATAAGTTTCCTATAGATGTATTAATTTATTTCTGAGTTCTCAAATCTATTTCATTGGTCTGTGTGTCTGATTTTATGCCAATACCCTGCTATTTGGGTTACTATAGCTCTATAACATAATTTGAAGTCAGATAATGAGAGTCTTCCAGTTTTGTTCCTTGTGCTCAGGATGGCTTTGACTATTCTAGGTTTTTTGTGGTTCCATATAGATTTTAGGATTATTTTTTCTATTTCTATGAATAATTATATTGGTATTTTGGTAGAGACTGCATTGAATCTCTAGATTGTTTTGGGTAGTATGGACATTTTAACAATATTGATTTTTCTATTCCATTAACATGGAATATCTTTCCCTTTTTTGTCCTCTTCTGTTTCTTGCATCAGTGCTTTATTTTTTTATTTTTATTTTTTTAATTTATTTATTATTATTGTACTTTAAGTTGTAGGGTACATGTGCATAACGTGCAGGTTTGTTACATATGTATACTTGTGCCATGTTGGTGTGCTGCACCCATTAACTCATCATTTACATCAGTTATAACTCCCAATGCAATCCCTCCCCCCTCCCCCCTCCCCATGATAGGCCCCTGTGTGTGATGTTCCCCTTCCTGAGTCCAAGTGATCTCATTGTTCAGTTCCCACCTATGAGTGAGAACATGCGGTGTTTGGTTTTCTGTTCTTGTGATAGTTTGCTAAGAATGATGGTTTCCAGCTGCATCCATGTCCCTACAAAGGACGCAAACTCATCCTTTTTGATGGCTGCATAGTATTCCATGGTGTATATGCATCAGTGTTTTATAGTTTTGTTTGTATAGTTCTTTCACTTGTTTGATTACGTCTATTCCAGGTATTTTATTTTATTTGTAGCTATTGTAAATGGGATTACTTTCTTGATTTTTTTTATGTTGTTCACTATTGGCATATACAAATGCTACTGATTTTTGCATATTGATTTCATATCCTGCAACTTTACTAAAATTATTTATTAATTCTAATAGTTTTTTGGTGGAGTCCTTCGGTTTTTCCAAATATAATATCATATCATCTGCAAATAATAATAATTTAAATTATTCCATTCCAGTTTGGATGCTCTTTATTTTTTCCTCCTGTCTGACTGTTCTAGCTACAACTTCCAGTACTATGTTGAATAGAAATGGAGAAAGTGGGCATCCTTGTCTTGTTCCAGATCTTAGAGGAAAGGTTTTCAGCTGTGGATCTGTGATATATGGTTTTTGTTATGTTGTGGTATGTTCCTTTTATACCCAGATTTTGAGGGTTTTTTTTTTATTTATCATAAAGGGATGTTGAATTTTATCAAATGCTTTCTAAGCATTCATTATAATGAGCACATGGTTTTTGTCCTTAATTCTGTTGATACGATTTATCACATTGATTGGTTAGCATATGTTGAACCATCCTTGCATCCATGGGTTAAACTCCACTTGGTCATGATAAATGATCTTTTTAATGTATTGCTGAATTTGGTATGCTAGAATTTTTTGAGGATTTTGCACCAATCTTCATCAGAGATATTTACTTGTAGTTTTCTTTTTTGATGGGTGTTTGGTTTTGGTATCAGGGTAATGCCTGCTTCATAGAATGAGTTTGGAAGTATTCCTTCATCCTCTGTTTTTTGGAATAGTTTAAAAACGATTTGCATTAATTCTTTACATGTCTGGTAGAATTCAGCAGTGAAGCCATCAAGTGTTGGATTTCCCTTTACTGAAAGAATTTCTATTATGGCCTTAATCTCTTTACTTGTTACCAGTCTATTCAGGTTTTGGATCTCTTCATGGTTCAATCTTGGTAGGTAAAATGTATCAAGGAATTTATCTATCTCTTCTAGGTGTTCCAATGTATTGGCATATAGTTGCTTATAGTATTATCTAATGACCCTTGTAATTTCTGCAGTATCAGTAATAATGTTTCCATTTTCACCTCTGATTTTATTTATTTGGGTTTTCTCTCTTTTTTACTTAGTCTGGGTAAAGTCTTGTCAATTTTAGCTTTCACAAAAACCTACTACTCCTTTTGTTGATCTTTTGTATTGTTTATCTGGTTTCAATTTATTTATCTACTCTGATCTTTATTATTTCTTTTCTTCTACTAAACTTGGATTTGATACACTCTTGCTTTTATAGTTATTTAACATTCATCCTTGTTTATTTGATATTTTTCTACTTTCTTTTGATGTAGGTGCTTATTCCCATAAACTTTCCTCTTTGTGGTGCTTTTGCTGTATTCCATAGGTTTCGGTATTTGGGATTTTCCTTTTCATTTGTTTCAATAAATTTTAAATTTTCCTTCTTCATTTCTTCATTGACCCCTGGTCATTTGCGAGCATATTGTTTAATTTCCATGTATTTATAAAGTTTCCAAAGTTCCTCTTCTTGTTGATTTCTAGTTTTATTCTATTGTGGTTAAAGAAGATATTTTATATAGTTTCAGTTTATTTGTTTATTGCTTATTTGTGTATTAATTTATTGGGAGATGTTCTCACTCTGTTGTCCAGGATGGAGTGCAGTGGCACAATCATGGCTCTCAGCAGCCTCGACTTCCTAGGCTCAGGAGATGCTCCTGCCTCAGCCTCCTGAGTAGCTGGGACTGCAGGCACATGTCACCAAACCTCACTAATTTTTAAGCTTTTAGAGATGGTGTCTCACTATGTTATCCATGCTGGTCTCAAACTCTTGAGCTCCTGTGATCCTCCAACCTCAACCTCTCAGAGTACTGGGATTACAGGTATAAACCACTGTGCCCAGCCTGAGATTTTAAAGATTTGTTTATGGACTAACATGTGGTCTATCCCTGAGAATGTTCCATGTGTTGAGAAAAAGAATATGTATTCTATAGCTGTTGGATAAAATTTTCTATAAATACCTATTAGGTCCATTTGGTTTATACTGCAGATTTGTTTCTTTGTTCATTTACTATCTGGATGATGTGTCCAATGCTGAACCTGGAGTGATGAAGTTTCCAGCTATTATCGTGTTAGAGTCTGACTGGTTTTTCAGTTCTGATAATATTAGTTTCTTATATCTGGGTGCTCCAGTGTTGGCCACATATATGTTTATGATTGTTATACCTTCTTGCTGAATAGACACCTTTTTCAATATATAATAATCTTCTTTGTCTCTTTTTATTTTTTTCTTGAAATACATTTTATGTAATAAATTATAGCTACTCTTGCCCTTTTTTTAGTTTCCATTTGTGTGGAATATTTATTTTCATGCCTTTATTTTCAATTTATATGTGTCTTTATGGATGGAGTATGTTACTTGTAAGCAGCAGATAGTTGGGGTTCGTGTTTTAATCCATTTGACCATGCTATGTCTTTTGATTGGAGAGTTCAGTCCATTTACATTCAATGTTATTATTGATAAGTAAGAACTTATTACTGCTATCTTGTTACTTGTTTTTGGCTGTTTACTTGTTTTCTCTTTCTTCTTTCCTTCCTGTCTTCCTTTTAGTGAAGGTGATTTTCTCTGGCAGTGTGTTTCAATCTCTTCCTTTTTATTTTTTAAGTATCTGCTGTAGGTTTTTAGATTTGAGATTACCATGAGACTTGCAAGTAACATCTAATAATCCATTATTTTAAGCTGATAAAAACTTAACAGTGGTTGCAGAAACTAACAAACAAGCAAAAAGAAAACCAATAAAAACTCTACACTTTAGCTTCATCTCCCTGACTTTCTAACTTTGTTATTTCTATTTGTGTCTTACTATACCATGTCTTAAAAAATTGTTTAGTTACTATTTTTGATAGGCTTATATTTTAGTCTTCCTACTCAAGGTATGAATAGTTTACACACCACAATTACACAATTATAATATTCTGCATTTGTTGTGTACTTACTATAACCAGTTAGTTGTACCTTCAGATAATTTATTTCTCATTAACATAATTTTATTTAAGATTCAAGAACTCCCTTTAGCCTTTATTTAAGGACAGGTCTGAGATTGATGAAATCTCTCAGCTTTTGTCTGGGAAAGTCATTATTTATCCTTCATGTTTTAAGGGTATTTTTGCTGGATATATTATTCTAGAATAACAGTGGGATGTTTTCCTTCTTTAGCACTTTAAATATATCATGGCATGCTCTTCTGGTCTGTAAGAATTCCACTCAGAAGCCTGCTGCCAATCATATTGTAGCATCTTTGTATGTTGTTTCTTTTCTCTTGCTGCTTTTAAGATCCTTTCTTTATCCTTGACTTTTGGGAATCTAACTATAGAATGTTTTGAGATAGTTTCATTTGGGTTGAATCTGCTTGGTGTTATGTAACCTTCTTGTACTTTGATGTCAATATTGTTCTCTTGATTTAAGAAGCTCTCTGTTTTTATCCCTTTGAATAAACTTTCTATCCCTGTTTCTTCCTCTACCTCCAATTTAAGGCCAGTAACTATTTAATTTGTGCTTTGAGGCAATTTCTAGATCCTGTAGACATGCTTCATTGTTTTTTATTCTTTTTTCTTTTCTCTCTTCTGACTATGTATTTTCAAATAGCCCGTCTCCAAGATCAGTAATTCTTTCTTCTGCTTGATCAATTCTATTGCTTAAGGACTGTGATATTCTTCAGTACGTCAATTGTATTTTTCAGCTCCAGAATTTCTACTTGATTATTTTAACTATTTTAATATCTTTGTTAAATTTTGAATTCTTTCTCTATGTTATCTTGAATTTGTTTAAGTTTTCTCGAGACAATTATGCTGAATTATTTGTCTGAAAGTTTACATATCTCTGTCACTCGTGTTGGTCACTGGTGCATTATTTAGTTCATTTGGTGAGGTCCTGTTTTTCTGTATGGTCTCGGTGGTCGCGAATATTTGCTGATATCCAGGAATTAAAGTGTTAAATATTTGTTGTAATATTTGCATTCTGGGCTAGTTTGTACCCATCCTTCTTGAGAAGGCTTTCCAAGTATTCAAAGTGAGTCAGGTGTTGTGATCTTAGTCTTTGGTCACTGTAGATGTATCTACTTTACTGAGTGCTCGATGCTTAGTATTCTATGACTTTGCAGACTTGTAGAGGTATTGCCTTGGTGGTCTTGGGTGAGATCTGAGAGAATTCTCTGGATTACCAGAGTCTCATGTCCTCTTCCTTTACTTTCTACCAAACAAATGAAGTCTGTTTCTCCTTGTTGAGTTGCCTACGATTGGGGAGTAGTGACACAAGTAGCCTTGTGGCCACCATGACTGGGAGTGTGCTGGGTCAGACCTGAAACTAGCACAGCATTGGGTCTCACTCATGGCCTGTGACAACTATTTCCTGGCTACTGCAGATGTTTATTCATGGACCAAGGACACTTTAGTCAGGAGGAAATGAATCCTGCTAGGACTGGGTCCTTCCCTTCAGGACAGCAGGTTCTCTACTGGCCCAGGGTGTGTTTAGAAATGCCATCCAGGTGTGAGGCCCTGGAATGGGGGCTTTAGGACTCTAGTTAATGCTTTATTTTACTGTGGCTAAAGTTGTAAGACAACATCCTTTATAGTCTCCCCTCTCGTTTCCTCTGGAGTCTCTCTGGGAGCTGCAAGCTGCACTGCCTGGGGTTGAGGCAAGGGTGACATAAGCACTCCCTTGGCCACCACAACTCGTGTCTCAGTGGGTCACATGCACCACAAGTCCACTGGCTTCAAGCCCAGCACAGCATAAGGACTTGTCCAGGAATTGCAGTCTTTGTGGCCTAACCTGTATTTCAACTTTATTGAGGACCCCAGAGCCCATTAGCTGGTGGTACTTAGGCTAGCCAGAGCTCAGGTTCTAACTGCTGGGATGAATATGACTTTTTATACCATCTCTTATGTCTAGGGCTGGTCTAAATGTTCTCTCTATGAGCAATGGTTGAATTTTGTCCTGCATTGCTTTCCAATGCACTAGGGCAGCACTGAGTTCCAATGCAAAGTCCCATAATCCCTGTGTTCTCCCTCCCGCAATAACACAGATTCTGAGAGAGACATTTTAAAGACCAAAAGTTAACTCTTCTAAACTATAAATAAAGTTGAACTATCAGCAAGACTAATCAGGAATAAGAGAAAAAATGCAAACTACTGTATCAGGCCTAAGATTCTCTGAAAAAATAATAAGATAAGAGAACAAAATCATTTTGCTAATACATTTGGAAACTTCAATAAAAATTCTCAGACTCCTTGAAAAACACAAATTGTCAAAATTAACACAAGAAGAAAGTGAAAATTACTATAGTCCAGTACCTATTGTAAAAATTCTTAAGAATTTTCTCCAAAAAGAGGATGTGAAGAAATAGGAATGCTTTTACACTGTTGGTGGGACTGTAAACTAGTTCAACTATTGTGGAAGACAATGTGGCGATTCCTCAAGGATCTAGAACTAGAAATACCATTTGACCCAGCCATCCCATTACTGGGTATATACCCAAAGGATTATAAATCATGCTGCTATAAAGACACATGCACAGGTATGTTTATTGCAGTACTATTCACAACAGCCGAGACTTGGAACCAACCCAAATGTCCATCAATGACAGAATGTATTAAGAAAATATGGCATACTATGGAGCCATAAAATGGAATACTATGCAGCCATAAAAAAGAATGAGTTCACGTCCTTTGTAGCAACATGAATGAAGCTGGAAACCATCATTCTGAGCAAACTATCACAAAGACAGAAAACCAAACACTGCATGTTCTCACTCATAGGGGGGAATTGAATAATGAGAATGCTTGGACACAGGGCAGGGAACATCACACACTGGGGCCTGTCATGGGGTGGGGGGATGGGGGAGGGATAGCATTAGGAGAAATATCTAATGTAAATGACGAGTTAATGGGTGCAGCAAACCAACACTGCACATGTATACATATGTAACAAACCTGCACGTTGTGCACATGTACCCTAGAACTTAAAGTATAATAATAATAAAAAAGAATTTTCTCCAAAAAAACCCAGAGGTTTCATTGGTGTTTTCTTCCTAATTTTTCTTTTACTTTTGAATGTTATTTATCATGGTAAGAATACTTTTAAAAGGAAACACATAAAGCACACTCAATAAATCTCAGAAGGCAAGAAGAGATAGAATTATGCAGAACAATATTAAAATAGATAAAACCAATAATTACCCAATACTGTGAAGTTTCACAATATAAAAAGATACAATAAATACAAAAAAGTCATAATTAAGCACTTGCTAAAACCACAGATGCTAAACACTGATAGGTAGAAAAAAAATTAAAAAAACAGAAGATATTTTACCTTAAAAGAAAATAAAATAACTGATATTGAGTGTTAATTTAAAACAATAAAAACCAGAAGTCAATGGCATGTTGTCTTAATAGTGTTGAATGAATATAACTTCATACCTGCTATTAATACAGCAAAAATAGTTTTCAAAAGTGAAGACAAAAATTTTAAAATGTTTTCAGACAAAAAAAATGACAAAACCAAAAACAGAGAAAACATTCGTCACCAGTATATTTCCAGTAAATAAAAACTAAAGGAAGTCTTATGGCAGAAAAAGCAAGTGCTCCCATGTGGAAAAATGGAAATGCAGGAAGAAATGAAAAACACCAAAAAAAAAAAAAAAAAAAACCCGCATAGATAAGTATAAATAAAGGTTGACTTTAGAACCATAATATTTTGGAGTTTAAATTATATTCTATCTAGAACAGAAGCGTGTAAGATACATGTCAAAATCTGTAGTATATAATTACAGCAGTGCTCGCAGAGAACTGCATAAATTTAACTGCATTTACAGAAAACAAGGCTGAAAGGTGGTATCTTAAAATATCCTTTCAGTAAGCTAAGAAAAAATCGGCAAATTAAACCTAAAGAAAATAGAAAAAGAAATAAGAATTAAGGACAGGAATTAATGAAATAGGAGACAGAGATGCAACAGGAGAAATAAAGATAGAGTTGACTATTTAAAAAGAGTAATAATTGATAAACTGCTATCAAAGGTGATAAAGAATTTTAAAAGAAAATAATGAATATTAAGAATGATTAAGAGAGAAACAATTCCTACAGATATAAATACTTTGAAAAACTGCATTGACAAATTTGGTAATATAAACAGACGGACAAATTCTTCAAAAACACAACTTAACTAAATTAACTGAAGAAAAATGGGAAATATATTAATCTGTGGTTTTGTTATTAAAAGTAATTAAAATGCTTTCCACTAAGAAAAAGCCTCCAAACACCCTTACTAGGTAATTCTTACAAACAATTAATAACTCGTATACAAAATCATTCAGAAAATAAAAAAGAAGGAATAATACTTAACATATTTTATAAAGCCAACACAATATTGATTTTAAAACCTAATAAGGATATCTCAGGAAAGTAAAATTTATAAACTTTGCTCATAAATGTGATGCAAAAAAATCCTTAATAAAATGCTAACAAGTTAAATCCAATGATTTAAACACGATAACCCCCACAGTGTCTTTATTCCAGATATTTAGGGATAGTTTAACATTTAAAAATTAGTATGTGCAATTCAAAATTGTTGGGAAATGATTCTGTCTGAGTCTCTCATGTCTGCACATTTTGCAAGCAGAGGTACTAACATCAACTAATAAATCAACCCTATTTCAGACTATCTTTTTAAGGAGAACTATAATGTATAGCCTTAGAAAATAGTATCACCCTCCTGAGCAAAGGGCATGTTTGCATACTATCCAATATAACCAAGTTACTGTCATTTTCTGGTGCCAAAAGCAAGCATGCTTGCTGCTTCTTATAAAAAATGTAGATTCTCTAGCCTTATGGCCTTCTCTTTTTAATGCACATTAAGGTATGTTCAGGTTTAGATGAAAAATACCAAGTGTTGTTGAGGATGTAAAACAACTGGAACTCTCTCTTCATGTATATTAAGTATAAAACCAGGCAAATGCATCCATGTCGTCAGGAGAGTAGTTACCATTGGTAGTAGGAGAAACAAAGAAGTCCTGGTAATATGGTCTTCCGCTCTGGGTGCTGCTTTTATGACTACATTCAGTTTGTGAAAATTTATCAAAATATACATATTTGTGTCATCTTCTTTTCATATAGTACAATTCAATAAAAAGTATACTAAAGTAACATAAAGCTATACTACTTTATCCTTTAGATATTTCTGGTGGAATCTTTTGAGAAGTGTCTGTTCATATCCTTTGCCCACTTTTTGATGGGGTTGTTTGTTTTTTTCCTGTAAATTTGTTTGAGTTCTTTGTAGATTCTGGATATTAGCCCTTTGTCAGATGGGTAGATTGCAAAAAATTGCCTGTTCACTCTGATGGTAGTTTCTTTTGCTGTGCAGAAGCTCTTTAGTTTAATTAGATCAGATATATCTATTTTGGCTTCTGTTACCATTGCTTTTGGTGTTTTAGTCATGAAGAGCTTGCCCATGCCTCTGTCCTGAATGGTATTGCCTAGGTTTTCTTCTGGGGTTTTTATGGTTTTAGGTCTAACATTTAAGTCTTTAATCCATCTTGAATTAATTTTTGTATAAGGGGTAAGGAAGACATCCAGTTTCAGCTTCCTACATATGGCTAGCCAGTTTTCCCAGCACCATTTATTAAATAGGGAATCCTTTTGTCATTTCTTGTTTCTGTCAGGTTTGTCAAAGATCAGATGGTTGTAGATGTGTGGTACTATTTCTGAGAGCTCCGTTCTGTTCCATTGGTCTATATATCTGTTTTGGTACCAGTACAATGTTGTTTTGTTTACTGAAGCGTTGTAGTAGAGTGTGATGCCTCCAGCGTTGTTCTTTTTGCTTAGGATTGTCTTGGCAATACAGGCTCTTTTTTGGTTCCATATGAACTTTAAAGTAGTTTTTTCCAATTCTGTGAAGAAAGTCATTGGTAGCTTGATGGCGATGGCATTGAATCTATAAATTACCTTGGGCAGTATGGACATTTTCACAATATTGATGCTTCCTATCCATGAGCATGGAATGTTCTTCCATTTGTTTGTGTCCTCTTTTATTTTGTTGAGCAGTGGTTTGTAGTTCTCCTTGAAGAGGTCCTTCACATCCCTTGTCAGTTGGATTCCTAGGTATTTTATTCTATTTGAAGCAATTGAGAATGGGAGTTCACTCATGATTTGACTCTCTGTTTGACTGTTACTGGTGTATAAGAATGTTTGTGATTTTTGCACATGATTTTCTGTCCTGAGACTTTGCTGAAGTTTCTCATCAGCTGAGGAGATTTTGGGCTGAGACAATGGGGTTTTCTAAATATACACTCATGTCATCTGCAAACAGGGACAATTTGACTTCCTCATTTCCTAACCTTTATTTCTTTCTTTTGCCTGATTGCCCTGGTCAGGACATCCAACACCATGTTGAATATGAGTGGTGAGACAGGGCATCCTTGTCTTGTGTCAGTTTTCAAAGGAATGCTTCCAGTTTCTGCCCATTCAGTATGATCTTGGCTTGGGTTTGTCATAAATAGTTCTTATTGTTTTCAGATACATTCCATCAATACTTAGTTTATTGAGAGTTTTTAGCATGAAGTGCTGTTGAATTTTGTCGAAGGTCTTTTCTGCATCTATTGAGATAATCATGTGATTTTTGTCTTTGGTTCTGTTTATGTGATGGATTACGTTTATTGATTTGCATATGTTGAACCAGCCTTGCATCCCAGGGATGAAGCCCACTTGATCATAGTGGATAAGCTTTTTGATGTGCTGCTGGATTCGGTTTGCCAGTATTTTATTGAGGATTTTTGCATCGATGTTCATCAGGGATATTGGTCTAAAATTCTCTTTTTTTGTTGTGTCTTTGCCAGGCTTCAGTATCAGGATGATGCTGACCTCATAAAATGAGTTAGGGAAGATTCCCTCTTTTTCTGTTGATTGGAATAGTTTCAGAAGGAATGGTACCAGCTCCTCCTTGTACCTCCGGTAGAATTCGGCTGTGAATCCGTCTGGTCCTGTACTTTTTTTGGTTGGTAGGCTATTAATTATTGCCTCAATTTCAGAGCCTGCTATTGGTCTATTCAGGGATTCAGCTTCTTCCTGGTTTAGTCTTGGGAGAGTGTAAGTGTCCAGGAAATTATCCATTTCTTCTAGGTTTTCTAGTTTATTTGCATAGAGGTGTTTATAGTATTCTCTGATGGTAGTTTGTATTTCTGTGGGGTCGGTGGTGATATCCCCTTTATCATTTTTTATTGCATCTATTTGATTCTTCTCTCTTTTCTTATTAGTCTTGCTAGCAGTCTATCAATTTTGTTGATCTTTTCAATAAACCAGCTCCTGGATTCATTGATTTTTTGGCGGGTTTTTTTGTGTGTCTCTATCCCCTTCAGTTCTGCTCTGATCTTAGTTATTTCTTGCCTTCTGCTAGCTTTTGAATGTGTTTGCTCTTGCTTCTCTAGTTCTTTTAATTGTTATGTTAGAGTGTCAATTTTTGATCTTTCCAGCTTTCTCTTGTGGGCATTTAGTGCTATAAATTTCCCTCTACACACCACTTTAAATGTGTCCCAGAGATTCTGGTATGTTGTATCTTTGTTCTCATTGGTTTCAAAGAACATCTTTATTTCTGCCTTCATTTCATTATGTACCCAGTAGTCATTCAGGAGCAGGTTATTCAGTTTCCATGTAGTTGAGCAGTTTTGATTGAGTTTCTTAGTCCTGAGTTCTAGTTTGATTGCACTGTGGTCTGAGAGACAGTTTGTTATAATTTCTGTTCTTGAACATTTGCTGAGGAGTGCTTTACTTCCAACTATGTGGTCAATTTTGGAATAAGTGTGATGTGGTGCTGAGAAGAATGTATGTTCTGTTGATTTGGGGTGGAGAGTTCTGTAGATGTCTATTAGGTCCGCTTGGTGCAGAGTTGAGTTCAATTCCTGGATATCCTTTTTAACTTTCTGTCTCGTTGATCTGTCTAATGTTGACAGTGGGGTGTTGAAGTCTCCCATTATTATTGTATGGGAGTCAGAGTCTCTTTGTAAGTCCCTAAGGACTTGCTTTATGAATCTGGGTGCTCCCATATTGGGTGCATATATATTTAGGATAGTTAGCTCTTCCTGTTGAATTGATCCCTTTACCATTATATAATGGCCTTCTTTGTCTCTTTTGATCTTTGATGGTTTAAAGTCTGTTTTATCAGAGACTATGATTGCAACGCCTGCTATTTTTTTTTTCTCTATTTGCTCAGTAGATCTTCCTCCATCCCTTTATTTTGAGCCTATGTGTGTCTCTGCATGTGAGATGGGTCTCCTGAATACAGCAGACTGATGTGTTTTGACTCTTTATACAATTTACCAGTCTGTGTCTTTTAACTGGACCATTTAGTCCATTTACATTTAAGGTTAATATTGTTATGTGTGAACTTGATCCTGTCATTGTGATATTAGCTGGTTATTTTGCTCGTTAGTTGATGCGGTTTCTTCCTAGCCTCGATGGTCTTTACATTTTGGCATGTTTTTGCAATGGCTGGTACCGGTTGTTCCTTTCCATGTTTAGTGCTTCCTTCAGGGTCTCTTGTAAGGCAGGCCTGGTGGTGACAAAATCTCTAAGCATTTGCTTATCTGTAAAGGATTTTATTTCTCCTTCACTTATGAAACTTAGTTTGGCTGGATAGGAAATTCTGGGTTTAAAATTCTTTTCTTTAAGAATTTTGAATATTGGCCCCCACTCTCTTCTGGCTTGTAGAGTTTCTGCCAAGAGATCTGCTGTTAGTCTGATGGGCTTCCCTTTGTGGGTAACCCGACCTTTCTCTCTGGCTGCCCTTAACAGTTTTTCCTTCATTTCAGCTTTGGTGAATCTGACAGTTATGTGTCTTGGAGTTGCTCTTCTCGAGGAGTATCTTTGTGGCATTCTCTGTATTTCCTGAATTTGAATGTTGGCCTGCCTTACTAGTTTGGGGAAGTTCTCCTGGATGATATCCTGAAGAGTGTTTTCCAACTTGGTTCCATTTTCCCCCTCACTTTCAGGCACCCCAATTGGATGTAGATTTGGTCTTTTCACATAATCCCATACTTCTTGCAGGCTTTGTTCATTTCTTTTTCCTCTTTTTTCTTTAGACTTCTCACCTCATTTCATTCATTTGATCCTCAATCACTGATACTCTTTCTTCCAGTTGATCGAGTCAGTTACTGAAGCATGTGCATTTGTCATGTATTTCTCGTGTCATGGTTTTTATCTCCATCAGTTCATTTATGGCCTTGTCTGCATTGATTATTCTAGTTATCCATTCTTCCATTCTTTTTCAAAATTTTTAGTTTCTTTGTGCTGGGTACATAATTCCTCCTTTAGCTCTGAGAAGTTTGATGGACTGGAGCCGTCTTCTCTCAACTTGTCAAAGTCATTCTCCATCCAACTTTGATTCGTTGCTGGTGATGAGCTGCGTTCCTTTGGAGGGGGAGATGCGCTCTTATTTTTTGAATTTCCAGCTTTTCTGCCCTGCTTTTTCCCCATCTCTGTGGTTTTATCTGCCTTTGGTCTTTGATGCTGGTAATGTACTGATGGGGTTTTGGTGTGGGTGTCCTTTCTGTTTGTTAGTTTTCCTTCTAACAGTCAGGACCCTCAGCTGTAGGTCTGTTGGAGATTGCTTGAGGTCCACTCCAGACCCTGTTTATCTGGGTATCAGCAGCAGAGGCTGCAGAAGATAGAATATTGCTGAACAGCGAGTGTTCCTGTCTGATTCTTGCTCTGGAAGCTTCGTCTCAGGGGTGTACCCTGCCACGTGAGGTGTGGGATGTCAGTCTGCACCTAGTGGGGGGTGTCTCCCAGTTAGGCTACTCAGGGGTCAGGGACCCACTTGAGCAGGCAGTCTGTCTGTTCTCAAATCTCAGCCTCCATGTTGGGAGATCCACTGCTCTCTTCAAAGCTGTCAGACAGGGTCATTTGCATCTGAAGAGGTTTCTGCTGCTTTTTGTTTAGCTATGCCCTGTCCCCAGAGGTGGAGTCTACAGAGACAGGCAGGCCTCCTTGAGCTGAGGTGAGCTCCACCCAGTTCGAGCTTCCAGGCAGCTTTGTTTACCTACTTAAGCCTCAGCAATGGCGGGCGCCCCTCCTCCAGCCTGGCTGCTGCCTTGCAGTTAGATCACAGACTGCTGTGCTGGCAATGAGGGAGGCTGTGGGCGTCGGACCCTCCCGGCCAGGTGTGGGATGTAATCTCCCTGTGTGCCTTTTTCTAAGACCCTTGGTAAAGCGCAGTATTAGGGTGGGAGTTACCCGATTTTCCAGGTGTTGTGTGTCTCAGTTCCCCTGGCTAGGAAAAGGGATTCCCTTCCCCCTTGTGCTTCCCAGGTGACGCGATGCCTCGCCCTGCTTCAGCTCTCGCTGGTCGGGCTGCACCAGCTGACCAGCACTGATTGTCTGGCACTCCCTAGTGAGACGAACCCAGTACCTCAGTTGAAAATGCAGAAATCACTCGTCTTCTGTGTCACTCGCGCTAGGAGCTAGAGCCTGGAGCTGTTCCTATTCGGCCATCTTGCTCCAGGTCCCCCGATCAATCTCGGTAGGCTATTAATTCTACGCAGCCAACAGACACATGAAAAAATACTCATCATCACTGGTCATCAGAGAAATGCAAATCAAAACCACAATGACATACCATCTCATGCCAGTTAGAATGGCAATCATTAAAAAGTCAGGAAACAACAGATGTTGGAGAGGATGTGTGTGGAGAAATAGGTACACTTTTATACTGTTGGTGGGAGTGTAGATTAGTTCAACTATTGTGGAAGACAGTGTGGTGATTCCTCAAGGATCTAGAACTAGAATTACCATTTGACCCAGCCGTCCCATTACTGGGTATATACCGAAAGGATTCTAAATCATGCTACTATAAAGACACATGTATATGTATGTTTATTGTGGCACTCTTCACAATATCAAAGACTTGGAACCAACCCAAATGTCCATCAGTGACAGACTGGATTAAGAAAATGTGGCACACATACACCATGGACTACTATGAAGCCATAAAAAAGGATGAGTTCATATTCTTTGCAGGGACATGGATGAAGCTGGAAACCATCATTCTCAGCAAACTATCACAAGGACAGAAACCAAACACCGCATGTTCTCACTCATAGGTGGGAATTGAACAATGAGATCACATGGACACAGCGCAGGGAACATCACACACTGGGGCCTGTCAGGGGGTGAGGGGTTGGGGGAGGGATAGCATTAGGAAAAATATCTAATGTAAATGATGAGTTGATGGGTATATCAAACTAACATGGCACATGTATACCTGTGTATGAAACTTGCACATTGTGCACATGTACCCTAGAACTTAAAGTATAATAATAATATTAATAATAATAATAATAATAAAAACATGTAGCCTGCAAGCATTAAAAAAAAAAAATTCCTCATGGAATCAAAATCCTATAGACATGTGATACTAACCATTATCAATTTTAAAAATACATGGCTGAGGCCGGCCGCAGTGGCTCAAGCCTGTAGTCCCAGCACTTTGGGAGGCCAAGACGGGCGGATCACGAGGTCAGGAGATCGAAACCATCCTGGCTAACATGGTGAAACCCCGTCTCTACTACAAAATACAAAAAAATAGCTGGGCGTGGTGGTGGCGCCTGTAGTCCCAGCTACTCAGGAAGCTGAGGCAGGAGAATGGCGTAAACCCAGGAGGCGGAGCTTGCAGTGAGCTGAGATCCGGCCACTGCACTCCAGCCTGGGCGACAGAGTGAGACTCCGTCTCAAAAAAAAAAAAAAAAAAAAAAAAAACCTGGCTGAGCTCTCATTTAACAGAAATATTAAATCATTTCCTTTTTTCCCCTTGACCTCATATTTCTGTTCCACTTTGCAACAACATTTTATTCTTTTTTTTTTTTAATTTATTATACTTTAAATTCTAGGGTACATGTGCACAACGTGCAGGTTTGTTACATATGTATACATGTGCCATGTTGGTGTGCTGCACCCATTAACTCGTCATTTACACTAGGTGTATCTCCTAATGCTATCCCTCCCCCCGCCCTCCCCACAATAGGCCCCAGTGTGTGATGATCCCCTTCCTGTGTCCAAGTGATCTCATTGTTCAATTCCCACCTATGAGTGACAACATGCGGTATTTGGTTTTCTGTTCTTGCGATAGTTTGCCGAGAATGATGGTTTCCAGCTGCATCCATGTCCCTGCAAAGAATATGAACATTTTATTCTTATAAAAGCCTTCTAATAATCACTCTAAGTATTAACAAATATTTTAGCATAGACTTATTACAATTATCATTGGTTAACAACTGACAGTCAAAACAAAATATAGATTATACATATTAATAAATACTAAACAAAAATCGAATTATATTAACATTTATTTTTATTAAAATGAATGGAGCACCTCCCAATTAGTTAAAATCTCTGCTTTTTGATATATTTATTTAATATATTTTATTTATATTTCTGTCTTATATATTTATTTATATATTTAATATGTGTGTTTATGTATATATTTATTTTTTACAGTTAACGCTGTTTTATTTTGTTTACTTTTTCAAGTTTTATTTTCTATTCAGTGGGTACATGTGTGTGATGCTAAGGTTTGGGGTATGACTGAATCCATCACCCAGGTAGTGTACATAGCATCCAATACATAGTTTTCTCAACCCCTGCTACCTTCCCACCTTCCCTCTTCTTGTATTACCCAGTGTCTATTCTTACCATCTTTATGTCCATGTGTACCCAACGTTTAGCTCCCACTTATAAGTCAGAACATGCATTATTTGGTTTTCTCTTTCTGCATTAATTTGCTTAGGATAATGGCCTCCTGCTGCATTGATATTGCTGCAAAGGATCTGATTTCGTCCTTTCTTATGGCTGTGTAGTATTCCACTGTATATATGTCTCACATTTTCTTTATCCTGTCCACCATTGATAGCCATCTAGGTTGATTCCATGTCTTTGCTATTGTGAATACTGCTGCAAGGAACATACGAGTACATGTGTATTTTTGGTAGAATTATTTATTTTTATTTGGGCATATATCTAGTAACGGGATATTAGTAATCTAGTAATACCTGTGGAATTATGGTTCTAATTTTTAGTTCTTCGGGAAATCACCAAACTGTTTTCCACAGTGGCTGAACTAATTTACATTCTCACCAACAGTGTATGAGTTGCTTTTTCTCCACAACCTTGCCAACATCTATTATGTTTTGAATGTTTGTTTTTAAATACTATTTTGTGCAAGATTGAGACAGAATTCAGCATCCAACTTATTCACTTTCACATTTATAGATGCAAATGCTGAGAAATCTAAAGCATATTATTCAGTAGATAGAAATATCAGAAATGTATTACCAGTGTCACTATATTGTTTGAACTTCTACAAGGAAAATGTGTAAAATTATACATAACAATCTATAATTAAAGATATTTTAAGCCTCTCCATCAATTGACAATGCTAACATCCTCCTTTAATCTCATAGAATGCAAAGCATTGCAAACCTTACTTGCAGACACATTTGCTTCTCAGTCATTTAAGTCCCTCACTTTCACTATTTCAAGAAAGTCCACCAAAGAGTTTTACTGAGACTTATCAAAAAACCATTAATTACTCCTCTCAGTAGTTCACTAAAGGACACTTTAGTTTTTAACTAAAAAAAACATGAATCTAGGGTAAGAAAAAAAATTTTTGGAATTTTGGTATTATTACTTTCCCCATTGGTTGTGAATAAATATCTATGCAGATGTTCCTTTTACAATAGGATTGTATGCACATAAATCTATCATAAATTGGAAATGTCATGTCAAAAATGCACGTAATATGCTTAACCACTAAACATCATAGCTCTGTCCAGCCTACCTTAAACACGCTCAGAATACTTACCTTAGCCTACAATTGGCCAAGAGCATCTGGCAGCACAGCACACTGCAGAATCTCCGCTGTTTACCCTTGTGATCACATGGCTGACTGGGAGATGCGAACATCACAAGAGGGTATCTTACCTTACATCGCCAACTCAGAAATATATCAAAATTCAAAAAAGTTTAGTTTCTATTGAATGTATACCACTTTTGCACCACTATAAAGTCAAAAAAATGGTAAGTCAAACCATTGTAAATCCAGGACCATTTGTAGATTAATTTCAGATTTCAAATTCATAATCATTTCAAAGTGCATTAAAAAGACACGATGTAAGAAATAGACACTTGAGAAATGTCATAGAAAAATATTAGTAATATCACTTTGAAAATTTTAAGTTTATAGCTATATTCAACAGAATTAGAGCAGTATAAGTACGTATGAGAAAAAGGAATTGATCTTAATTCAGTAAAACCGATTATATAAATTTTAAGACATGTTAGATTGCATTTTGGGGACATATTGTCCTATGGCTATAAATAAGCAGATTCTTGCTCTTAAAAGTGGAGTTTAATACACTTTCCTGAAATTAACAAATCAGGGGGAGAGAGAGAGAGAAAGACTGAGAGCAGCAGTTTTGCTGCTAGTAAGTAATGACTATAGATTAGTTTATAATTTACAAACATCTTCCTATTAAGGAAAATTAAACCTAAAAATTAATGAGTATATTTATAAATGATAAGAGACTTGAAGGGTAAAAGACAGTAAGCAGCAACCAAATAAACAGTGAATACAGATTGATGACATCTGTAAATATTTGGCAAAAGTTATCAAGAATGTTTTTCTATGAACAGAAATAAATGCTCAAGAAAATTTAAAACACTCACTTATCTTTGATATATGTTCCATTAAGCTAAAAATATAAGACCCATCTGTCAGAGATGAATGTAAAATTTTCAACTCACCTTCCTTGAAATCATACAAACTATGCAACTAAAAATCACAACATAGGCCAAGACACGGAAAAATGTCTCATCAAATTCTTTATCAGAACCCAGAAGAAATGCTGAAAATGAAAAAGGACACAGAATACTGAAATTGACCTTTAATCCTTTTACACATTTTACATAGATTAGTTCTAAATGATACATAGATGACTGATAGAATTATAGACACATAAATAAAAAGATAGCTAGCTAGCCAGACAAACAGACAGATATAAATAAACAGACACGAATAATTATTTTTTATGGAAGGTCTCTCCTGGACTCTCGGGATACTTTCTCAGGAACTCTGCATTCTTTTACCATGGCTGGGGAATGCAAGAGGTGAGATCACTAAGTGGAAGTTGCCATCATGACTGTACAATATGTCTGATTGCAGCATATCTCTACATGAAACCAGACACTTTGTTTCTAATGTCACAATTTAGCTTTGACAGACATGGGCATAAGATACAGAAAGATATAAATTATGCCTTGAATAAAGAAGATTCTGCCAGGTACCTATATATTGATTTATATTTTCTTGTAACTCTTACCAGTGTACCTTCTTAAGATTCAGCAGGGATGAGAAATATACCTTTCTTTGTAGAGTGTGAAAAGAATAATTGTGTAAAACAGTGTAAGAAAGAGGAACCTGTAAGATGCTTCAATTATGGGCTTGTTCTACAATGGGTGGATTTTAGAAGAAAGGAGTGCCTATGGAAGGGAAGGGTCTAAAAACTGACTCCGCCAGTACTATCCGCGTCCCCATAGCACTTAGGAATTTTTCTGAACCTTCATAAATATGAGTAACCCAGTTTAAATGCGGCGGACTAGCTGAGCACTGGCAGACCCTCAAATAAACAGTTTACAAATAAGATCTCTGGCCTTTTAACATGACTTCAGATGGGACCCGGTGTATAACATATCTCAGCATTTTCAGGTACTAGCAAGGAAAATTTTTAAATTAATCTATATTGGATTTAATATAACCTTGTTAGCATTTTTTTTTTTTTTTTTTTTTTTTTTTTTTTTTTGAGACAGAGTCTGGCTCTGTCGCCCGGGCTGGAGTGCAGTGGTCGGATCTCAGCTCACTGCAAGCTCCGCCTCCCGGGTTCACGCCATTCTCCTGCCTCAGCCGCCCCAGTAGCTGGGACTACAGGCGCCCGCCACCTCGCCCGGCTAGTTTTTTGTATTTTTTAGTAGAGATGGGGTTTCACCGTGTTAGCCAGGATGGTCTCGATCTCCTGACCTCGTGATCCGCCCGTCTCCGCCTCCCAAAGTGCTGGGATTACAAGCTTGAGCCACCGCGCCCGGCGTTAGCATGTTTTTAAATATTGTTTGCTGAATTTTATCTTGTATTTTATTAAAACTCTTAGTCATTTTTAAAATTAGATCCTCCCTAGTTTGAAAGAGAAATGAATGAAAGAAATAGTTTTCAAAGTGGCAAGTAGATATAAGTGAGGTTTGTATTCCTTTTTATCCTTCTAGACAGTGAACTGAACATATTTGGAAGGTCAGTGGAAAAAGACAGTTTCTTGAAACAAACAAGGTTTAGGAGCCCTCTATAATCCCTCTCCATCTAGGAATCCAAATGTCAGAAGATCAAGGCTAGCATTTGGAAAAAGAAATAAAATGTACTCCTCTTACATATGAGAAGGTGAAAGAACTGATACAGAGACAGAAGTGTATTCGAGTGGGAGCGCGTATTTGTGAGTGGATTATTTTGCATGGTACTGTATACAAAGTCAGCAACCTTTATTGCATGGACTTAAAAAAAACACCCACTGATACATTTGTTAAACTAAACAATTCCTGGATCTGTAACAACTTTTTAAAAACTATTCATACAGTTGAAATTTACTAAGCTTTGTAACTAAGCCTGATTTGGTGTAGTCTCCTATAAAATGATCATCTCAATTATGCAAATGCTTTTTTCAAGCAATTGTAAGTACTTACTCAAAACATTTTTTTTTTTTTTAGACAGAATCTCGTTCTGTCGCCCAGGCTGGAATGCAGTGGCACCATCTCGGCTTACTGCAGGCTCCACCTCCTGGGTTCATGCCATTCTCCTGCCTCAGCCCCCCAGTAGCTGGGACTACAGGTGCCCACCACCCCACCCTGCTAATTTTTTCTATTTTTTAATAGAAGCGGGGTTTCACCGTGTTAGCCAGGATGGTCTCGATCTCCTGACCTCGTGATCCACCCTCCTCCGCCTCCCTAAGTCCTGGGATTTCAGGCATGAGCCACTGCGCCTGGCCAACCCAAAGCATTTTTTTAAAGGTACATTCCACTTTCTAAAAAATAATCGCAGTGGCAGCTCCTTATTAAGCATACAACTTAGTTTACATATATAATGGAATATATCGCAAAATGAGTACATGAAAACACTTACTTTCTTTTTCTTTTCAGAGATGGGGTCTCACTATGTTGCCCAGCCTGGCCTCAAACTCCTAGATTCAAGCAATCCTTCTGCCTCAGCCCCCTGAGTAGCTACTGGCGTGGGCCACTGAACCCAGATTGAAAATACTTCTACACACACACACACACACACACACACACACACACACAGTTTGTTTAAGACTTATTGACTATTCACATTTTGCCTAATTGCTCTCCAAAGTCATTCTAATAATTTAAGCTCTGTAAGTGTTCTCATTTTCCCACATTGTCAACACTTGGTGTTAGCAGACTTAGTATTTTTCATCTGAGTAGTGAAATTATACGTTGTGATTATTTTAATATTAATTGATTTCATTACTGTTAAGGCTGATAATGTATTTTACCTTCCTGTACATCTGATTTTCTCCTCTCTGTATTTCCTGTTTATATTCTCCTCATATTTTCTGTGAGTTGTTCAACCTTAGCAATCTGTAGAAGTTCTGTGTTTATTCTGGATGCTAATTCTTTCTTATTTTATGTGAGATGCAAATATCACATTCCAGTCCACAGATTTTCATTTTGTTTAAGTTAACTGCTTTTTTTATGAATGGTTTTAATTAGGCAGCAGCAATCTTCATTACTTTTTCCTCTAAGTTTGTGTTTTTTATAAGAAATTGTTTTATACTCTGAAGTCTTGATCGTATTTATCTATGGTTCTTCTAACTACTTTAAAAATTTTGGTTTTAGTTTAGGTATTTTGTCCATTTGAAATTAATTTTCTGAATAGCGTGTGATTTAGTTATGTGGTTTTATCTTTCTCATGTGATTAACTGACATATCATTTATTGAATCTATTCTCCCCTTATTTGTAATATCACCTCTGCCATGCATCATGTTCACATATACACATGAGTTAGTGTCAAGGCTCCGTTTTACTAAGTTTTTGTCTATGCATATGCCAATATCATATTATCTTACTATAGTTTTATAGTAGATTGATAAAGATATTGCCTATAGTTTTTGCTAAAAGTTTTAAAGTTTTTCTTTTGATAGTTAAATCCTTCATCTTCCGGGAATTCAAAATTGAGTTTTGTTTGTGGAATAAGAAGACTTTTTAAATATCTTAAAACAAAGTTTCATAATTTTTGTAATACATATTTTACAGACACATATATATGTATATGTGTATATGTACATATGAATATAAGACTTGTTCCTAGGCACTTTAGAGTTTTTTCTGCTCATAAATAAATACACAGGGAAAAAGGAAAGTGCTTCCTAATAGTAGAATGATATTATCATTCTATAAAGCTATATCAGCTTTTTGTCAGTTAAAATTTGCTTAATGTATTTTTTCTCCTTATCATCATCAGCACTGTATATTATATAACTGGATGAGACGTTTTCCCTTCCACCTGACATTCGCTTTTTAAAATAAAATATCTATTATGTTCACAATTATGATTACTGATAAATTTGGAAAAAATTCCACCATGTGATTTTATGCTTTCTAATTAATAAGCTTTTTTATGAATTCACAAATCTTTTTAATCTTCTACTACATCACCACTTTCTATTTAATTAATCAAGTATTCTTACATCCTTTTACTCTACTTGTATTTTTAATTTTTAGATGTTTCCCTACATTTTTAATGTAGGGAATTAAACACTTGACTCAGCGAAAACCAAGTTTGAACAGTGCTATTTCTCTTCTCCTGAATAACACAAAGGCCCTAAGTGCCCTATTCACAATAACCCACCCATTTTACACTTTAATATTTTATGGTATTGGTTATTGCTTTAGATAATCAATATCCATTTATTTAAATCTTGAGTTTCATCAGTTTTATTACTCACGAAGGCTTTTCATATCCTACTCCTTCTTTCTAGGAATTTTCTCCCTCCTGAGGTATATGCTTTAGTTATACTTCTAATAAATGTTGGAGAGTAGTATGCTCTCTTTTTCCCAGACTCAAAATAATTTTATTTTGCTCTCACTCTTGAATAATAGTTCAGGTTGGCTGAGTATGCTAGGAGTTGTTTCCCTTTTTAGCACTTGGAAAAGATTATTATTATTATTTTTCATTGTTTAGTTTTCTTGCTGAGAATTCTGCTACTATTCTAATAGTCATCCGTTTGTAGTTTATCTCTCTGTCTTCTGTTCCCTTTAAAAACCTATTTGTTTTCAATGTTCTGCAAACATGTATACCATAGATGGAGATTTACTTATAGCTATCCAATATTAGTCTTATCGTCCTTTTTGAATCGATGACTGATGAATCCAATGTCTTTAATAAATTTTGGAAAGTTATCAGTCATTTTCAAGTTTTGTCTCTTCCCTTTTATTGCTATTTTTTCTGTTTTCTGATACTAGCATTACTACATGTACTGTCTTTTTTGTACCACTAGTATCAGTATTATTTTATCCCCCTTTTCTTCTATACTTCCTTTTAAATTTTCCCTTTATCTCTCTTTGCTTCTCAAAGAGAAATGTCAGTTGTCTTCTCAAATCACTCATTCATTTTCCTAATTCATTCTTCAGATGGTTCTGATCCCTTGTTAAACCTTTTCATTAGCATTTCTATCTCACTGAGTAACATGTTTTATTTATAGAATTTCTGTTTCCTCTCTCCACCCAAATCTTTTTCATAATGTCTCCATTTTTTTAAAGGAAATCCTTTATATCTATCCTAAATTATGTAAGACATTTCCAGAACAATTTTACTTTGCTTCTGCCAGGCATCACTATCCAGAGACCATTTCTTGAGTATTTTTGTACATGGTTTAATTTGGAACCATGTGGTAGTGTAAAATCAAAGAATGTAGGGGTATAAATTTTCATTGGAGAACTTTTTCTGCCACCATAATCTGTTATAATTTTCCTGTTAAGTACACTGGCCATATATTCTCTAGCTCTCCTTTTCAGTGTCTTTGAAGCTGCTTCATGCTCTAAATTTTATGAAGGGGTTTCAGTTACATTTTCGTATGCTGTGGCGACTCCACATACTCTCTTTTCCTTGACTGAGTATGAAAATCCAAGGTTCTTTATTTCTCATTGATAATGCTACATGTCCCTACCCCACCACCAGGGGGCAGCATTAACATCAGCTCAAGTGCTTATACTTCAGATTGCAGTTTCTTCAAAATTCGGAATAAGGATATTTTGCTTTCCATAGCTCAGGTATATGATTAAAATAAATCAAATATATATTTCATTCACTTCACATGTTTAAATTGAGATGAATATATCTTATGTAAGCCTGCTGTTTTTATTTTTTATTGCTTGTTTTGTGTTAGTTTTCCCCAGGGATTTTCCCTATTTAGGTGTTGTGCTCATGGATGCTACACACATATGCACATCCAGCTCACTAGAAATTCATTTAGGATGAATACATGTGTCATAAATTGAGCTCAGAAAGGGGACACACACCTCCTGTTCCAGAGAGGCAGAAAGAGGCTTTTTTCCTTCAACAATTGGCATGAATAACAACGGTGTATTATGGTTGCCTTCAGAACAGAGAATCAGTCAATCAACCCACACATTTATTGAGTGTTCAACTTCAAATAAATCCCAACTTTAGAAACAGTGTTCATGAATTCCTAATACATCACTCTTGCAATTTGTGTATAAATTTATAGGCTAAAAGATTTTTGCAAGCGATATTTTCTCATGAATATGGTCATTGCTTTTCCCTTAACTTGTCTGAACTTACGTGGTACTTATCAAAGAGATCACATTCACAATAATGTGTTTTTGATTTTGAAACTCTTATTTGTAAGTGGAAAATCAGAAAATATTTAGCCTAAAGCACAGTCTTTTGGTGGTAACTTGTACTATTTTGTCTTAATCCAGAAAAATATAAAGCCCAGTATGCAGCATAGGTTATACTAAAAATATAAATAGCTTTTAAAATAACTGCTAACAAGCAAATTAGCTACCAAATGGAATGGCAGCAGATCAATAATGACAGTAAAACTACAGAGTTCTTGCTGATCTCATATTTTCTGTGGATGCAAACTGTAAAAGAGGTCCCCAAAGGCCTCCAACAATAACCTACAAAGAATGAGACACAAAGGGTATTGAGCATAAAGATAGTTCAATTTCCCAAGACGGCCAGCTCTTGTCACATCAAACCACCTATTAGTCACAAACTCATACGACTAAGAATTCTCTGGCCTCCTGAGATTGCCTGTCATCTTGAAGGAGATAATACCAATGAAAGGCACCAGCTTCTTCTGTAACATGTTTAGTTTAGTGTTTTCCATACATCAAGCTATTTATGATGTTGCTATCACATATAAATAAGGTTCTATATTTTCAGATTGGAAAATGACACTAATGCACTGGTAAGTGGAAAAGAAAAGGTAAACAAAATAAATGTGAAAATAATGTAACATGCCAAAAAGCATCCTTATATTATTTCATATATCTTTATATTATTTAGAATTACCCCCAAAAGGTATTAATCAAACAATAAGATAAAATCTGTCAGAAATTTAAAAGTTTAGAATTTATAAAGTAACTAGAAAGTAGTCAAATCCCCTTATTTAACAGCATAAGGTTCCTGTAGTCCCAAGCTACTTGGGAGGCTGAGGCAGGAGAATCACTTGAACCCAGGAGGCAGAAGTTGCAGTGAGCTGAGATCATGCCACTGCACTCCTGCCTGGGCAACAGAGTGAGACTCTGTCTAAGAAAAACAAAAACAAAAACAAAAAGGCTCAATGAATTTCAGTAAGATAGATATGGAGACATGGTATGTTAGTAGTAATAGAGGGATAGAACTCCCAAGTCAATGTTTGAACGCCTTTTAGAACTATTTAATGTGTACATAGTACCAAAACATTTCTAATAAATATTTCTGATAAATCATGACACATATATAGGCAATATGATTTATAGGTAAAGCAACAAACTTGTTTGTGAATCATCATCTTTCCAGAGAGTACTGAGTAGCTATGACGTGCCAGGTTGTGAATTAATGCTGGAGTTCTAAAGAGATACCTTTCCTCAAGACTTATTCTAATGGGAGGATGCAAATAGGTGTTTCAACTTGGAAAATAATTGCTGAGTTTGGTGACAGCAGAATGAACAAGGTACTACGTGAGCACAGAGGAGAGACATGTAAATTGCACATTGAAAGGATTCTAGAAGGACTTCTTAGAGAAGAAAATGCTTGAGTTAAGATTGAAAAATTACAAGAGAGAGCTAGGTAGAAAGTAAAGGGACTAAGGGTACTTTAACAAGAGACAACTGAAGTGAAAAGAGAGAGACTGGAGAAGCAGGGTAGGGAATGGTGGCAGGAGAGGTTACAGAAGAAAAGGTCTCGTGCACTAGGCTTAGTATGTTCAGGATTTTTCTCTGTGATATGAAAATGAGATATTTAGTGAAAAGATCACTTGGTAAGAAGTGCGGAAAGTAGACTGAAGGACAGTGAAACTAGGAGCTGAGAGAAACTGTAAAAGGTTAATGAAAGAAGCCTGAGGCACTGGCAATGAGTAGGATGAAAAGAAAAGAATGGATTAAAAAGGGGATACGCAGGGGGTGCAGTCTAAGAACTTGATTGCTAATGAGGTATGAGAGAGATGTCTACAATGCTACCCAGATTTCTTTCTTGGTGTCTCAGTAAGTAAGGAAATACAACTTTAAAGAAGGTTTAACAGGGGAAAAAAGGGAATTTTAAAATTAATTATGGTTGTATTGCATTTGAGATGGCAAAGGACATCTAAGTGGAAATGTTTAGTAGCCAACGGCATACAGAATTTAGATACCAAAGATCTGGAAGTCCTCAGTGCATAGGAGGAGTCGAGGTAATATATCTAGGTGAAGAGAGTGTACAAAGTTAAGAAAATGAAGGTTCAAGAAGGAATTTTTAGGGTATTCAAACTCTTAGGGAAAAGTAGAGAAAAGAGGACTCAGAATGGTGAAGTGACTGGAAAAACAGAAGGAAGGTAAAAAATGACTCATATTTTAGAAGCCAAGGCAGAAGAGAATTTTTCAAAGGAGGAGGCAGTCACTGACCTCAATGCTATAGAAAGGTCAAGTAAGAGAATATAAAAATATTCAATAAATTATTTTAATTAGAAAGCCATTGACTTAGGGAGAATTTTAGTGTAGTTTTTAGATGAAGATGATTAAAGAATAAATAGAAAATGAAGAATTGGAGATAACATGTATAGATTTCATTTACAAGAGGCTTATGTGTGAGTTAGTATTCTAATAATAATTATAATACAGTTAAGCCTTTTGAGTGCTTACCATGTGCCAGGCTCTGGACTAAGTGCTCTGTAGTAACTAAGCCATTGAATCATTACAAATCTATATAATAAATAATATCATCACTTTACAGTGATAAAACTGATAAAGTAATAAAAGCCTTTAAAGATTAAGTAATTTGTCTGAAATCCCACAGTTAATAAGTCAGATGTTCTCATCCACTATTCTGATGCCCACAAGCAGACAGAGAAATTTAGAGCTAGAAGTAGAGAGAAACAACAAATAGAGGCAAGACATTTTTCTTTAATATGTGAGAGAAGAAACTGATCACCATTATATTAATGAAAAGGACCAGGGCCAATAGAAAAGCTTAAAAATAGGAGAGGAGTTTGAGGGAAGATTAGTGGTTATAGGGTCTAACATATGGGTAGAGAGGCTACCTTTATACTGTACAAGAAATCAAGTTTCATTTTCTGTGGCAGAAGGACTAAAAGAGATATGCAATTATAATTAACATCTTAAAACTTCCATTTTCTTTAAAAAGGTGGGTGGCAATAATTGCTCTACAAATTTTATTTTGATTAATGAGTAAAAATAAGAAACACTGAAGTCTTTATTTTTAAATTTTTAATTTGTGTAGGTACATCGTAGATGTCTATATTTATGGGTTACATGAGATATTTTGATACCGGCATGCAATGCATAATAATCACATCAGGGTAAACATGGTATCTATCGCCTCAAGCATTTATCCTTTGTGTTTCAAACAATCCAGTTATATTATTTTACTTATTTTTAAGTGAACAATTAAATTATTATTTACTACAGTCACTCCATTGTGCTAGCAATTATTAGGTGTTATTTATTCTTTCTAACTATCTTTTGTACCCATTAACTATCTCCCCTTCCCCCCACCCTCCCTGACTACCCTTCCTGGCCTCTGGTAACCATTCTTCTACTCTCTCTCTCTCTCTACGATTATTTTAATTTTTCCTCCCACAAATAAGTGAAAATATGTGATGTTTGTCTTTCTGTGCCTGGCTTATTTCACTTCACATAATGACCTCCAATTCCATCCATGTTGTTGGAAATGACAGGTTCTCATTCTTTTCCGTGGCTGACTACTACTTCACTGCGTGTAAGTACCACATTTTCTTTATCCATATGTCTGCCGAAGGACACTTAGTTTGCTTCCATCTGAGCTGTTGTGAACAGTGCTGCGATAAACATGTGAGTGCAGATATTTCTTCTATATACTGATTTCCTTTCTTTGGGGCATATACTTAGGAGTGGAATTGCTGGAAAATATGGTAGCTTTATTTTTAGTTATTTTGGGAACCTTCAAATTGTTCTCCATAGTAGCTGTACTAATGTATATTCCCACCAACAATGTATGAGGGCTCCCTTTTCTCCACATCTTTGTCAGCATTTGTTAATGCCTATCCTTCACAGGAAAAAAAAAAAAAAAATTAACTAGGTAAGTTGATATCTCATTGTAGTTTCAATTTACATTTCTCCAATGATCAATGATGTTGAGTAACTTTTCATATATCTCTTTGCCATTTGTATGTCTTCTTTTGAGAAATGTCTATGCAGACTTTTTGTCCATTTTTAAATCAGTTTATTAGGTTTTATCCTATTGAATTGTTCGAATGCCATAAATATTCTGGCTTTAATCCCTTTTCAGATGGATAGCTTGCAAATAGTTTCTCCCATTCTGTGGGTTGTCTCTTCACTTTGTTGATTGTTTTGTTTTCTTAGCTGTGCAGAAGCTTTTTAACTTGATGCGATCCCATTTGTTCAATTTTGCTTTGGTTGACTGTGTTTGTGGAATATTACTCAAGAAATAATTGCCTAGACCCATGTCCTGGATAGTTTCCCCAATGTTTTCTTGTAGTAGTCTCACAGTTTGAGGTCTTATATTTAAGTGTTTAATCCATTATTGATTTGAGTTTTTGTAAGGTGAGACATGGTCAAATTTCATTCTTCTGCATATCGATATTCAGTTTTCCCAGCACCATTTATTGCGTCCAATCCTTTAAACTGAACTGTGCAATTCAAATAGCAATTTTTAGTAGCAGACTGTAGGCACATATGTGCATATTAGAATAATGCTGAGTATTCCTAAATAGAAATGCATCATTAATAAACTTGACCTATCCTCTGCAGTTATGATTTCTGGGTAACCTGTTTACAATTGTTCAGAACGTTTTTCTACTCTTCTTTTTGGGACACATTACCCCTAGCAGGTATTCCGGATTGTCTTCTATCTCTCCATAATACTCTAGAAGATTTCCACACTGCCCTCTGAATTTGTACATCCTTAACTCTTTCATTTTTTGTCAAACAGAAAATACTTTTTGATCCTTCCTTAGCAGAAGAGTTTGTGCCTCATTTTAAAAGATACCTCTTCCACCTGTATCTTAACCTACATTCCCGAGAACTTGGAATAAACAGCTAGTAAACAAGACTGAGTAGTGGTCCTGCTTCTATTGCTTATTTAAGCATATGACTTGAGACAATACCTTCACCCAAATTAGTTTGAATGTCCTAATTTGTGAAATGAGAATGACACTAATAACAAGCTTGTTTGAAGGTTAAGTTAGGTATTGTATGTGGAAATAAGTGGACTGTGAAGAGTCTGTCATTTTCCGGTTTGCCTTCAGACAGGTGTTTTTGTCTTCAGTATTTAAAACAACTTCTGTGGGCACATAGCAGGTGTATACATTTCTGAGGTACATGAGATATTTTGATACAGGCAAATAATGCATAATAGTCACATCAGGGTTAATGGGGGCATCCCTCACTCAAGCATGTATCCTTTCTTTGTATTTAAATAATCCAGTTATACTTTTATTTTTATGTGTATAATAAATTATTGTTGACTGTAGTCTCCCTGTTGTGCTCTCAAATAGTAGATCTTATTCATTCTATCCAGGTATAATTTTGTACCGTTAACCATCCCCATTTCCCCTACCACCACCCTTCCAGCCTCTGGTAACCATCATTCAGTTTTCACTAATTTATTCTCTACCTATTTAAAAAAAAACAAAAACAAAAATGGAAAGCTACCACATTTTAAATTCTTTCTTATTTCCTTCATTCACATAGAGTATTTTCCTAGAGTCAAATGCCTACAGAGCCAATCTTCATTCGTATACCATTTTCACATCCACCACTCTACCAAAATTAAATCTCTACACATAAGAGGGGCTTTTGGGATTAAGAAGTGAATAAAGAATATGTGTTTACAAGTTCATTTTATAAACACTTCAGTAAACTATATCTTGATTATAAAATCAATAAGCTAAGCCACACATTTGGTTTATACAAATGAAAGCACAAAATGGCTTATTATATCAATATCAGTAAATTTAGATGTCAGCAATGGCAGAACAAAGATCATCACCACAATGCTCCAGCATTTTACACTTTACTAGTTACATTGATTTGGTTCAGAATACAGGTTAGTGCTAGATGTGGAAGAGACATAAGGACATAACCACAATGAGACATGAGGAAAAGGAAAAGTGAAGTTTTATTCTACCTTTCATTACGTAATTTCCATTACTGTTTTATTATTATTACCACTCAAATGGATTTCATTTGTACTGTCCCTTTTAATCAACACATTGCTCATTAAAAACCATTTATTCTTTAGAATGTGATGCTATAAATGACATTAGCTTTCAATAAAACATAATAAGGCTGACTAGTTGCCAGATTCCCATTTGAGGGCAATGATTAATAATTGTACTGATTTTGGTGTACCGCTAGTTTTCATTTTTCCTTTACCCACCAAAGGGAGAAAGTGGAACAAGCATTTCAGGAACATTACAGGAATTTTTGTGGCATTCGTGGTCCATATTTCTCCTGATCCACCCAGAACTACTTTTCTAGCACACATCCCTATAAGACCTTTTTATTATTCCTGGATCAGGTAATATACACATTGGCATGGGCTGTGATTTCAGAAGAGTCAGAAATTATCCTCCCAGACCAATAGCTCTTCCACCAATTTATTTGCCAAAATAAGTTAACAACATATGAGTTATCCTCATGAGAGAATAATCACATGCAATTTGATTGATTTATTGATTTTATCATTTACCCATTCAGTACTGAGTTCCCATCTGGAGCTTATACAATTTGAGTAGACAGGGGACGCACTCTGGAAAAATTAAATAGCAACTCGCAGCAACATGTACTTTAGAGAATAAAAGAGAACTCTCTATAATATGGGTATGGTCCAGAAAATATGGTCACAGTAGCTATAAGAGGTGAAAAAAGGGGAACTCCAAAGCGCACTAGATCAATCTGGGGAAATATCGTGACGGAAGCAGGACTTGCATAGGATCTTCATGCACAGGATCTTGAATAGGTTATGAGTATGAGAAAGATGTTCTTAATTAGTAAACAACGTAGACATGCACAGAGCTTGGGATGAATTGAATGCGAACAGTGCAGCCACTGACAGATTCACATTCTGGAATAATGAGAGATGATGCTAAATATATAGACAATTTTTTAGAAACATAGCTCAAATAATTTAGTAAGATATAGACAATGGAATAGAGGCTTTTTAGTTGAGTAATGAATGTTAAAGCAGATTTAATGCCTGTTTATTTTAGAATTAAGAGAAAGAACATCAAAGTTCATCTGATAAGAATAAAACTTCAGATCCAGATTTTATAAAACTTCCTTTAAAATGTCATTCCTTATAGCCTCTATATTGATTAAAGTTCCTAGTTATATGTTGTGCATATAGTTTTATTTTCTTGCTATAAAAGGAAATAATTATTTATTGAATACCTTTTATACAGCAGGACTTCTGCACACGTATTTCATTTGTTCCAGTGACATCAGGTAGAAAGTAAGCTTTGTAAAGCTGAAAGCCTGTCTTGCTCACTGCTTCCTTCCCATTTCCCACAATTGTGCTTGGCATATGGCAATTATCCAATAAGTACATGTTGGAGGTAGCGCTAATATTGGAACAAATATTATCATTATTTTATAGATAAAAAAGCTGAAAACTTTACAGGATGTAAATGCATGGCTACTTGACTCGAAAATGTTCCCTCTTTATTTGGGATGGTAAATGACTGACAAAAGTATAGTTAAAATTATGAAATTACAGCTCCTGTCTCCTCCAGCAATCTTGGCCTTCCATAGCTCTGGGCACAGACAGACACAATTCAGGATAACTTTTGCATCTTTATGTGGGGAAAAAAATAATTTCTCTTTCTTGTCATAGCCGTGTATTTCCCAAAAATGAGCATGACATAGGAAAAAGCACCCGGGAAAATTCATGTGTTTTGAGAGAGTCAAATGGGATTGGGTTCTTCTCCCTCATTCTTTGCTGGGGTCTGGCCAGGCCCTGGGTCAGCGACTGCATTTGTGGACAGCTTAGACTTACAGACTGAAAAGAATGAAGAGAATGTTCTTGCCACCCTTTTCCCTTAGAGTTATAATATTGCCACAATTCCGAGTTCAAATAGAAAGTGAGCATGTGTTTTGCGTTAGCGATTAGAAGTATGTTTTTAGAGCAGCCAATAGCTATTCTTTTTTTTTTTTACTCTGACAGTAGTAAAAGAATAAATAATATCTTGTTTACGTGATTTGCTAATATTTGCTTATATTTTTATGATTCAAATAAACTCATACTCAATACAAAAATTTTAAAAATAAATTCAACAGTTGGTTATTGCATATGAGAAACTTTCGATAATGTAACCATTTTTTAAAGTAAGGAGAGCGACACAGAGACAGAATCAGAGAGAGGCAGAGAAGAGACCATAGATGTAAAGGTGGCCACTTTTCTGGAGAGACTGAGATTGCGTAAAGAAAACGCAAATTCTGACCAACCACTGACTTGGTGAAGTCTTCAGTGGCTTGGCCAGCCTCGGAGTGTATTTAATGTGGCTCTTTCAATCCTTCGAAGTGTTTATATAGCCAAATCCACTGGGCTCCTTTTCCAAACCATATTTTTTAAAGGTCTGTTTCAACTAGCAGTTTGGTATCACTATCACCTCAGCTGAGATTCATCACCAATGATGTTAACAACATCATAGTAAATGTAAGAAATTAAGTGCCAAAGAGAATATTAAAATTACCATTTTTGCTTGGCCAGTAGAGGAATTATTTTCACATTAATCGTAATTTAGTGATTTTTCACTTAATGTCTACTTTTTTTCTGCCCTATGATTGCATGAGGTAAGATGTCTGATATCTTTCTTGCCAATAAACTCTGCTTCTGTATAGTGTCTGGAAAATAATTGGGAGGTGCTTAATAATTATGTGTTGATTGAACAAATGAATGATTATTGAGTGTATATACTATGTTTTCAGTATAAAAACAGAATATGGGCCTGGCGTGGTGTCTCACGCCTGTAATCTCAGCACTTTGGGAGGCCGAGGCGGGCAGATCACGAGGTCAGGCGATCAAGACCATCCTGGCTAACACGGTGAAACCCCATCTCTACTAAAAATACAAAAATAAATTAGCCAGGCGTGGTGGCGGGCACCTAAGGCAGGAGAATGGCATGAACCGGGGAGGCGGAGCTTGCAGTGAGCGAGATCACGACACTGCACTCCAGCCTGGGTGACAGAGAGAGACTCAGTATCAAAACAAACAAACAAGCAAGCAAACACAAAACAAAAACAAGAGTATGAACTCTACTGGGGCTCCATACAAAACAACATAAAATATAATGAGTTCACACTAAAATCCTGTCAATGTTTAGATGAGCACAACAACTTATTTGAACAGTAGCATAGCTTTCCTTGGTGGTTTTTTTGTGCCTTCAGTTAAGAAAACTTCAGAATTCTTCTGTTTGTGAAATATTATACCCATCAACTAACCCATATAACCATCTGTGTCATCGCTGTTAAATACGAATCTGACACCTCAGATTTGTCCCTTGATTACCTTAGTTTTGAGAGTTTCAAGATAAAGCAATTCAATTTCCCTTAAGATCTTAATGAGCAGTAGCCATAAATTATAAGCTTCTTGAAGTCAGAGATTTCAAGTTTCTAAAAGTAACCACTATGATACTTGTTCCTTGGTTTACACATAGGAGCCTTAATAAGAGAAATGTCAATGTGAAGAGAGGTTATGGCACATGGAGTCTGTGCTAATATCAAAGTGTATTATTGAATTGTCATCTCTCAACACTAAAAGGATCTGCATTTTTTGTGATGCAAATATTCTTTCATAACTGAGGTGAGGAGAGGATGCACATTCCAACAGATACTGAGGAGAAAACCAGGGCTATAGTTAGATACTTTCTTAAGTACAAACCTATGGTTTCTTTTCCTGTCCCTGCTGCATGGGAGGTGAATTTAGACAGAGAGAAGCATCAGCAAGCAAAGTTGGCGGGGGTGCCAATAGATTCTAGAGAAAGAAGTAAACAGAGAAAGGTATTCCAAAAAGGAAGGTAACCAGAAGAGAAACCAACATTAAAAGAGCAATCAATACAGAAAAAACAAAAATAAACAAACAAAAAACTTACGCCTGTTCTCTTGTCCCACTAAATGTTCCCATTTCTAGTTCCTTGACTGAACTATTTCCTTAAACGTGTTCCACATTAACAATCTTCCTCTTCAGTGGGAATCAAGGGATCAATTTTAAACCTCTGCTAGGGGGTCTTTTTCTGCTACAATACTCTAAAATCAGTAGAAATATTAACCATTTCCTCCTCAAATTTATTTATTTATTTGGCAAATAAAGTGTCAGCTGCCTACTATGTGTCAGTCATTGTTCTAGGTGCTGATACAGCAATAAACTAAACAAAAAGCCCCATTGAGCCTGGTAACTGCTCTTTGATGGCAAGAGTTAGGTGCTAAGCGAGTACTTTGTGTAGATCATCTCACTTAATCTTTCAACTATTTGGGGTAGCTACTGACATTATTCATATTCAGATGAGGAAACTGAGGAAGTGATAACTAAAGCAATTTTCAAAGGTTACATACTTGTAAATGTCAGAGTCAGAACCCAAAACCAGTCCGCCTCCAGAGTACTTGCCTTTAACAGCACTCTATATTCCTCCTAGCATATTTGAGGATGAGTGCAAAAGTAAATCTTCCACTCTGCCTAAACTCAGGGCATCTGATCCTTCATTTAGAGATCCAAAGCTCCTGAAGCTAACACATAGCTTTCTTCTTTAAGAAAGATGTCTAAAATGAAATGTAGTATAAAAGGCCAATTCTCTTACCAAGAATTCTCTTTAGGAAATCACTGATACCTGTCCAGGCAATTACAGAGGAAAGCAGGAATTCTTGCCTTAAATTAAGAAATGGAGAACATGTTTCAAGAACATCATGGTTATTAATGATTAGAAAAAGCTGAATGCCAAAAACGTTTTACAAATAACATGGCAGCTAATTTGAAGCAGTACAAGACATGGAGGAAAATAAAAATTACATTCTATTTCCAACATAAACTTGCAATCTGTTTTTATATAACAAGGAACAATGGATAAAATACCGTGATCTGTTAATAATATGCTTCAGGTATACAAACATCAATTCCATCTAAGACATTGATAATGATATATTAATATAGAACTTTAAAAGTTCTCTTAAAATCTGGAAACAAATATTTAACTTGATTTTAGTAATTCGTTGAGTTTTGTGAGATGTGGTAAGCCTCTTATGTTTCTTTTTCCCTGCTACAATCTTTACCATCAGAGTGGCCACTGCTTCAGCCCTTGTTGTCTGTGTCTCCAGTATAGTTTTTTACACATATATACCCTGCCTCTGAGACAAACATTTTCTTTCTGGATCCTACAATTCATCCAACCCCTTCTGAGGCATTTCTCTGAAGTTTAAGTTCCATCATCAACAGCCTCCTCCCAACCAATTTTCCCCATCTCTATCAGCAGATAAAGTCCAATGTCCTTTAAAAGGATCATCAGCAACAAAGTTTTAGCCAACCAGAAATACCATTAAGGCATTTGAAATGGACCCATTGAAATAACCAACTATCAAAATAAGAACACGTTGTGTTGCATCAAACAGAAGGCAACTCAAATGCCCTAATACTCATGTTTTAGGGAGGAAAGGGGAAAGCAACGTTTACTCCAAACATGACTACAAAGAAAAGAATTATATACATGCCACAAATTATTCCCTGAAAAGTGTATGTGTTCCCTTTGGATTTTTAACTACCTACAAGTTCCTTTTTCCATGCAAACCAGTCATCAGTAAAACAAAAGTAACAGTATTCAAACTGGCCTCTTTGTGGATAGCGCTTTAGTCTAGTTTATAGGCTTGGACCCAAGGGACATTATCTCAGATGCCTCTAGAATGAAATGGAATTAGCAATTACACAGATCTTCTCCACTAGAATTGCATTAAAAATAATTTAACATACTTGTTACGTATACTTTAATCATATTATCCCATAAGTAACCAGCCACTGATCTCAAAGGTCAGTATATAATTACAATGAATGTACAAGAGGGAATACAGCCCTAGACATTGGAATGTAATGTTGCCTCTATAATTCTCCTTTCCTTCCTTTCTTTCCTATACAGTTCATGTGAAAAAGTTAACTTCTCACCTCTCCTTGCAGAAATTGTGAATGAGCACTCTTGGAGAAGAGGCACAACAGATCCAGTGCATTACTCAAAATAGAATGATAATGTATTCTTTTTATATGGGAAGGTAATATTATCATTAAAATATCTTTATTGCTATTGTTTCAAATCTAGTATGCATTTCCAGGATAGCTGCTCAGAGCCATCCATTATACCATGGAAATCTCAATTAGCCATGTGTATATTTAACTGATAACCTTTGCCAGAGATGCAAAAGCAAATATATGGTTTTTCAACAATCTTATTGTATGTTTTCATCACAAACTGTACTCCATCTTACAGATTTCCTCAGTCAGACTTTCTACTTCTTGGGCATAGAACGGGAAAATGGCCTCTCTGTTTTCCATTTAGAAATCTGTTATAGAAACTTATACCAAATAAGCCAAAAAAATGATGTTGCCACCCTGGACTATTCTCTGATGCCCAAGTAATTAGTCCTACATGTTCCTTCATAGTATGTAAAAAATCCAATTATTGCACGCAGAAAGCCAGACATGAGTGGTAGAAAGTATAGCCAAATCTAGTCACTGGCTCTTTCTGGCCCTGCACTTGTATACCACCCAGCAAACCCAGCAGCACAAGCTTTACTACACAGAAAAAGGGCGATGGTACAGAGGGAGGGCCTAACACCACCACATTCTATGTAAACCTACTTTGAACACCAAAGGAAGAAATGCCAACGGCTCTCAAAACAACAAAACGAAAAGTACAGTCAAGACTCTTGTTCTAAAAATGGAAGCAGTGATACGCCTAGCTTTAAAGTTCAGTACGAAGAAAATAAAAGAAATACTGTCACTTCCTGAAAGGGTTTTATGGCCAAGAATTCTAGGAATTCCCGCTTTGGTAATCTGATAAGCAATCAGTTACCTAACTTGTATTATCTTTGCATGCTGATAGTTCTGCAAGGCTTCCCAATACTGTACTTGTAAATGGCTAGTCTTCTAGTTCCCAAAGGTGTGACTTTTTTCAAATCAAAAGTGTCTCCAATTTTATATTCCTTAAAAAAATGTTTTCTCTATTCAAAGAAATAGGTAGATAATACACGATGGATAGACAGAGAAACAGAGCATTAAATAAAAACCAGACAGACAAAAACCCAGATGTCAGATTAGGAATGATCATAAAAGATGTTTAGGACCTTAAGGAGACACATTTTTTAAAGTTGACCTTTTTCAAAAACAGCATCCCAACTAATCAGAAATTTATATTATTATATAATTATTCCTGAATACACTGCCTTAATGAAAGAGTAGATGACGGTAGTAAACTGGCCTTCACCCCAATCAGTATCATATTTGAATTAGTTGTTTGTGTGCCTTTCACATACGTTATATGTATGTGTAGTGGGTTCTATCATACTTTATAATATAAAGAAATAGCCTATGCAGTTGTCTAGTTTCTATTTCAAACTTGGTATTTTTTTTTGTGGGTTTTTTTTTTTTTGGCCTTTTGAGTATCTGGCAGCTTTTTGCTCTATGAGATCTCTATTTTAAGATGTCCTATTTCAGTGTGAGTCATCTCAATGGTTTTAGCTGCCATAAATCATTGTTTGCCAAAGTTGCCTGTTACCACAACCAAAACATTCTCAAAAAGCTATCATTCCCACCAATGAACCTTAACGTTTGCAAAGGTAATATACTGAGTGGCTGTCATGACATCACAACGTGAACCTCATGTTTAGGTTTTATAAATTAGCGAAACATCAGTTGGTGAGATCATTCTTTCAATTTTCTCAGCATTTTTTATCTACCCTTTCCTTCTCTGTCATCATACAGAACCTGTGTGCATGCCCAAATTCTTAATTTACACGCATGATAAAATGCTCACCCACTTATTTCAGGCTTTTATACCAGGTCTCTTCCTCCATTCATAGACATAGCCAACCTTCCATTATATATCTTGCCAGAACTATTACAATAACCCCCAACTTGGTTTTTCTGCTTCCAGTCTTGCTCTGTACACTATAGTTTTAACACAAAATCACAATGATCTTTTTAAACTATGAACCAGATTATTAGCTACTCTGCCACAAATCCTCTACGTAATCTTCCCTGATTTCCTCACATCCTCCAGGCTAGGTCAGGAGCCACTACTTTGTGCTTTTATAATACCTCTGTTACACTATGCTGCAATAAGTTTACTTGTCCCTTTTCTCCACTGAACTCTCTGAATTTAATTTACATTATATTGTCTGTTTTCATATCCACAATCTCTAACAATAGATGCATAGATATTGCCTGATTAATCACTTATTAATATGCTTATTAATCATAACAAGTATATTGTGAAACTGTAAAGTTCACATTTTTCCCTTATCAACACCTAGTGAGTGTTGTTTCTTCTCTATTCACATTATCCACTCTACATTTAGCCTTTCATTTCTTTCACTTCTAATGCCATCATAGCAAACATAATCGATCTCCAAAAACAGACAAATATTGTCCAAGGGGAAAAAACGGGCTTAAAAGCAGACCTGTATTAGGTTCTTCAGGGTTTGTACATCATGTGCTTTTGGTCAAGTCATTCACTTTCTTAGTTTTACCTCCCAAACTAGATCTATGAACTTAAAACAGTCGAAAGAAAAATATTTGTGAAATCACTTGGTAAAGTGTCAGCTTCTACCCAAATAATAACATATGTGAGACTTACATATGACAGTAGCAACATTGTTCTAACAGTATCAACTATTTTAAGTTATGCAATCCTCTCAACAATTTTACAAGTTGAGTTTTATTAATATCCTCACTTCACAGGTGAGCAAATAGAGGCACAGAGATATTATACAAGGGGTATAAGAAAACATAACAAGTAAGTGACAGAGTCAGGGTTTGATCCCAGGCAATCTGGCTCCAGTGTTTGAGTTGTCCACCTCTCTATTTTAAACCAGTGTAAGGTCATGGCATCCTCTCTAGCAGGGTCTCCTGAAGGCCCTTACCTTTGCCTCTGTGGCAGTGTTTCTGATTAAAAGCTCTATCATTCTTTATTGAGACTTTATATAAGGTAAGCTTGGAAAGTGAGATGAAACAAACAAACAGAAAATAATATAAAACAAACAAACAAAAAGTCTGAGAAAAAGAAAGCTATATGCACATCATGACATGATCATAACCTACTCACTAGCTAGTAAGCACAAGATCATTGAAAAACATTTTGAGGCAGGACAAGGCAGGTTGAGATTCTAAATATACAGCTTCCTTTTTTCTCACTTTCAAATTCTCTGGTCTCCTTTTTCCCCACATCAAGTCTCCCCGGCTTCTTTCTTTTTGCAGTTCACAGAGACATTGGAGCCAAAGGTGAAGGATGAGGCTGGCGCGAGTCCACCTCTGCTAACAGGGCCTGGGCCAGCATGTGGCCCAAAGTGCCAGCGCCCTGGGAGGTGTGGCCCACTGAAACTGCGGGTGCTGTTTTAGAGGCATGCCAAGAAAAGACAAATCAGAGAGCAGCTCATCACAGAGAGAAAGAAAGTCTTCTCAAAACTTGGAAATAGTAGTGTGCAGTGTTTTTTCTGCACTCATCCCAAGAATGAATCCAGAGCAACACTGAGATCACTGGTTTCACTGACGTAAGAGCACACTTGTGAAGAGGTGGAGTGAGGAGACCTCCTAATTAGGCAACTTCTCAGATGTCAAAAAAAATCTGTGTTTGCCCAGATTTTTCCTCTTGAGTGATAGGGAGATATTTAGGTATTAGTTTTTATTTATACATTTTAGTACCTCGTAAACTCAAAAACCAGCCATAACATCAGAAAGGAATTCGTATAATCACTTAGATTAAAATATTAATTTTTGGAGTAGCTTCAGTATGACAAACTAAAGGAAAAATAAATTCAATATATTTTAGCAAATGCAATTCAATGCTTGATTATTTGAATCAAGAAATTTAAAATAGTATGGGAAGGGGAGAAAAGAATTAATGATGCAAGCCTCAAAATATGCTGTAGTTTTTACTAGACAACTTTATTCTCACTTTAAGAAAAGAGTAGTAGCTAAGGTCTCGTGGTCATTTTCAAGGACTACATCAAGAAACACAATGAAAATGGTTCACTGGATTTATTGTACTTGCTCCGTGGCATGAGGGTAAATACAGGTCTTAAAAGCTCTTGGAAGAAAGGGGAAATGAGAATGCAAAAGGAATAAATATTATTACTTCAGTGTTAAGTTTGAAACCAAATTTAATTTGAAAAATAAAATTTCCATTTTCTAACTATAATTTCTCAGTGCAAAACAAATGATAGTTAAATGCACTTAAATACAAGTTAATAGACTAGCTTCTTAGTAGCAAATATTATTTTATAATAAGAATTTTGATAAATGTTCAGGATTTTATTAATTTTAAATAAATCTCGGTATTAAAATGTGGGGGACAGTAATTAATTGGCAAGAATGTATTTCACTCTTTGAACCCAAAGTACTTAGAGGGAAAAAAAGAACAGGGATTTCCCAGTGTTTTCTCTTCCTTAAGACAGTCTTTAAAATATATTCTCTCTGCTGTGCTTTACTTCTAGGACACGTATACTCTATTTAACGCAAAACAATTCTTCTAAATAAATTTTATTTTGCAGTAGTTTGCAAGAGAAGCAACTATTGTTTTCTCTCCAATGTCATATGGTGAAAGGTTTGGCTATAGTCATATAAAAAATGGTTAGAAATACTAAAGCAGACTGTTTAAAATAAATTGAGAGAAGCAATGATAAGATAAAATAGTGCCAAAAGCTTGTTATAGTGAACAAAATCCTAAATGTTTGAAGATAATAAGAAATGTTTCAAGAACAGTATTATTATATATCTCAATATTATGGTATTCTCAAATAAAAATAAAGTGTATTAATATGATTATGAACTGTTTCTACATCCGAGATCCAAATCAACATCGACAACTGAACATGATCGGTATCAGTTTGAGTTTTGTCACAGTTAACAAGCCAAATTGATGCAGATCAAAACACCTTTTTCATGTCGGAAATAGAGCTTGGATGTCAGAAAAGCATAGTGATGAGTGACCGTGGGGAGACATCCCAGCAATAATCAATCGTCAATCAGTCATGGAAAGTGCTTATTCTGCTCTTAGACGAGGCTCTTCATTATTTGCTGTGCACACTGATCTCAGGAGAGAGAAGATAAAGGTACCTTCCAATGAATAAAGCAATAGTTTCTACACGAGAGCAATGGAGAGAAAAGCAACTTAGATTGGGTTTAGAAATCACTTTTGTTTTCTAATTGTTTTTGTTTTTGTTGTTTTCATTTTAAAAAGGTTGCTTTTTAAGAGGTGGCTATAGAAATAACTAAAATGGTACTAAACTTTGCTGTCTTCAACACTGGCAATTCAGCATTTCTTTAAATAAAGGTCATAAGTCAGAGATCTAAATCTGAATGGTAGAAACTGATTAAGTGAATATGTTTCTTTAAATATAAATACAAGAATATGTGTGCATATATATGGTGAAGGGAGTCATGGTACATGGCAGCCGTATTTTAAGAATATTAAAAGGTTAATCATAATATTAGTTTCAAGTAAAGGTTACGTAGTTAAATTACATGTGTGTTAGTCATAAATGTAAATGCAAAAGCAGAACACTTCAGTGGCTTGCATTTGCAGATGGTTTTTTTTGGGTGGGGGGAGGATATTATAATTCTGCCCTCTTGGGATTTGTGCATGATAACACTGAATCCCACCAGAAGGCCAAAAAAAGAAAAGTAATTTCTTCTCTTCTGCCTGTTTATTTTTGAATGCATTCTCATTTCTTTGAGTCCACAACCACGTTGGCACCTACCCTGCACCACTAAGCACAGCTGAATGCTTATGGTAGGAAAACTAGTAAGGGAAATAATGTTGAATGTATTTTCCTAGTGGAAAACAAGTTTGCCAAACTAGTTCGAGTTTATGAAAGAGAAGAACAGCTGTATTTGGTTTATAATAAATCTTTCACAAATCAGTAAAAGCAAATAGACAGCACAACTGCAACCCATAAAAGTGGAAAATATTAAACAGGCAGTGAAGTTGTTAAACTTTCCCACAGATACTGCAGGTTTGGGGAAAAAAAAAAAGTCTAGAAAATCCACACACGCAGCTCACATGAAAAAGTGGATGAAATCACATCAGAAGAGGAGAAAGAATTATTGCTGATTAGAGGAAAAATCCTGTTAAGGTGACTTTTCTGGGCATCAAGATGAAGGTGTCTACAGCAGTTTCCTTCTCCTATTACTGAATGTTAGTGCAGAATAATTACTTGCTTGCCAAAAATGACAGGACATTGACCCTGCAGACTTATTGAATTCTCATTGCTTGCCTCCAGGCCATGTCGGGGGTTATTCAATTTTGCCTGAGGAGGACAATCTATTATGAGAGATGAGTCAAGAAGGCATCCTCCTTGATTGCCCACCAAAACCATTATCGCAGCACAGAGAGGGCATCGGCGGGGAGTGGACAGACAAGACAACACTGATCTCCATTACCCAGGGACAAGATACAATTTACATTACTTGAAGCCACAGGACAGAGGGCAATCAGCCCTGGGAATAGGGCGGCAGCCCTAGAGTGAATAGGTATTAACAGCAGAACAGCATCTGAGCTACTTGCTTATGCTAGACATAACCTTTAGCCTTACAAGGTAGTAACTGATTGGTTTGATCTGTAATTATGTAAATAATTTTACATTGATAAACAGAACTGTTCTCAAAACCTAGAAGCAAAAGCATCCAGGATCCTAAAATATAAAAATCTATTATGTATAAAAAAAATCTATTATGTTTTCATATTTTAAAATGAAATGATATAAACTATATTTACTTTATCATATCTGTCATAGATTTTCTGTTCTAAAGCAATTTCATAGCAATAGCAGTTATTTTGACCCAGAGAACCTGTTGCAATAAAAATTGTCTCCCAGTAGAAAAAAACAACGGCTTCAATCCTACCACTGCCCCACCTTTAAAAATAAATTCTGGATAATGAATGGACATATCCTTTACACATAAGGCCCCAGTGTACCAGGGGTGATGTTGTAAAATTTTGATTTGAAACTCTGCTCAATAAGCCAATTTTATGGGGCTAATGATAACACATAAGGAAATAAGTAATGCTTCTCTTTAGACTTGATTGTTAGCTAAACCTTACTGGATTTCAATATCCTGTTAAACTATTCTACTAAATTGGAAAATCGTACACTATTTTTATTTCTGTCAATGAGAAATGCTTTATTGCATGTTTTAAAAGTGATTTAATTGAGAAAAAGAAATGGTTACATTTTTCTCTGAATTATAAGGGTCAGGGACTATTGAGGGATTTCTAAATACAATGATACGTTCAATTTAACATATTGGAATAATATTATGCTCAAAAGACCTAGTAACAGGTAGATTTTTGCAATCTTGGGGGTTCCTGTCAGCATGAGATATAATTCCATTAAAGACAATGGTTCACATTTTCTAGATAATTATATAAGAATCCATGGGAAACTGCTTCAAATATGAGAAATAACCCATGTTATTTCAGAATTCTCCTGCTATGCTATTAGTATATCTGCAGAAGCTGAAAAGCAAATAACCTCTCATTCCCCCATGAACACTGATTAATTAGGGCATGAAACCAGGGTGATTTGTGAAAGAGCTTTGCAAAACAAAAGCTTTGTGTGATTTTATGCTTGAAGCCTATTCCGAATCAAGCTAGCAACTAAGAAAATTATATTAAACCACTGACTTACGAATTAGATTATGTGTCAGGAAAGGTACAAAAATAACTGTCAGACCCTCTTTTCAAGTTATAATTTATTAAATAATCAAAACACTTTGTTTGGGCTCAACTGCCACATATACACAGATTGATATGTCCTCATTTCATATCCAAGGCACACAGGTCACTCCATTCAAGTGGAAAATAAAATTGATATTGAGTAAAACAAAGAAAAAGCTCCTACTGAGTTTGGCACATAGTAGGTGCTCAAAAAATAACTGATTGCAGAAAACATATATTTTTGGTAAAAATATTCATAAGATTAAAGATCACAGAATGTTTGAATGTGTAGGTGCCTTTAAAATGAACTATTTGGGCCCTACATTTTGTAGTTGAGGAGATGAGGCCCCTAGTGTTACACTTACAGGGGAGGTTCAGCTTAGGGGTCTAGAGCATGTCCCTGGAGTCAGACTCTCTGAGCTCAGATCATACTGTGTAGACTTGTGCAATGTACTTAACCTCTCTGTACTTCAGTTTCCTCAGACATACAATAGGGATAATAATGGTATTCATCTCAAAGGGTTGTGGAAAGGATTCACTGGAAAAATATATTCAGAGGCATTTATAAGGTATCTAGTACAAATTATGTTTTCAATAAACATTAACATTTAATGTTCAGTGTAAAGCCCAATTCATTCAGTCAGGTGATGATAGAGCATGAATTAAAAGACAGGCTAGTCTTGTATTAAAACACATTTTCATCTCTCCGGTGGGCCTTTTTTGTTAATTGCATCAATTTTATACATCCAGTTTGGAACAAGTAAAAAATGTAAATCAACTGAACAAGTGTATATTTTAAATTATCAATAATCCCAACACCAAGAAAGAAGCAGAGTCAGCAGCTGGCATATGCTTTGCCAAGCAGATTTATTTATTACATATCATATATATATGCATACAATATATTTATTAACATATATATGTTTAAAAGAAGAAACAAGAAGCTGTTGCTATATATATGTTAACATATACATGTTTATTACATATCATTCATATATATATATATACACACACACACACACACACACACAGTAAAACCTGGCCGTATGCTACAAATGAAATATAAAATGATCAGTTATATAAACATAAATTTTATTGTGTGATTAATTAAAAGACGGAATAAATCCTGCATAGCTAGTTATCTGAACAGGGGAGCAGAGGGTCTGGTAATCAACTGCCAATCACAGGAGTTTTATCATAGGATTTTGCTTTACAAGCACACGTGTGTGTCTATGTGTACATATTTTTTACAAATATAAAATCATACTCTGAGACTTACAGTTTGGCTAGTTATTTATTCATTTAACCACAGATTATGAACACCATTTCATGTCAAAATTACATCACACTAGTTAAAAATTCCAGCTCTGGATTCACGCAAATCTGGGTTCAGTTGTTAACTCTGCCAGTTACTAGCTGTGTGATCCTAGAGCAAGCTACTAAGCCTCCATTTTTTTCATCTGTTAAAAAAAAAAGAGGGAGCATTAATAATGTTTACCTATCAGTTTCTAATAAACATTAAATAGAATAAGCCATCTTGATATATAAATACTTGGCAAATGTGGTACAAATACACGGCAATTAATATTCACTCCAAAAATATTAATTAAAAAAATTCCTTCTGTCATCATTGTAAATGCCTAGCTAGGGGTTCATTTGTTGGCTAGTGCACATAAACCATAATTTTCCGGTTTCCAAATCTTAGACATTTAGGGTTTTTCTGTCTTGGTTTCATCACTATCATAAGAAATGCCATTATTTTATACGCGCATTTTTGCCATTTGTCAGATTCTTTCCTTAGAATCAGTTACTTGGAACAAAATTTCCTGGATCAGATAGTAGAGGCATTAAAAATGTTTTATTATATTTTGAAAAATGATACCAACATTATAGTAAGCATTTAAATCAGCATTATATAAAATTTCCATTTCCATATTATCAATTTTCTAAATTAAGGTGCAATCTATACAATGTAAATTGCAAAATGCTAGCAGTATGGCATGATGAATTTTTATATATGTATACCTCTATATAACCATCACCTGGATCGATATAGAGAACACCTCCAACCCTCCAGAAGGATGTTTCTTGCCTCTTCCTAGTTAATAACCTCCCATATCAGAGTTAAATTCTATCTGACTTCTAACCTAGGAGACTAATTTTTGCCTCATCTTGACCTTAAAATAAATAGAATCATGCAGCATGTTCACTTTTGTGTATTTTGTCTTTTGCTCAACACAATGTTTTGGAGATCCAGCCAGCTGTGTATCAGTAGCCTCTTGTTTCTTCTTTTCTAATGTTGCATAATACTCTACTGTATGAACATACCTCAATTTCTTTGTATATTCCCATGTTTGCACATTTGTGTTGTTCCCAATGTAGGGGTGTTATGAATAAAGCTGCTGTCAACAATGTAAATGTTTATATATTCACTTTGTGGACCTATGCCCTCATTTCTTCTGGGAATTCATCCATGAGTAAAATTGCTGTTTCATTAGGGTGGGCATATATTTTACTTTGATAGATGCAGTTTTCCAAATGTTTAAAACAATGTATGAGAGCAATGCTTGAGAGTCTCATCAGCAATGTTTGAGAGTTTTAGCTGTTTTATATCTTCATCGACATTTGATATCATCAGTCCTTTAGTTGTTTTACCATTTTCATGGTTCTATATCTCATAGTGGTTCTAATTTGCATTTCTCTGATGAGTAATTTTATAGCACTTTTGAAAATACGCTTATCATCCACTTTTAAAAGCTTTTTATGAATTACTTAGTCAAATTTTTTGCCCATTTTGTTTGGGTTGTCATTTTCTTATTGACTTGTAAGAGTTCCTTATATATTATGGATATAAGACCTTTGTGATATATATATATGAATATCATTTCATCTCAAAATTATATCATGCTAGTTAAAATCTCCAGCTCAGACAAATCTGGCTTCGGTTGTTAACTCTGACAATTACTAGCTGTGTGATCCTAGAGCACATATATATATTCTATATATTCTCAGTTATATATGTTACATATATATCACATACATATATCATATATATATTCTCAGTTTATGGCTTGCCTGTTCATTATTTTAGTGCTGTCTTTTGATGGTAAAATGTATTAATTTCAACTAAAAGTACATAATTATATAGAGTGAAATAATTTATAAGCATATTATAATAATATGTGTTTTTCAGCAAGGTCTGGATATAAGGTCAATACAGAAAAATCAATAGAATTTTTATATACTAACAAGAAGGAATTTAAAATTGAAATTAAAAAGACAATACCAATTGCAAAGGTCTCAAAAATATCAAATACAGATAAATCTAAAGAAGAATTTGGAAGCCTTTACACTAAAAATTGGAAAATACTGTTTTGATAAAGATGATTTAAAAAAGTGAAGAATTATACCATTTTCATTGATTGGAAGGTTCTATTATTTTAATATATTTATTTTCCAAAATTAATCTAGATTTATTTATTTAGATTCAATAAAATCAAAATCAAAATAATAGGCATTTTTGTTAAAAGAGATAACCTGATTTTAAAATTTATTTGGAAATGCAAAGGACTTGAAACAGACAAGACAATCTTCAAGAACAAACTGTAACACTTTAAGAGTTGTCATAAACCTATAGTAATTATGGAAGTATGATATTGTCATAAAGACAGACAAATAGACCAAGGAAATAGAACAAAGAACCAAAACATAGACTGGCACATATATATTCACTTGATTTGTTGCAAAGACATCAACACCATTTAGAGAAAAAGGATACGTTTTTGGTTTTGCCTTTTCAATAAATCATGCTGAAGTCCTAGGACAGTCATAAGAAAAAAACCCTTGATCTCTACTTTACATATACAAAAATTTAATAGGAGATTAAGGATTTTTTCTTATGAATATATTATTCTGAATTTAATACTAAAAGATGATGTCTTGGTGATACTTCTATTTGCATATTTTGAATACTAATAAAGTTTAACTTTAAAAATTTTCTGTTTATATTTTTTCTTTTATGATATTCCTTTTTCTGTTTTTTGCTTATTTTTCCATTAATTAATTAGGTAAAAGCACCCTAAGGGTAAGATTATTAACCCTTTTCTATTACATGTGCTATAATTAGTTTATAGTTCGTGATATTTATGTCTCACTAAAATTAATAGTTAAATTTTATTTAGGCAAATTTACTAATGTTTTTCTTTATGACTAAGGCTGTACGTGCCATGCTTAGCCACTCTTCTTCCATTGTAATGAAGTATATTTTCTTCTCATATTCTATGGTTGCATTTTATGCACTTAAATCTTAATCTAATTAACATTAAATTTGGCTTTTATTAGAATTATGGCTATAAATTTATTTTTAAGTAATAGCCTGTTGTCTCAATGTTATTTATTAAATAGTCAATACGTCTTTCCAAATTTTGATGCGTCATCTTCATCACCCTCTAAAATTGCATGCAGTTTTACATATGTTCGTGGACTTTCTATTTTGTTCCTTTGACCAGTATGTTTTTATGTATAAAAATAGCTCTACATAAAATACTTTTTATTGTTTGAAGGACACAAAAATAATTGCATCTAGATTTGGCTAGAACTTTAAAAAAAATGTTCATAAAGTTGTTAACAGTGGCAATCCTTGTGTTGTGCTTGACCAAAACTTCAGAAATGATTACAAGGGTCTGATGACTGACATGCCCAAAATAAAAATAATCCAAAGTCATGCTTGCTTTAGCACAATTTTGTGGCAGCAATGTGTCCAAAAGAGACATTAGTGAGCATGGCAACAGTAGCTGTCAAGTAGGAAAGATTTCCTATGGGTCTTCTACTGTCCCGATTTGTCCAAGAAAGGCAGGTGCATTCTATAAGTCATTGCTACTTTGTTATACAAACAAAGCAAAAAACCATACCCCTATTTTGTCCTTTTTATACCACAGGCCCTACTGTAATTCAAGGAACAATACTAAGTAAATCATAATATGGATAGATATATTCAAGCCTCAAAATGAACATAAAAAACATTTAAAAACCAATGGCCTAGAATACTTTATGAACCTTTTGCCACTGCTCCTCAAGGAACACAGGGAATAAAAAAAAAAAAAAAAGAGAGAGAGAGAGATAATCGGGCTAGGCGCAGTGGCTCATGCCTGTAATCCCAGCACTTTGGGAGGCCAAAGTGGGCGGATCACGAGGTCAAGACCATCCTGGCCAACATGGTGAAACCCCGTCACTACTAAAAATACAAAAATTAGTTGGGCATGGTGGCGTGCACCTTTAGTCCCAGCTACTTGGGAGGCCAAGGCAGGAGAATCACCTGAACCAGGGAGGAGAGGGTTGCAGTGAATGGAGATCACATCATTGCATTCCAACCTGGTGACAGAACAAGACTCCATCTCAAAAAAAAAAAAAAAAAAAAAAAAAAAAGATAATTAAAATGATAGAAATTGAATACATATAATTAATATAATTAGAAATCTCACATATGGCTTTAAACACATGGAGGAAATGAAAAAGATAAAAACTAACTTGAGTAACATATTCCTGAATAGCAAGAAAAGGGGGAACCTTAGAAGGGCTTGGCTTACTGTGATCGTAACACAAGTACATGAAATATTGGGAGGTAAACAGCGAATCTGTATTTTGTGGTGTGATTACAGATGCTAAATACTCATGGGTTTTAAGAGGGCTTTAGAAATTCAAAGGTTAGGTATATAGAATAGATTTTGAAATGCAATTTGGAAATGTTATTCTAAGCCCTTTGAGATTATTAACAATTCAGAGAGGAAAATCTCTGCTTTCTCAAAATATTCCCTGGTACCATTAGTAACAGAGAGAATGCTGAGATAAGAGGCACCTTTAGTCTGACAATCTAACCATATCTTCTCATCATCCCATTCCTTTTTATAAATTATTGCTTTTTGTGAAACAAGAGGACAGATGCTTCCCTATTTAAGTCCCATATTACCTGCAGAATTAGGTTTATATTTCTTACAGAAAGATAATAGAAAAGTATTCCAAGTTAGTTCTACATGAAATGTCTGTAAGTGAAAAAACAGAACACGCCAAGTGCAATGGCTCATGCCTGTAATCCCAGCAATTCAGGAGGCTGAAGCCAGAGAATCACTTGAGCCCAGGAGTTCTAGGTTACAGTGAGCTATGACCATGCCACCGGTCTTCAGCCTGGGCAACAGAGACCTTGTCTCCAAAAAAGCAATAAATAAATAAATACATACATACTTACATATAGATAAGGAAAATATATGTATTTATAAAATATATGTATATGAATATGCATATGTACATGTATATGAAGAACCAAAACAGCCTTCTGGCTCTATATATAATAATCCATATTTTATGCATATGTATAGGTATTTAATTCCTTCACCCATTCATTTTTATATTCAACAATCGCTACTGGAGTTCCAAGTGTATGAACTCTGCAAGGCTTTGGGGATATCAAATGTCTTTAGATTCAGATGCTACTCTGGAAGAGTCTAGACTCTAGTGCTTGTCTAGTAACTAACAAAAACTAAATAATACGGCAACTATGATAACTGGCTAAATAGGCACAGGAGAAAAACACCACCACCACCACTTAGGAAGGAAATAGTTCCAAATTGTCTTTGAACAAAAAAGATCAGGATTTTCATCCTCACTGTGCCACTAAATAACTGTGTGACTTAGGTCACTATCAGCTTACTCCTCTTTAAAATGTACCTTATGGTTAACTACCTCATTGTTGGGTAGACTACATAGATGTATGACGTCCTTGCCAAAATCTCTAATACATGATATAAATGAATGTTGTTTTTATCAATGGAGGCTGTGCTCGATTTTAATTCTTTCAACTTTTGCAACAATTTGACTTTTTGTTCATTGTATTCTGATAACCTGAGATTGCCATTAAGTATCCAAAAGAACCACTTAATGAACCACCAAGTCTATCAGTGGTCAGCAGGCCACTCAACCATTCCATTTGGGTAATCTTATTATCTGTTCAACAGTGTTTGATAAATTATTTTGCTATTTAATTGTAAATTACCTTTACTTTCTTATAAAAATAAGTTTTAAAATGGAAAAAGTAACAGTGCCAGGATAAGAAGCCTATTATCATATAATTGTTCTAAGACAGGCAAAGTTGGAAATCATTCGGAGTGACAAAGAAGCCAATTTTAATTTCAAATTGAAACCAGTTATTCGAATTTCATATTTTATAAATATTTCAGGAATGCATTATAGACAGTAGGAAACTGTCATATTATGAAGGCAGGAAATAAGAGCAAAAGCTTAATTGTATGAACATGCATCACATGTCAATTGAGTAGTGAGAAGTTCAGTGTCATTACAATGTAAGAGTGATGTGTGGAGGAGAGGAGTATTAGATTGGAGAGGTAACGGGAAAGTTTCCGGAAAGACTTGTGTGTCAAGCTAAGAAGTTAGATTATAACTTGGGTACATTTGAAGAAATAATAAAATGGAACAATTTTATGCCTAGGATTTTGCAAGGTAACTTTCTTATATTTGTGCCTATATAGAAGATATGAGTTGGGGATGTTTAGATCTGGTAGAAAAGAAAGGGAGAAGAATATTGGAGAAAGGACCACATTTGAGAGAGTAACTTTAGAATGTCTCTAAAGAGGGAATAGAATTGATCCCTGGAGGTCTTGAACAATTGGGCTCATCAAACGTACCCAAACGCTACCAAGGTACCTGGCTATCACAGGCACTCGGTAAATTATAGCTTGAATACAGAAAAGAGTTAGGAAACAGAGTATATTTCAACTATAAGTTTTGACATTCCACATAAGGAAATGTTACCTTTCTATTTTTGTTGTGCTCATTAGGTCATATTCTCCATCACTTAGAAACATTTCCAGTTAATCTTTTTAATTTCCCATTTACTTTGTAGTTACTTATAGACAATTAAGTCCAGTATGTTAATATTACTTATCACTTATCTTATATTTTATCTCTGCTTGTAGAACTCCCTTTTCTCTCCATTGTGCATGTTGAGATTATTTGAGCTAAGCAAAAGATCCTCCCTTAATACCCAGTTTAAAGCTAAAGAAAATTAAAATCTTTCATTCTCAATTTACGAGTTAAGGAACGTATACATTTAAGTGTTTAAAATATTTTTTTCTCTCTCTTGAGAGGGTATAATTCCTTTCTCTTCAACTCCTAAATATATTTTTAAAGAAGATTTTTTAATATCTGTAAAAGACATAGAAGTTTACAAACTTACTACTTTAGAAACTTCCAAATATTGTTTCAGAACAATTCTCACTAATCCGTGGTTTGGGACAAATGGTTTAACTTCCTTCAACTTCAGTTCCCCTTTTTCTTTGGTGCAGTTAATACCATTCCCAATGACTGGCTTCTTTAATGAATTAAGATTGGCGAAGACTAACAGTATGCTTAGATGCAAACTACTATTGTTTTATTTTTCTCTTTATAATTACAAATTTCCAGATAAAGTTTGGTTTAATTAATTTTGGTAATTGTGATATTAAACTTTTTTTGGCAATCATTCATTTAGTTCCCATAATGTGCCAAAAACTATACTAAAGTTATAAAAGCATTATCTTATATAGCAACAACAACAACAAAAAAACAGGTAAGTAATATTATCCCCATTATGTGTGTGTACATATATATGTACACATATATATGTGTGTGTGTGTGTGTGTATATGTGTATATATACACCATAGGTACCATGGTAGCCTTTGGGTACATATTGATGAGCCAAATGATTCAAGACTTCCAGGGATCAACTCAATTTCCTCTTCAGAAACATTCTAAAATATATATATATATATATATATATATATATATATATATATATAAATATATATATAGGTGCTATATATATACACACACATATAGGTTATATATATATAGGTTAGGAAAATGAATTTTAGGGAGACTAATAATCTACTTAATTTACAATCACAAATAGAGAAATTTGAAACCTGTACTTATATTAAATAGCCATTATTAATGTTTGATATTTTATACCAATCTTAAATATTACTAGATCTGCTACTTCTCACAATATCTAGAAATTAAACCTAGGCTAATAAATTAGTTTATTCCTTATCAGAGATCATGTAGGTAATATCTAATCACCCATTGTTTCTTCATTAAATTTGTTTACTATACATGCCCTTGTAAAACTCATTTAGTAAAATAAGTCCAATAAACTAAAATAGATCTTCTTTCATAAAAAAAGTCTAGCATCTTTATGAATTTTTTAAATTTCCAAATTAAAAAATAACCTTCATGATTACCAACACCAAACTCCATAAATATTTCATCGCTCTGTGTCTATCAACTGACATTCCTCATTTGATATCTAAATAAGTAGTGACCTTCCACTATATATTCACACTAAAATGTCTGAAACACCCCCTGATCCAGGTATTTTAAACATGAAGGAATTGACATTCCCATTATTTATATTTAAGCATATACCAATCACAGGCTTTTATTCTCATCTTTGTATCTCTAATCAAAAGCCGTTTCCTGCTATTACCATTATTGAATGACAAGGCATTTTTATTCTGTTTTTTGGATCTCATATGCTACAGTGCTTTGTCCTCAAGTTCAATTTCCTTTCAGTCTTCTCTATGGAGTATATTTCAACTATAAGTTTTGACATTCCACATAAGGAAATGTTACCTTTCTATTTTTGTTGTGCTCATTAGGTCATATTCTCCATCACTTAGAAACATTTCCAGTTAATCTTTTTAATTTCCCATTTACTTTGTAGTTACTTATAGACAATTAAGTCCAGTATGTTAATATTACTTATCACTTATCTTATATTTTATCTCTGCTTGTAGAACTCCCTTTTCTCTCCATTGTGCATGTTGAGATTATTTGAGCTAAGCAAAAGATCCTCCCTTAATACCCAGTTTAAAGCCAACTTAATGAGCCCTGCCAGTTCTGAACACAACAGGGAGTTTGGTATCCCATCTGGTTAAGTGGAGACTACAATAACTTTCATGATGAGGACATCTGTTTAGAAAAATCAGAGTTCCATAAAGCCAAAACTCTCCTTCCTGTACACCCATCATTGATGCTTTATCTTTATTCACTTCCCTTGTAATAGCAAGGTCTTCAAGATGTCTCCGTTTCTTCAGTTCTCTCAACTAAACTCCTTGATAGATGTAAAACAAAGTATTACAAGTTGAAATCATGTAACATGAAGTCCAGTTTGGGTTGGATTTTTGCTCCACTGTTTATATGTTTAAAAAATGATAAAAGTATAGATTTGCTGATGGGAATATCAATAATAATCATCAACATGTATACAGTGCTTGTTATACAAAGACACTTACGTAGGCTCTCTGTATGCATGATTTCCTTCCATCTTTACAACAACCTTATGAGGAAGGTAAGTGAGCATTTCAATTGCCTATCCAACATCCATTGTATGCCTCACTAACTGTGTAGCAAACAAGAACAAATGGTAAAGTAAGGCTACACTAGGAAAACAATAAAGAAAAACATCTCTGCCCTCGTGAAGTTTACGTTCTATCATTCTCTTAAAGCCTACCCTACCTGTGGATTAAGACATAGGTGTCAAGAAATTTCCTCATGTTATCTAATTAAGTGTATAATTGGCATAATTTTTTTCTTGGAAACAAAATAGGACTTGTGCTTTAATTTTATAGATAGGAGAAAACAAGGAATACCTTATCTAACCAAGACAAAAAATTAGCCTTTTTATTTATTTATTTATTTTTTTTATTATTATACTTTAAGTTCTAGGGTACATGTGCATAACGTGCAGGTTTGTTACGTATGTATACTTGTGCGGTGTTGGTGTGCTGCACTCATCCACTCGTCGGCACCCATCAGCTCGTCATTTACATCAGGTATAACTCCCAAAGCAGTCCCTCCCCCCTTCCCCCTCCTTATGATAGGCCCCGGTGTGTGATGTTCCCCTTCCTGAGTCCAAGTGATCTCATTGTTCAGTTCCCACCTATGAGTGAGAACATGTGGTGTTTGGTTTTCTGTTCTTGCGATAGTTTGCTGAGAATGATGGTTTCCAGCTGCATCCATGTAAAAATTAGCCTTTTATTCATGACAATTCCTCAGCAAGTATTTTTAGGATCTTTCATGTGCCAGACACTATAATAATCATTGAAAATACAAACGCAATGGAACACATGCCCAATTTTCAAGTAGAATACAGAAGATACCAAAAAGCAATACACATGAATATCATTCATGAGAAAAAGTTTCAGTCTCTTTCTCTTTCTTACCATCTTTCCTTTAAGTTACACAGCATGCTAACATCTAGAAGTGCATAGTATCTTGTAAAAGAAAATTAGAAAAATGACTTACTTTTTATAATGAAAATAATTCTTCATAGCAATGAGGGAGGGAGGAACAATTTTAAAAGAAGAATCATGAAGTTTAAAAAATATAAAAAAACAGAAGAGATGGAGACATAGAACATAGAAGCAGTGGTACATTCCATTTAAGAAGTCAAGAAAATATTCAGTACATCTAAAATAATTTTGTCAAAATGAATCTTTTCATTTTAGAGCAGATGTCCCCAACCTTTTTGACACCAGGAATCAGTTTTGTGGAAGACAATTTTTCCACGGATGGCAGGGTGGTGAAGGTAGGGGAAGATGGTTTGGGGATAATCCAAATGCATCACATTTATTGTGCACTTTCTTTCTATTATTATTACATTGTAAATATAATATATAATGAAATAATCACAAAACTCACCATAATATAGAATCAGTGGGAACCCTGACCTTGTTTTTCTGCAACTAGACAGTCCCATCTAGGGGTAACGGGAGATAGTGACAGTTCATCAGGCATTGGATTCTCATAAGGAGCATGTAATCTAGATCCTTCACATGTGCAGTTTACAATAGGGTTCCCTCTCCTATAAGAATCCAATGCCACTGCTGATCTGACAGGAGCCGGAGCTCAGGCAGTAATGTGAGTGATGGGGAGAAGCTGAAAATACAGATGAAGCTTCACTCGGTTACCCACTGCTCACCTGCTATGTGGCCCAGTTCATGGAGTGGTACCAGGTCTGTGGCTTGGGGATTGGGGACCCCTATTTTAGAGGATTGGCTTACAGATGTTAATCATCAGTTATTCAGTAGATGTGGCCATGCAAAATATAAGATTAACTTACTTTTGAAACTTAAATTATCATATTTGTGAATATTCTCCAGTGGCCTTACATAACTTTGAAATCATCACTTTACTTTCTTCCTGATTTATAGGAAATTTCCAGGAAAGCCTTAAAAGCAATTTGGATCTTAAAACCTTACACCAACAATGCTTTTAGAAATCAAAAGGTATTTTTTGGTCCATATCTATGGTTTTCCTTATAATCTCCTTTTCATTGACAAATTTCTAGAAAGAGTTGCCTTTACTCACTCTTTATAATTTTTATTTATTTTTATTATTATCACTATTTTCCATAAATTATTGAGATACAGGTGGTATTTGGTTACATGAGTAAGTTATCCAGTGGTGATTTCTGAGATTTAGGTGCACTCATCACCTGAGCAGTATACACTGCACCATACATGTAGTCTTCTATCCCTCAGCCCCCTCCCACTCTTCCCCGCCAATTCTGCAAAGTCCATTGCATCATTCTTATGCCTTTGCATCTTCATAGCTTAACTCCCACATATCAGTGAGAACATACGATGTTTGGTTTTCCATTCCTAAGTTACCTCACTTAGAATAATAGTCTCCAATCTCATCCAGGTCAATGCAAATGCTGTTAATTCATTCTTTTTTATGGCTGCATAGTATTCCATCACATATATATTCCATTTAATATATAAAGTAATATATATTATATTTAATATGTATATTCCATTTAAGATATATGTGGCACATATATATATATATATGTGTGTGTATATATATGTATATATCTCACAGTTTCTTTATCCACTTGTTGATTGATGGGCATTTGGGTTGGTTCCACAATTTTGCAGTTGTGAATTGTGCTGCTATAAATATGCATGTGCAAGTATCTTTTTTGAATAATGACTTCTTCTCCTCTGGGAGATGCCCAGTAGTAAGACTGCTGGACACAGTGGTAGATCTACTTTTAGTTCTTTAAGGAATCTCCACACTGTTTTCCACAGCAGCTCTACTAGTTTACATTCCCACCAGCAGTGTAGAAGTGTTTCCTGTTCACCGCATCCACGCCAGCATCTACTGTTGTTCGATTTTTTGATTATGGCAATTTTTTTTTTTTTTTTTTTGAGATGGAGTTTCACTCTCATCACCCAGGTGGGAGTGCAGTGGTGCAATCTCGGTTCACTGCAACCTCCGCCTCCCGGGTTCAAGCGATTCTCCTGCCTCAACCTCCCAAGTAGCTGGGACTACAGGTGCCCGCCACCATGCCTGGCCAATTTTTGTATTTTTAGTAGGGATGGGGTTTCACCATGTTGGCCAGGCTGCTCTCGAACTCCTGAGCTTAGGTGATCCGCCGGCCTTGGCCTCCCAAAGTGGTGGGATTACAGGTGTGAGCTACCACGCCTGGGGTTATGGCCATTCTTGCAGGAGTGAGGTGGTATCATGTTGTAGTTTTGATTTGCATTTCCCTGATCATTAGTGATGTTGAGCATTTTTTCATGTGTTTGTTGGCCATTTGTATATCTGCTTTTGAGAATTGTCTATTTGTGGCCTTAACCCACTTTTTGATGGGATCATTTTTTTCTCACTGATTTGAGTTTGGTGTAGATTCTGGATATTAGTCCTTTGTCAGTGGTATAGGTTGTGAAGATTTTCTCCCACTCTGTGGGTTGTTGTTTACCCTGCTGGCTATTCTCGTATCATTTTTTGGATTTCCTTGCATTGTACTTCACCTTTCCTAATACCTTCCTGGTTAGCTATATAGCTAACCTCCTGAATTCTTTCAGGTAAATCAGGGATTTCTTCTTGGTTTGGATCCACTGCTGGTGAAGTAGTGTGATTTTTAGGGCGGTGCTGAAGAGTCTTGTTTTGTCATGTTACTAGGGTTGGTTTTCTGGTTCCTTCTCATTTCGGTAATCTCTGTCAGAGGGAAGGTCTAGGGCTGAAGGTTGTTCAGATTCTTTTGTCCCATGTGGTGGTCCCTTGATGCAGTACCCTGCCCCTTTTCCTATGGATGTGGCTTCCTGTGAGTGGAACTATAGTGACTGTTGTCTCTCTTCTAGGTCTAGACACTTAGCAAGTCTACCCAGCTCTGGGCTGGTAATGGGGGTTGTCTGCACAGAGTCCTGTCATATGAACCATCTATGGGTCTCTCAGCCTTGGATACCAGTGGATACCAGTGCCTGTTCTGGTGGAGGTGGCCGGGTTGTGGGGGGAGTGCAACGGACTCTGTGAGGGTTCTTAGTTTTGGTGGTTTAATGTTCTATTTTTGTGCTGGTTGGCCTCCTCCCAGGAGGTGGTGCTTTCCAGAGAAAATCAGCTATGGTATTATGGGATATTATGGTATTATGGTATTATGGGAACCGGTGGTAGGAGGGGCCCTAGAACTCCCAAGAGTATATGTCCTTTGTCTTCTGCTACCAGGGTGGATAAGGAAGGACCATCAGATTGGGAAGGGGCTAGGTGTGTCTGAGCTCAAACTCTCCTTGAGTGGGTCTTGCTGCAGCTTCTGAGGGGGATAGGGTGAGATTCCAGGTCACTGGAGTTGTGTCACTAGGAGGATTATGGCTGCCTATGCTTAGTCATGCAGGTTGTCAGGGAAGTGGGGAAAAGCCAGCAGTCACAGGTCTCATCCAGCTTCCACGAAAACCAAAGGGCTAGTGTCACTCCCACCTTGCCCCCACCAACAGCCCCAAGACTGTTTCCAGGTGGGGAGCAATACAGGCTTGAAAACCTGCCCCAGGGTATCTGCATCCCAGCTGGGAAAGAAAAGGGCTTGGTTCTTCCCCACTGGAAACTGCACACCAGATTTGTGCCCTCCCCCAAGTTCTGGCCGGGAGGCTTCTAACCCCATTCAAATTGTTGCAAAGTTCAGCTAGAGATTTGCTTCTCCCTGTGTAGTTTTACCCCCTGCTCCTCTCCGGATGGATCCTGTGGTGTCAGGGAGGAATGGGCTGCAAGGGGACCTGGCAAACTCCCAGGGTCTGTCTGCTGCTTCCTCTACCCCTGTATTTCACTCAGTTCTCCAAATTGACTCACCTCCAGGTAAAGTCAGAAACTTCTCCTGCAAACAGACCTTCAGCTTCTCCAGTGGGTGGGGGGGGGTGTGTTTGGGAGAGGAGGGTCTGCCTTTCCTACTCCCACAGTTAGGGCACTCACAGTTTTGGGGGGGTCTCCTGGGTCCTTCAGGGTCAGTCTGCTTCCCTCAGAGGGTCTGTAGGTCCTTTCAGAATTGGTGATTTGTTCTTGCAGTCGATCTGGAGCTAAAATTTAAAATGGGAGCCACAGCCCGCTGCCATGTCCTGAGCTGCAATGAAATAGACTTTATTGTTCAGAGCAGTTTTAAATTCACAGCAAAATTGAGCAGGAAGTATAGAGAGTTCCCATATACCCTCTGATACCAAATACAGTCTCTATATTAACATCCTCCAGAGTAGTACGTTTGTTATCACTGATGAACCAAATTGCCATGTCATTATCTCCCCTAATCTATAGTTTACATTAGGGTTTACTGTTGATGTTGTGCATGCTATGGGTTTTGACAGATGTGTAATGATGTGTATTTCCAATTATAGTATCATATAAAATTGTTTCACTGCCCTAAAAGTTCTCTGGATTCTTCCTATATCTCCCTTTTCCATCATAACCCCTGGAAACCACTAATCCTTTCCCTGTCTCCAGTTTTTGTCTTTTCCAGAATATCATATAGTTAGAACATATAGTATACAACCTTTTCAAATTGGCTTATTTTACTTAAAAATATGCACTTGAGGCTCTTCATCTGTTTCTATGACTTCGTTGCTATTTTTTTTTTAGCACTACATTTATACCATTGTCTGCATATACCACAAGTTATTCATTCATTCACTCACTGAATAATATATTTTTTATTTCCAAGTTTTGGCAATTATGAATAAAGCTGCTGTAAATACCTGTGTGAAAGTTTTGTTGTGCAAATAAGTATTCAACTCATTTGGAGAAAATATCAGGGGGTGTAATTGCTGGATATATGGTAAAAGTATGTTTAGTTCTGTAAGAAACTGCTAAACTGTCTTCCAAGTTGGCTCTATCACTTTGCATTCCCTCTAGCAATGAATGAGAGTTCCCATTGCTCCACATCCCTGTCTGCACTTGGTGTTGTCAGTGTTTCGCATTTTGGCCATTCTAATAGATGTGTAGTGATATCTCATTTTTTTAAAATTTGCATTCCCCTGATGACACATGAAGTAGAGCATCTTTTCATATGCTCATTTGCCATCTGTATGTTATCTTTGATGAAGTGTCTGTTAATTTGCCTATTTTTCAATTAGGTTGTTTGTGTTCTTAAAGTTTTCATAGTTCTTTACATATTTTTGATAACACTCCTTTATCAGATGTGTCTTTTACAAATATTTTCTCCAAGTCTGTGGTTTTCCATTTCCTTATCTTGACAGTATCTCTTGCAGAACAAAATTTTTTAATTTCCATAAAGTTCAGCTTACCAATTCTTTCTTTAATAGATCTTTACATTTGATGCTGCAACTAAAAAGTCACCACCAAACCCAATATCATCTAGACTTTTTTATGTCATCTTCTAGGAATTGTATAGTTTTGCATTTGACATGTAGGTCAGTGATTCACTTTAAGTTAATTTTCGTAAAGTGTGTAGGGTCTGTATCTAGATTCATTTTATTTGTATGTGGAGGTCAATTTGTTCCAATACAACATGTTGAAAAGACAATCTTTCATTTATTATATTGTCTTTGTTCCTTTGTCAAAGATCTATATTTGTGTGGGTCTATTTCTTAACTGCCTATTCTGTTCCATCAATCTATTTGTCTGTTCTTTTGCTAATACCACACTGTCTTGATTACTGTAGTTTTATGGTAAGGACTGACATTAGGTAGTATGAATCCTCCAGCTTTGTTCTTCTCTTCAATACTGGCTACTCTGGGTCTGTTTCCAAATTTTAATCTCTAGCGCCATGTTTAGCCCGCTTCATTCTGGTTTCAAATTATCTTATAGAAGCAGTAAGTGGTCTTCATATTTTTTTAGTCCTCCTTGCACTTCAACTTTCAGCAGCATTCCACATAGTTGAGCATGTCCTCCTGCTTAACATATGCTATTTCCTTGGCTTTTGAGACATAATCTTATGTATTTAGCCCTCTGGCTATCCTTTATTGCCAGACTCACCTGTCTTTGTTTGTCTATTGCACGTTAAATGGCTTGAGCCTAGGACCTAAACCATCTTTATCTCTCATTCTATAACTCTATTCCCAGGTGGGAACTATACAGAGATAATTCATAAATTTTAACTCCAAGCCAAGGTCCTCTGAATTTCTGGCTCATATGTCTCTGACAGGTCAACATCTCTTCTTGGCTATATCAAAAGCACCACAAATTCAATAAAACCAAGACTAAATTCATGATCTTCTCATTGCCTCATTTCTCCAACCAATTAATGACCTCACAGTCTAGTTATACCGGCCAAAAAAACTGTTTTCTGACACCTCCTTTTCCTTCTACTCCGTAAGTATAGTCCACCAATACAGTCTGTCAAATACTAAATATTTCTTAAATCCTTCTATGTCTGTGGTCCCCATAACCACTTTAGGTCAAGTGGTCATCATCTTTTGTCCCTTCTTTTATATACTAGTAACTTGTCTACCTCCATCTATTTTGGTAGCAATCCCACACTTTCTCCAAAAAAAAAAAAAAAAGAAAAAAAAACCCAGAACAATTTATGCTGGAAGCAAATTGACTCGTATCATCTTTCTACTTAAAATTCTCCAGTAGTTGCAGGCCAGGTTCAGTGTAATACCAGCAATACCTGTAATACCAGCACTTTGAGAGCCAAGGCGGGATGATTGCTTGAGCTCAGGAGTTCAGGACCAGCCTGGGAAACATAGTGAAACACTATTTCTACAAAAAATCAAAAGTTAGCCAGACATGCACCTGTAGTCCTAACTACTTGAGAGGCTGAGGCAGGAGGATCTCTTGAGCCTGGGAAGTCGAGACTGCAGTGAACCATGATTGTGCTACTGCATTCAGCCTGGGTGACATGAGACCCTGTCTCAACAGCAACAACAAAAACACCACCACCACCAAACAAAACAAAACAAAACAAAACAAAACAAAAAAACCTCCCCAGTAGTTTCCCATTGCTCATAGGGAGTCACACTAATGGTATGTAAAGACTTGCATGTTCTGGATTTACCATCCTTCTCCTGCTTTAATTTGCACCATTTCCATCTCCCTCCTTTTTCCTTCAACTATACTGACATTCACTGCTTTGTATGTGCACCATGTTTTCTTCTGTCACAGTGTTTTTGTCTACGTTGTTCTCTCAGACTGGCACACTATTTCCTTCCTTCTTTATTGAACTCAGTTAATCTTCATACCTAAACTCATGTCACTTATTAAAAAGAAAGCTTTCTTGATTTCTCTGAAAGCTTAATTTCTTGATTTCTTGGTTTCTTTGAAAAGCTTAAGTCTCCATAAGATTTCATACAGTTAATTTTGTAAATACTTGCTCCCATTTCATTTTACATTTGTTCATGTGAGTTGTTGAGTAATATGTATTTATGTCTCCCTCTAGTTTTTAAACCCTTCTGAGGACAGAGACTCTACTTTGGCTCACTATTTAGTCCCAAGGCCCAGTAGAGTACCTAGAGCAGAGTTTTCATCCAATAATAATCACTGAATGAATACATAAATGATTAACTTTTATCCCCCACTTGGTCTGAATGAATGAATGCTTCTTTGAGCTGCACTTAGCTCTGAATTCTTTACACTTTCTTCTGTTTCAATTCTTTTAAGTTATCAACTACTTTAAATAACTTTTAAGGTGAAATATGTTGAGAGAGAAATGAATGTATTTTATTATATAGTCTTTATATTCCCTTTCACTTTAAATCTTGGTTTGAGGAATTTATACTTTCAGAATCTCTTACTTATGTGCTATCTTACATTAAACAAATACTATTTTTGATGCAGGGATGGTACCTCTTAAGTGATAAGATCACACAACTAAATAGTGGTAGCTATGGGTCTAGAATGCTAGTTTCCTGACATCCAATTTGGTTCTATTTCCTTCTTATGGGCAGCTATAAATTATCCCATTAAAAGAGAGAATAGATTATAAGAATTTTAGATAATTCTTCCAAAATAATATGTAGGTCAATTTACCCCCTTCATGATCTGCTCCTAGTCACTTACAAGAAACCTGAAGACTATTACTTGAGTACTAGATTTAGATCTGGTATACTATACCCTGAAAAGATTTGGCAAGATACTATCTGTGGCCTGATAAGAAGTATGTCCAGTCTTTATGTCTGGTCCTATTCCTTCTAATTCTAGTGGTACTTAGTATATCTAGTAGCATCTAGTGTGTGATTTCAGAAAGACTGATGATTGCTTGCCTATACCAAATCTCGTTTCTCTGATTTCTTAGAGAAAAAAAATATGCAAGAAAAACTGGTACAAATTCATTGATTCATGTCTCTTGAGCATAGATATTTTGTTAAAATTTTAACTATTTTTGATAACAATGTTCCTGAAATATACTATACATTTTAGGTTTTAATAAACTTTATTCTTCAGAGTAGAATGAAACCTTGGTAATTGTTATTATGGAAATCACATGGCATAATTTGCACAGCATTTTGCAGTTTTTAATGCTCTTTTTAGTACTTTGTTTGCACTACATTGTAGTTCAGTGATGCTCTAAGATGACATTAATATGTGTAGAAGATTTACCCCTGACAAGATATAGACCTGGATCATTATAGACTTTGAGACTATTATACAAATTCTATTTGTAACCCACTGGTCTTGAATAACATTGAGAAGAAAATCTATGTCTGGAGTGACATATACAGAATTTCCAAACTTGTGGTCATGCCCTTATTTCTTGTTTATTTTATCAATCGTTGATTCCATTTCTTCTGTTTCTACTTTTACATCCCTCCACTTTTGTCATAATCTGTCAACATTGGCTTTTTGCCTCTCAAGTGCTGAAGAATAAAACTGAAGGTTTCCAGGGGAAACTAAATAATCATATTCTTCATGTTTCCTATTAATAATAATTTTTAAATGACACTCTAGTTAGAGGCAAATTTCAAGTATCTGAAAAATTCATTCCCCAATGATATCAGTCAACATTATAGTCATACAACAAACGTGTATTGGACCAGGTTTTATAAACAAATTCATTACCCTTTTTGGCAGCATAAAAATTCTGTATTGAATTTTGTATTTTATTTGCTACAATATTGGCAAACATATTCCAAATATAAACTTGTATATTCACTCTCTCTATCCCTCTCCCTCAACCCCAGTTTCTTGAAAAATCCTTGAACATTTATAAAAAAGCCTCATCTCTTTTATGAAACTTTCCAGACTCTATTTGTTTAAACAGTGGGACATTAGGTGGGCCTTCAAGAATGGATAGGAATTCAAAGGGTACAATGGAGGTAGACAGCATTCATTATAATGGGATCAAGGACCAAAGATGTAAAGAACTAGTTGTGTTTATCAAATGGCTTGGCTAGAATATAGATTACAAAAGGAATCATTTAATATTTAAATGGTTTCTCACTATATTATCTAATCTGTCTTTTTTTCTCTTTGCTTTTATTAAGTTTTATTGAGATATAATTGATAAAATTCACCTCTTTCAACTGTGCAATTCAATTATTCTTAGTATATTTATATAGAGATAGAGTATAATTATCACAATGTAATTTTAGAACAGTTTGAAGTTGTCCTTTGAATATTTTAAAGTATAGTAATAAAACATAGAATAAAAATTTCAAAGAAATCCCCCATAAAATTAATGCATTTCTGAATGCATAAAACAATGTTGGAATATAGATGCAGAGTAAGTTAATAGTAACTATTCTGCTTTTTAAGAAAACCACTGAGGTGAGTAGTTTGAATTTAAAGCATTTAAGTACTAACCATGAAAAGACAGTATGCCTGCTACTATCAGAATTTTCATCTTACCATTCTTTTATGTAAATTTCATGTTATTAATAAATTCTAAAATTGTCTTTCTTTAGATATTAATACTGTGGGTAAAAGCCAATCAGAATCACTCATTTGAAGTTTAGAGTCTTATATCTGATGAGGGTGTAAAAGTACTTACATGCTCAATGTATTAGGTACTAGGAGTTGAAAACTTAAAGCAAAAATAAATAAATAAATAAGTTTGTACACTAAAACCCACAAATGCACAGGTTAATTTTAAAATGCTAGATGTATCAGAGATCTGGTTGTATTCTTCCTAAAGCTACAAACCCAGAGTCAGTAGCAGCAAATTGAGGGATTAGATTCTATGTCATTTAAGTTTGCTCTTCCCAGCATCCAACATTCTAACTTGCCAGAATGGAGACAATCTCCCAAAAAGTGAATATTCAAGAAACTACAACTATGTGAACTTCATTTCTATCCAAATCCCTGCTATAAGAAATAAAGTCACATGCTCTGAATAAAAAAATGCATTTGCATCTCTAATCCCAATGTTTACCCTCATAAAATCCATGTCACTCTATTCTTTCAGAGAAGGATTTTGTATTCTCCTTACATTATTCCCTATGCTTGTATTAAAACGAGTACAGGAATATGGATGCCTTATTTTTGCAGGTCTATACAGATTTGTATTCACTTGTGTTTTATAAATGCCCTAAATCATTGGTTCTAATATTTGGCTACACAGTGGAATCATCTGGGGTGCTCTAGATGCTATTGGTGCCTGGGTCTCAGCTCCAGAGATTCTGATTTATTTGGCATGGGGATGTTTTAATAGCTGTTCTGGTGCAATGGTTTGAATGTGTCCCCTCGAAAATTCAGGTGTTGAAACTTAATGGCCAATTTTATAGTATTAAGAGTTGGCATTTTAAGAGGTGATTAGGCTATCAGGGCTTCTCCCCCTTGTGAATGAGATTAAAGTCCTTATAAAAGAGGCTTCATTCCATGTTTTGTGACCTTTTCCACCTACCTTCAGGCATGTGAGGATATAGAATTCCTGAAGAGGCCATCTTGGAAGCAGAGAGTAGTTTTCCCCAGAGAACCAAACTTGCCAATGCCTTGATCTTGGACTTCTCAGCCTCCAGAAATATGAGAAAATAAATTTATGTTCTTTATAAACTACCCACTCTTACATATTTTGTTATAGCAGCACAAATGGTCTAAGGTACTTGCTGGGTCTAATAAACATCAAAGTTTGAGAACCACTACTCTAAACTACTTCTGAGGGAAAAGGAACCAAGAACATGCTTTACTATTGGTCCTAAGAACTAATTCCACTCGGAAGGCAACACTGAATGCATGGAAGAATATATATTCTTACTCTGAAAATGAGAGACAAGGGTTTCCTCAAGCAACAACAGCCTTTGCCAACCTGTAAGTCTTTGCCAAAGGGACTGATATACTTTCCATTTCAAAATGTTTCTTCTTTGACCTTTCCCTGTCTGCCAGATGCTTCATTATTTCTTATTATGAGTTTTACAGAATCAGGTGAATGTTATTTGCACTGGCCTCCATCACTTTCTGGTTAAGGGTAAACTACCTTTAGAAGAATTTCTCTGTTGGCACCAGTTACAATTCAGGAGACCTTTTATAAGGAAATAAGGAAAGCTTTCCTAACATGATCTGTTTTGAAGGATGGATTTATTATTGGTTGCATTCACGCTATTTGAAATAAATGAAAAAGAGGGGAAAGGCACACAATTAAAATATTAAGGTAAGATTTAAATAACATTAAAATAAAAATTTGAGTTTCAGATTCATTTTGACCTATTGAACAATTTTATTTGAAAAGATTATTTTTAGAAATATTTTTAAGCTGTTGAATTTGACGTTTCTCTGGAGCATTTTTTTTTTCCTTATTTTTTTGCCAGCAGAATTCTCTGAGGCAAATTGAGTAAAATATTTTGCTGGAGGGGATACATTACTTTCAAGAAGCATTCCTTTACATCATGAAATTTATCAAGGAAAGAAAAAAATCAAAGACAATGCTAAAATTTGTGGCAAGCAAAGAAAATTAATATTAAAATTGTCATGAAGTCTTTTAATTGTCCTCTAGATAAAAGCATGATTTTAAAATATATTTGTTATTTAAATTGCAGCATAAACCCATGTAGTTTTCACTTCTTTTATTTAAATAGTCGTTGTTTTTCCCTTTGATGGCCTGTCAAGGGAAGAGAATGCCCTTTACTACTTATCTCAGACATCTGCTGTTGAGGGTCTTTCTGTTAATTATCCTGACATATCTAAACTGTGAGCTTTTTGCTTTTCGTCTTTTTTAAGACAAGCTGGAGACTAAGATTTGAAAGAAAAAAAGAAACTACATTTAAATCATTCCATAATTGGATGATATACCTTATAATATAAGGATTTCTACCTTATAATAAGTCATTTTCCAATTATTAACTTGCTCCATTTTCATACATTTGTAGCCCTTTTCACAATTTAAGGTCTAAATATTCAGAACATGATTTACAAGCTATTGCAAGATAAGTACAATATATCAAATTATGAATGTTCTTTTTGTGTTTGAGGCTAATTGTGTGTGTGTGTGTGTGTATTTGTTGCATTTTGTTTTGGCATGGTTAGTATCTTATACTCTTAATAAGATCTTGCATCATTATTGTTAAGGAGGTTCTTGCCTGGAGGAAAAGAGAAGATTTATTCCTAAGAGATTTTCTAAGATAGCGTGTGGATTGAAGATGGCATAGTTTTACATTTATTGAAATTGTCTTTCCTCTTGGGTCTTAAGAAAATGTGCCTAAAGCTATTATTGCATCTATCGACTCTGTGGGATTTCATGGACGTGGCTCTTTGTCCCAAGTGGTTCAAAAATGACCTTTATGAGCCAAAGTTCAAGCTGAGTGAAGGTTCGGAGATGGAGATTAGAGACCTGTCAGTTGCCTGAAAGGATAAAAGTGTAAAATCATATGTGACGCTCAGTTCAGTCACATCAAACACTAAGAAATGTTTACTGAATGAACGACACCATCCCTAATCACACTTTTCCCTTAAGTATTCACATTATCATGGTCCCCAAATACCGAGAGAAGTTGCAAAAGAAGAGCTCCTAATAAGTACGCACCAATTACAGCAGGCATGTGCTTGCACCTTAATTTCTTACAGCAATTATTTTTACTGTTCAAATGAATTTGACTTGTTATTAGAAATGCTTCATCCCATTTCTCCACTTCTAATTAACTTTTCAATATTAAGAGAAAAAATTTTGAGACATCATAGACCTTTGTTAAATATGGTGCAAAAAGCAAAGGCAAAATGCATGTTTACCAAAGCAAGATGTAGATATTTTCTTAACTGTGGTGCTTTTAAAGAATCAGCTCTCTTTTTGTATAGCTCTATAATGTCTAATTCATAGCGGTAGAAAAAAGAGCTCGAGTGACAAATGCAAAGCAGGCAGCTGTCAACATGCAGCTTATAATTTTTGGAAGTCAGATACTACTCTGCTTCTGCATACGCCCTTCACAATTGAAATGAATTAAACTGGAGTAAACACCCTCACTAGGAACACATCTCTCACCCTTCCCCTAGCCCCCACGTTGCTGCCACAGCCTTCTAATTTGCCATGGTTGTATACTTTTATTTGCAGACTGCTGAGCACATATTGCATGCCTTATTGATGCATAATTTGGAAAAAATTAACACTTACCCTCTTGTTATAATTTACATAATGCAATATTGTATGTATCTGATGATTTGAGACTTACTTATTTTGTTAGAAAAAGAAGAATAAATTTAGTAATAACTATTTGTGCTAATAATCTACTGAAAAGACAGTAATAAGAAAGAAATGCTAAACACATAGTCTGGACCCTGAAAAATTCTATAATTTAAACAGCTGCATATTTTCAGTACCTACTAAAAACTAATTTAAATGTATTATACATGATGTTTGGAGGTCCAAATATTTTAATACATTGTTCTTACTATGAAAGAACTGTCAGATTATAATTGGATTCACTATTGCCTTAAAGCAAATGTGTTTCCTTTAATATTTATCTTTAAACAAGATTTCTACCTTATTATTAGTTCTTTTTTTTAATGCTTACACAGAGAACCGATTTCCCTAAGTTATAATTTAAATAACTCTTGGTCTTCACTAATTCCAAATTGTGTAACATCATAAAATAATCTAATTAAAAAAGCAAAGGATTCTACTTTACATAATGTATTCAACAACCAACAACTAAAAACTCCTGTGATTTTTTTTTATCTGTAAGGGAATTATATAGACAAGAGCTTAATTAAAGTTGATGTCTCTCTATTTTATATTTTTACAGATAGAGACTTGGAAGAATAATTCTTCAAATTTCTAAAACTAAAATATCAATCTCTAATATCTTGAAATGGTTCTACTTTTTAATTGAAGAAAGACTATTTAAAATTGTCCTTTGTTATCCAAAACTAAATCATGAATACCATTTAGATGATCTACAGACAGTCCCGAACTTAATGATGGTTTGATTTAGGATTTTTTGACTTTATGATGGTGCAAAAATGATATGCATTCAGTAGGATCCCTACTTTGAATTTTCATCTTTTCCTGGGATAGCAATATGCAATACAACACTCTCTGAAGATGCTGGGCAGTGGTAGAAAGGTGAAGCTCCCAGCCAGCCACATCATCATGAGAGTAAACAAGCAATAGTCTACACCCATTGTGTGCCACATTCTTGGGTTACTGTTTTTTGTGATTTTGCATCTCATCATGTCTACAAAATGCCCATTTCAACTTATAATATTTTTACCTTGCAATGCATTTATTGGAGTGTAACCCTCTCCTAAATCACGGAGCATTTTTATAGAATAGAATGGCTAAGCTATTTAGAGTATCCTCACCTCTCTCATTAAAGTGTAATTTGCGACTCATATGACCCTCTCTCTTTCAAGAGGGTCACGGATTGGACTTTCCATCTAATAGTTAAGAGAATTATTATCAAAAAGCAACTTTAAAAATATCATAAATGTTTATAGAATTATTTCTGCTTTACCAAACTGTAAGTTTACAAATTGAGGAAAGTTAATACAAGACCTTACAGTCTAAATATCAGAGACAATTCCCCTCCTAATTATAGCAGGGAGAGGGGAAAAGTAACCATTTTGAAATACGTTCAGAACTTCCTGTTCTTCTTAAGAAAGTTGACACTCAAGAGAAACTATTTTACCAGAGCCTAACTAACTGGAGTCTTTTTACCAAAGACTAGATGATCTGATGTATTAGTCAGGGTTCTCCAAGGGATTTATTATAAGAATTGGTTCACACAATTATGGAGGTCAAGAAGTCCCACAATATGCTGTCTGCAAGCCGCACCATCAAGGAAACTGGTTGTATAATTCAGTTTGAGTCCAAAGGCCTGAGAAGCAGACTTGTAACTCTGAGAACCTGGGAAAGATGGGCTACTGGTATAAGTTCTGAAGTCCAAAGGCCTGCCAGTCTGGGTTCTGATGTCCAAGAGCAGGAGAAGGTGGATGTCCCAGCTCTAGGAGAGAGAAAATTTGCCCTTCCTCTGCCTTTTTGTTCTATTTGAGCTCTCAAAGGATTGTATGGCCATTCACATTGGTGAGAGTGGATCTTCTCTACTCATCTACTGAATCAAATGCTAATCTCTTCCAGAAACACCCTCACAGACACACCCAGAAATAACGTTTTACTCACTGTCTATGAATCCCTCAATCTAGTCAAGCTGATACCAAAAAATAACTAGCACCCTGGAGGAAAAGGAAATACCCAATTGCAGCTCCTTCTAGCCTTCAACGTGAAGCAAATGAAATACCCATCTTAGGTACTGGGTGAAAACGAAGACTGATATCTAATCAGAGAATGATAGACTGTTTCCCCTCCCCTACACCTTACCACCATGTCAATAGAACTCCTGTAGAATTATAAATGATTAAAGTTAAAGGAACTATCAGCCTCAGTCTCTAGTTAAGGAGTCTCTAGGGAAACCCAAGGACAACAAAAGAGACAAAACAAGGACATCAGAGGAAATTTTAGCCTATGACACCATGATGACAGCAATAGTAAACACAGCCTAAATTTTAACCAGATAACCATCAGCCTTACACTAAAGGTCTGTCTACCTCCGTTCCTTTTTCCTGTTACATCATGCCCAACTTTCAACAGAAAATTACAAGGCATGCTAAAGGGCATCTGCCTATCTCTACCCTCAGTGAATACACTTACTTCAATTAGCCATTCTTCATTTGAGTAAAGGGCGCCATGCCAGGTGTATTTTTTCTTGCATTGTTTCCTTCTTAATGAACCATGCTCATACTCATCATTCTGACATTTAAGCAACTCTCAAACCCTCTGATTTACATGGAAAAATACAGGGTTTTTGTCTCTGAGATCTCTCCCTTTCCACCTTAGCTCTCTTTGCATTTATATTTTTCAATAATGTTTACAGTGCTAAATTTTTTCTTTGATCCGCTAATAATGAAATTACAGTTCTCTGGTAATATTCAAAGAGCCTTTTTCTGTTGATGTTGTCTTATCTAGTGCTTCGACAACAAGCAGTTACCACTGAAGACAGACAGAACATGAATCACCCACCACATGTCTCTTACTCAGGAGTCTCAGCTGCACACTTGTTTAACTTGGTTCACTTCAAAAACTGTGTGCATTTCTGCTGCCACCTAAATGATCTTCTTTTTTTTTTTTTTCATTTTTCATTTGTGTTTTTGAAGTGCTTTTCGAACATTTACTGCCAAACCACCCAACAGCTAATAAAACAGGTCAAGGTTATTCGCCCCATTTTACAGATGAGGTTAAGAGGGTTCCCAGAGTTTATAGGTGAGTTAGTGGGACGGGAGCTAGCAATTGACACTTTCTTGGACCTGCAATTTTATGCATAGTTTCTAGGACTACAGAAAGAACATAATTTCCTGCTCTGTGAAGGAAAAAAAAATGACTAAGGGTAAAACTGACTGAATGTGAAACTTTTCCTGAACATTTTTTCTTATGACACTTCCAGTATTGAATTTCTAAGTCTTATCTTTATAATGTTCTACTATCCTGAAAAATACCTGTCGATCTACCTATTTGTTATGAATTGATCTACCTCCCTCCCACCCTCCCCCATTCTCTCTCTCATGTATAGATTTCAATTACTTTTAAATTACATGATATTTTGTCAACGTAATCAACAAATTCCTGAAAACAGTTTATAGAAAAATGCTTTCCAGATATAAAGTTGTAGCATAAATAATGAAAACTAGTAGTCCTAATCTACTATAAGTTTTTACTGACATGCATATAAAGGAGAGGGAGAGATAATGGAAAAAAAAAAACATTCAGTTTTTCCCATCCTTCTGGAGGTAGCAATTTCAAAAGGAATCTCTAACCACTTTTTACACCCCAATTCAAGGTCATAGAGGAGACCTGCATTATAAGGAATGGGATTACCATACGACAATGCTCAAGTTGGATATTGCTTGTTAGTGGGACTTTTCTTTTTTCTTTTTGCTTAACAAATAGTTATGTTTCATTTAGTTATATGTCTATTTAGAGATGCTCGGCTGAATGTGGTAATTCTAAGCATTGCAGGTTCAATGGAAGATCATAAACATGGAGCAAAAAGTAATCCGACACTCTTATTCACTGTTGTATCAAATAACCACAGTAATAATAAGCATTTAAAAGTCCCAGCCTGATATTCAATCCTCCAAATGTGTTGAGTGTGAGGTAATACTGTCATAATCTGCTGAAAAACCTCTAAAAAACCCAAATGTATAATGGTAGGTTGATTATGTTTCTATGTAAAGTAAAATAAAAAAATGTGTATGTGATAGGGAAATGAAGAAGACATTGATATGTATCTGAAAGTAAAACTTGTGTAAATAATTTTCAAGTTAATATCACATGTGAAGCAAGGGGACAGTTTATATCTTAAATAAACAAAATTAAAGTGAATTTTATTAGCTCTAAAATATATAATATCAAGCAAATAACACATCAATAATTTATTTGCTAAGTTTTTCTGTAAATGGATTTGTGTAATTAGTATAATATTATGAGAGCATTTTGAAAGGAACATAATCATCATAGACACTACTGTATATTAATACTTAGAATCTTACATTCATGCTGAATAACTAAAAATGTGAGTAAGTAGGCTTAATTCATCAGTATGTCTCCATCAAAACACTACAATGTTTATTTAAATATTAAATTTAGTATTTGTCCTTATATTATGGGAAAGTAGTTTCTTAACTTCTAACTTTTTCATAAAAACTCAAAATTTTTTAAGATATGTACTTAAGGGAAACTTTCTGAAGATTTTTAAACTTGTAATTCAACAACAGTTGGAAGATTTGCTTTGGGCTTAATCTAGGCCAGGATAAGCCATGCTAACTCTTTCTTCAGATATTTTCAGCTCTAATAAAATGACTTTTTCCTCACTCAGAAGTCTCATTGCTGATATGGAGCCCTTTTCTATTTATACTATGATGGAAGCAATTAATTTTACCTAGGTTCTCTCACCTCCATGAATCCTCTCAGTTTATTCATTATAATTTTTGTAGAGGCATAAAATATTGATGAATTAATATCGATAGTTTGTTTCCTTTTGATAGCATGAATTTGGAAAGATTATGTTTCAAAATTTAAGTACTGTATAAAGAAAACTACAAAATGAGTGTCCTTCACACTGTATTATTTATTGTCTTTTATAACATTAGTTTCTATTCATGCCAAATTTGTTTTCTGATTTTCCTAGATTTTGGTGTTTTTCTTTAAAGTCTATGCCACCCCTTTACATGAAATCTTCTTTTCACAATGTATTAAAATATACATATTTTAATAGATCTTTCTTCAAGTTATTGCCAAGAAAAATGGTTATCATTTACAATATAATGTAAGTTATGCTCTGTTAAAATTAAGGCTTTGTTTTCTTCTCTGTTGTCAGAACTGAGAACTAAAAACATTGTAAATCATGAGTTATCAGGGCACATTCTTGAAAGACCAGGCAGTGAGTGACTCAACTCTGACAAATCTGGGAATGGGTTGTAATGTATAGACAGGATTTTCAAGACATTAGACTAGCATAGAAACTCACTGGTCTGTGGACATCAATGCATGCAGTTGAAGATTCAGCATTCCATAAGAAAACTGTCAATGAGACAGACAAAATAATAAGCCATCAACAAGAAGGTACTACATAGAGAGGCAAAATAAAAAGATAGTAGGAATCCTGTGCAAAAAAAGACCAGAGCTAAGGTTCAAAACACAGTGATGAAAGCAGGATTTCAAGAACTGAACCAGGAGAAGCAGACTAGCAACTTTTGATAGCGTAGCTATTGCCACATAGGAAGCAAGTTCTTCGGGGCACATACCTGGTCAGGATAAAAATCCCCCTACTTTTGTGAGAAATATTGTGTGTTAAATATGGTCATGAATATGGCATGTTAAATGTGGTCACAAATATTCTGCAGCTCTTCTTAATGAGGTGGGCTTCATTTCCCTGCCACTTGAATCTGGGTTGGTCTTGTGAACTGCATCCTAGTAAGTCACAACAATGAAGACATTGTATAAATTCCAAAGGCTCAACCTCAAGAGTTCTTGAAGTTTTTACTTTCTTTTTCTTGGGAATTGCCCTGAAACTTCCATGAAGGAGGTCAGGTTAGCCTACTGGAAGACAAAAGGCCATATGAAGAAGAACTGGGGCATCCCAGATTTATAGCCCCAACTGCTGAACATGAGTGATATAGTCTGGCTGTGTCCCCACCCAAATCTCACCTTGAATTGTAATAATCCCCATATGTCAAGGGTGGGGCCAGGTGGAAATAATTGAATCATGGGGGTTGTTTACCCCATACTGTTCTTGTGGTAGTGAATAAATCTCATGAGATCTGATTGTTTTATAAATGGGAGCTCCCCTGAATAAGCTCTCTTGCCCAATACCATGTAAGAAGTGACTTTGCTCTTCCTTGCCTTCTGCCATAATTGTGAGTCCTCCCTAGCCATGTGAAACTGTGAGTCAATTAAACGTCTTTCCACTATAAATTACCAGTCTCTGATATGTCTTTATCAGCAGCATGAGAACAGACTAATACAATGAGCGAGGCCATCTTGAACCTTCCCATGAAATCAACCTGTAGCTAAATGCAGTCACATGAGCGAGCACAAAAGAAACTACTCAGCAACCCACAGAATCCAAAGAAATAATAAACTCTAATTACTTACGCTGCTAAGTTTTGGTACAGTGTATTAGGCAGCCATATTTAACTGAGAGCTAAATTTGTACTGGAAGTAGGAGACTGTCTTACAGAACTTTAAATATGTAGCACTGGCTTTGAAACTGAGCAGCTGGTGTTAGGTAGAAAGACGGAAGGGGAATTTCAGAGGCTGGAGAATGAGTGACATGTGGTATATAGCAAAGAACAATTGCAAAACTGTCACATGCAGTAATTTGAAAGATGGGTAATGTATGTAATAAACTCGTGGCTTATTTTTCATTTTACAGTTAGGACATCTTTACACAGAATTTTGAAAGTGCCAAGGGGCCTGTCTTAGTTGAATACGATAAGGTACAAGAAAAGAGAGATGAGCTGAAGAAAGAGTTGTATAGTCTGCAAGAATAATTAGAGAAAGATATACAAGGCCAGGGTTTCCTGAGCTAGAATATAAAACAGACTCTCAGTCCCAGTCTCTCCAGTTAGCAAAAATTCTCAAAGTGAAATAATTCTTGGGACCAAACATGAAATCAAGAGTTTGTTGAGAGCTGAGTTCAGCTGGATAGAGCTGAGCTCAGGGTAGCCAATTAAGACAACAAGCTAAAATTAAAGTAATAGTCAAACCTTTAATTACTTTCTGTGATAGTAATAAGAGGCTAAATAAATAGGTAAATGTACTGGCTTCTCCAGTGTTGCATTTAATGTAAAATACCTGTAGAGAGAGTCCCCCCAAAAGGCACCTGCATTTTACGGGCCTGGGTTGGGTAGGGGAGTAAAGCAGAGGAAAAACTAGGGGTAGAAAAGTACTGAGTGAGAGTGGGGAAAATTGTCTTCAAGGTACCACCCTCCTTCTAAAAGTAGGTCTCAGTAGAGATGCCTGAGGAAGACCTTAGCTGAAGGCCCCTAATAAAGAGGTCTCCAAATGGAGGCACATGGTTGATGAATACAGCTATTCCAATGGGATTTGTGCCCTTATAAAAGAGGCTTGAGGGAGGCTGTTGCCCTTTTTTTGCACCATGTGAGGATACACGGTGCCATCTATGATAAATGGTTCCTCATCAGAGAGGGAATCTTCTTATACCTTGATCTGGGACTTTCCAGCCTCCAGAAGTGTGATCACTAAATTCCTGCTGTTTATAAATTACCCAGTTTAAGGTATTTTGTTATAGCAACCCAAAGAGACTAAGATAGAAATCAAGTAGATGCACCTTAATTTTCACCTTGTATTCCATTTACTGGTTTATATATTTTAAGTATAATTGCATAAATTTTGTTAAACTCTTTTAAATCTTTTTGAAACAAGGCAGAGAAAAAATAATATATAAATAAGCAAATACATACCTCACCTAGGTACAGAAATAATTTGTCAGATTAAAAGAAAAAAATAAAATGAAGAGACAACTTGAATTAAAAGCAGGGGAAATAAAGTGAAAAGAAAATATTGGTAGGGTCATAAGATAGAGCAGCCAGAAATGAGACCTCTAAAAAAATTTCATATCATAAAAACTTGCTACTGGTAGGCTGGAAATCTGTCCCTAAGATTTTTTTAACAGTCGGTGGGAAAATAGAATCCTGGTCAGTTACACAATTTACAAGGTATATAAGATAAAATCAGAACAGTTGTTAGGACAACAAAATTATTGCTGTTACTAATATCCGACAGAAATATCTCCCCATGGTCCTCGTAAAACCAGTACCATGTAATATACTGGCTTACATCTTCAACCACACTTTTAGAGTAGACACATGACAAGTTTCATAATATTGTTGGCATCACTCTAAAACAACATTTTAGTAAAGGCAGTCCCATAGGGGTCAATACAATACCATCCAGGTATGCAGCTGTCTTCTGATTTGACCAAATCCAGGGGTAGATTTTAAAGTGTCTGGAATAATGGATGGATTTCATCTTTCAAGCAATCTTTTCTATATATTGTTTCTGTCTGCAGATCTTTTGATAGATATTGGAACACAAAGAGTTTGAAATTACACTCTTTGGCAAACACTCAGAATGTAGATTATCTATACTTTTAGTTAAATACGGACTTACACATTTTAACTGACAATTGATCTGGTAGAGGATTTTCCATCTCTTACAAAAAATAAATGAGGAGCCAGAGAAGAAACTATACCTGAATAAAAGATTAACTGTTGGAGAGCTCATGTCCTGGTCCAAAATTCTCAGAAAGTCTGTCCAATACATAGACAACTGAGGCCATGAACTTCTAGTCTGGAAATATGTTCTAGCTCATGTGATGATGCTTCACTTGAAGGTAAAACAATCTTAATAAAACAATCAGTTTGGGAATGATTAATTTTGAGCTCTTGCAATAAATATTTTTTTAAAATTTTTGCTCAATGCAAATTCCAGTAAGGATAATAGGTTTTAGTTTTGCAAGGAAACTTAAAAGATCACTTAATCCAATATGGTATTTAGATAATGAATTTGCATCCAAAAGATGTAAAATCACTTTCATGCAACTATGTATCCAAAGAGTAACAAAGCTACAGGGAAAACACAGGCCTTTCTCCCACATTATTCATTTACTGTTCCTCAGTTTGGACAAATGGTTGAATGGCCCCAAGGATCCCAAGGAAACCCTGTGTTCACTTCCTCTTAGTCTCCTCCATTCCATTACCATAAAAATTAGGCTTAAAGGAAAGAACTTTAGTATCTCAGTTTATTTGCTCGTCTTTTCTTTCTTTTCAAGGCTGGTGTAATATCACATTAAAGTTAATGTGATTTTCGTGGCTTATCCTCTCATTACCTGGAGTAAACAGATCACTGTAATCTCAATACTGCTATGAAGAAATTTGATCATTTGATAAAATGCTTCATTTGGTTAACAGAAGAGGAAAGAAAAATCCCCTGACCCTCAGCCAGCTACATATTATTACAATGACATACCAAGTCAAGATGTGCAAGAGGAGAAATTATTTGATTAGCTGCTGTACTATGAGTACTTAAACCTATGGGATCTGCCAAGTTCAAGGCACTGTGTCTAGAGCTATAAGTCTTTCTGAAGTCCTCTGGGCCACTCAGTAACTAGAGCTACCATTCTACCATCACTGTCACTTCACATATTCAGTCTCTAAAGCTCTGTTTGTTGTTTCATTCTGCTCTATGTCTCCCCTAGGACTACCTTCATTTTAATATAAATAGAGCGTTTCATCATGCAATGGCAAAGGATCATGGAAGGTACAACTCTCAATATTACTGGACACAATGCATACAGACGTATTTCAAAAGAGGTCCAAAAAAGCAAAAAGAATAAGACAAATTTAATAACAGGGTATCAATATTATTTATCTAAATACAATGCAAAGCATGTTTTTGTAACAGCTAAGAGTGAAAATGGAAGAAAAGGCTATGAGAATTTTACATCTGTGGCTATTTCCAGAATAAAAGGAAGCAACTATGTAACAGATACTATAGCTCTTATTCGTGTTTTTAAAAATCAAATTACCTTCATTGCCTACCTGCAATGAGGTGTCCCTTTGAGATCCCTAGTAATTGTTTAACACACTTCTACATCTTTGAGTTTAGGAAACATGAAAATATGTTCTGAGAGGTGTTTTGCGACATAAAAAGGGTAATATTGGTGTCGCCTTGTCCATATTGACCTTGGACGTGGAGGGTAGGTGAAATAATAAATTAAGGTAACCAGAGCAGTGTTTTTGCTTTCTAGGCTCATTTAACTTCTGACAGTCTCCTGGGCAGTGTCCTTCTCATTATTATTCCCTCTCTGCCTCCTAGTGGCCTGGCACTGTCCCAGTTACCACATCTAGCAATCACCGGAGGGATGCTGCCCATCACCATCTGGAAGAGGGACCTGTTACTGCCTCTGCACTCCCCACTGTTTCTGCCTCTCTGTCTCACTGTTCTGGAAGAAGATGGTTTCTTTGATATTGATTAAAATATTTATTAGACTCCCTCAACACAAACTCACTGCTTTATTTTTGTTTGTAGGACCCCTTCCCCCCCTTCCACCCCCGACCACACATACACACAGAAAAAACTCCACAAAAACCTCTGGGTTTTACAGATCTGAGGTCTAGCAGAAGATTGAAGAAAATGCTTGGAAAGACAAGACTATCATACGTTAAAGCTTTCCTTTACAAAAATATTGAATCAGTACCTCAAAAGAGGCATCTGTCTTCTACCTTAGAGGCACCCTGACATCTCCCTAAAGCCTTCTTATTTGTTTACCCCAAATTTGGGTGCTTTATTTTGTTTTCTGATTAGGTAATATCAAAACATAAGTCCCAATGTGGTCCTCTCCATATCATCCAATTGGAGTGCTGGTGTTGCGTCGTTGTGACCAATGGTTTCAAATGTTGACATATCTCTTAGGCTTCCTCTAGAGGTTTGCTACAAATACAAGTTGGCTTTCAAACGATGAGGCTTTTTTTCTTTTTACTATTTAGTATTTCTATTGTACAAAGCACTTATAATGCAATTATATAATTCCCATTCTCCAACACATATACACACACACACTTTAAATCATTTATGAGTCATTTTTTTTTGTTGTTGTTTGTTTGTTTGTTTGTTTTTTTGAGACGGAGTCTCGCTCTGTCGCCCAGGCTGGAGTGCAGTGGCGCAATCTCGGCTCACTGCAAGCTCCGCCTCCCGGGTTCCCGCCATTCTCCTGCCTCAGCCTCCCGAGTAGCTGGGACTACAGGCGCCCGCCCCTGCGCCCGGCTAATTTTTTCTATTTTTAGTAGAGACGGGGTTTCACCATGGTCTCGATCTGCTGACCTTGTGATCCGCCCACCTCAGCCTCCCAAAGTGCTGGGATTACAGGCGTGAGCCACCACGCCCGGCCGAGTCATTGTTTTTTAAATCATGCTTTTATTCTAATCTTGAAAATTAAACATTTATCGCTTTTCCTTCTATGATGACACTTTAAATCAACGAAAGAAAGTAAAATGTATCATATAGTCATCTTTTCTTATATTGTACTTTTAGTTAGTAAGTGGAAAAGGCTAGGGAGAAAGTAAAATGCAGTTTAGAATTTTGTTTTTACTTTGTTTTGTTTAAATAAATACTAATAAATTCCAAAGAGGTAGAGAAAAAGGCCAAGGAGATTATTATTTATCAAATTATTATTATTATTATTATTATTGAATGCCCAAACAATTCCAAAATTATTTTATTTATCATTACCTGAAAGTTACAGTATGTAGCTGGTCAGGCATAAGCAGGGCAGGAAAGGGCTCCCACTACACACACACCAGGAGTGTTGGATGATCAGGTGATGATCAGGCGATTGTTAACTGTCTCTCTGAAGTAATAATTTATCACAGCCAGTGCCAGAGAAAGACACACTCCTAATAGATAGAAAACACCTGAAACTGATCAGCAGCTTCCCATTAAGTTCTCAGGAGTAGGGAGAAGGAACACAAGACCCCGGAAGTATGCCAACATATAAAACCCCAAATCAAGAGGTCAAGCTGTGAAATTGGTCTCTCAAGTCACCTGCTTGGCCCTCTCCCAAGTGTACTTTCCTTCCTTTGATTACTGCTCTAAAGCTTTTTAATAAACTTTCACTCCTGCTATAAAACTTACCTCACTCTCTCCTTCTGCCTTATGCCCCTCAGTTGAATTCTTGCTTTAGAGGAGGCAAGAATTGAGGTTGCTGCAGACCCATATGGAAAACTACCACCAGTAACATAAATACTTTTAAAGAAAGTTTGATTGTGTTATGCTAGCCATGGGTCACATAACCAATAATTGGGAGAGCCAGAATTCACACCCAGGTTCTACAATTGTATAACATCTGCTTTTTCTACTACACTGCATTTACTCCCACAAGAATGAGTCAAAACTCTGCTTAAACAATTTTTTAAATGGAACAAATTACTGGAGTAAAGCCTAGCATAGACTATCATCAATTGTTTACTCCATATTATGTATTGTATAAGCTACCATTTCCTTCTCATCCAGAATAGATGACTTTTACTTCAACTCCTTTTGAAGTTTCTGCTCTAAAACAGTTATCTTCTAACATAATTTATAGTATTCTTGTAAGGATTTTAATATAAATCATCTGTGCCATATTGAAGTCCGGGCACAGCGGTTCACACCTGTAATCCCAGCACATTGGGAGGCCAAGGCTGGCGGATCACTTGAGGTCAAGAGTTTGAAACCAGCCTGGTCAATCTGGTGAAACCCCCGTCTATACTAAAAACTAAAAATACAAAAATGAGCTGGACATGGTGGCATGCACCTGTAATCCAAGGCTGAGGCAGGAGAATCGCTTGAACCTGGGAGGCAGAGATTGCAGTGATCATTCCACTGTACTCCAGCTTGGGTGACAGAGTGAGACTCCTTATAAAAAAAAAAAAAAATTCATCTGTGCTATATTGAAAAACAAAGCCATGATATTTTCAGCCCTTTTTATCAAGAGGTAGAATCTATTTCCCCAGTCCTTTGATCTGGCTGACTGTCTGACTTGTCCTGGTCAATACAATGTGGCACAACTGAGAAGTCTCTAAGGCCTTGACCTCAGATGTCTTGAATTTTGAGACCACATGAAAAAAAGAAATCCAGCTAAAAGGAAGTGTCAAGGTCTCAGATATGTAGCAAGGTCATTTTAGATACTTCGGCCACAGTTGAGCTATCAAATGATTGCTGCCACATGATTGCAGGCAAGATCAACAGAAGAACTGTCTGGCTGAGCCCTACTAACCCATAGAATTATGGGAAATAATAAATCATTGTTATTTTAAATCACTAGTTTTTACAGTGGTTTGTTATGCAACAAAAATTAACCAATGAAATATTTGTAAATAAGAGGACTTTGGTGTATACTAGCAATTCAATATATATTAGTTCTGATCTTTTAAAAAAAAATGGTGTTGCTGAATAATAAGTGGTTACTACTTATTGATTTAAAGCAACATAAATGTTTCTTCAATGTGTAGAATTCCATCAAGAGGACTCAGTAAATATAGCTGGCATCTAAATAAAGGGTTTTAACAGTAAGCCTCTATTTATGATGTAAATGTGATTTTATAATGTGAACGTGTGTAACATACAATTTATAATAAAAGAGACCTAGTTAAAACAAAAGCAATAGTATAAAACAGTTGAAGCTTTTAGAGTTACAGCAATTTTTTTGACAAGTTCAAAGTTTATGTATAAAAATATGTGAATTGAGCCAATTAAAAAATAAAAAAGATGAGATCTGTTATAACCAAAATAACCTATGGTAAGTACTTTTTTGAAATGTGAAAATATATGCAGTCCATTTCTTAAGAACTACTCCTGAAGGTGTTTCCTCGAAATAAAGGGAGGAAGAGAAGAAGGAAGAAAGGAAAGAGGAAAAGAAGGAAAGACAAGCAAAGAGGGTTTAGTTGCACCGTCTCATGCGATTAGAAAATGTTGTATTTTATGTCTATCCTCTTTTTGGAAATTCATAACTTCGACAGTAAACACTGAGAAATATTTCACTAGGGCAATGTATTTAATTTCATTAAAGCCAATATTTTTCAAATTTAGTTTAGCGAAGAACTTATTTTTAACATTCTCTAGAATATATACTTTGGGGCATATTTTTTAAACTGCAGATTATAAGCCATTAGTGATTCGTGAAATCAGTTTAATAGGACAGTGTCCTTCATTGAGTATACTATTAATACTATACCTGGCATTTTACAATTTTATATTAAAGCATTATACTTACATATTGATTATAAGTAATGTCAAATTCCAATTAGGAACTTACAAAATGTAATTATGAAGCAATGATAATGAATATCATTGTCTTCAGAAATATTTTCTGGATACATTCAGAAAGTTTTCTTATGTGCAGATAAAATGTGAGGACTCCTTTACAAGTTTAAACTTAGACATGAAGTCAAAAGAAGTCTGTAAAAACACGAGCAGTCTACCATATTCATTTTTGTCTTCTTTTGCATCATTTAGAGTTAATCCTTTGTGTCAGAGTCTTTGTACAGGAAATTTAAGAGCTATAATAAGGTCTATGATAAACATGACAGTTCCTAAATGTCCCACTATGTACGGGGTTACCTGGTGAAATAATGTGGCTTTATGATTATTCAGATCTAGTAATATTTTATAGCAAAATTACTTTCATCAGGCTCATTACAATTTATATGACCCCAGTTTTTTTAATAGTTCAGTGAGCAGTTTTTATTTGGAATAGTGCCTGGTTCAGAATTTGTAGTAAAAAAATGTTAACTAATAGTAATACTATTATGTCAAAATAGGATTTTTTAGTTCAGTAGGCAATACAATGAAGGAACCAAGTCAAGAGGGGCTGGAACTAAGAAGCTGGGAAGTAGATGCACTCACTATTGGGAATTATGTGTTTGAGAAAAACTCAGCAACTTGTAAGGAGTGAAAGTCAGAAACTGAAGATATGATGTTAAGTGACAGCTGGCAGGGACCAGGAGTGTCCTGACATGGTAACAGGTGCTACAGTAACATGGTGGCAAAGAAGACCTAGAAATAGAAAACTTGAAGAAATTACATTTTATTTGATCCATTCAATAAACATTATCTAAGCAGCCACTATATCATAAGAAATATAGAACATAAACTATCCCTAATCTTTGGAGGGTGAGGTTGTTGCTAGAAAATTCTATGAGTAAAACCACAATGATGATACTATACAGACTGTCCAGGAACGGAGCTAAAGAAGGCAAACAGAAGGTTAATATTAGAGAGTTATGGGAATATATGCACCCACTGTTTCTGGTTAGAGAGTTTTCCAGCTCCAGAGAGGAGCTGCGAGGACAGGGAACTATCTCAAAAGAACTATATAATCAGCCAGGTTCAAGACAGCCAGTAAAACATGGAAGGAAAAGATAGCAAGCCAAGTGAAACAAATGGATTTAAGATGAGGTCTGGTTACAGGAATGAGAAAGAAACACAGTTACTAAAATGAAGAATAAGGATGAATAAGTAACATGGTTGACTTCCTACTCTTCATTTCCAGAAGCTAAAATGGAGCCATGTACAATTCCTCCTGTTAGAGGCAACTAAGACTCAAAATCTTATGATATTGTTTTGCAAAGGGGGGAAAAAGATAGCTGGCTCAAGAAAAGAATACCTGGCAGAATATATTTACCAAAAATATGCTGGCAAATAAATAGATATTCCCATGTCCAGGAGTTAAATATGATTTGTGACAGTGCCCTGTGGCACAGTGCCATTCAACATTGTTATCAGTATTTAGACAATATTAGTAATGTAAACAAATATGTTCAAATTTGTCAATGACATGAAGACAGAGAAATATCTGTACAGCAGCATCAGATCCAAAAAGATCCTCACCAACAAGATCAATGCACTTAATCGGACGAAAAGATATTATTAAACACTGAAAAGGTGAGATTAAAAAAAAAGTGTTTAGTTTGTAAAGGTGTTTCCTACCTTTGAAAAATAAGTTGCCCAAGCATGATATGATGCAATCTTTGTTACAACATTCTAATTATAAAATAATTTTAAAACTTGCCTTCAACTTATTGCACTCATATTTTAATGGTGAACTTGGAGACATTTTTGGTTTTGTGTTATTGCTAAAGATTGAAGACTGCTTGTTACTTACTGGTCTTCTCAGGAATACCTGCATGAGGCCAGTCATAGTGCATAATTTTGATGTACAGAGACTTAATGAACATGCTTCCAGTAAAATATAAGCAAAAACGTAAGTGTTCATGTGTTTTTGTTTTTCTTGAAATTTATTTGGATAGTTCATGTATCAACCTGGCTTTCATTCCCTCTCCTTTAAAACCATAATATTTATTTTTGTTGAAATAATTTTTTTGCTTGGTATAAAAATATACTTGAGTAAGTATTAACACAAGCTATGGGTTCAGTTTTAATGAAATCTTAAGGCAAAAAAAAATCTTCAATCCACAGATTCACTTCAAAAGCATAGGTCAAATATCACACTACTCAAGGAAATATTTTTCCCACCATACCTTCCTTTACTCCTTAAACATCTTGACCTTCCATTAAAATTGTGCTATTAGATGTTACCTAAACAAATAACTTTTGTCTAACCTCTACTTAGTCCTCTTTTCTTCTCTTACTTCTTCCCTCACTTCCTATTCCATCCCCATCTCCACAATTTTATCTCCATTATTGCTTCCTTTTGTTCTTAAGGATTTTAAGACTGCAGAGTTCTGGAGCCTGACTTCATGGGTGAAATCCTAAATCCACCATGTGGTGGGTGTGTGACCTTGAGGAAGTTACTTAAAGTCTCTCCACCCTCAGTGTCTATATTGGTAAGTTGATGATAATACCTTAAAAGGTTGTTTCGAATTTTTAATGAGTAAAAATATTAAAAACATTTAAAATTATGTCTAAAGCATACCAAGTTTACAATGGGTGTATTAATGTTATTATTGTTATTTCACAAAGATCCTTGGCTTCTCTGAGCACCTTGTTCTCCACAAGATACCATAGACTCCCCACTCTATCTCAAACACACTTGGGTGTTTTTGACTTATTGGTGGAAAGGTCAATCCCACCTCTCTTGCCACAGGTCATATTCGTACATAGCTTGAGATTATCAAGAAACCAAGCAAGTGTAATACCCCCACCGCTCCATCCCCCCCACACCCAGCCCTACAGGATTATAAGGGGAGAAAACATTCTCTACATCTGCCCTGAACAATAAACTTGCAAGGAAGTAGCTATAACTCACAACTATGTATCTATTTGTGGCTCTGATTCTTTATATCACCTGTGTTAAAATATCACAATATTTCAGCTGTTAATTGAAGCACTCTGGTGTCTTGAGTTATTTTTATAGTCAACTTGAGATGATATGTGATAGTTCAGATTCATGGAAGCTGTGAGTCAGAAATTCTGTCTCTAGTTATGGTTATAACTTCTAACATGTGCTAACATGTGATATTTGTAGATCACGTGACCTGTAGTTACTTCTAAAATGGGTATTTGAAACATCAAACTTTTGTCAGGGTAGTAACACTTTATGCTAAATGAAAGCAACACTTTAGTCTCTCATAATTTTTTTTTTCTCTTGGCACCACATGTCTTAATAAAAAGCAGTCATTCTAATGTTTTTCAGATGTCTTCAGCAAGCCCAAGAGTATTTAACTAAAGTAAGCAAATACCAGGTAAAATAGATTTATCAACCTTTACAAGATTATTTGTAAATGTTGATCATAAGTGAGAAAACAAAGAAAACTGATTTGTGGGAAAGAAAGTCCATCTACTTTTAAAGTTCTTCCAATATGTAGGGAATAGATTCCTTCAAAGACTAAGAAACATTCAGAAAGCCAATGCACAGAAAGTGTGAACTCTCTAAGAAGGCAGCCTGGAGATTCTTTTAAGTGATGTGAGCAGAGAAGCTCTTAAAATGAGGCTAATTAGCTGTTTGATGTACTTGACAGAGAAAGATATATGCAAGCAGAGAGAAAAGACTGCAAACATAGATATCCCTGATTGCATTATTGTCCAAAACTTTAATTAATTTCTTGAGGACTATCTTTTCCATAATTTAAAATGGTTTAAAAGATGTACAACTAACAGGTTCAAAGTGTTTCTTTAGCTAATCACTTGCACTGCAGGAGGCTGAAAATTATAGAGCACATTTTATACACTCCTGAAGCCTTCCAAGAATTACTTTTACAGGCTCTGGCTTTCATTCTTCCTCTGTTTGCGTAATGGCATCGAGAAATGTGTGACTTGACTTCACTAATATGTTGTTCGAAGTCCAAACAGCCACTGCTGTGCTCTTCAGGACACAGACAGTATAACTGTCTTTGGCATGAAAATGTTCTCTTGGCTCATATGTGTTAATAGCAATAAAAATCTAATACTGGTATGGGCTCAATGAAGAAATAAGCTTTCTAGAGTTAAAAATAAAAATGAGAACTTCAGTTAGGAGTACATGTTTTTATAAAATACAGTTCATAAAGAGAAAATTTTGATTATCAATGGTGACAACTTTCTGAACAAAAATTACAATGGTAGTTTGTATATATGGTAGCTAATCAAAACACAAATATTAATATGTAAATAAATAGGAAGTTGTTTCCGTTGATTTTAGTTATCCAAAGATAAATTATAATTTTTTAAAATTTTACTTATTTTCTCTTAGTGAATTTTTTTTCTTTTTTGTGAAGTTTTATAAGAAAGTCATCACTTTAAAATCATTCTAGTATATTCAGGATAACAGCAAATGTAAGGGTCATTTGTAGAAAAAGAAAAAATCCCTTAGAAACAATCAACTGAGATATATGAGGATAATCATCTGAAGGTATTATTCTAATAGAAACTGTAGTATCAACTTAAAGAACTACCCAAATTTACTAAGATTAGTTAAGTAGTCAAAATTTTTTATTAAAAAGGACTTTTAATAGAAATACCCAAGATTTTTGCCAAAGTCATGAATGGTATAAATTTTATGAGCTTGTGAATTTCAACACTGCTTTTATGGATGAGCATCCATGGGAAAATTTTCTCAGTCATTCAATAAATATTTATTGGGGACTTAACAAGTATCCCCATTATTGCAGATACAGACAAAACTTCATTAGTGGAGCTCATACGTCAATTGGGTTGGAGGGATTAATAAACAATGTAAACAACTAACTTAAATATCGTGTTAGAAGGTGATATGTTCAGCGGAGGAAATAGAGCAAGGCACATCACGTGGGGGCATCAGACGGCCCACTGGTGTTCATCTGAAGGAGAATGGGAGATTTTGAACAGAAAACCAACAGGATCCAGCCTGCATTTTAAGATTCCCTCTAGCTGCTGTGTTGAGATTATTCTACAGTGGAGCAAGGATGGAAATAAGGATATCACTTGGGAGGTTATTACAGTGCTCACAGCAAGAGACAATGGTGGCTTGGGCCACTGCACCATTGGAATGGGAGAGCTATACACAAACAATTGGTTACAATCTGCAGAGGCTGTGTAAGAGCAGGCATACACGCTTTTCTTCTGTGCTTTTGATCTTACTCTGTATCATATCTTTCTGGACTGGGATCCATCAATTATCCCAGATTATCAATCTCTCCCATTCTACTACCTCCTTTTTCAAACAGGCTCAAGACTCTCTTATTTAAAAAAGAATAATTTTCCCTCAGCTACTGTAAATATCAGAGAAGAGGGGATATTTAAATTGAGACTTAGAGAATGAACATGAGTTTAGCAGGCAGATAAAGAAGAGGAGGAATCTATCTGAAGGCAACCACAGGGTATAGTACGTAAAGTGACCCAGGCTTGAGGAGGCAGACATTGAGAGAACTGTGAGTGGTTTCGGTTTGGTACTGCTGTAGTACCCTGGAGAGGGACAGGAGAAGTGGGCAGTTTGAGACCAGACCACCATGTGCCATTCATAAATGCTGTTTCAAGAGTTTGGGAAGCACTATAGTATAGGGTGCCAGGGAATAACTCAGAGTGATAGAGAAGGAGAAGGCCGCTGTCCTGAGAACCTTACTTCTCATCAGAGCAGCAGAGGATGAGAACTGATCGCATCTGGGCCTAGGATGTGCAATAACAGCAGCCTCTTCTTAGAGGGCATCGTATATAATCAGAATCTTATGAAGAGAAGAGGCCCTCCCAGCAGGGTCTACTCACTGAGAGGGAGAACTTATGTTTAGGGATCGGTCTGCCCAGAACACACCACGAGTGACCCACTGGCCAGGGATGAGGATTCCCTCACAAAAATAGCCCACTAATCCTTTTAAACACAGCAGCAAGCCAACAATATGGGTATTTCAAACATAGCTTTGGTGCCTAAGTTTAAACTGTAATTTTACAAAGAAGAGGGACTTGACTACTTTCAGGGGACAAGCTAATGACTGAATAAAGCAACTCTCCCTAATAAAGTATTTTTAGGGTACCCTAGACCCCAACACAAGGGGATTTTTAAGGGGCCCCACTGAAGAAAGAAAGAAAGATATAGATAGATGATAGATAGATAGACAGATAGATAGATGGATAGATGACAGACAGATAGATAATAGATAGATAGATAGATAATAGATAGATGATAGAGAGGTAGATAATAGACAGATACGTAGATAGACAGATAGATAATAGATACATAGACAGATAATAGAGAGATAGATAATAGATAGATAATAGATAAATAGATGGATAATAGATAATAGACAGATGATAGATAGATAATAGATAGATAATAGAGAGATAATAGACATAGATAATAGATAGATGGATAATAGATACATATATAATAGATAGATAGATAGATAGATAGATAGATAGATAGATAGATAGATAAGATATAAGAGAAGATATTGGGAAATTTTAAAAAGAGAAATAGTATAACTAGATTTGTCTTTTAGAAAGATGCTTCTGGAAGAAGGGTGTAGGGTGGATTAGACAGCAAGCAGTCAGTTATATTGAGACCAATGAGGAGGCTATTGCAACACTTTAGATAAAAGTGATGGAGACTTAGAAATGCAACTGGTCAACTCATGCACATACATCAGTATAGTATAAATGTGTTGGTCTTAAGGAAGGAGACATTTAGAAATACATTTTGGAGAGGAAAACATAATGAAAAATCCTGGTAGCATTAAACCTCCTTAACAGTGAGTGACTGAGTACATTAAAGTAGCAATTTATTTGATGGGCAATTGATATCTGGCAGGCTAGTGACAGCCTTGTTGCCAAGAGAGCACAGTTACAGTCTCAGCCTGTGACTTTAAAAACTTCACTGGGGGAAAAATTACCGTCAGATGAGCAGCACCAGGGCATGGCCTACGGCACAATATGCCGATAACTAAGTCCCAGGGAAAACTGATTTGTGGCTTCTGATCACATGCACTGAGAGCCTCTGCTATTGACTAGTTGTGGTTCATCGGGATGTAGATCTATCTTGGCTAACAAGAAAGCACTAGAGGTCTTCATTTAGCCACTGAGCCCTGTCTCCAGGGACTGTGTGCAGCTGTCTTTACCTTCCTACCAATCAACACATCAAAAGCTGCAGAATATATTTTCACTTTCAAAAAATGCAAACTGCAAGAGAGATAAAGTTGCCAAACTAGACTTGAAAAAGGGTGAATGATGACAGCGCAGCTCCAGATATAAAAAATAAATCATGTGTGCCCAGCCAGAATTTTCTTATATGTGTCAACAAGAAAGATAACTGGGTTTGTATCCACAAGACATCCACACCATATTAATTTGACTAGAAAGGATTAAAACAATTTACACTGGATTTCTTACTTGAATAATTCTAAGCAGCACACTTCCTCAGGATTTCTCACTGAAGATAACTCATTATAATGAAATTATTAGAATATTCATCTTAGTAACTCTCAAATAATTACTCTGCATGGGTTTTTCACTCAATCCATATAGATAAGGCAAGAATACTTTTTATTTTTCATTTAATTTCAATATTTTTTTTCTATGGGAGTTTGGGACTCCATTTGAAATAAATTTTGAATCTTTAAATGTTTTCTCAAATTATCAGTCCTTTTGACATCAATTCTAACATCATCGAGACCTTTCCTCCCAGATGTTTTCCAGGAAGACTTATTCACAAAAGGTCATCGCTGTTTCTCTGCTTTCAAAGATCATTTAGTTTCAGCACTCTTGATTTGGGATGTGTGCAGGTGCATGAAAAAGAGAGAAGGTTACCCTTTGGTAATCTCTATTTAATTCTCTAAAATGAGTAAAAGGTCATGCTGGGGAGGTAGTTTCCTTATGCATTCTAAGTAAAAGTCAGTGCTTTAGCTTTAAATTCTAGGTGGCCCGTAAGGATTGGAATGCATAGTTTGGACTGCTTCCTTTTCAGTTACCTCTTAGGAGAGATGCCACTTTGATTTACTAGAATAACTGAAACTGGCTCCTTCAGGGCTGTTAGCAGGACAGGTGCTGGATTGTCACATCAGTATATACATTTCTAGGTGCTGTCAGTTCCCTTTAGGGAGTTCCATCTGGAAGTTCTATTTTGACCCAAAGCACCCTGTCTTAGATGCATCTCTGCACAACATTTCTTCCCTTCTCCATAGAAAGATTAGTATCAGCTCGCCATTTCACATATTGCTGAATTGATAGCACAAGATAATTGGTGATGTCATGGTATACAGAAAATATTCTTTCATTGTCCCCCACATTTTAAAAAATAAACATTTAAATTAATTTTATTAACTATTGTTATATGAGGCAGAAACTATTTTTTAAATTTACATTAAAGTCACATACAGATTCAACATACATATTTCAAACCTGAACTTTAATTCTAAAAGTTCGTTAATTTCCTTGTACATATTTTCATATTTCAACATCAGTTCCAGGTTTTCATTTCAACATTTTTATTAAGAAAATCAATGTTAATAGTTTTCAAGCCCATTCATTCCACAGAAGTTCCAAAAAAGCTTTAAAGAATGTCTGTTTCCACCTGAAGGACCAGACAACACATAAACTAAACTTGCAAGACATGCCATTTTACATACCTTTGTAACATCCGGATTAGACTATGACAGTGCCTACCTCCTGGGGCAATTCTTAAAGACCACCCAGGAAACTCAGCCACTGCAGAATGCAGCCACAGTCTGTTGACTTAAGAATGGGGAACATGGCCATTGTGTCTACACTGTAAGGGCAATTTGTTTATTTAGAATACAATGACAAATCTTAAAGATGAAATTTAAATAGTTGTCTTCTCTAGAATGTAGCTCAAGAGAAACACTTTCACATCCTCTCCTTCATGCCACCGTGTAGATTGTAAAGCAGGACTTGGTCTGCTGTCCTGTACATTTACATAGCAGCTCAAGAGCTTCAACAAGGGGCTCATTTAATTTAAAGCCACACTTAAATAAAAATAAAACCCCTGTCGTTAAACATAACCACAACTGTCTACATAAGCACATTCAATTTATTTATTTGTAAGTTTAAATAAATAAATATTTCAAGCTTACTAGGATGTATGATAGGAGTTTCTAAGGGCCATATGGATGTTTTATGTGTAGCTTAGCTAAGGACAAAGGTCAGAGGGTTTGAATAGAAAGTAAACTTTTACTTACATTTCTCTACTAAACAGATTGTAAGTTTTTAGTGTACTGATCTTCGTTCTCCTCTCTAACACATTACCTCCTCTGTGCAATAGTAGTTAGGGACTAGTTTCTGAACTGGGAAACAGAAATCTGGTCACTTTTAATTTGTTATATCAATTTAAGATTGCCTCACCACCACCACATGCTCAATAAAGATCCCAGTGATGTGTCTACAATAAATGGATCTTCAGAATCCGTCCTTCAATGTAAGGTATCAATATGCATGTGCAATTATTGTTCCAGCTCCAACAAAAAGGACACCCAAGGTCAGCATTTCTCATTTATATGGGGATAGATTTAGCTGAAAATGAATTTAGAAGTAGAGGCTTCATCTTATTCGTGTGGTAGAAAAACAATATATTTCATTTTTCTAAAGTTAATCAACCTAGTTTTAAAAATGAATCATAGTCCTCTGAGATATTTTTAGTGTAAAATGTGTGTAATGGTCTAGAGATGGGTGTTCTGTTTTGGAGGGTTGCTGTGAAGTTTTGGAAAAAAAGATTTGTCTTATTTAAGTAAGAGGCTGGTGAGAAAATAAGTCTCTTTGACAAATGGGCCTATGAGTCCCATCTCAAACTCAACAATGAGTTTTGTTCTCATAGATAAAAAGTTGAAAACAAAACCAGATAGAGTTAATTTTATTGATGGCAATAGAAGGGTTATTACTGTTCTATTTTCACCAGGCAACTTATACACAATTAGAGTAAAATTGTTTGTAGAAACAGTACATTAACACTATTCTTTGGAATTTAAGGAAATAATTATATAAGGAATTTCAAGGTTATTGATACATGAAAATATTAATATACACAGAAAACAAACTATGCCTTTTTCCTTCACTTGGAGATGTTAAAACATCCTATAACATAATTAGTTAATCTTTTTTAAAACATGTGGTGCTACAGTGCTCTCTCAATTGGGTGGGCATATAATATCACTCAAACTAGAACCACTTGAGAGGGAGACAAAGAGCTATGAATTCCTGAACAAGTTAAGCTAGCATTGCCCCAGGCAAACAAATAATCAGTCTATCTACAAATAACTAGACTCCTCCAAAAATATCTCTTTCCCATAGTAAATAATTTATTTCATTTTTATATTAAACTTAGAAATGATGACCCAATATGTCACTCTAATCCAACTAACAATCTTCATATAAACAAAACAAATTCCCAGATTTTTTTTTTAATTTATTTTTTAGAGACAGAGTCTCTCTATGTTGCCCAGGTTGGTTTCAAACTCCTGGGCTCAAGCAATCCTCCTGCCCTGGCCTTCCAAAGTGCTAGGATTACAGGCGTGAACCACAACGTCTGTCCTACAAATTCCCAAAATTGTTTTCTAATATTTTTTGTAAGTCATCACTAATAAATATATTGATTCAGGAAGCCAGTAAATATATTTTTAGTTGAACCCAATTTTTATAGTTTAGAATACATATTTTTCAATTTAAAGTATAATTCAGAAACAGTATCATTGGTTCAAATTATTTCAGAAATTATAAATAAAATTATGAAATAAAGCAATATTCCTAATTTTAACCAGTAATAAAGGCCATTTTCAAGTCATTCAAGACTTGTTGCACATAATAACTTGAGATAATATGTGTGTGCCTGTGTGTTGTCTGTATTTGTGGAGGGTGGGGACATGCAAGGGAAGGGAGGCTATTCACTCAGATGTTCTTTGAGCATATTTCAAAGGCAAATGCAGTAGATTATCTGCTTTGTTGTTTATTTGGGGTATGGGTACTAATTTATTTATTACACAATTTACATATATGTAAATAACCTGATATAACAGAAGGAGCTTGGGTTTTGAACTAAGCTAGAACTGAATTGGAGTCCCAGCACAATCACTTATTTTTATGACTTAAAATTGCTAAAACTTTAATTCTCACTTTTCTAGTTTGTAAAGTGAGGCCTATGATTCCTGTTATGGAGGGTTGTTTTGAAGACTGGTGACACTGAGCCAGTGCCTGACTCACAGTAGGCATTTATTAAGTAATTACGTTGTGTTACCCAATTTTTGAAACGTAATAAAATAAAATATACCATGCTAAACAAAATTTAGCTTTACTCAAACGATTCGGAAACATTTCAGAGTCTTATAATATTTTGAAAACTATTGTTATAACCATTCACTTTTAATACACTATCGTTTTTAGTTCCAGCTTGAAAATATGACTTGAAAAGAGAATGCTAGAAAGGTCTTATTTCATTGTTTAACAGTTATGGATAATTCTGTATTGAGAATAAATAACAAAGGGAAGAGTGAGTTTCATTAAAAAATCCAGGCCTTTCTCCTTAGTTTCATGGTAGATAAAACTGAACTGGGAATCCATAGAAATTGGTTACAATCATTTGTATAACCTTGGGCAAATTAAAAATCTTTTCTGAGTCTTATTTGCCCCATATATAAAATGAAGGCTTTAAATAGTCAATCTTTTAGGCCCTTTTTATCAATAAACTTGATTGTTTTTATTACTTTTATTTTCAAGAAACAAGAATAAATTTCAAAACTATTATTTTCTAAGTCTTCAGAAAGACAACTATTTCTGCCACTTGCTGGGAGCAACAGGGGAATAACCAACAGCTTGAAACACAACTGATAAAAGGGTATTCATTTACCTTCTGCTTTTTTTTCTAGGAAATCATGATGGGAGGGTTAGAATTTAGGGCAGAAACATGAGCAATGAATAGTGAGTTGGCAAGTAAGAAAAAAGAGAAAGAAAGAGAAAGGGAGAGAGAAAAGGAGAAAGAGAAAGAAAGAAAGAAAGAAAGAAAGAAAGAAAGAAAGAAAGAAAGAAAGAAAGAAAGAAAGAAAGAAAGAAAGAAAGAAAGAAAGAAAGAAAGAGAAAGAAAGAGAGAGAGAAAGAGGAAGAAAGAAAAAAACAAAAGCAGAGAGAGAAAAGAAAGGAAGAAAAGAAACCAGGTTAGTCAAAATGGCCCAGACTAAAACTTCTTGATAGAAGACTTATCTCTCACCTTCTTGCTCAAAAAATTTAAGGGTCGTTGGTACAACCTTTTCCACATGTGCTGCATTTCGCCCCTGCTAAAATCCTGCATTTCGTGTTGAATTCAAAACTCTTCAGGAAATGATCCAGGGTGTAAAAGGAAGACAGTCTTCGATTTTGCCCTCATTTCCTGCAGAAAGTATTTAGATGTTTGTTACAGTAAATATATAGATATATAACATTCTACTTTAAAAAAGAAAATACAGGTTTAAAAAAAAAAAAAAAAAAACCCTATTCAATCACAAACACATTGCAGTCAGTAGCTGTGCTTCAGACTACAAATCATAGTGAAAGCCAGCTTCTATCTATCTGTGTAACCCATAAAATGCCTTTTTAACTCAATATTGTTAGCAGCATTCTATTCCAGATTTGAAAGGATTTCCCTATTATTTTCTACCCAAAAGATTAAGTATTAAATAATGACCCCCAAAATAGATACTGCCTTGTTTGTTAAGGAGACCTGTCTTACACTTTCCTCATATTATAGCCAGATTTCACGGTCACAGGAAAACAAAACACACATAATGGAGTGGTTATTAATTCAATAAATCCAGCAGCTCTTGTGCTCTGGGCAAAAGGCAAAGTTAAAAGCAGCTGTTCATTGACGACATATGGGACATGGTCAGGGTGAGGTAGCTGCTTTAGCACATCATCCACCACTTTTAAGGCTGACTGCACTCAATTTCTTAGACAATCTACACACCGTTTTCAGTTCTGTACCTCCATAATTTATCACAACAATACCTCAAGCACACAGATCGGAGGGGGAAAATGAAAGCAATTTACAGTATCGAGATGAAAGTAGCTGGGTAGATGGAGAAGACCTACTATGTAAATCATATCCACAACTTCAAGGAATGTTGACATAATATTCTGGAATTAATTTTTTCCAGCATTCCTTTGTAGGTCACACAAAGGTAAATCTAGTTTCTCCTCCCTACCTCTTATATCTGGAGTTGTTTATCAATATGTTGAAGAGGAAATTGATTTTACCTCTCCCTTCAACAAGGACAATAAGAACCTTATGTATAAAAGTTACCAATAACAATGAAAGAAATCAGTTGAGACATTAGCGTGCAATCTTTATATATGTCTCCCAGTTAAAGGTCATAGGAAGACAGCAATAAAAAAGGCAGAGGCACAGACAAATAAGGGATAGCAATCTATTTCAAATAGTAGTTTCAATTATCATATCCTAATCTGATTCTGTCTGCCTTTAAAATATGTCTGTAAAATCTTCCTCAGATTCACGTCAGTAAACTACATCGATGACAAACATCCTACTATAGAGCTTTAGGACATGAAACTCGTACATTGTAATATAATGTGTATTTCATGCAGGAGTCTGTTTTAATACTCTAATGAGAATAGTATGCTGATATCTTCATCAAAAACTAGACACCTAATTATTTTAACACCCCCTCTACCCTTCCTTCTATTTCTTTCTCTCTTAATGTTCTCAGGGTTGGTTGAAGCAGGACAAGGATGAGCAGTTACAAGGTAGTGAGAGATATTGCAAGAAAGGCAATGTCTCGGGACAAAAGGTAATAAGCAAAAACCAGGACATGTAAGAACATTCTAGGAATCTGTAGAAATTCTCTGAAGGCATCTTAATTTCCTGAAGGCATGCAAGACCCAGGATCAAGCCCTGGAATATACATCGTAAAGAAAAAGTAGATCCTCAAAACTAAAAAAAAAACTTGTCAACATACTCATTTAGACTTTTCTTGTGCTGTAAATTACAAAAAAAATACATAATTCTGTAGGTTTTTTGTCTCAATATAAAAGTAAATTGTTTATTGTAGACAATTTGAAAAATACAAAACCCAGGAATCCCTCTTCATCCTAAGAGTTAAAGACAACCTTGATCTCTAGCTCTAGTTCTGGCATCTATTGTTTATTGTGTGAATTACATGTTCACATCTTTCCTCTATTGATGCATCTTTTGAATGTAAATGTGTAAGAAATCTTTTTATATTAATGATGTTAAATCTTTGTATATTATATATATTATAAATAGTTTTTCCATTTGTATTATCACTGTTTACGCTAAGTGCTTAATGAACATTATTTTATTTATTATTCACAAAAAGCCTTATGTGATAGTTGCTGTATTATTATAATAACAATGATAATAGTTGTTACTATGATCACTATGACTATTTTACAAATAAGAAAATTGAGCATTTTGGGTTAAGTACCTTGTCCAAGGTCACACCTAATAAATGGCAGAGTGGTTTTTTAAACCCGGATGTGCCTATCTCAAAATCAGTGCTCTTGGCCACTGGGTATATTATCATTACAGGTGTTTTTAATTTTCATGTATTTAATCTATCAATCCTATAGATTGTTTTTTTCCTTTCACTTTTATGCCTAGAAAGACCTTCCTCACCCTGTGATCCAAAACAAAGTCATGTCCATTATTCTCCTACTTAAAAAAAATTTCTTCTTCACATTTTCTTCTATATCAACTTGCAATTTATTTTATGGTATGTTATAAGACATGTTTCTTTTTCTCACTATGCTTTTAACCAATTAATCTAGGATCATTTATCTAAAAATCGATCTTTTTCATTGGTGCTTGGGAATGACGATTTATCAATATTAGTGACTTTACATGTTTTGGCATCACTTTTTAATTAATTGATAAAATACAACAGAGAAAGTCATCCATTCATCTATTTTTAAAATGCTTTGCCTATAATGCACCTATTTTTCTATATAAACTTCATAAATATTTGTAAAATGTTAGAAAAACACTGGAGATTTGGAAAGAAATTTACATTAGGTTTATGAATTAATTCCAAGAACAGTATCATTCCCATGACCAAATGTTGACCTTGATGACATGGCAACTCAGAACTCAGTTATTTTTCCTTGTTTATTTTTTATGGTTTTGGTGTGAATCTTTAAATCTGTTGAAAAGCTAAATAAATTATATTTTCTGTTCCACTTTATTTGTTTATTGCTCAAATCAAAGAATTTATGCATCTAGGCAGAACTTATTTCTCCTAATATATGCCTTTTTCACAAAAATCACATTGTTTTGTATGCATTGAATTTTATATTTTAATATATATTTTAATATTTTTTCAAGTATGACAATAAGATGTCATATTTTTAAAGTAACTGAATTTTCTCTCATAAGATACATATCTTATGAGACATATTCTTATTCTCTCATAAGAATAAAACATGTATTTATTCACTCAAGTTGTTATTAGAAATGCTCTATGTCTCAGTAAAAAGATGGAATCATTTTAATATCTAACATTAATTGAGTTTGAGATGTGTGCCAGACATTGTTCTAAGAGTTTTACTCATCTAGTCTACTGAATACACTGGTTATCTAAGTACATATTATTGTTACCCTAATTTACATATGAGTGATTTCTTTGCTTGCCCATGCTCATAAGGCTAGTAGGTGCAGGGCTACAATTTTAACTCATGCACTGTGATGTTAGAACCTGTACTTTAACTTCTATGTTGTCCCTGCCATCTAGAGCTTCACAATCCAGTGTAAAGGACAAGAATGCAAAGCTACAATTCCAACTGAGTGAAAAGTACCAGCTATGATAGGCTTATGATACACACATAAAAAGTGTAAAACTACCTGGAGAAGTTCAGAATGGCTTGATGGATGAAGTAAATATGCACAGTTTTGAAGGATGAGTAGAAGATCAGCAGGTACATGAGAGAAAAAATAATAATGTTTTGGGCAGAGCAAACAGTATGTGTAAGCATAGGAGGTAAAAAAGAGCACAGCTCATTTGGGTATAAACATGAGGCAGATCACTTGTGGGAGGGCAGCAAGAGATGGATCCAAAAGCTTAGACAGCGCAGTTTTCCAAAGATCATTTTGACTTCCCTTAGCAATTTTGCTTAGATGTGAGAAAGGTCTGAACTCATAGTCGTTTTGTCACCCCGTTGAACATCCTGTATATTTATCATTACTTAACTACTATATGTTATTTCTCTAGAAATAATTGTATCTGTAATGAGGCAGCGGCAAAGTGATCAATTGGAGAAAAGATTGAGTACTATCTCTATGAATCCTTCATTGTCTTCGTTTTGATGATTCTCTCATTGTCAAGATAGTTCAAATAACAACACTGCTCACCAAGAACATTCACATATACCACATAATTTCATTATCCCAAATGTCCTAGGAGGAAAAAATCATAAACAGGCATCTCTATTTCACCAATGAGAAAACTGAGACTTGAAAATGATCACTTACCCCAAACTAGAAAGTTACCTAAATTTGACTGGAACTCATGTTTGCCTGTAAAATATATCAGCAGTCTGTGTGCCATGTAACATTAACTCTTAGGCAGATATCGAGGAAAATTAGAAGCAAAGAAAATACAGCTTACATTAGTTGACTGTCATCTTTACTCAGGGCTTAGTACCACAGTGAACGCAGAAGCTGTAAGCACAGTAGGGAAAACCAATACTCTGTGAAAAGTCCTAAAAGTGTTTGTTGACTGTTGAATTGAAGTTCAGGACTTTTAACTAATATGTCTCTTATTTCCAGAAGTTTGGCATTCTACATTTCAATCTACATAGATGTTATAGATTTGATCTAAGTAAAACCATACTGAACCTCTAGCTAAGCTTATTCGCTGATTAGGAGATACAGAAAGAAACTTGCATTTACATTTTTAGCAATTCCTCTCTAAAACTGAGCGTTTAAATGCTTTTCAATTTTCTACTGCCTTTCAGAAATACCTCTACCATCTTACATATTGAATCAAGGTAAATATTTGAAATACTGTCTGAAATATGTCCTAAGTAAATTATTTTATATATAATGTAAAGGCATGAGAAAAAAATTAAATTTATTTGCTGAATATCTCATAAGTTATTATATGTATCTAAATCTTATCCTATGGGAAAACTTATATTCCACTATAATTTTACAGAAAAAAAAGATGTTAATATATTCCTTACTGAAAGTTTTAGTTTATTAATAAGGTCTACCACTCAATAAGTTGACTAAGGTGATTTTTTTTGCAGGTAGTGGGTGTGGGGATGGGGGTTGGCAGAAGAAAGAAGAAGTTAAATACCAGGCTATGAGTATATGAACAAGAGTTACATTAACTAACATGTAATACTTATCAGAAGCCAGATTTCATTCTAAGTGCTTTACATCAGTCATTTCATCATTAATGACACAATGTGGTAGTTATTGCCATTTTATATCTCTGGAGAGAGAGAAGCCGAGAGGTTAAGTGATTGTTGAAGGTCTTGGTCAGCTGGTCCACAGTGGAGCTGTGATACAAATCTCCATTAACACTCTACCCTGCTTTCAGGTGAGTAATGAATGATGTGAATATTAAAGTGAAATTTAAAATGCTATTTTGTAAAATCTTAGAATATTGTATGGGTTTGTGTTTGTGTTACAATAAAGAAATACCTGAGGCTGGGTAACTTATAAAGAAAAGAGGTTTAATTGGCTCATGGTTCTGCAGCCTATACACAAAGTATAGTGCCAATATCTGCTTCCGACAAGGGCCTCAGGAAGCTTACATTCATGGCGGAAGACAAAGGGGAAGCCGGCAAATCATATGGCATGAAAGGGAGCCAGAGAGAGTGAGGCAGGTGCCACTCTTTTTAACCAAATCTCATGTGAATTCACTCACCACCAAGGGGATGGTGCTAAGCCATTAATGAACAATCCCCACCATGATCCAAACACCTCTCACCCAGTCCCACCTCCAAAACTGAGGATTATGTCTCAACATGAGATTTGAAGAGAACAAACGTTCAAACCATATTAAACATCTACTGAGTCTAGATAATCTCTTAAAAAGTTCTGCCTATGGACATTACAAAGGCTAATTTATAAACTAGGCCAAAACAATAATACTGGGGTCACTTAAAGAAAAATATCCTATTATATGGAAACAATGTTCTAACCACTCACCTAATTACTAACCAGAGTAAATTGTCAGTTACAAAATTGGATATGTCAAGGTTGCTCTACTGCTGAAAGGAATTATGATAAACAACAGGATTTTATTTAAATTACTACTGGTGAGGTGAATTTTCTAGACAGGATGTAGGGTATTTAAAATTAATTTCGTGCCATGGTTTAATTCCTAATGAATTTGCTCTTTTGAAAGTCTGATGACAAAGATCACCCCTATCTAATATTATTGGGAGTATTAGTCATTGAATTAGTTCATTAAGAATATTACAAAATTAATTTTAATTTTATTATTAGTCTCAGTGTGTGAATGATTTTTTTAAATTTTTCATAAGCTCCTCCCCACCTGATATGGTGAGGCTTTGTCTCTCCACCAAAATCTCATCTTTAGTTACAATCCCAATAATCCCCACATGTCAAGGGAGAGACCAGGTGGAGGTAACTGAATCATGGGGGCAATCTCCCATTTGCTGTTCTCAGGATAGTGAGTGAGTTCTCATGAGTTCTAATGCTTTTATAAGGGACTCTGCCCCCTTCACTCAACACTTCTTCCTGCTGTCTTATGATGAAGATACCTTGCTTCCCCTTTGCCTTCTGCCACGATTGTAAGTTTCCTGAGGCTTCCCTAACCATGCTGAACTGTGTGAGTCAATTAAACCTCTTCCCTTTATAAATTACCTAGTCTCAGGCAGTTATTCACAGCAATATGAAAGCAGACTAATACGCCACCATTTAAAAATATTTTGGGTTAAGAATAAACTAGACCTTACAACATGAAAGAATCATCGTATGTATTATTTAGCTGAATATTTAATTAAAGAAAAGGCTATTTTATAAAAACAAATACCTGTAGTGGCATCTTATCAGTGTTATCAATTCAGGTTGTACCTTTCTTGACATAGGATCAAGCTTATACTTGTAAGAAAATGTGCATTAAATGACACAAAATTAAATGTACAGCACGTGTGCTCTTTGCTTCTGTAGTAGTATGTGGAGCTAATAAAAGGAACTTAAGTACATAAGTTGGGACTTAGCTTTCAAAGCTGAGGCAGTGTTTTAGCCAAAGAGGAATGGGTCATCTACAAACAGGCTTTTGTTAAAATCAGGGTGTTTGGTGCCACTAGTCATGTTTACAAATCATTCATGGAGGTAAAAAAAAAATCATTAAACCATATTTATTCATAAGACACTGACAGAAAATAACTGTGTTGTTCTATAGGAAAGTCTAATGGAACTTAAATTTAATACTCAGTATTTAAGTAAAAACATATTTTGAGTGTCTATTATATGCTAAGCTCTATATATGGTGCTAAAGATTATAAAATGTGATGTCCAGTAAGATATTTAAAGTAGAACCTATGAAGAAATGAAGCTATTACTTATGAAGAAAGTGGAATGGGAGAATGAAAAGGAGAGGAAGGTAAGAAATATGATCTAACATCACTGACTCTTTTTTTCATACATTTGTGTGATTATTCACAAATATATGGCAAAGGTGAAAGAAGGTGTATATCCATTTACCTACCACCTATATTCTAATATTAACAACTCAGCAATCTTAGCGATCTTGGTTGTTAGAGACTGGGTCACTTTTTTTTGTTTCTTCATCAGTTGGGCAATTCGGTTGTATTTCAAATGTTGTAAAAGTTAAGTTATGAAATCTATAGATTTTATTGTATTCCTCCAAAGAGCATTGATGTTTTTCTTTTAGCAAGCAATTAATCTGATTGAACTCCTACTGCAAATTCCATCTCAGGCAGCAGCTCAAATCTCATTTAAGTTCAGACTTTACTTTTAAAATTTCATTTTAAATTTAAGAGTACTGATTTTTACATGAGTATTACAAGCATAATAGTAGGGGTTGAGCATGTTGTATACCCATCACCCAAATATTGAACATTGTACAAAGTAGGTAATTTTTCAATGCCCCCAACCACCACATTTGCAGTCTCCAGAGTCTATGCTCTCCATCTTTATGTCCATGTGTACTATTTGTTTAACTCCCACTGATAAGTGAGAACATATGATATTTTATTTTCTGCTTCTGTGTTAGTTAACTTAAGATAGACTCCATCTCCATCCATGTTGCTGCAAAGGACAGAATTTCATTCTTTTTATAGTATAGTATAGTATAGTATAGTATAGTACAGTATAGTATAGTATATATAGTATTTTATATTATAATATATAGTATAGCTCCATAGTAATATATATATATACACACACACACACACATATATATATATAGATTTTTTTGTATTTGTATTTTGTAAATATAAATATGGTGGATAGTCATATCCACCATATTGGGTAGTCAGTAGTGGAATTGTAGTGGAACTGCTGGGTCAGATGGTAGTTATATTTTTAGTTCTTTGAGATATCTCCATACTGTTTTCCATAGATGTTAAGCTAATTTACATTCCCACCAACAGTGTATGAGTATTCCCTTTTCTCTACATCTACTACTACAACATCTGTTGTTTTATAACTTTTTAAATAAAAGCCACTCTGGCTGGTGTGAGGTGGTTTTAATTTGCATTTCTCTGATGATTAGTTGAGCATTTTTTCATTTGTTTGTTGGCCACTTATATGTGTTCTTTTGAGAAATATCTATTCATGTCATTTGTCAAAGTTTTAATTATTTTTCCTGTTGAGTTGTTTGAGTTTCTTGTAGCTTCTGGATATTAATCCATTGTTAGAAGTATAATTTGTCAATAGTTTTTCCCTTTCTGCAGGTTTTCTGTTTATCCTGTTGATTATTTCTTTTGCTGTGCAAAAACTTTTTAGTTGAGTTAAGTCTCATTTGTCTATTTTGGGTTTTGTTGCATTTTCTTTCACTGTCTTCATCACAAATTCTTTTCCTAGGCTGATGTCCAGAAGAGGTTTTTCTAGGTTTTCTTCTAGGATTTTTATAATTTCAGGTCTTATGTTTAGGTCTTTAGTCCATCTTGAGTTAATTTTTGTATATGATGAGAGATTGGGGGCCAGGCATTATTCTTCCACATATGGCTAGCCAATTTTCCCAGCACTATTTATTAAATAAGGTGTCTTTACCACATTGTGTATTTTTGTTCACTTTGTTGAAGATCTGTTGACCGTAGGTATGTGGCTTTATTTCTGGGTTCTCTGTTCCATACCATTGATTTATGGGTCTATTTTTGAGCCAGTACCATGCTGTTTTAGTTACTTTAGCCTTATGGTATAGTTTGAAATCAGGCAATGTGATGCTTCCAGCTTCATTCTTTTGGCTTAGGAGCCCTCTACCTATTTGGGCTTTCTTGGGGTTCCATATGGACTTTAGGATTGTTTTCTCTAATTCTGTGAAGAAATGATGTTAATTTGATAGGCATTGCATTGAACCCACAGATTGATTTGGGTAATATGGTCATTTTAACAATACTGATTTTTCCAATCTATGAGCATAGGATGTTGTATTTAGCCCATTTTTACATTGCTATAAAGAATACCTAAGTGGGCAATTTATAAAGAAAGAGGTTTAATTGACTCACAGTTCTGCATGGCTGGGAGGCCTCAGGAAACTTACAAGCATGGTAGAAGGTGGAGCGGAAGCAAGGCACATCTTACATGGTGGCAGTGGAGAGAGAAAGAAGGGAAAACTACCACTTTTAAAATCATCAGATATCATGAGAACTCACTATCACAAGTGCAACCTGGGAGAAACCGCTTCCATGATATAATTACCTCCCACCTGGTCCAGCGCTCAACCATGGGGATTACTATTCAGATTACAATTCAAGGTGAGATTTGGGTGGGTACACAGAGCCAAACCTTATCAGATGTTTTTCCATTTATTTGTGATACAGTTTTTTTCAGCAGTGTTTTAGAGTTCTCCTTATAAAACCCTTTCACCTTTTGGTTAAAAGTATTCCTAGGTTTCTTTGTTTGTTTGGCTATTGTAAATGGGATACAATTCGTAATTTGGTTCTAAACCTGAAAGCTATTGGATTATAGAAATGCTACTGATCTACTGATTTTCATGTGCTGATTTTGTCTCCTGAGACTTTACTGAACTTACTGATCAGTCTGGGAGTCTTCTAGAGGAGTCTTTAGGGTTTTCTAGGTGTAACAGTCATGTTTTCAGCCCCCACAGATAATTTGACTTAACCCTTTTCCAATTGGGATGTGTTTTATTTCTTTCTTTTGCTTGACTGCTCTGGCTAGGTCCTTCCATTACTAAGTTCAGACTTTAGCTGGACTCCTTGGAATCTGCTCTGAGTATACATGGTTCAGGAGTCAGCCAGAGACTTAGGGAGAGTTTACATACAGTATATAGAACATCTCTCCTTTCCAGGGTTCCACTCTCACTTTCTTTTTTTTCTTAGAACAGTTTTAATTTTACAGAAAAACTGAACAAGAAGTAGAGTATTCATATACCTCTCCCCCACTCCCCCACACTGTAACACATGTCCTGAAACATATACTACAGGTTCCCTTATTATTAACATCTTGCATTTGTGGGGAACATTTGTTACAATCTATGAACAATAGTGATACGTTAGTATAACTAAAGTACATAGTTTACATTAGGGTTCATTCTTTGTATCATACAGTTATGTGGGTTTTGCCAAATGCATAGCCCTAAAAATCCCCTGCGCCTCACCTACTCATCAATCTTCCCCTTCCTATCAATCTTTCTCTTCCCCTGAATCATTGGTAACAACTGATCTCTTTGTTTTCTTTGTCTTGCCTTTTCTAGAATGTCATATAGCTAAGATAAATATGATAGCTTTTCATACTGGCTTCTTTCTTCTTTTTAATTATACTTTAAGTTTTGGGACACATGTGCAGAATGTGCAGGTTTGTTACATAGGTATACACGGGCCTTGGTGGCTTGCACTACCCAACAACCCATCATCTACATTAGGTATTTTTCCTAATGCTATCCCTCCCCTAACCCCCCACCTCCCAATAGGCCCTAGTGTGTGATATTCCCCTCCTTGTGTCCATGTGTTCTCATTGTTCAGCTCCCACCTATGAGTGAGAGCATGTGGTGTTCGGTTTTCTGTTCCTGCGTTAGTTTGCTGAGAATGATAATTTCCAGCTTCATTCATGTCCCTACAAAGGACCTGAAATCATCTTTTTTATGGCTGCATAGTATTCCATGGTATATATGTCCCACATTTTCTTTATTCAGTCTCTCATTGATGGGCATTTGGGTTGGTTCCAAGTCTTTGCTATTGTGAATAGTGCTGCAATAAACATATATGTGCATGTGTCTTTATAGCAGAATGATTTATAAGCATTCCCTTTGAAAATCAGCACAAGACAAGGATGCCCTCTCTCACCACTCCTATTCAACATCATATTGGAAGTTCTGGCCAGGGCAATCAAGCAGAAGAAAAAAAATATAGGGTATTCAAATAGGAAGAGAGGAAGTCCATTCTCACTTTCTAGCGACTCTCATTCCCCAAACACTGTCCTCATATTCTTTAGGTCATAAAAAGATTGGGGTTTCATTAGGAGTTTTAGTCACCCTAATTGGTGCTAATTTCACCCTTCTCCTAAGCTAAAAATCAAGAAAACTGAGAAATTTACCCCATGCTGGTCTCTTCTTTCAAATTTCAACTCCATTCTAGAAGATGCCTGCTTTCCTTCACTCTCTAGGGCTTTCTGGCTTTGTTTTTGTTTTTGTTTTGTAATTTGTTCAGTATACAAATTATTTTGTATTTGGTATTATTTTGAAGGATATTTGGATCCTTATGTGACCACACTGGAAAGAGAAATCACATCAATAGACTCTTGGTCAAAGCACTGAGGGTTCTAGCAAATCTGTTCTTCCTGAAGAACTTCAGGGTTTGTGGGTTGAAATGACAACCCTCCTAGGCAACTAATGTAACTGTTACCTTGAGACACAAGACTCTAAGTTCTTATATATTATTATCAACTCTAGTCACCCTGCTGTAACAGTCTCATTTATTTTACAATTTAAACAACTATTTATTGAGCACCAGTTGCAGTCAGTATTGCACTATGCACTGGAAATACAGAGGTGAACAAAGCAGGCCAGTTCCTGTAGTTCAGAACTTAGAGTCTTGTGTCGCAAGATAACAGTTACATTAGTTGCCTAGGAGGGTTGTCATTTCAACCCACAAACCCTGAAGTTCTTCAGAAGAACAGCTTTGCTAGAACCCTCAGTGCTTTGACCAAGAGTCTATTGATGTGATTTCTCTTTCCAGTGTGGTCATATAAGGATCCAAATATCCTTCAAAATAAAATATCCCAACAGTTTGGGAGAGCAAGGCAGGTGAATACCTTGAGTCCAGAAGTTTGAGACCAGCCTGACCAACATGCTAAGACCCCTCTCTACAAAAAAAAAAAAAAAAAAAAAAAAAAAAAAAAAATTAATTAGCTGGGTACGGTGGCATGTGCCTGTGGTCCCACCTACTTGGTAGGCTGAAATGGGAGGATTGCTTGGGTCCCAGAGGTAGAGGCTGCAATGAGCCATGTTCATGCCACTGCTTTCCAGCCTGAGTGACAGAGAAGGACCCTGTCTCAAAAAATAGAAATAAAAATAAACAGTGGTACCAGACCAACATAATATAGTTAAACAGAAAACTAAATTCTAGACCATGGAAGGAAAATCTTTTCAGACTCTGAGAAAACATTTGCCTGATCTGATTCAATAAATTATGAGGACAAATAATTATTATCTCAGCTAGAGGAGTAGAAAATCAAGCAATGTTAGCAATGCAAGTCTGAGACACCTGTGGAAGCAATAACACCTATGGGAACATCTACGGAAGACTCTGTATCAAATTTGTATGTGTTATGGTTATCCATTGTGTTTTTATAGGTTGTATAATTTAATCCTTTAAGAGAAAGGTAGCATTATTGCTACCTTTGTTATTTTACATGTGAGAAAACTGAGAATGAAGGAGTTTTTTTGCCCAAAGTCATATACTATTAATCAAGTAAACAGTGATTTTAATTCAAGAGTGTTTGCCTCAAAATCAGTTCCATTCTCCACTAGGACACAGTCTCATGCAATGAAAAACATAAGGCAAAATTTAAGCTAATATTGAAAATGAGCAAGGAAACCCTGCATTTGATTTGTTTTATTGGCATCTTTCTAATGGTATGTGTTCTAATGAATGTTTTAAATATAATCGTATCAGGACAATTGAGTGGCACAAATGGTTAAATTGCTATATTCTAAAAATATAAATTATAAAGTATTTTTAGATTAGTTTAGTATAAAACTAATAGTTTTTATTAATTAGATTAATTTAGTATAACATTGTGTTATTGATTGTGTTTTAGAACTCTATTATTGATTTTATTTAACCAAGAAAGGATTTATTGTTAGTGCAGCTCTCCCTTCCAAATTGAAGGAGAGATTTTTCATAAATTCATGTGAATCAGACAACTGCCTGAGACACTCACTTTTAGAAAGTGCCCTGCTCAACTAACATCTTTTCCTTTTTTAAATGTTGTGATTTATTCAGTTTCTAACTTTATGAAGTCCTGGAAAAGCATGCAATAATAACATACTTTACCAAAAATACTTGAAAATAGCATATTTTAAACTTGTATCTTCATAACCTTCAAAAATAGAAAATTAGAACAAAGAAAATTTTGTTCCTCTAAAATTTTCAGGAAATGGAAGGGAAAACAACAGAAAAAAGTATTTTTTAATACTCTCCAAAAAATTCATAGTGTATATCTGTCTTGATGGATTTCTTTGTTCTGTAGTTGATTTATTCAGACCTTTATTTTGTTAGAGGAAGTGTTGGAAACTTGAATGTGAAATTCCTCAAATCCCAGTAAGCTTTTATTTGACTATTGACTACAGCTCCTAAAATGAAGTTGAATTCAACTTGACAAACTATGCAGTAGCACTTACTCAGGGAAATCGGTTTGTAATATTATTTCTCTTATTTTCTTTCCATAATTTTTTAAAAGTCGGTATCCTGAAAAATGTGCAACATTTCTACCTTTCATCAGTGAATCATTATGATGTACATAAACTTTAAGACATCCTAGAATAGTTTCATTAACACTATCTTGAATAATAAAAAAGCGAACATTTTTAGAATAGGGTATACATGACTAATCAAATTGGATTTTTTGGAATATTGCAAGTGGGTCTAAAAATACTAAATCTAAGAGACAAAGAGGTCACTAAAAATCACAAATGAAACAACTTCAGAATTCAAGTTATGCTACCATCAATACCAGCAGATACTCACCTGTGGATCAGATTATTACAATAAAGGCAAAGTTGAAACATAAAGTTCTTACTTTCAAATTTATATACAACTTATAACTTCAAAACAATTGTAAAATTATCTAAAAAACAAGTTTACCCTCTAATTGCAAGAGAATTATTAAGTATTCTTTGTTGATTTATAGTTTAGAGCAATAAATAGAAAGATAAATTTATTTATAGAAATAATTTATGTAGATATTTCTTTATATAGATATTTTTCCATTTGTCTATTATATCTGGTTGCAAATCAAAGAATTTCATTTAAAAACTACTATTGGGATCATCAGTGGTTATTGTTGGATGGTGAGATTAGATTTTATATATTCTAATTTTTCTGTAAGCAACATGCACTAGTTTTGGGTAAGAAAACGTAATTTTTAAAATGTATGAGATTGCAGCAGTTAATACTCTTTTATTATCCTCAGCCATATTCCCTGTGTCTACAGGATGAGTAATGAAGTAAACCAAATGTCATAGCTATAATCATAATAAAAAAGTTTCTGTAAATATCTCCATTAATTTTCCAAAGTTACTGGAAAAAATGTAAAAAATAAAATAAAGCATTTGTTCATCGATATCCAAAAAGTAAAAGAATATATTTCAGAAGAAAGAAAAATTGAGCAGAAAGGAAGACCACTGATTGGGTGTTACGTGTCACGCTCTGAAGTGATTTTGGTGAGCATTCTGTCAACACTCAAACTAGTTTAAGGAATGATAGGATGGTGAGAATTTCATGTTAGTTAAACTGGAGGATTGCAACAAGTCATTTATCTCGCAAAAGCTAATATAACAAACTCTATTGCTCCGTTGGGCAAATAGTGTCATTTAATACAGATGGTGCAGATTGTGGTGTTGGAAGCTGGGAAAATAGGGGAATTCATTCTACTCTTCACATTACCTAAAAAAGCACCCTCTTAAAAATGAGCAATGGGAAGATAGAAAATCCTTGTAACCAGACACTAGCTTAAATGTTTTTCTACATTCCAGTTTTCCCATAGCTGAGGCCATTTCTCATCTTTCAGATCTAAGATATCTCTCAACTTCTAAGATGTTGCTTATGAAAATTAGTTTCTTTGCTCTTGTCATGTTTCAAGCCATAATTTGAAGATACTCCATCAAACATTAAAGCAGCAGGTGGCTAAAAAACTAAAATACATACAGTACAAATACTACAATATGTAGATGGTTTTGATAATTAAAATTACCCTGTGCAATATTACTGAGTGCAGCAACCTCTTGATTCAATAGCAGATTAAAATCCAATCCGGGTTTTCACCTACATATTAGCAAATGTTTCCCATCTATGAAAGGCATGAAGAAATAACTAATGGGCATCATGTGTGAAACACTCAGTGTACTCCTAAGAAAATCACTGGCCTATGTGAAAAATTGATTATTCAGAAATGTATTTATTTTTATTAAAGCTGCATAATCCATAAAGAACAGTACCTTCTTTGCTTGTTTATAAAATGTATATAAATAGCTTCATATTATAAGCATTATTCTGCTACTTAAATTTTATTTAATCTCTAACTTAATGAATTGGTCAATTTGTGTTTATGTAATTGTTTCTACTATGTACTCTTATGCTAAGTATCATGTTTTCTATGCTTTTGTTTTTGCATTCTTGTGAATTGATTTTTAGCTTCATTTTCCAATCAGTTCACTTGGAAATTATATACTGTTTTTATTCTTAACAGTTATCCTAAATTTTTTATTATACATACTCAAAATACAAGGATCTTAAAACATTATAAAAACAATTGTATTCTCTATTCTTAAATATTATGTTACATGGTTTTAATATCTTTTGTTAGCCTCCCAATGTTATTCATTATTATAGTGTTATATAGCCAATGTTTGTCTGAATTTTACCCATATGTTTATTAACTTCATCTTTGCTATTTTTCCTTGCATTTCAGTACTTCCTTTGAAGTCATTTTTCTTTCCCCTAAATAATACATTTCAAGCATCCTTTTAGAATATTTGGATGGTGATAAACTTTTCGTTTTCAATTTACCTATATATTTTTCTTCTTTCTTTAATGATTTAGCTAGATTAACCTGTATTTTATCTCAAAATAGTTTTGATTTCTATTGTTGCTCTAATGATTCCCCTCATTCTAATGTAATTCCGCTGTAGATGATTCATCTTTTCTCCCAAGCTGAAGTTTTAAAATTTCATTTCAGTAGGTATTTACTGAGTTATTACTAAGTGCTGGATGTTTAAATAAATGATGGGGACAATAGATGTATAAGGTAGCATCCCTACTCTAAAAGAACTCACAGTCTAGTGATGGGTATGTATGTACAATCATAATATTATCAGCATCAAGAAAAGTATGAACTGGGTGTTCTAAAAGTGAGTGGAGAATATTTAACCCATTGTTGGGGGTAGGATGATCGGGAAGTCTTGTTGGCCAAAGTGATGCCTAAAATTAATCATAAATGAGTATTGTAAGGCAAAAGGCAGGAAAGAAGACAGTGACAACTATGAGAAGTTGGGTTGTACCATAATTTAAGTTATGAAAAAGTAGCAGGAACAAAATCTGAGTTGCATAAGACCTCTCAGGACTAAAGTATTTCAGGTATCTCAGTAATTACATCATATTAGCTCCATCTCTCTTACTGGACTGGAAGTTCTCAAAGGCAAGAACCATACTTAAATGATTTTTGCAATCTCCTTATTGCCTAGTATAGTGCATGACATCTTTGCTCAATATGTATAAAACTATTAAAACATAATCTATAAATGTCATGATACCACTATGAGATCAGATAATCCCACTGGGCATGCATAAAGTGGGTGTGGGGACTTTTATATCTCACACAAGCCTAGCCTTACGTTCAGATTAAAGTACAATTTAAAATTATTTCAAAGCAAGGGTAGCACTCTTGCCTTTGCTATTCCTAAAGTACTACTATTACTATTTACAAATAATATATGTATATACTACTTTACAATTTTAAATTATGTTTATATACATCATAATAATTGTTCTCCATAAAGTCCTACTATATCATTCGTGGCTGTGATGCACAGAGATATGATGAAGAGCCTATAGTCATTCAATTAACAAAAAGTTGCTAAGCACCCACTATATGTCACACCGGTATTGGCCACTGCACGAGAAACAAAGCATTTCAGAATAACGCTGTCAGTAGCTAAAAGGAACATTCAGTTTAAACTTTGAATTTTATAGGCAAATATTACAGGTATCATATCACCTGTAGTTAAGACTTCTTTTTTTTTTTTATCAATTCTGAGAAGTGCTCAGAAATAATCAGTTTACTACCTTCTTAAAAAATGTCCTCTCTCTATTTACTTCTTGTAAATTCCAATTAAACATGTTCTCATTCTGTCTTCCATATTTCTTAACTTTTCATCCATATTTTCAGCTTCATTTTTATCTTTCGATCTAGATAATTTATTTTGATTAATTGTCAAATGTGCTTAGAAATGCTTACATTACTAAATGTACACATGTATATGCTACTAAATGTATACATTACTTTTCACAATGTATAATTCATGGTTTATACTGAACATTAAGTTCATAACTCAAATTTCTATTTTTTAATTTCTGAAACTTATATATTTTTATTTTCTCAAATCTGCTTAGTAATTTTTGATGGTCTAATCTTTCTTAATTACAAGGAAGAATTTTATCTTACCTTTCCTTAAACATTTTAGAGAGATTTTCTATCTCTGCTTGCTAATGTTAATATTTAAAATACTCACATATTCAAGTATTTTGTTTGTAGTTTCTGTTGACTTTTACTTACAATAGCTTGAATATAGGTACAACTGGTAATTTTATATTGTTAATTCACCTTCAAATAGTTAAGTTTCATCTCTGGAAATCCTCATGTAAAAACTCCACTTAGTTTATGAAACATTTAGTGCATACACCAAACTCCCTGGTTTTCAGTCTTTTTAATTTAGAGCACAAGGAAATTTATTTTCTTACAGGCACAAATTACTGTAAAAGACTGATTGTTGTATTTTATCCAGCATTTTAAGGTGCTTTTTATCTGAAGTATTTCAGTATACTCGAATATTAAATGGAAGTCCTATTCTTTAAATTTATGCTTCATAAATTTATCTAATTATAGCAATAATTGATAGTACTACCCAACCAAAGTCCCATTTAGATGCCATTCAGCATTCTGTTTTATCAGTTCTGACAAGTTTTAGTGTGTTTTCATTGCTTATAACAATTACTAAATGTAAATTATAAACATAATCAGACATTATTAAATATATTTATGGACTTCAAAATATCTAAAAATCGAATCTTATAGAAAGAGTAGGAACTTGATAATATCAACTGCATTACCATTCCCAACATTATCACTTATATAATTTTTTTCTATTAACAAATAAGATGAAGAAAGTAACTGATTCAGACATTTATAATTAATCAGAAACCTGTTATCGAAAATAATCTGAAACCAGGAAGTGTTATGTTGACTAAGTCTTGAAGTAAATGGGGCCAAAATAAATAATAATCTACTGGGAAAAAGTTACGAAAAAACGTGTGTCCAGTCTGACATATAAGGAGCTTAGAGGTAATCAGTCTGCCCTAACACAAGTAAAATTCTAAACAAAATAAAGAATCAACAACTATTCTTAGATTTGTCAGAGAAATAAGGTCACAGTGTAAACCACTGCCCCCTTAAACTGGAGAAACAGACAGGCAAATAAAGAGAATCACAATTTAAAAGAGCAGAAATGTTCACAGGAACCAGATCAGAAATCTTCATAAAAATCAAGGCTAAGATAGAAAAACTGTAATGGACAAATTCCCAAAGGCAATCAATATCACACCATGTTACAGTCCAGGAAGCTCAGAGAACACAGAGCAGCATAAATGAAAAAAACAAACAAAGTAAAAAAAATATACATAAATGAAACTGCAGAAAAAAATATTGAAAGAAACCAGAAGAAAAAAACTTACTTATACAGAAACAAAAATAAGAAATATAACTGACTTTTTATAAGAAACAATGCTAGCAAGAAGAGAGTGGAAGCAAAATATTTCAGGTGTTAAGAGAAAAACAACCACCAACCTAGAATTTGGACCCTATGAAATTATCCTTCAAAAGTGAAGGAAAAAAAATAGTTCTCAGGCAAACAAACAGAGAGAGAAATTGTTACTAGTAGACCTGTCTTGCAAGAAATGTTTTTTAAAAGTGTCAGAGAGAAGGAAAATTACACAGTGCAGAAATTCAGACTACATAAAGAAAGGGAAATCACTGAAGAAAAATAAGTAAAAAAAAAATAAAATAAAATTTTTATTTTTATCCTTCTTAATTTATGTAACAGATAATCATTCAAAATAGTTATAGAAACAATGGTTGACTATGTATGCTTAGGTATATAGTATATATACATATATGTTCACGTATAAATGAAATAAATGACAGCTCTGATAGGGGAATGAGGATTATGTTGTTTTTATAAGGGACTTGCCATATTCATAAAGATATAGTTATTTGAAAGCAGACTTGGATGATTTGGAAAGGTATATTGGAAACTCTAGGACAACCATTTTAAAAAGTAAGAAATAAGGCTTAATTGATATGCTAAAAAGGGGAGAATGTAGAATCACATAAAATGCTCACTAAAATAACAAAAGGCAATAAAAGAGTGCAACACACAATAGAACAAAGAACAAGGACAACAAATAAAAAACAGTAACAAATATGGTAGATATTAGTCCATTAATAAGGTTAGGTTCTATGTTCCCACCCAAAGCTCATCTTGAATTACAATCCCTATAATACCCATATATCAAGGGAAAGACCAGGTGGACGAAATTGGTTCATAGGGACAGTTTCCCCCATGCTATTCTCATAATAGAGATTGAGTTCTCACAAGATCTGATGGTTTAATAAGGGGCTTCCCCTTTTGCTCAGCATTCATTCTCTCTCCTGCCACCCTATGAAGAGGTGCCTTTCACGATGATTGTAAGTTTCCTGAGACCTACCTAGCCATGCAGAACTGTGAGTCAATTAAACCTCTTTCCTTTATAAATTACCCATCTCGAGAAGTTCTTTGTAGCAGTGTGAGAACAGAATAATATAGTAAATTGGTACCACAGAGAGTGGGGTACTGCTATAAGGATACCCCAAAATGTGGAAACAACTTTGGAACTGGGTAACAGGAGAGATTGGAACAGTTTGAAGGGCTCAGAAGAAGACAGTAAGATGTGGGAAAGTTTGGAACTTCCTAGAGACATGTTGAATGGTTTTGACCAAAATGCTGATAGTGATGTGGACAATGAAGTCCAGGCTGAGGTGATCTCATACGGGCATGAGGAACTTACTGAGAATTGGCGCAAAGTCACTGTAGCTATGCTTTACCAAAGAGATTGGCATCCTTTTGTCCCTTCCCTGGAGATCTGTGGAACTTTGAACTGGAGGGAGATAATCTGAAATTGGAACTTATGCTTAAAAGGGAAGCAGAGCATAAAAGTTTGGAAAATTTGCAGCCTAACAACCTGATAGAAAAGAAAAACCTATTTCCGGGGGATAAATTCAAGCCTGCTGCAGAAATTTGCATAAGTAATGAGAAGCTCAACGTTAAATGCCAAGACAATGGCAAAAATGTCTCCAGGGCATGTCAGAAGTCTTCTTCATGGCAGTCCTACTCATCACAGGCCTGGAGGCCTAGGAGGAAAAATGGTTTTGTGTCCTGGGCCCAGGACACAGCTGCTTTGTGAAGTCTGGGGACTTGGTGCCCTGCATCCCAGCCAAGGATAAAAGGTGCTAATTTACAGCTCAGGCCATTGCTTCAGAGGGTGAGAGCCCAAAGCCTTGGTGGCTTACACATGGTGTGGGGCCTGCATGTGCATGGAAGTCAAGAATTGAGGTTTGGGAAACCTCTACCTAGATTTCAGCGGATGTATGGAAATGCCTAGATGTTCAGATAGAAGTTTGCTGGAGGAGTACAGCCCTCATTGAAAACCTCTGCTAGGATGCTACAGAAGGAAATTGTGGATTTGGAGCCCTTACACAGAGTCCCCATTGGGGCACTGCCTACTGGAGCTGTGAGAAGAGGACTGCCACCATTTTCCAGATCCCAGAATGGTAGATCCACCAACAGCTTGCATTGTGCACCTGGAAAAGCTGGCTGCAGACACTCAATGCCAGCCCATGAAAGCAGCCAGGAGGGTGTCTACACTCTGCAAAGCCACAGGAGTGGAGCTGCTCAAGGCCATGGGAGCCCACCTCTTACAGAAGCATGACCTGGATGTGAGACATGAAGTCAGTTAAAGGAGATCATTTTGGAACTTTAAGGTTTATGACTGCCCAGCTGGATTTCAGACTTGCGTGGGACCTGTGGCCCCTTTGTTTTGCTAATTTCTCCCCTTTGGAATGGAAACATTTACCCAATGCCTGTAACCCATTGTATCTTGGAAGTAATTAGCTTGATTTTGATTTTACAAGCTCCTAAGCAGAAGGGACTTGCTTCATCTCAGATGAGACTTTGGACTTAAATTTGAGTTGATGATGAAATGAATTAAGACTTTGGGGGACTGTTGGGAAGGCATAATTGGTTTTGAAATGTGAAAGGGACATGTGATTTAGGATAAGTTGGGGACAGAATGATTTGGGTAGGCTTTATGTCCCCACCCAAATCTCATATTGAATTATAATCCCCATAATCTGTACACATCAATGGAGAGACCAGATGTAGGTAATTGGATCATGGGGGCAGTTTTCCCACTGATGTTCTTGTGATAGTGAGTGAGTTCTCACAAGATCTTATGGTTTTATAAAGGGCCTTTCCCCCTTCATTCTTTACTCTTCTCTCTCCTGCTGCCATGTGAAGAAGGTTTATGTTTCTCCTTTGCCTTCCACTATGATTGTAAGTTTCCTGAGGCTTCTCCAGCCATGCTTAACTGTGACTCAATTAAACCTCTTTCCTTTATAAATAACCCAGTTTCAGGAAGTTCTTTATAGCTGTGTGAGAATAAACTAATACATCCATCTATATCAATAATCACTTTAAACATGAATGGTCTAAATACACCAATAAAAATGAAGATTTTCAGAGTGTATCAAAATTCATATAGACCCAACTATATGTTGTTTAGTAGAAAACCAGATTAAATATAAAGATATCATATAGATTTAAGATAAAGAGATGGAGAAAGATATATCATGCTAATGCTAATAAAATTAAAAACAGGTGTGAGTATATTAATTTCAAATAGAGCAAACTTTAGAGCAATAGAAGATTTTGGATATAAAGAGGTGCATTACTTAATGATAGGTTGATTCCCTAAGAAGATGTAACAATTTTTAATGGGTATGTCCATAAAAACAGAGTATCAAAATACATGAGGCAAAAACTGATAGAAATGCAAGTAAAAATAAAATAAATCCACTATACAGGTAGAGACTTCAGTACTCATCTATCTGAAATAGACAGTTCCAACAGGCAGACAATTGCTAAGGATATAGTTGAACTAAACAACATCATCCATCACCTGGATATAATTGCCATTTGTAGACTACTTCAAGCAAAAACAGAAGAATACATATTATTCTCAAACTCATATGGAATCGTCACAAGATAGACCACATTCTGGGCCATAATATACATCTTAACCAATTTTAAAGAATATAAATTCTGCAATGTCTGCTCTCAGACCATAGTGGAATTAAGCTACAATCCAATAAGAGAAAGAAAACTAAAAAATACCAAAAAAAAAAAAAAAAAAAACTTTGGAGATTAAACAACATACTTCTAAATGACATAGGAATCAATGAAGAAATATTTTTACAAATATAAAAATATTTTAAACAAAATTAAAATAAAAATATACCAAAATCTGTGGAATACAGTGAAAGCAGTGCTTACAGGGAAATTTACAGCACTGAATGCATATAATACAAAAGAAGACCAAATATCAATAATCAAAGCTTCCTTCTTAAGGAACTAAAAGAAGAACAGCAATTTAAACCCAAAGTAAGCAGAAGAAAAGAAAAAAAACTCAAAGTACAATTTAGTGGAAACAAAGACATAAAATCAATAGACAAAAGAAATAAAACCTAAAACTAGTTATTAGAGAAACTCAATAAAACTGATAAGTCTCTATCAAGGCTAGGAAAACCAATGAAGGACAAAAATTACTAATATCAGAAATGAAATATATGACATCACTACAGATGCCATAGACATTAAAAGTATAATAAAAGAATATTATGAAAAACATTATGTTCACAGATTTGATAACCTAAATTGAGTGGACCAATTTATTGAAAGCCACAATCTGCCAAAACTCACATAAAAAGAAATAAGTGAGGTTAATAGGCCTATATTGATTATAGAATTTGAATTAATAATTAATAACTTTTCAAACAAGAAACACCAGAACCAGATGAGTTCACTGGTCAATTATATATCGAAATTTTAAGAGAGATATACAATTTTCTCTACAATATCCTCTAGAAAACAGAAGCAGAGGGACTACTTTCTATCTCATCCTATTAGTTCAGTATTACCCTAATTCAAAACCTTATATTATAAGAAAGTAAAACAACAGATCAATATCTTTCATGATAATTGACATAAAACTTTTCAACAAAACATTAGGCAATCTGATTCAACAATGTATAAAAATAATTACACATTATGACCAAGTGACATTTGTCTCAGATATGTAAGGCGGATTCTAAATTCAAAATCAATATAATCTATCACATCAAGAGACTAAAGAAGAACAATCATATGATTGTATTAATACATACAGAAAAAGCATTTGAAAAGATCCAACACCCACTCATGATAAAAACTCAGCAAATTAGGAATAGAAGGTGAACTTTTTCAACTTGAAAATGAACATCTACAAAAAACCTACAGTTAACATCATACTCAATGATAAGTAATTAAAAGTTTTCCAGCTAAGACAAGAACGAGGCAAAGATATCACCTCTGACCACTCCTTTTCAGCATTATACTTGAAGTTCTTGCCAATATAATAAAACAAGGAAAAAAAGGATACACAGATTGTGAAGGAAGAAATAAAAACTCTTTGTTTGCAGATGACCTTATCTATGTAGAAAATTTAATTGACAAACAATTCTATTGAACTAATAAAGTGATTATAACGAAGTTGTAGGCAACAAATTTAATTTACAAAAGCCAATGCTTCTCTCAATATCAATAATGAACTAGTAGAATTTGAAATTAAACACACAATACAATTTACATTAGCAATCCAAAAAATGAAATATGTAGATATAAGCCTAACAAAATATGTACAAGATTGGTATGAGGAAAACTACAAAATTCTGATGAAAGAAGTCTAAGAAAAGTAAATAAATGAAGAGGTATTCCATGTTCATGAATAAGAAACAGTTTTGTCAAGACATCACTTCTTCCAAACTTGATCTTTAGATTCAACACAATCTCAGTCAGAATCCCAGCAACTTATTTTGTGGATATTGCAAACTGATCTGAAGTTTATAAAGAGAAAAAAAAGTACAGAGTAGCCAACACAATATTAAAGCATAAGAACGAAATTAGAGAATTGATACTACCCAAGTTCAAGATTTACTATAAAGCTACAGTAACAAAGACAATGTGCTGTTGGGGGAAAAATTGACAACTAGATCAATGGAACAGAATACAGAACCCAGAAATATACTTACATAAATATCAACAGATCTTTCACAAAAAAGTAAAGGCAATATAATGGAGAAAATGTAATCTTTTCAAGAAATGATGCTGGAGAAATAGGACATCCAAATGCAAAAAAATAAAAATAAAACAGACACAGACCTTTAAATCTTCACAAAAATTAATTTTAAATTGTTTACAGGCCTAAATGCAAAATGCAAAGCTATAAAACTCCTGGAAGAAAACACAGAAGAAAATCTAGATGATCTTGTGGGTGTGGCAACGGTTTTTTAGATACAGTTTCAAAATCTTCATCCATGAAAGAAATAATTACCTAGCTATAAGGAATTGGCTCACACATTTATGGAAGCTGGGAAATCCCAAATCTGCAGTCAAGAGGCTAAAGACCCAGGAGAGGCAATGGTATAGTTCCAGTCTGAGTCCAAAGGCCTGAGAACCAGGAAATCCAATGGTATGAGTTTCAGTCTGCCTTTAGGTCTGAAGGCAAGAGAAGGAGAAAGAAGCAGAAGAAGACCGTCAGACTGAGATAATTCTTTTTTACTCAGCATTTTTATTTTATTCTAGCCCACCCACATTGGGAAGGGAAATCTGCTTTACTCAGTCTACTTATGTAAGTATTCATTTCATTCAGAAACTCTCTTACAGCTGGGCACAGTGGCTCGTGACTATAATCCTAGCACTTTGGGAGGCTGAAGAAGGAGTATCACTTGAGCTCAGGAGTTGGAAACCAGTCTGAGCAACATTGTGAGATCTTGTCTCTACAAAAGATAAAAATAAAAATAAGTTAGCTAGGCATTTTGTCCCAGCTACCTGAGTGGCTGCAGTGGGAGGATCACTTGAGTCTGGGAGGTCAAGGCTGCAGTGAGCTGTGACAATGCCATTGCATTCCAGCCTAGGCAATAGAGCAAGACATTGTTTGAAAAAAGGAAAAAGAAAGGAAGAAAGAAAGGGAGGGGAGGGGAGAGGAGGGGAGAGAATAGAGTAACTATTTTACAGACACATGGATAATAATATTTTACCAACTATCTGGACACCCTGTGGCTCAGTCAAGTTGACATATAAAATTAAACATTACAAGTCCATTCCTTGTCAATTTGACACTCATACATGTCTCCTTAAACCATATTTACTTTCCAAATAAAGACAATAGCAAGATTATAACTCCACTTATACAACTATACAATTATCCTGCCTACAATTAAAAATGCACTAACCCCTCCCACAGGAGAGGAGGTAAAGCCTTGAGTAATGTTTATTCTTCTCCTTGATATTTTGTAATTTAACTACTATTAGTAGCTCAAATCCTTATGGAATGAAAGTTTGAATAATGCCACCACGTAAAGAATGACCAGCTGAGGTGCTATGATGTAAAATTAACAATACTACAGATCAGTGCAGTTCCAAGATGGCCAAATAGGAACAGCTCCAGGCTACAGCTCCCAGTGTGAACAACACAGAAGATGGGTGATTTCTGCGTTTCCAACTGAGGTACCGGGTTCATCTCACTGGGGCATGTCAGACAGTGGGTGCAGGAGAGTGGGTACAGCCCACCGAGTGAGAGCCAAAGCAGGGTGAGGCATCACCTCACCCAGGAAGTGCAAGGGGTAAGGGAATTCCCTTTCCTAACCAAAAGAAACCATGACACACAGCACCTGGAAAATCGGGTCACTCCCACCCTAATACTGCGCTTTTCCAAGGGTCTTAGCAAATGGCACACCAGGAGATTATATCTTGAGCCTGGCTTGGAGGGTCCCATGCCCATGGGGCCTCCCTCATTGCTAGCACAGCAGTCTGAGATCTAACTGCAAGGTGGCAGCAAGGCTGGGGGTGGGGAGCCCACCATTGCTGAGGCTTGAGCAGGTAAACCAACTGGCCAGGAAGCTCGAACTGGGTGGAGCCCACTGCAGCTCAAGGAGGCCTGCCTGTCTCTGTAGACTCCACTGCTGGGGACAGGGCATAACCAAACAAAAGCCAGCAGAAACCTCTGCAGATTTAAATGTCCCCATCTGACAGCTTTGAAGAGAATAGTGGTTCTCCCAGCACAGGGTTTGAGATCTGAGAATGGACAGACTGCCTCCTCAAGTGGGTCCCTGACCCCCAAGTAGCCTAACTGGGAGGCACCTCCCAGTAGGGGCAGACTGACACCTCACATGGCTGGGTACCCCTTTGAGACAAAGCTTCCAGAGGAACGATCAGGCAGCAACATTTGCTGTTCAGCAATATTCACTCTTCTGCAGCCTCCACTGCTGATACCCAGGCAAACAGGGTGTGGAGTGGACCTCCAGAACACTCCAACAGAACTGCAGCTGAGGGTCCTGACTGGTAGAAGGAAAACTAGCAAACAGAAAGGACATCCACACCAAAACCCCATCTGTATGTCACCATCATCAAAGACCAAAGGTAGATAAAACCACACAGATGGGGGAAAAAACAGAGCAGAAAAGCTGAAAATTCTAAAAATCAGAGTGCCTCTCCCCCTCCAAAGAAAAGCAGCTCCTTGCCAGCAATGGAACAAAGCTGGATGGAGAATGACAAGTTGAGAGAAGAAGGCTTCAGACGATCAAACTTCTCCAAGCTAAAGGAGGAAGTTTGAACCCATCGCAAAGAAACTAAAAACCTTGAAAAAAGATAAGACGAATGGCTAGCTAGAATGACCAATGTAGAGAAGTCCTTAAATGACCTGATAAAGCTGAAAACCATGGCATGAGAACTACATGACAAATGCACAAGCTTCATTAACCTATTTGATCAACTGCAAGAAAGGGTATCAGTGACTGAAGATAAAATGAATGAAATGAAGTGAGAAGAGAAGTTTAGAGAAAAAAGAGTAAAAAAAAGTGAACAAAGCCTCCAAGAAATATGTGAAAAGACCAAATCTACGTCTGATTAGTGTACTTGTAAGTGATGGGGAGAATGGAACTAAGTTGGAAAACACTCTGCAGGATATTATCCAGGAGAACTTCCCCAACCCAGCAAGGCACGCCAACATTCAAATTCAGGAAATACAGAGAACTCCGCAAAGATACTTATCAAGAAGAGTAACCCCAAGACACATAATTGTCAGATTCACCAAGGTTGAAATGAAGGAAAAAGTGTTAAGGGCAGCCAGAGAGAAAGGTTGGGTTACCCACAAAGAGAAGCCCATCAGACTAACAGCAGATCTCTCGGCAGAAACTCTACAAGCCAGAAGAGAGTGGAGGCCAATATTCAATATTCTTAAAGAAAATAATTTTCAACCCAGAATTTCCTATCCAGCCAAACCTAGTTTCATAAGTGAAGGAGAAATAAAATCCTTTACAGACAAGCAAATGCTGAGATATTTTGTCACCACTAGGCCTGCCCTAAAAGAGCTCCTGAAGGAAGCACTAAACATGGAAAGGAAAAACAGGTACCAGCCACTGCAAAAACATGCCAAATTTTGGAGACCATCAATGCTAGGAAGAAACTGCATCAACTAACGAGCAAAATAACCAGCTGACATCATAATGACAGGATCAAATTCACACATAATAATATTAACCTTAAATGTAAGTGGGCTAAATATTCTAATTAAAAGACACAGACTGGCAAATTGGATAAAGAGTCAAGACCCATCAGTGTGCTGTAATCAGGACACCCATCTCATGTGCAGAGATACACATAAGCTCAAAATAAAGGGATGGAGGAAGATCTGCCAAGAAAATGGAAAACAAATAAGGCAGGGGTTGCAATCCTAGTCTCTGATAAAACAGACTTTAAACCAACAAAGATCAAAAGAGACAAAGAAGGCCATTACATAATGGTAAAAGTATCAATTCAACAAGAAGAGCTAACTATCCTAAATATATATGCACCCAACACAGGAGCACCCAGATTCATAAAGAAAGTCATTAGAGACTTACAAAGAGACTTAGACTCCCACACAATAATAATGGGAGACTTTAACACCTCATAGTCAACATTAGACAGATCAACAAGACAGAAAGTTAACAAGGATATCCAATAATTGAACTCAGCTCTGCACCAAGCAGACCTAATAGATACCTACAGAACTCTCCACCCCAAATCAACAGAATATACATTCTTCTCAGCACCACATCACACTTATTCCAAAATTGACCACATAGTTGGAAGTAAAGCACTCCTCAGCAAATGTAAAAGAACAGAAATTATAACAAACTGTCTCTCAGACCACAGTGCAATTAAACCAGAACTCAGGATTAAGAAAATCATTCAAAACCACTCAACTACATGGAAACTGAACAACCTGCCCCTGAATGACTACTGGGTACAGAATGAAATGAAGGCAGAAATAAAGATGTTCTTTGAAACCAATGAGAACAAAGATACAACATACCAGAACCTCTGGGACACATTTAAAGCAGTGTGTAGAGGGAAATTTATAGCACTAAATGCCCACAAGAGAAAGCTGGAAAGAACTAAAATTGACACCCTAAAAACACAATTAAAAGAACTAGAGAAGCAAGAGCAAACACATCCAAAGCTAGCAGAAGGCAAGAAATAACTAAGATCAGAGCAGAACTGAAGGAGATAGGGAAACAAAAAACCTTCAAAAAATCAATGAATCCAGGAGCTGTTTTTTTTTAAAGATCAAAAAAATTGATAGACTGCTAGCAAGACTAATAAAGAAGAAAAGAGAGAAGAATCAAATACACACAGTAAAAAATGATAACGGGGATATCACCACCGACCCCACAGAAATACAAACTACGATCAGAGAATACTATAAACACATCTATGCAAATAAACTAGAAAACCTAGAAGAAATGGATAAATTCCTGGATAGGTACACTGTCCCAAGACTAAACCAGGAAGAAGTTGAATGCCTGAATAGACCAATAACAGGCTCTGAAATTGAGGCAATAATTAATAACCTACCAACCAAAAAAAGTACAGGACCAGACGAATTCACAGCCAAATTCTACCAGAGGTACAAGGAGGAGCTGGTACCATTCCTTCTGAAACTATTCCAATCAATAGAAAAAGAGGGAATCTTCCCTAACTCATTTTATGAGGCCAACATCATCCTGATACCAAACCCTGGCAGAGACACAACAAAAAAAGAGTAGTTTAGACCAATATCCCTGATAAACATCGATGCAAAAATCCTCAATAAAATACTGGCAAACCGAATCCAGCAGCACATCATAAAGCTTATCCACCATGATCAACTGGGCTTCATCCCTGAGATGCAATGCTGGTTCAACATATGCAAATCAATAAACATAATCCAGCATATAAAGAGAACCAAAGACAAAAACCACATGATTATCTCAATAGATGCAGAAAAGGCCTTTGACAAAATTCAATAGCCATTCATGCTAAAAACTCTCAATAAATTTGGTATTGATGGAACATATCTGAAAATAATAAGAGCTATTTATGACAAACCCACAGCCAATATCATACTGAATGGGCAAAAACTGCAAGCATTCCCTTTGAAAACTGGCACAAGACAGGGATGCCCTCTCTCACCACTACTATTCAACACAGTGTTGGAAGTTCTGGCTAGGGCAATCAGGCAAGAGAAAGAAATCAAGGGTATTCAGTTAGGAAAAGAAGAAGTCAAATTGTCCCTCTTTGCAGATGACATGATTGTATATTTAGAAAACCCCATTGTCTCAGCCCAAAATCTCCTTAAGCTGATAGGAAACTTCAGCAATGTCTCAGGATACAAAATTAATGTGTAAAAATCACAAGCATTCTTATACACCAGAAACAGACAAAGAGAGAGCCAAATCATGAATGAACTTCCGTTCACAATTGCTTCAAAGAGAATAAAGTACCTAGGAATCCAACTTACAAGGGATATAAAGGACCTCTTCAAGGAGAACTACAAACCACTGCTCAGTGAAATAAAAGATGACATAAACAAATGGAAGAACATACCATACTCATGGATAGGAAGAATCAATATCGTGAAAATGGCCATACTGCCCAAGGTAATTTACAGATTCAATGCCATCCCCATCAAGCTACCAATGAGTTTCTTCACAGAATTGGAAAAAACTGCTTTAAAGTTTATATGGAACCAAAAAAGAGCCCACATCTCCAAGACAATCCTAAGTCAAAAGCACAAAGCTGGAGTCACCACGCTACCTGACTTCAAACTATACTACAAGGCTACAGTAACCAAAACAGGAGAAATAAAAAAGGGTATTCAATTAGGAAAAGAAAAAGTCAATTTGTCCCTGTTTGCAGATGACATGATTGTATATTTAGAAAACCCCATTTCTCAGCCCAAAATCCCCTTAAGCTGATAAGCAACTTCAGCAAAGTCTCAGGATACAAAATCCACGTGCAAAAATCACAAGCATTCTTATACACCAACAACAGACAAACAGAGAGCCAAATCATGAGTCAACTCCCATTCACAAACGCTTCAAATAGAATAAAATACCTAGGAATCCAACTTACAAGGGATGTGAAGGACTTCTTCAAGGAGAACTACAAACCACTGCTCAAGGAAATAAAATAGGACACAAACAAATGGAAGAACATTACATGCTCATGAATAGGAAGAATCAATATCATGAAAATGGCCATACTGCCCAAAGTAATTTATAAATTCAATGGCATCCCTATTAAGCTACCAATGACTTTCTTCTCAGAATTGGAAAAACCTACTTTAAAGTTCATATGGAACCAAAAAAGAGCCCACATTACCAAGACAATCCTAAGCCAAAAGAACAAAGCTGGAGGCATCACGCTACTTGACTTCAAACTATACTACAAGGCCACAGTAACCAAAACAGCATGGTAATGGTACCACAACAGTGATATAGACCAACGGAACAGAACAGAGCCCTCAGAAATAATACCACACATCTATAACCATCTGATCTTTGACAACCCTCACAGAAACAAGAAATGGGGAAAGGATTCCCTATTTAATAAATGGTGTTGGGCAAACTGGCTAGCCATATGTAGAAAGCTGAAAGTGGATCCCTTCCTTACATCTTATACAAAAATTAATTCAAGATGGATTAGAGACTTAAATGTTAGACCTAAAACCATAAAAACCCTAGAAGAAAACCTAGGCAATATCATTCAGGACATAGGCATGGGGAAGGAATTCACGTCTAAAACACCAAAAGCAATGGTAGCAAAAGCTAAAATTGACAAATGGGATTTAATTAATTAAAGAGCTCTGCACAGCAAAAGACACTACCATCAGAGTGAACAGGCAACCTACAGAATGGGAGAAAATTTTTGCAATCTACTCATCTGACAAAGGGCTAATATCCAGAATCTACAAAGAACTCAAACAAATTTACAAGAAAAAAAACAAACAACACCATCAAAAAGTGGATGAAGTATATGAACAGACACTTCTCAAAAGAAGACGTTTATGCAGCCAACAGACACATGAAAATATGCTCATCATCACTCACCATCAGAGAAATGCAAATCAAAACCACAATGAGATACAATCTCACACCAGATTGGCTGGAGAGGATGTGGAGAAATAGGAACACTTTTACACTGTTGGTGGGACTGTAAACTAGTACAACCATTGTGGAATACAGTGTGATGATTCCTCAAGGATCTAGAACTAGAAATACCATTTGACCCAGCCATACCATTACTGTGTATATACCCAAAGGATTATAAATCATGCTGCTATAAAGACACATGCACACGTTTGTTTATTGTGGCACTATTCACAATAGCAAAGACTTGGAACCAACCCAAATGTCCATCAACGACAGACTGGATTAAGAAAATGTGGCATATATACACCATGGAATACTATGCAGCCATAAAAAAGGATGAGTTCATATCCTTTGTAGGTATATGGACGAAGCTGGAAACCATCATTCTCAGCAAACTATCCCAAGAACAGAAAACCAAACACCGCATGTTCTCACTCATAGGTGGGGATTGAACAATGAGAACACCTGGACACAGGAAAGGGAACATCACACACTGGGGCCGTCATGGGGTGGAGGAGGGGGGAGGGATAGCATTAGGAGATATACCTAATGTAAATGACGAATTAACGGGTGCAGCACACCAACATATCATGTGTATACATATGTAACAAACCTGCACGTTGTGCACATGTACCCTAGAACTTAAAGTATAATAATAAAAAAAAAAACAAAGACAGAAAAAAAAATTAACAATACTTAAATCCTGTGATATAAAGTCAACACATTTTATGTTACATAAGAAGGGAATAAGAGAGGAAAGAAAACAGATATACTTGCTTATGTACTGAAATTTATATATACATATTTTTATATACCCACACAAACATATTTATAACAAAATGAGAAAAAATACTCATGACAATTATAGTCCTTGTTTCTGAAACTGGTCATGTGTCCCTAACTAGCATTTATATCTATCTTCTTCCACTACTCATTCTATATTCCCTTTGCCTTCAGTAGAACCTCAGCTAGTCATGTTGTTTTACCTGGTGGGGTCATTCAACCCTTTATTCCTGAAGGATTTAAGCCATTAGGAGTTTTGACTGGATTGGCTTGTTGTTGTTTTGCATTTATCCTAATCACAGAGCAGGGTTAGACACATTCAGAGACCTTCTGTATCCCAGACATCCTCTTGCTTATCTCCATAACAAGGAAGTAGTCCAATTTCTCCTGGGTAGTTAGGATCAATCCCTCCAGCCAGCACAATCGGTGTCTTCTTTGTTGATTCAAGAGCCCAAAGTGACCAGGTAGCAGTCTTAACCTCCATTTCAATGCACCTATTGTATCTCTTGTTGGAAGCATTACAAAGAACTCTGAGCCAGCAGAGCATAAGGTCATGAGAAGAGAAAATAAACACTTTGCTAGCAGGAAACTGGGGGTGAGAGTGAGTGGTACCACTCCCATTTTTATATCTTGGTTCCTGGAGTCATGAATCCTGCCTATCAGAGAAATATTACCATATATTGGACACTAATCCACATAATATACAGCCTTCTGTAATAAAGAATCCTGTCCCAGCTCTGCAAGGTATTACCACCTTGCTGGAACTGTAACTGAGTCTTCAAAAGCCATTCCACCGTTCTACCAAGCCAGCAACTTTAGGATGGTGGAGAACATGGTAGGACCACTGAATTCCATAAGCATGGACTGATTTCTGAACTTATTTGGTCAGAAGCAATGTTGAGTGGAATATCATGATTGTGGATTCTATGGTTTAAGTGATAGTGTCCTCTGCAAAATTTATGTTGAAATTTAATCCTCACTGCAACAGTATTAAGAGGTGTTGCCCTTGAAGGAAGATTAAGTCATGAGGGCTTCACCCTCATAAATGAAATAAAAGATTTGAAGAGAGAACTCTCTTGCCATTCCACTTTTTGCCATATGAGGACACAGTGACATGGCACCTTTTCGAAAGCAGAGAGCAGCCTCACCAGACACCAGTGACAGTACCTTAATCTTGGATGTCTCAGCCTCCAGAACTGCAAAAAAAAAAAAAAAAAAAAAAAAAAAACAATTTCTATTCTTCATAAATTATCTGTCTGAGGTGTTTTGTTAAAGCAGCACAAAAGGTTTAAAAGAGTGGATCAGGCACTTTGTAAGCCCACAGATGGTAGTTTTGGCATAAGCATTATATGCAGGGGAGATAAATCAAATAATCTGTTTGTTGTCTATTTCAGAAAGGACAAAATTATTCCCCTTCCATCATGGAAGATGTCCAATGTAATCAACCTGCCACTGGGTATCTGGCTAATCACCCTAGGGAATGCTGCCATATCAGGAACTCAGTATTCGTCTCTGCTGCTGGCAATTTGGGCACTGAGTAATAGCAATGTCTAGATTGGCCTTGGTAAGTGGAAGTTCATGTTGCTGGGCATATGCATAACCTCCACTGCTGCCACCACAGTCGCTTTATTCATGAACCCATTGGGTAAAGACTGAAGTAGCTAGAGAAAGAGGCTGACTGGTATCCATAGAAAAGGTCATCCTATCTACTTGATTATTAAAATCCTTCTCTGCTGAGATCATTCTTTGGTGAACATCCACATGGGATACAAATATCTGCATTGTCTTTGCCCAGAGAGGTCTATCCACACACGTCTCCTCCAAATACTTTGGAACCAATTTTTTTTTTTTTTTTTTTGAGACAGAGTCTTGCTGTCTCCCAGGCTGGAGTGCAGTGGCATGATTTCGGCTCACTGCAAGTTCTACGTCCCGGGTTCACGCCATTCTCCTGCCTCAGCCTCCCAAGTAGCTGGGACTACAGGCGCCTGCCACTGCGCCCGGCTAATTTTTTTAATTTTTTTTTTTATTAGAGATGGGGTTTCACCATGTTAGCCAGGATGGTCTCAATCTCCTGACCTCGTGATTTGCCCGCCTTGGCCTCCCAAAGTGCTGGGATTACAGGTGTGAGCCACTGCGCCCGGCCTGGAACCAAATTTTTAAGCATGTTTCTTCCAAGTCTCTGACTGTCCAGCCAAACCACTGGCCACAGCCCACGCATCAGAGTATAATCACAAGTCTAGTCATTTCTCCTTTCAACCAAAGTTGACAATCATGTGCAGTGCTTGAAATTCTACCCACTGGGGGAATTTACCTTTACCATTGCCTTTCAAGAATGTCTCAGGAAGAGACTATAGTGCTGCAGCTGTTCACTTTTGGGTGGTGTCAACCTAAAATTCAGAATTATAACCATGACTTAGTCTTCTCTTTGTCAACTGATCATAGCTAATTCCCCATGAAGTCACAGGTACAGACTGGGAGAGAGAAAACAGTATAGCAACAGTGGAACCATGAGCATTTGGGCCACTTCATGTAACACTTGTGCCTTCAGGGCCTGTTCAAACCTGATCACACCTTCATTTGATGATGAAATTCTCCTGCCACACCAACTTTATAGCTTAGGAGTGAGATAGCACCCAGTTCATGAGGGGCAGCTTCAATTGTGTGGTTATTTGGTGGTCCATGCTTATGTGTTCAGTTGTTACTAAGGCCCAGTAGCAGGTTCTCAAAAGAGGAGTAGGTATCTGAAGAAGGTGGCAAGGCTTTATTCCAAATGCCTAAGGGCCTATGCCATTATTCATCTATAGTGGCTACAAAAGCTTCAAACAGCATCCTTATCTGCCTGATATTTCAAGCACGATTGGATCTGCTGGATCAAATGGCCCAAATGGCAGAGAAGCTTGCACAGCAGCTTGGAGCTATTGCACGGCCTTCTCCTGTTTGGGGCCCCAGTCAAAACTAGCAGCTCTTCGTGTCACTTGGTAAACAGATTGCAGTTACACACCAAAATGATGAATATGTTGTCTCCCAAATCCAAAGAAGCCCACTAAGCGTTGTGACTCATTTGGCAACAATTCATCCCTCAACCTAGAAGGAATATCTGAACATTTCCCACTCTACTGGAACCCTAGAAATTCCACTGGATTCGAAGCCTCCTGAATGTTTTTGGATTCATTTTCTACCCTCTGACACACAAATATCTTACCAATAAGTAGAGATTAGTTGCCACTTTTTGTTCATTAGGTCCAATTAACATAATGGGCATCAATGTAATGAGCCAACATCTTGTAGAAGGAAAAGAAGACCAATATTACTACAAACTGAATTATAACACAGAGCTATAGAGTTGATATAGCCCTGGGGTAAGACAGTGAAGGTGAATTGCTAGCTTTGAATTACTAGCCATGGCAGTTAAAAGCGATCTGCTTCTGGTGGTTTCTACTCACAAGTATCAACAATAGAGCATTTGTCAGCTCTATAGCTGCATAGAAGATACCAGGGGATATGTTAATTTGTTCAAGCAATGAAACCACATCTGGTACAGCCACTGCAAATGCAGTCAACACCTGGCTATGCTTACAATAATCCACTGCCATTCTCCAAGATCCTTCTTTCCTCTTTTCAGGCCAAACTGACATGTTTAATAGAATGTAATGAGAATCACCACCTTTGAGTCTTTCAAGTCCTCGATGATGGCACTGATCTCTGCAATCCTTACAGGAATGTGGTACTTCTTGTGGTTTACTAGTTTCCTAGGTAGAGGCAGTTCTAGTGGCTTCCACCTGGCCTTTCCCACCATAATAGCCCTCACTCGATATCAAGGAACAAACTTAGGGAGTCTACCAGTAGCTGAATATGTCTACTGCAATTACACATTTCAAAAATAGGGAAATAGCCACAGAGACCCACTAGGCCTGCTGAGATGGACCTGAGCTAAAACTCCATTGATTATCTCATCTCCGTAAGCCCCTACTCAAAACTAATGAACTAAAGTGATGTTTTGTGTTTCTTGGAATTAGTGTCAGTTCAGAGCTAGTGTCTAGTAGTCCCTGAAAGTTCTGATTATTTTCCCCCAATATATCATTACCTTGGTAAAAGTCCCCATAGGCCCCTTTAGAAAAGGTTTGGTGAAAAATTAACAGTATCAATTTTTGATAGTGTACTGGGGTCCTTTTATAAGGGGACTTTGCCTTTTCTTCATTGAAGGGTAAAATAGCTCAAATCTAGGAATTGATTGAGGGGCTGTGACATCCTGTTTTTATAATTTAGGTGAGACTTTTATTCATTTGACCTGACTTATACAAATTAAACAAAAATTTAATAGAGTTCCCATCGATTTCACTTATAGAAACACCAGAATCAATTAGCCAATGCCATAGGTCTGTGTGAGCCAGAACATCCTGATTGCTGCTTTAACTCTGCTATCCACTCTAGTGACCACAGCCAAATTGCTTTTGGAGGATAGGTGCTGCTACTCAGCCACTTCTACCCTGGGATCCAGTTACTCCTACTGCCTTTAGGTCAGTACTGCAGTCCCCACTCTAACATCTGGCCTACAAAAAGTAACAATCACGGAACTCTTCAAGGATGCTGGGGCTCCCCTTCACAAATTTACCTTTCACAGTAGTGGTAATAGGTATGACTTTGGGACCCTCCCAGTGTAAGTGAGTAGGTCTTAAACGACAAATTCACTCTAATATTTCAATCTCCCTAAGCTTTTGAATCCCGTCCAGTAAATTAAACTAAAGCAGGCGCAGGTCCAGTGTTTCTAATTATTTCATTGTCCATGTTTCATGTCATGTTGGTCCATGTTTCAGTCAATCATCCAAGCAAACTGTTAGAGCCCTCATTAACTTCCTCAGATACAACATTAAATGCAGAATCTCTGGTTAGGGAGCCTTTATCAGTAAATTTGTCTTGATCTAACTCTATGTTTCTTTCACCATTATTCCATACCCTCAACATTCATTTTTACACATATTCCTATATAAGATTTCTATATAAATTAGGAAACTTAAGTAGTTCTTCAGGAATGCAGCATATAAGCTCATGGGTCTCATTTTAGACCACACCTTTAGGGGCATGCTGAGACTTGGAATCTAGTTATAGGTCTGGAAGTAAAAAGGGGTGGTAGGGATGGGTCCTATGAAGAATAAGCATTATCTTTCCTGGAAAGTGCCTCAGGGCAGGCCATTACAGTTACCTCAGGCTTAATCCCTTCAGAAGGGTAGGAAGGCTGCTACTAGTGGGGGAAGCTGCTACCACTAGGGATGGAGAGGCCACTTCTACCAGGGGTGGGAAGTCTGCTTCCACTGACAAAGAAAACTTGCCATAATTTAGGGACTCCATATCCTCAACTTCATCAGGGTATTCCCATACCTCTCCATTCTATCTTACAGTATTTCATTTTTCCCCAATAAATGCCTTCACTTTAACAGTACACACGCCCTTGAGGCTGAGGGTTAACTTGTGTCATAATTCGGCCAGTCCCAAGATGAGATTCTGCGTTTGATTTCTTGCAATCTCATCCTTGTGGCTACAGAAGATAAGGGTCTCCTTCAGGGAACATGTAGAAGCTTTCAAGTCCTTCATGGAGTGCTTAAGCTGGGAATTCAAATCCCTGAGCTCATTCTTTTCTTTCACTACTTTTTCCAGAGACATTAAAAGCAGCTTGCCAACCTCATTATATTTGTTAGTTTTCTAAAAATGCTCAGAAGTGTTATCTTCAGTCACTCAGCTCCTTGCTTCTTATAAGTGGTTTATTAGGAGAATTTAATGGAGGTGTTTTGTGTATTTCTACTGACAGATTACACCACAGACTATCAGTTCTCTCTGTACTACTGGAAATAGAGTCATTAGCAACTTTAAATCCATTCAGATTAGAGAGCCAATTCTAGAAGCCCTGGAACCAACTCTGAAAACTCATCTTTAACATTCTGTTTCTTTAGAACCACACTTGGTTTTAAAAATCTATATTAGTAAAGGTTCTTCAGAGACACAGAAACAACAGGAGATAAATTAGATAGATAGATAGATAGATAGATAGATAGATAGATAGATAGATAGATAGATTAGATAGATAGAAATAAAGATAAACAGATAATACACAGATATATAGTATTGCAAAAATATGAAATATATTCTGTATATTTGACCTTACAGTGAGTTGTGACCAGAGAACCAAGATAGCTGCTGTTGCTCCGAAGACCCTTACACACACACTGAGGAATGCTGACCAGGTTGTAGGGAAACCCAACAACCTCTTTAAGCAGAGAGTGAATAGATTAAGAAAGGAACCAGACTGCTTCACATGCCATCAGTGACTTTTTTCCTCCTTTTCCTTTCCTTTTTCTTCACATGGTATAAAAGACTAGATGGGCATGCATTGCAAATGTGATCTACCTCATCTTGCTGTGGCCAAGACTGCCTTATATGTAAGTTTCCCCTGAATAAATTTTTGACTACCTGCCAACCTAGAGTAGTCTGCCTCTTGCTTTGGTCTGAGATTGCCCTCTGCCTAAAGAGGGTCGTTCTTGGAGCTGGAAGGGAATTTTCACAACAGATACATAGCTACATATAAAATTCATTATACGGAATTGACCCATGTGATTATGATGTCTGAGAAGTCACAAGATCTACAGTTAGCAAGGTGGATACCCCAGAGAGTTGATGATATAGTTTCAGTCTCAATCCAAAATACTGAGAATCAGGAGAGCCATGGATGTTTATGATAGATTTATTCATAATTGCCAAAACTTAGAAGCAGCCAAGATAGTCTTTAGTAGCTTAATGGATAGATTGTGGTAAATCTAGGCAATGAAATATTATCCAGTGCTATAAATAAATGAGCTATCAAACCATAAAAAGACATGGAGGAACATTAAATGCATAGCACTAAGTAAACAAAATCAATCCAGAAGACTATGTACTGTATGATTTCAACTATGTGACATTCTAGAAAAGGTAAATCTTTCAAATTATTAAAAGATCAGTGGATGCCAGAGGTTAGAGGAAGGGAAGATTCAACAGGTGGACCACAGAGCATATTTAGGTCAGTGAAATTACTGTGTATATTATAAATATGGATACATGTCATTATACATTTGTAAAAGCCATAGAATATACACAAAGTGAACCTTATTAGAAAATATGGATTTTAGGTGATAAAGACGTGTCACTGTAGTTTCATTGATGTAAAAAATGAATCACTCTGTTGCAGGATGTTGACAATCAGGCAGTGTGCATGTTGTGGGAGGAAGGATATGGGAAATCTCTGTACTTACCGCTCACTTTTGCTGTGAACCTAAAACTGCTCCAAAGAAGAAAGACTATTTCTTAAAATCAAATAACTTGGGGTGTGATACAACTTTTTTTTAATACTTTAAGTTCTGGGATACATGTGCAGAATGTGCAGGTTTGTTACATAGATATACACATGCCATGGTGGTTTGCTGCACCCATCAACTCATCATCTACATTAGGTATTTCTCCTAATGCTATCCCTCCCCTTGCCCCCAACCCCCAACAGGCCTTGATGTGTGATGTTCCCCTCCCTGTGTCCATGTGTCCTTATTGTTCAATTCCCACTTATGAATGAGAACATGCTGTGTTTGGTTTTGTTCCTGTGTTAGTTTGCTGAGAATGATGGTTTCCAGCTTCATCCATGTCCCTGCAAAGGACATGAACTCATCCTTTTTATGGCTGCATGGTATTACATTGTGTGTATGTGCCACGTATTCTTTATCCAGTTTATCATTGATGGGCATTTGGATTGGTTCCAAGTCTATGCTCTTGCAAATACTGCTGCAATAAATGTACGTGTGCATGTGTCTTTATAGTAGAATGATTTATAATCCTTTGGGTATATACCCAGTAATGGCATTGTTGGGTCAAATGGTACTTCTGGTTCTAGATCCTTCAGGAAGGATTGTCTTCCACAATGGTTGAACTAATTTACACTCCCACAAACAGTGTAAAAGCATTTCTATTTCTCCACATCCTCTCCAGCATCTGTTGTTTCTTGACATTTTAATGATTGCCATTCTAACTGGTGTGAGATGGTATCTCACTGTGGTTTTGATTTGCATTTCTCTAATGACCAGTGATGATGAGCTTTTTTTCATGTTTGCTGACCACATAAATGTCTTCTTTTGAGAAGTATCTGTTCATATCCTCTACCCACTTTTTGATGGGGTTGTTTGATTTTTCTTGTAAATTTGTTTAAGTTCTTTGTAGAATCTGGATATTAGCCCTTTGTTGAATGGATAGACTGCAAAAATTTTCTCCCATTCTGTAGGTTGCCTGTTCACTCTGAAGATAGTTTCTTTTGCTGTGCAGAAGCTCTTTAGTTTAATTAGATCCCATTTGTCAATTTTGGCTTTTGTTGCAATTGCTTTTGGTGTTTTAGTCTTGAAGTCTTTGCCCATGTCTATGTCCTGAATGGTATTTCCCAGGTTTTCTTCTAGAGTTTTTATGGTTTTAGGTCTTACTTTTAGGTCCTTATTCATCTTGAGTTAATCTTTGTATAAGTTATAAGGAAGGGGTCCAGTTTCAGTTTTCTGCATATGGCTAGCCAGTTTTCCCGACATCATTTATTAAACAGGGAATCCTTTCCCCATTTCTTGTTTTTGTCAGGTTTGTCAAAGATCAGATGGCTGTAGATGTGTAGTGTTATTTATGAGACCTCTGTTTTGTTCCATTTGTCTATATATCTGTTTTGGTACCAGTACCATACTGTTTTGGTTACTGCAGCCTTCTAGTATAGTTTGAAGTCAGATAGTGTGATGTCTCCAGCTTTGTTCTTTTTGCTTAGGATTTTCTTGGCTACATGGGCTCTTTTTTGGTTCCATATAAAATTTAAAGTAGTTTTTTTCTAATTCTGTGAACAAAGTCAATGGTAGCTTGATGGGGATAGCATTGAAGCTATAAATTACTTTGGATAATATGGCCATATTCATGATATTGTTTCTTCCTATCCATGAGCATGGAATGTTTTTCCATTTGTTTGTGTCCTCTCTTATTTCCTTGGGCAGTGGTTTGTAATTGTCCTTGAAGAGGTCCTTCACATCCCTTGTAAGTTGTATTCCTAGGCATTTTATTCTCTTTGTAGCAATTGTGAGTGGGAGTTCATTCATGATTTGGCATTCTGTTTGTCTATTATTGTTGCCTGGGAATGCTTGTGATTTTTGAACATTGATTTTTGTATCCTGAGACATTGCTGAAGTTGCTTATCACTTTAAGGAGTTTTTGGGCCGAGACGATGGGGTTTTCTAAATATACAACCATGTTATCTACAAACAGAGACAATTTGACTTCCTCTCTTCCTATTTGAATACTCTTTATTTCTTTCTCTTGCCTGATTGACCTGACCAGAACTTCCAATACTATGCTGAATAGGAGTGATGAGACAGGGCAACCTTGTCTTATGCCAGTTTTCAAAGGGAATGATTCCAGTTTTTGCCCATTCAGTTTGATATTGGCTGTGAGTTTGTCATAAATAGTTCTTATTATTTTGAGATATGTTACGTCAATATCTAGTTTATTGAGAGTTTTAGCATGAAGGGGTGTTGAATTTTATTGAAGACCTTTTCTGCATCCATTGAGATAATATGTGGTTTTTGTCACTGGTTCTGTTTATGTGATGGATTACATTTATTGATTTGTGTATGTTGAACTAGCCTTGCATCCCAGGGATGAAGCCAACTTGATTGTGGTGGATAAGCTTTTGAATATGCTGCTGGATTTGATTCACCAGTATTTTATTGAGGATTTTTGTATCTATGTTCATCAGGGATATTGGCCTGAAATTTTCTTTTTTTGTTGTGTCTCTGTCAGGTTTTGGTATAAGAATAATGCTAAACTCATAAATGAGTTAGGGAGGAGCCCCATTTTTTTCTGTTGTTTGGAATAGTTTCATAACAATGGTACCAGTTCCTCTTTGTACCTCTGGTAGAATTCGGCTGTGAGTATGTCTGGTCCTGGGCTTTTTCTTGTTGATAGGCTATTAATTACTGCCTCAATTTCAGAACTTGTTATTGGTCTATTCAGGGATTCAGTTTCTTCCTGGTTTACTCTTGGGATGGTGTTTTTGCCCAGGAATTTATCCATTTCTTCTAGATTTTCTAGTTTATTTGTGTAGAGGTGTTTATAGTGTTCTCTCATGGTAGTGTTTATTTCTGTGGGATAAGTGGTGATATCCCCTTTATCATTTTTTATTGCATCTATTTAATCATTCTCTTTTCTTCTTTATTAGTCTGGTTAGTGGTCTATTTGTTAATCTTTTCAATAAACCAGTTCCTGGATTCATTGATGTTTTGAAGGTTTTTTTTGTGTCTGTATCTCCTTTAGTTCTGCTATGATCTTAGTTATTTCTTGTCTTCTGGTAGCTTTTGAATTTGTTTGCTATTGCTTCTCTAGTTATTTTAATTGTGATGTTAGTGTGTTGATTTTAAGTCTTTCCAGCTTTCTCATGTGGGTACTTAGTGCATTTAAGTCTGCTGAAGCTGTGCCCACAGCTGTCCCTTTCCCCAGGTGCTCTGTCCCAGGGAGATGTGAGTTTTATCTATAAGCCCCTGACTGGGGCTGCTGCCTTTCTTTCAGGGATGCCTTGCCCAGAGAGGAGGAATCTAGAGAGGCAGTCTGGCTACAGTGGCTTTGCCATGCTGCAGCGGGTTCAGCACCCATTTTGAACTTCCCAATGGCTTTGCTTACACTGTGAGGGGAAAAATCACCTACTCAAGCCTCCATAATGGCAGATGCCCCTCCCTGCACCAAGCTTGAGCATCCCAGGTTGACTTCAGACTGCTGTTCTGGCAGCAAGAATTTCAAGCCAGTAGATCTTAGCTTGCTGGGCTCCATGGGGGTGAGATCAGCTGAGCAAGACCACTCTGCTTCCTGGCTTCAGCCCCCTTTCCAGGGGAGTGAACGGTTCTGTCTTGCTGGTATTCCAGGCACCACTGGGGTATGAAAAGACTCCGGCAGCTAGCTCGGTGTCTGCCCAAATAGCTGCCCAGTTTTGTGCATGAAAGCCAGGGCGCTGGTGGTGTAGGCACCCAAGGGAATCTCCTGGTCTACGGGTTGTGAAGACTGTGGGAAAAGCATAGTATCTGGGCCAGAATGGACCATCCCTCATGGCACAGTCCCTCATGGCTTCCCCTAGCTAGGGGAGGGAGTTCCCTGACCCATTGTGCTTCCCAGGTGAGGTGACGCTCCACCCTATTTCGGCTCTCCCGCCATGGGCTGCACCCACTGTCTAACCAGTCCCAGTGAGATGAACCAGGTATCTCAGTTGGAAATGCAGAAATCACCCACCTTCTGCATTGGTCTCGCTGGGAGCTGCAGACTGGAGCTGTTCCTATTTGGCCATCATGCCAGCCCCCTCTATACAACTATTTTAAAATATTGATCCATATGCTGTTATTTTTCACCGTTTTTTTTTTTTTTTCATTCTATAGTCTTAATCCCACTAAAGCTAGACTATGAAGCTGGAGCTTTTTATTTGAGTTAAAAATGACAATTGAAACTCAGGTCAGAATCAATAGTAAACTTGGAGCATACAGTTTAATTCATAAACAATAGATTTTTCAAATAATAAATGAAAAATTATTTGTTTTTATTATTTAGTTTTCAGAGACAGGGTGTCACTCTGTTGCCCAGGCTGGAGTGCAGTAGTATGATCATAGCTCACTGAAGCCTTTAATTCCTGAGCTCAGGTGACCCTCCTGCCTCAGCCTCCTGAGTATCTTGGAAATTAAACAACATGCTTTGGAAAAACAAAAAGGTCAGTGAAAAAATTAAAATGGAAATTTAAAAAACCTCTTGAGACAAATGAAAATGAAAACACAACATACCAATATCTAAGAAATACAAAAGAACTCTTGTGTTTTCATTTTCATGTTTAATTTTCACACATTTATATGGTTTCCAAAGTTCCTCCTGATAGTGATTTCTAGTTTTATTCCATTGTGGTCAGAAATGATACATTTTGATTTTTAAATTCTTTTTTAAATTTAAGACTTGTTTTGTGGCCTAATATACAATCTGTCCTGGGGGATTTTCCATGTGCTATTGAAAAGAACCAGTATTCCATGGCTGTTGGATGGAATGTTCTACAAATATCAGTTAGGTTCATTTGGTCTAGGTCTAGAATGTGGCTTAGTTCTGATGTTTTGGTTGATTTTATGTTTGGATGATATGTCCATTGCTGAAACAAGGGAATTGAAGTTTCCTACTATTATTGTATCACAGTCTATTTCTTCCCTTAGCTTGATTAACATTAGCCTTATATATCTAAGTGTTCCAGTAGTAGGCACATATATATTTATAATTGCTATATCCTCTTGTTTTCTTGAATCATTTATCATTATATAATAGCCTTCTTTGTCTCTTTTCAGTTTTTGGCTTAAAGTCTATTTCATCTGATACAAGTCTAGTTACTCTTGTTTTTTTTTTTTTTTCCTTGTTTCTATTTGCATGAAATTTCTTTTTTCATCTTCCACTTTCAGTCTGCGTTTGTTCTCACAGCTGAAGTGAGTCTCTTATAGGCAGCATTTTGTTAGTCCTTGGTTTTTAATCTATTCAGTCACTCTCTCTCTCTCTATGTATTTTGACTGGAGAATTTCATCCACTTATATTCAAGGTAATTATTGATAAGCAGGGACTTACTATTGCCTTTTTGTTTCTTGTTTTCTAGTTGTTTTGCAGATTCTTTGTTCCTCTCTTACAATCTTCCTTTGTAGTTAAGTGATTTTCTTTAGTAGTATGGTCTATTCATTGCTTTTTACTTTCAGTGTATCTAAATAGTTTTTTCTTTGTGTTTACCACGAGGTTAACCAAAAAACCCCTATAGTTATAACAAGTTATTTTAAACTGACAACAACTTAATTTTGATCACAAAGAAATGAAAAACACCAACCAAAAAATACCCCATACACTTTAAATCTATTTTCCCCTACGTGTTGAATTGTTGATGTCATAATTTTTATTTTTATATTACCTATCTCTTAAACATTATTGTAATTACTATTGTTTAAATGTTTCATCTTTTATTCTTTTTCCCGAACATTAAAGTTTTTGCATGACTGAGTTTGTGATACGAGATTTGTGTCCACTGTGATTCCAGTAGGTACAAACCATTGAAGCTATTTACCAGAACTTGGAAAGCCTAAACTTAAGGACTGTGAAACACTAACAACTTGGAGATAAGCATAATAATGAGAAATTGAGAAATATTTCAATCATAAATTATGCAATGCTGGAAGATATACAGTTAGGAGGGCAGTGAAACACTAACAACTTGGAGATAAGCATAATAATCAGAAATGAAAAATATCCTAATTATAAATTATGCAGTGCTGAAATACATAGAGTTAGAGGGACTCTATAAGATATCCTTATAAGAATGAAGTAAGATAATGGGGCAAGAGATTATGTTTTGCTAAAAACAATGCAGGAAACTTGAGGCTAAATGCCAATGGGAGGAGATCAAGAACAGAGCCATTCAGATGTATATTGAATCAGGGTTGATGACAGTTAGGCTATGGATATAAGTGTTTGTAACCAAGGAGTGATCTAGAATGATTGTGAGAACACAGAGAAAACACAATGGAACAGTGCTAGCCCATCCAGGCAATCTGACAATAAAAATACTGCTAGAGAGACTTCCTATTTCAGCTCCACATGTAAAAAGCTTGATAGTCATCACTCCTGGGCACAAGCAAGAAAATGCTGAACAAAATGAAAATCATTGAGTTTTCTCGGTCCCATTAGACAAATGACATCATAGGAAAAACTACCAGCTGAAATCTAAAGAAACAAGTAAATCCACAGAGTTACACATGAGATCTACTTAGCTACAGGAGAAGCAGTAGAACCATGAGCAGGTAGAAATACTTAAATGGTAAGTTTGATGAATTGCTGGAGGCTGAGTATGGACTGGCATGAAAGAAAACCTTCTGAAGGTTGCAATATTAAGAAGTCTTGTGAAGCAGATTCACCATGTACTGGTTACCCAGTTCTCTGAGTCCAGTGAGATAGAACACACACACACACACACACACACACACACACACACACACACACACATGCTCCAAGTTTTATAAGGTGAGTTTATTACTTATAGGCAGCAAGGAATGAAAGAAGCCTTTAATTCATCGCGAGTCAGGGCTTAAGAAAGCCCAAGGCTCAAGACAGCTGCTTAGGGCAGATGCTGTCCTGGCTAAGCACGCCCCACTTGGATCACAGCTGAGGGACTCCAAAAGGCAGTCCACCTGAGTTATATAACTCAGGGTCTATGCAACTCACTGGGAAAAGCTTTGGAGGACATCCTGCTTCTGGGGAAGAGAGGAACAAAGTTCTACTCTATCTCAAGATGTTACATTCCCTAGAAGGGAAAGGAACAAAGCCCAGGCTGTTTCAAGCAGTCCCTTCCTGTCTTAGGATATTGCATTACCAGCACATTCCATGGTTATTCTTGAAAACTACAAGCAAGGAAGGGAAGGAAAACTGGGTCAATCCAAGGCCACTCGGGGAACTGTTCTGCAGATTCCTATACTTGGCTGGGATTTGCCTCTAGGAATCCCACTAGATTTTCATGGTGAAGATCCTTGGACACTCTGCTCCTTGCTCTAAACTTCTTGTCTTACCAAATGGGGACAGGAGAAGGGAAGTAAAGAAACTCTTATTTATGTCACAACCCAGGGACACAGGCCCACTAAAAAACTGAAACAACATTTTAAAATTATAGTATTCCCCTCCAACATACCTTATAACAACACCAACAAAGTTCAGTATATTACAGTGAATTATTGCTGAAAGACATAAAAGAACAAGACTCTGACTAGAAAAGAGTTCTTATATAAGCTCAACATCAGGCGACACAAGAACAAGTGTACTAGAGGAATTTGAAACCTCTAGCACAGAAACATTAAACACAGCAAACACTAAACAGAGCCAAACTCCTAGCCAGATTAATATAAATCTTCATGCTAAAGTCCTCTTGATGGCAGTGGCAGTCCCTCTGGAGCCGCCACTGCCATGATGCTGGCTGCAGCAGGGAGGCATAGCCAGGGCTGCACACTCCATGGAGCTGGCAGGAGCCGGGAACAGGCAGAAGCCCTGCCCTCTTTCCAAGTTTTCAGGGTGATAGCCCCTCCATCCCAGGCATGGCTGCAGCTGCCCAGCTATGGCTGCTGGCCAGGTGTCTCTGCACTCTTGGGGACCTGGGAATCCCCTTCTGCCACTACAGGTTCAGAAGTGCCTGCTCCCTCTGCCTGGCCTCTCCCTGTTGCTGGCACAAGTTCTGATCTCAGAGCAAAGTTGAGGCCAAGCCTGGGTGCTGTCGCAACCCGGCCAGGTATGCACATGCTCAGGGCAGTGTTGACACACCAGCCCCTTGCCACATCAGCCCCTTCCAGACTTTGGGCACCCACAAGCATGGGAGGGAGGCCAAGGGGGGTCCTGATGGCAGCTCGGCCTGCAGGCGCCCCTTGGCACAAACAGCCCGGATGCTGTGTGTGACAGCAGGAGGCAGACTGGCTCCTGGGCAGAAAGGGGCAGGTCCCCAATGAAGGCCCACCTTCAAACCAGGACAGCCTGAAGCCTGCGGGCCAGGCTGATGGACCAGAATTGAATTTATGGTATTTTTTCCAGGCCTGCCCATGGCCATCCATGAACCAATCAGCATACACTTCCTTCCCTCTGAAGCCCATAAAAATCCCAGACTCAGTCAGACTCAAGCAGACATCAAGACTACCAGCTGCAGAAAGGAGCTACCACTCCAGGGTCTCCTCTCTGCTGGGAGCTGGGAAGTTGTCGGAACCACGAGCTATAGAGAGGAGCTACCCACTGCTCCTCTCTACTGAGAGCTGAACACTCACTGGGATGCCCTACCTGTGGAGAGACACATTGCTGGTCTCCTTTGAGCTGTTCTGTTGCTCAATAAAGCTCCCATTCACCTTGCTCACCCTCCACTTGTTCACATACCTCATTCTTCCAGGATGCAGGACAAGAACTTGGGACCTGCTGAATGTTGGGACTGAAAGAGCTGTAACACAAACAAGGCTGAAACACTCCCCTTGCTCAACACATTGTATGCAACAAGAAAGAGAGAAGAGAGAAGGAGAGAAGAACCATAGCCCTTCAGGGCACCCTTCAGGGAGCTTCCAGAGCCAGGGCTGTAACAGCCTCTTTGGAACTCTGAGGTTTCCAGGCATTTCCAAGCTTCTGAGCACCACCATGTTTCCTGGTGCCAGTAGTGAACACGGCTCGCAGTATGCTTGGTCCAGCTGCAGCCTTTCAGGGAGCTGGCACCTGGAACTGCCCACCCTGCTGCAGCCAGCATGCCTGGCTGTGCACAGTGGCCGGACCCCACACTGGCTCGCTCACACACCCCTCTCAGCTCTGCACCTGGCTCGCCCTTGGTGGGCATGAGATTCAGGCTGCTAGCGCAATCTGAGTGCAGCCTGCCAGGCTGAGCAGGCAGAACAAAACCAGAGGGCCTGAATAAAAACTAGGGCAAAGGTGCCACTGGCCACAGAGGTTTCCGCCTGGTGAAGTGACACCCTCAAGGATCCTGTGACACTTTTTCCTCAGTTCTTATCACCCAATAAAATATATCTGACTTTCATCAAAAAGCTACAAGCTATACCAAAAAGTAATTACAAATACAGTCTGAAAAAATCAAGCAAACTTCAGAGCCAGAATCAAGTGTAACACTGATTTGGATTTATATCAGACAGAGAATTTAAAACAACCAACGATAGTATGTTAAGAACTCTAAAAAGTTGACAACATGCAAGAACAGATGGCTAATATAAGCAGACTATGGAAACTATAAGCAAAAATATTCATGACTTAGGATCTAGCAATGGATTCTTAGATTTGAACAAGAAAATAATAGATAAATTGGACTTTTTTAAAATTTAAAAACTTTTATTTATCAAAAAAGTTTATCAAGAATCTGAAAAGGAACCTACAGAGTGGAAGAAAATTTTTCAAGTCATAAATTTGTTAAGAATTTAATATCCAGAACATATAAAGAACTCTCACTACCAAACAACAATAAGACCAACAACACAATTTAGAAACGGAAAAAGGACTTGAATTAGAATTTCTTGAAAAAAGATGTACAGATGGCCAAAAAGCACATGAAAAGATGTTCAACATCACTGGCTATTAAAGAAATGCAAATTAAAACCACAATGAACTGTCATTTCACATTCATTAGGATGGCTTTAATTTTAAAACATGGAAAATAACAAGTGTTGACAAGAATGTAGAGAAATAAGAACACTTGTATATTGTTGGTAGGAATGTAAAATGATGCAGTCACTGTGGAAAGTTTGGTATTTCCTCAAAAATGTAGACATAGAATTTACCATATGATCCAGCAATTTCATTCTTAGGTATGTACTGAAGAGAAATGAAAACATATATCCACACAGATATTTGTAAATGAATGTTTATAGCAGTATTATTCATAATAGCCAAAAGGCAGAAAAAACCAAAATGTCCATCAAAAGATGAATGGATAAACAAATTGTGTTATATACATACAATGGATTATCATTCAGCTATAAAAGGAATGAAGTACAGATATATGCTATAAATTGGATGAACCTCAAAAAATATTATACTAAGTGAAAGAAGCAATGTTAATAATAACATATTCCATCATCACTTTTATATAATACATCCAGCATAGGCAAATTTATAGAGAGAGCAAAAAATTAGTGCTTATCAGGGAATGAGGGTAAGGCAAAACAAGGAGTGATAATCTAATGGCTATGGAGCATTTTCCTGTGGTGATGAAAATGTTTTGAAACTAGAGAGAGGTAGTGGTTGTGCATTATAAATATACTTAATGTTACTAAATTTTACATTTTAAAATTATTAAGTGTATGTTTGATAAGTTTTGTATAAAAAAGAAAATGCTAGAAATAGAAAGCATGAAACAGAAATGAATAACACCTTTGATGGGTTTATCAGCAGACAGGACAAGTAAGCTTCAAGATAGAGCAATAGAAACTTCCCAAACTGAAATGCAAGGGGAAAAAAAGGATGGGAAAGAAAAGCCGACAGAATATCTAATTGAGACAATTTCAAAGATGTAATATACATACTCAGATAGCATCCAACAACAAAAAAAATACCAAAAAACCTGCACCTAGGCATATTACATTAAAAGTGCAGAAAGCCAAAGACAAAGAGCACATCTTGAAATAAGCAGGGGGAGGAAAAGAAGATACCTTACCTGTAGAGAGACAAAAATAACAGGGAATTTCTCATTTAAAACCATACAAGAAAGAAGATAGTGGAATTAAATATTTAAAGTACTGAAAGATAACCACCACCAATCTTGAATTCTATATCCAAAGCATCTTCAAAAGTAAATGAGAAATAAACAATTTCTCACACAAATAAGAACCAAAGAAATGTATTACCAGCAGACCTGCTTTGCAAAATAAAAAAAAAAGTTAAAAATCTCTTAATGTATAAAAGCAAAGATATAAGTCATAAATGGGTGTACATACAGAAAAGCATTAGAGAATGAATAAATGAAAGCAAAATAAAATATTTTATTTTTCTTATTTCTAAATTGATTTAAAAGGTAATGGTTTAATTCATTAATTAAATAATTGATAATTTTAAATAATTTTTATTGATAAAATAACTATTTTATTATAATGTATATGTACTACAAATGTCTGCAAAGAACAGAACATTAAAATTTTGGGAGAAACATCTACCTTACATGAACAGCAACAATCCTGTGCTTCACTTCTTGGTTCTTTACTCAAATGCCATTTTCAGTTATTGAAACATTTCCAAATTATGCCAAACTCTCCTAACTTTATGACAAAAAGTTCCAGTGAGTCTTACAAGAGCAAAACTTCAGAAAGAGAAAGTTCAAAGGAATTGGAAGAACACAATCTCATTGCCAATTTCAAGGCAAAGTTATGAGCACCTCCCTCTTTTTGCCAAAATCTATTAAGCAATTAGTAAGTAGGTAGCATGTTTGCCAAAACACAGAAGAAAAAGAAATAGGAAAGAAAGATAAAAATATATATATGATATTAAACAATGTCGTTGTGTTTGAAGAATCTGTGATTTAGACAGGAAAACAAATGTTATAAGAAATCTCCCTCAAAAAATGGGGAGAGGCTGCTTTAGGGAACAAAGTAGGTGAGTGTTTAGCTGTCCTCATCCTTTGTACATAGAGCTGAGCTGCATTTAGGAGAGGGATTCAACATTCTTGTTATCAAGTGAAGCTGAGATAGAAAAGTGCTAGGTGCATGGCCAGACTGATTGTTTGAAGGAAGATTCTTCGCCTAAGAGAAGGAAAGACAGACTTATCCTATCCTCAGACACTAAATTAAGAAGGAGCTTGCAACTGGAAATAGGCGTTTTCTTTTGTTTTTCCAATCTGTACTGAAAAGTGGGATGAAAGACAGGAAAACTGCTCTCCAAAACTTATAAGAAGAGCTGTTATCATGTTGCTTCTCTCTCAAGAGCTCTCCTGGCTCTTTATGATTACTGCAGACACCCTCTTATCCAACTCAGTCAAGGCCAGTTGTTGGTCAGTTAATCACAAAAAGGTTGTGACAGAGGAAAATAATTTTTTTTGAAAAAGAAATTACAGACTTTAAACTTGTTCTTTTAATGTAAAGCACTCAGCTATACATGGCTTCCCTTCATGTTGGTCCATGTGTCTTTTCCTGAATAGATCCATTGATTGGAGATTTGTATTATTTGTCCAGCATAAACCACACCCATCATAAATACATAACCATTTCCAGTTTTGATTCTTTGACCTAGAGCATAAACACAAATATACTTACTAAGCAACCCAAATGCAGAATCCAACTGGGACTTCACATGCCCCCTCATAATTTTTAGTTGTTTTGCTAATATCTCATTGCATAGTAAGTTTTTAATGTGATTACATGTATTAAGTGTGTTCAAAGCTTTCAACTTGGTTTTGGGGCATGTGTACACATGTGTGTGCATGCACACACACCATGTGTGAACTTCCTTTTGCTATGTATGACTGGTGCACATACCAGGCATTTTACAAATCAGAGAAGCTGTCCTATACCCTTGATGAGTTCACAATTAAACTATGACTAGGTAGATTACACAGATAATTTGAATATTGCTTTGAATTTTTAAATTTTTATCAAAAACACATATGTGCATAGCTTAAGAAGTTTAAGAATGTAAATCGTCTGCTTGTGAGTAAAATCAGCTGACATGTTTTTTTCCTTCCAATCCCTGATTTCCACTTCACAAAGGCAACTACTTTCACCACTCTTTAAAAATATATATTATCTATGAAACTTTTTAATATGAAAGATTAAGCTACATTTCAGGTTTCTTCTGCCGCCAGCCTCTCAATTCTACACACAATCACACATACCCATCAGATTTCCAGTTCGCCCAATATAGACACTTTTCCGTTAAGTGAATATCCTGCACATAGATTTTTATTCATTTATAGAAGAGTTTTAGAATATGAAATAATTATTTGCCCTTTCTCAGATATCTTTTTGCTTTTCTTGGAGTTTACCTTAGTCTAGGCTTTTATTGTTTGTTTTGACTTAGTTTTCTATATATCCATCAGTAATCTATTCCAATCTCTCCCACTGAGTTATAAAACACTTCTTACTGCAGTTAAACACATCTGACTGAGTTCTGATGTCTTCTTAGCACTGTGCCTCCTGAAGCTCTCTATCCTCCTGATGCTGCAGGCTCACACACAGTTATTGACTCTGAAATTTCTTCATACTTCCCTTATGCTAGACGTTTTCTTTCGTGTATTCCATTTTTCTCCCATTTTTTATTTATTCCCTTGTTTAATGAAATATATCTTTTATTAATTGTTTTTGAAAAGAAATGTGAAAGGAAATCATTCTGAAATTCTGCAAGTTGAAAAATGTATCTCTTTCTTTTTTGTATTTTCCATACCTAAATTTATAATTTGGTTGGATAAAAAATCTAATATTGAAATCATCTGCACTCAAATTTTTGAAGGCATGATCTTTCACCTTACAGAATTGCAATTGTGAAATCTAATGACATTTTTATTTTCAAACCTTTGTACATGGCTTTTTTCTTTCACTGTCTCTAGAAGCTTCTAGAATCTTCTCTTTAAGTGATAGTTCTAAAATTCCCTGAAGGTGTGCCTTGATATAAGCCTCTTATTAATTCTGGCGCTTAATTTTATGCTCTTTCTTTCATCGTTTTCTCTCTTCTGTTCTCCCTATTTAATTTTTGCCAGAATTCTGTTAGTCAGATATAGAAACTTGCAGATTAAATCTCTAATTTCCTATACCTTTTTCTACAATATTCCAAACTTTGGTCTTTCTGTTCTTTTTTCATTGAGATTCCTTCAATGCTATTTCTCTGCCAACAGTTATTTTGACAGCTTAAATTCAAGATTTTTTGTTGTTCCAATATAGTCACTTTTTCAATAGTAGTCTATTCTAGTTTTATAGATTGTGTGTCTTCTCACAGCTTTGTAGTTACTGACTTCAGGGAGAGGATGAATTTCTTTTTCTTCTTTTTAACTCTCCTTGAAATTTTGAATTGTCTCTGTTTCCTCTAATATTCTTTTAATTTTTTTCACTTATTTGTTCTCCTACTTTTACATGAGACGTTTTCTTTAAATATTTGTGATCTCTACATAGCAAGTCCTGTTTAAGAACGAAACACACACACAAATGTGGCAGCTTTGTAAATAAGAACAAGCATGTGAAATCGTGCACTTCACTGTAAGGGGATCAGGTGAGCTGAGCATCTGCACATTTCCTAGCAGCATCCTGAATGTCTGCATCTGTGTGTCTTTTCTTTTCAGGTTTCTGTACAAAGTTGTGTTCCCATTTCCTTTCTGGAGGGTATAAACAAACATCTGTCAGCCCAGAAGTGCCATGGGACCTGGGGTGCCACTGTAATGTGGGTGTATTTAAACATTCCTTTCAGTTTGTCCACAGCAGTGTTTACCGTCCCTGAGCACAGAAGTGGTCTGACTCAGTACCTCTATATTGGAAACTCCATTCTTCTTCCTATTTGGGAAGAAGGTAGTTTTCTGAATGCATGGATAAAGAAGGGGAACTACATTTGTAGCCTTCCTTTTATAGACTTCCAATAAGTCCTTCTGTTTTCAGCTCTACCTGCTCACCTCTGTTCCCAGAATTGTCTGGTATTTAAAATTCTTGAAACTTTGCACATTTCTGTGATATAAATTGAGTTGCTTCTTATTGGTCTTCTGTTATGATGTCCTTGAATTTAAACGTTGTAAATTAGTTACCACATGTGTTTCTATGTTAATACTTACCTGCTGGTATCCCCTTTCTTGTTTCTTTACCTTTATGAGCTTATAACTTTTAATCCTTTACTGTCGTGGAGTTTAGGAAAGAGTATAGATAAAAATGTGTTCAATTATACCTATTTAATAAATGGTATTCAGCTTGATTCTCATAGAAACAAACATTTTTATTCATTCAATTTTTATTGGTTTAGTTGAGATTTATTTAAATTATGGATATTTGATTTTAAAAAAGCATTTAGGGATACATTGCTCACCTCACAGGAGCAGAATATGTGCAGTGCCTCTCAGTCATTGTTCTTTACAAAGGAATGGGAGAGCATTGGTTAATCTAGTAAATAAATTAAGAGAAGGTTAATTTTAAAAGTGGGTAGTTTTAAATAGATCTTCACTTGTACTTGACTATCTTCAATGACATCATATTTGAAGAAATGCTTCCAAGTCCCCAATGACCAAAAGAAGCTTAATTTCATTTTATAAGATAGTAATAAAAGACATTGAACATTTACAGTCCCAACTACTGTATTAAGTTAAAGTATGTGGGTAGGAAAGCCAAACATTCCTAACCCTTATGCCAATTTACCAGATTAGCAATCTATTTCAGAAACTGTTTGAATTTAGTGCTACCATCTTAACCATAGTTTTTTCTTTCATAATAATACTAGAAATCATCCAAGCACATGTGGCCTAGCTCAGAGGATAAGTCATAGTCACAAGTGCTTATTGAGACCATTCTGTTCAAAGAGCTTTCTCTTTGACAGTTTCAAATCTGGAAGCCAGTCCAGGACCGGGCTAAAGACATCAATTTGCTCCTTACCTGAAACACTTGCACAGGAAACAATCCATCTTTCTTTTGTGTTCTCTACTTGTTCCACTCTTACCTCAATCATTTCCCTGTTCTATGTCATATAAAAAGCATATTGTTCTCCTCTTTCTCAGACTACAATGGATCATCAAATATATGGTCATACATACCACTAAAAAATTAGGTGATATCTGTACTGAGTATATGTGCTAATTCAGATGATTTTTATGTATTTATTTATATCTCACCTTGTTTTACAAAAGATATATATTTGGATGAATAGATGTGTGTGCACACATTTGTGTTTGTTTGTGTATACATACACATACCCATAAATAATACTGTTTCCCAAACACGTAATAGATGAATAGAATGGTTGTATATTCAAAAGATTTTTGATAGACTCTTTTAATTTTTAAAATTAATTTTCAGTATAACCTGTTTTTAACAGCAAACATTAATTAAAAAGCATTGTAATCTCTTAATAATGCAAAGTTAAGGTTCACAGCTTTCTTCTATGTAATATTAGCAGGAATTGCATTGTATTATTTTTCTCATAAGATATGTAATCACTTGTAGGATTTGTGGGTGGTTTTTAGTGATAAGATCAGAACAGTTTGTTTGTAAGTCAAAATGAATATCAGATAACATGTCTGCATGTTTAAAAAATTACAACTAAAAGAACATAATTTCTTCTTAAAGAAAGATAGAAACATATATTTTGTATGCATCTGATTGTTAGTAAAGATATAACTTATCTGTTACATATTTGGAACTCACTCTGAGGGTCCCAATAAACAACAAATGGTGGTTTTATCAAATTATACATGGTGGAAACGTTTCTACTGTCAGGAATATATTAAAAGGAATTTATACTCTATATAGAAATATTATAGAGTATAAAAGTATCCTTCACTATTACTGAGTACAAAAGTTCCAGATGTATCAATAAGTGGATATTTTCTACAGCCATGATTTGAATAACATATAACATGATAGACTTGGTAAGTTTTATTACACTGTGAAAATATATTGTTGTCCATAAAGTAAACCAACCATAGCCGGAAGGGAATCATGGATCCAAGTGGTCTGAACTTGAGTCCTGCAAACCTCATCATCAAGGGTTACAGGACTCTGTGTCTCCAAGTAAGTTTGAAAGGCAGCCTAGGCCGTAAAGACTGCAAGTCTTAGGCCATAAACACTGCAAGTCTTAGGCAAATCCCAGCACTGAACTAGACCCAGAGACAGTGGACTGAGGGAGCATATAACATACTGAGACACCAGCTAGGGCAGCCAGGGGAGTGCTGGCATCACTCCTCCCTTGGCCCAGACTGCACAGCTCATGTTTCTAAAAGAGACCCCTTCCTTCCACTTGAGGAGAGGAGAAAGAAGAGTGGGCAGAACTATGTTTTACATCTTGGATATTAACTCAGCCACAGCTGGAGAGGGCACCGGTCAGATTCCTGAGGCCCTTGTTGCAGGCCCTCACTCCCAGATGACGTTTGTAGGAATGGCCTGGGAACCCACTGCCTTGAAAAGACTCAGTTTTTCCAGCATCCATTGTCTGCTAACTGAAGAGCCCTTGATCCCTGAATAACAAGCAGCAATACACAGGTACTACATCAAGGGCCTTAGGTGAGCCTCTGAGATTTGCTAGGCTTCAGGTGAGACTCAGCATATTACCAGTTATGGTGGCTACGGGGTAAAACTCTTACTTGAGAAAAGCAGAGGAGAAAAGTAAAGAAAACTTTGTCTTGTACCTTAGGTACCAACACAGGCACAGTGGGGTAAAGAGCCAACCAAGCTCTTAGAGTATCCAATTCTAGGAGTTGGCTCTTGGATGGCATTTCTGGACCTGCCTTGGGCCAGAAGGGAGTCCACTGCCCTGAAGAGTGAGTCCTAGGCCAGGCAGTATTCATGACAAGCTGACTAAAGAGATCTTGAACCTTCAGGGAATCTGTCATAGTCTGGCAGTACTACTTGTGGCCTGTGTTGGTGGTGGCTAGGGGTAAGGCTCCTCCACCTGGGGGAGCAAAGACTGGGGAGGATCCTTCTTGTGGTTTGGGTGCCAGCTCAGTCACAATACAATAGAACACTAGGCAGATTTCTAAGGATTTTCACTCTGGTTCCTGATCCTGGATGGCACTTCTGGACACAGCTGGGGTTTGGAAGACCTCACCACCCTGAAAGGAAGGACATAAGTTGGCTGGCTTTGCCATCTGATGATTATAGAACCCCAGGGCCTTGAGTGAACATAGGCAATAACTAGGGAGTGGTTACAGCAGCCCTTGGACAAGACCCAGTGCAGTGCTGATTTTAGGTCTGACCCAGTGCCATCATTGTAGTGGTGGCTACAGGGGTGCTTCTGTCACTCCACCCCAAGCTTTCGGTGGCTCAGAACAGAGACAGAGACTCTGCATATTAGGGAGAAAGTAAGGGAAGAGAACTAGAGTCTCTCCCTGGTAATCTAGAGAATTCTTCCGAATCTTGTCCAAAACCGTCAAGGCAGTCACTCTGTGAGTCTGCAAGAACTACAGCATTACTGGACTTGGGGTGCCACCTAGAGCAGATACAGCTTAGATCACAACACCCAAGTCCTTTCAAATATCTTGGAAAGCCTTCCCAAAAAGCTCAGACAGTAAAGACGACAATAAATACTTAACAGATCAATGCCCAAACACCAAGAAACATCTGCTAGCATCAACACCATCTAGAAAAACATGACCTTGCCAAATGAACTAAATACAGTACCAAGGACCAATCCTGGAAAAACAGAAACATGTAACTGTTCAGACAAAGAATTCCAAACAGCTGTGCTGAGGAAACTCAAAGAGATTCAAAATAACACAGAGAAGGAATACAGAATTCTATCCAGATAAATTTAACAAAGACATTGACATAATTAAAAGGAATTAAGCAGAAATTCTGGAGTTGAAAATTGCAACTGGCATACTGAAGACTGCATTAGAGCATTTTTTTTGTTTTGTTTTTTGTTTTTGTTTTTTTTTTGAGATGGAGTCTCACTTTGTCACCCAGGCTGGAGCGCAGTGGCATGATCTTGACTCACTGCAACCTCTGCCTCCCAGGTTCAAGCAACTCCCTGCCTCAGCCTCCCAAGTAGCTGGGATCACAGGTGCCGCCACCACACTGGGCTAATTTTTGTATTTTTAGTTGCCTCATGGTAACCTCAAACCATACAATGGATACATAAAAAATAAAAAGATACGCAAATGGATATACAAAAAACATACAATGGATACACAAAAGATAAAAAGCAATAAACTAAATTATATCACTAGAGAAAATCACCTTCACTAAAGAAAGATAGGAAGGAAAGGAAGAAGAAAGAGAAGGCCATGAAACAACTAGAAAACAAATAACAAAATGGAAGGAGTAAGTCCTTACTTATCAATAATAAAATTGAATGTATATGGACTAAACTCTCCAATGAAAAGACATAGTCTGGCTGAATGAATGAATAAAAAAGACTCATTGATCTTTTGCCTACAAGAAACACACCTGGATTAAAACTAAAACAATGGAAAAGATATTCCATGCTAATGGGAATTTTTTTTTTTTTTTTTTTTTTTGAGACGGAGTCTCGCTCTGTCGCCCAGGCTGGAGTGCATGGCCGGATCTCAGCTCATGGCAAGCTCCGCCTCCCAGGTTCACGCCATTCTCCTGCCTCAGTCTCCCGAGTAGCTGGGACTACAGGCGCCCGCCACCTCGCCTGGCTAGTTTTTTGTATTTTTTAGTAGAGATGGGGTTTCACCGTGTTAGCCAGGATGGTCTCGATCTCCTGACCTCGTGATCCGCCCATCTGCTAATGGAAATTTTTAATAAAAGAGCAGGCACGCCTGTATTCCCAGCTACTTGGGAGGCTGAGGTAGAAGAATGGGAGGCCAAGCTTGCAATAAGCCAAGATCGTACCACTGCACTCCAGCCTGGGTGACAGATTGAGACTCCATCTCTAAATAAATAAATAAATAAATAAATACATAAATACATAAATAAATAAATAAATAATGGAGTAGGAAGCACTGTACTTATATCAGACAAAATAGATTTCAACACACAAAAACTATAAGAAGAGACAAAGAAGGTCACTATATAAAGATAAAAAGGTCAATTCAACATGAGGGTATAACAATTTTAAACATATATGCACGCAACACTGGAGCACCAAGATACATAAAGCAAATATTATTAGAGCTAAAGAGAGAGATAGACCCCAATACAATAATAGCTGGAGACTTCAATATCCCACTTTCAGCATTGGACAAATCTTCTAGACAAAAAAATCAATGCAGAAACATCAGACTTAATCTGCATAATGGACCAAATGGATCTAATAATTACAAAACATTTCATCCACAAGTGGCAGAATACACATTCTTTTCCTCAGCACATGGATCATTCTCAAGGATAGACCATTTGTTAGGTCACAAAACAAGTCTTAAAACATTTTAAAAAATTGAAATAATATCAAGTATCTTCTTTGACTACAATAGAATAAAACTAGAAATTAATAACAAAAGGAATTTTTGAAACTATACAAATATATGGAAATTCAGCAATATGTTCCTGAATTGGGTCAATAAAAAAATTAAGAAGGAAATTGAAAACATTTTTGAAACAAATGATAATAGAAACACAACATACAAAACCTATGGGATTTAGCAAAAGCAGTACTAAGGGGAAAGTTTATAGCTATAAGTGCCAACATCAAAATACAAGAAAAACTTCAAATGAACAATTTAATGATGCATTTTAAACAACTAGAAAAGCAAGAGCAAACCAAACCCAAAATTAGTGGAAGAAAAGAAATAATAAAGATCAGAGCATAAATGAAATGGAAATTAAACAAATACAAAAGATTAATGCAACAAAAAGTTGTTTTTTTAAAAAGTTAAACAAAATTGACAAACCTTTAGTCACACTAAGAAAACAGGAGACTATCCAAATAAATAAAATTAGAAATGAAAAAGGAGACATTACAATTGATAATGCAAATTCAAAGGAGCATGTGACAAATTGAAAAATCTAGAAGAAAGGGGCAAATTCCTAGACACATACAGCCTACCAAGAGTGAACCAAGAAGAAAGCCAATACCTGAGCAGCCTTATAACAAGTAACAAGACTAAAGCCATAATAAAAAGCCTCTCATTAAAGAAAAGCCCAGGATCTGATGGCTTCACTTCTGAATTCTACCAAATAGTTAAAGAATTTAAATAAGTCTACCAAATATTTGTATTCTTTCTTACAAAAATGAGAAATTGCAATTCTTATTCTTATTGGAATAAGGATACCAATGTTACTCAGACTATTCCAAAAAATAGATGTGGGAATACTTCCAAACTCATTCTATAAGGTCAGTATTACCCTTGTACCAAAATCAGACAAAGGCATATTAAAAGAAAAACCTAAGGCTACTATCTCTGATGAATATAGATGCAGAAATCCTCAACAAAATACTGGCATACTGAATTCACCAATATATCAGAAAGATTATTCATCATGACCAAATGGGATTTATCTGTGGGATGGAGGGATAGCTCAGCATATGTAAGTCAATCATTGTAACACATCATATTAACAGAATGAGGGATAATAATGATATAATCATTTTAATTGATGTTAAAAATCATTTGATACAACTCAACATCCCTTCATGCTAAAAACTTTCAAAAAAAAAAAAAACTGAGGATAGAAGGAACATAACTTAACATAATAAAAGACACATATGACAGACCCAAAGCAAGTTTCATCCTGATTAGGGAAAAACTAAAAGCCTTTCCTATTGATGTGGATCTTGACATGGATGCCCACTGCCACCACTGTTATTTAACATAGTGCTGGAAGTTCCAGCTAGAGTGATCAGATAAAAGAAGGAAATAAAGTGCATCCAAATTGGAAAGAAAAAAGTCAAGTTATCCTTGTTTGCAGATGACATGGTCTTATATTTGGAGAAAACCTAAAAGACTCTACAGGAAAACTATTCAAACTGATAAATTTAGTAAAGTTCCAGGATACAAAATCAACATACGAAAATTAATAGCATATCTATATGCCAACAGTGAATGATGTCAAAAAGAAATTTAAAAAGTAATCTCATTTAGAGTAGCCACACATCAGATTAAATACCTAGGAATTAACTTAACCAAAGAAGTGAAAGATCTCTACAATGAAAACCATAAAACACTGATGAAAGAAATTGAAGCAGACATCAAAACATGGAAAAATATTCCATGTTCATGAATTAGAAGAATCAATATTGTTAAAATGTCCATACTACCCAAAGCGATCTACAGATTCAATGCAATCTCTGTCAAAATACTAATGATATTCTTTTTCTTTTCTTTTCTTTTTCTTTTTCTTTCTTTCTTTCTTTTTTTTTTTTTTTTTTTTTGAGATAGAGTCTCACTCTGTTGCCCAGCCTGGAGTGCAGTGGCGCGATCTTAGCTCACTGCAAACTCTGTCTCCCAGGTTCAAGTCATTCTCCTGCCTCAGCCTCCCAAGTAGCTGGGACTACAGGCGCCCACCACCACGCCCAGCTAATTTTCTGTACTTTTAGTAGAGACAGGGTTTCATCATGTTAGCCAAGATGGTCTTAATCTCCTGACCTCATGATCGCCTCGTCCTCCCAAAGTGCCGAGATTACAGGCATGAGCCACCGTGCCCAGCCACCAATGACATTCTTTGCAAAAGTAGAAAATAACAATTCTAAAATTTATATAGAACCGCAAAAGATCCAGAATAGCCACAGCTATCCTGAGCAAAAAGAACAAAACGGAGAAATAACATTACCTAACTTCAAATTATACTAGAAAGCTATAATAACCATAACAGGATGGTTCTTGCATAAAAAGAGACACATAGACCAACGGAACAGAATAGAGAACCCAGGGACAAATCTACAAACCTACAGTGAACTCATTTTTGACAAAGGTACCGAGAACGTACACTGGGGGAAAGACAATCACTTCAATAAATGCTTCTGGGAAAACTGGGTATCCACGTGCAGAAAAATGAAAGTAGACCCCTATCTATTACTTCTATTACTGTGTACAAAACTAAAATCAAAATGGATTAAAGACTTATATCTATCTAAGATCTTGTACTATAAAATTACTACAAGAAAACATTGGGGAAAATCTTTAGGACATTGGTCTGGGCAAAGATTTCTTGAGCACAGGTAACAGGCACAGGAAACCAAAGCAAAAATGAACAAATGGTATCACATCAAGTTAAAAAGCTTCTGCACAGCAAAGCTTACAATGAATAAAGTGAAGTGACAGCTTACAGAAGGGGAGTAAATTCCTGCAAACTTCCCATCTGATGAGGGATTAATAATCAGAATATACAAGGAGCTCAAACAACTCTATAGAAAAAAGTATAATAATTGATCAAAAAATGGGCAAAAGATTTGAATAGACATTTCTTAAAAGTAGACATACAAATAGCAAACAGGCATATGAAAAGGTGCTCAGCATCACTGATCATCAGAGAAATGTAAACCAAAACTACAATGAGATATCATTTCAGCCCTGTTAAAATAGCTTATATTCAAAACACAGGAAATAACAAATGTTGGCAAGGATGTGGGGAAAGGAAAACCCTTGTACACTGTTAGTGGGTATGTAGATTAGTATGACCACTAGGGAGAAAAGTTTGGAGGTTCTATAAGAAACTAAGAATTAAGCTACCATATGATCCCACAATCCCACTGTTGGGTATACACCCAAAAGAAAGGAAATCAATATATTGAACAGATATCCACACTCCTGTGTTTGTTGCAGCACGGTTTATAATAGCTAAGATTGGAAGCAACCTAAGTATCCATTAAGAGATAAATGGATACAGAAAATGTGGTATATATGCACAATGGAGTACTTTAGACATTAAGAAGAAATGAGACATTAAGAAAAATTTTTGCAAATGTCATTTGCAACAACATGGATAGAACTGAAGATCTCTATGTTAAGTGAAATAAACCAGGCACAGAAAAACAAACATCACATGTTCTCACTTATCTGTGGGATCTAAAAATCAAACCAATTGAACTTATGTACCTAGAAAGTAGAAGGATGTTACCAGAGACTGGGCAGGGTGTGATTTCAAATAAATGTCTGTCTGACTTAATTAAAACAGTAGCTGGGGCCTTGGGGGAAAGTGGGAATGGTTAATGGGTACAAAAAGAAAATAGGAAAAATGAGTAAGACCTACTATTTGATAGCACAGTAAGGTGATTATAGTCAAAAATAACTTAATTGTACAATTTAAATAACTTAAAGAGCATAATTGGATTGTAAATCAAAGGATAAATGTTTGAGGAGATCGATGCCCTATTTCCCATGATGTGCTTATTTCACACTGCATACCTGTATTAAGACATCTCATGTTTCCCATAAATACATACACCCACAATGTACCCACAAAATTTTTTAAAAAATTTAAACCATAGATTTTTTTAACTTTTCAACTTCTACTTTAGGTTCAAGGGATACTTCTGTAAGTTTGTTACATGGGCAATTCAGCTTAAATTTTAGACCAAGTATATATCAAATTATTTTTGAAATTCAAAATGCTATATTTCTAGCCTTTACTCTCTATCTTCCCATTTTTATCAAATATCGTGTACTTACTTATTTCTTTCTAATACTTGAGGTTCAATAAGGTCTTAGGTAGGGGAGTGGGAAGTGCAGGGAGATTATTGAAAAGATTAATCCCTAAATGTTTTAATGATTTTGCAATAGACCACTCCTCTGATAAATGCTCCAGATTGTACATTGTGAACACTTAGAATTGTACTTTAACATAGCTTTAATACGTGGCAGAAATAGGTATGTCAAAATATTATGTAGAAACTAGAATGCTAAAGGTTTTTAGCATTAACAGTAAAAGAACTAATAAATGATTTAAGGGGAGACCATATTCATATCATAAAATAGTGACTTTCATATTATTGATAACTTACATAATCATGCAAGCTCTCCATTAGATGATATCCATAAGACACAGGAAATAGAAATGCAGCTGTTCATTACTAATAATAGTCAACAGCTAAAAAAGAGGACATGTTTTCAAAGCAATGTGTTATGTTTATGGGATCAATGAAGAGAAAACATTTTAAATATTTTATGATGCTACACAATTAGGTTGATCAGCTTCAGAAAAACTATCTTGTAAGTTCCACACTTTCAGGCAGGTGTTCCAGCAGCTCCTTCAGCATTGATTTGGCAAAACTAGAACAGTACATAAATCATTTCTCAGGACAGGGCCTTGACTTGCACAGTGCTAGAATTTCAGATCTAATACATTTAAAAAATTATTATCTCCTTACAAAAGCTGAGGAGATGACAAGTCAGTCTGCTATCACAGGGGCACAAATGGGAGAAAGGGTGAGAATAGTGGGATGGAATTATTTATATTTTAGTTAAAGCAATAGATATAGACTTTTTAAAGTGGTCACAATGGGAGTAATTATTATAAATAACTCTGGTAGTTACGCAAAAGCTGTACAGAAAACTGTATGTCTAATTATGGCTACTGTATTAATTGAGCCAGGCAGACACTTCTTTGAAATCACCAATCTGGTTGATTTGTACTTAGTATTGAATAGTATCTTGTTATAGGGAAAATACTTATGTGGGGAGCTCCAAATAAAACAGAAACTGCAATACAAAATTTGAGATATAATTTTAGTTTATATTTCAATGTTCTAAAAACCTATATATTAAATGTGTTGGTTTTGATTGTGAATATCTGGAATAAATTAACAAATTGACTTAAAATGGGCTTTATTCAGGTTTAGGAGCACAGTGGGGTTTTAATGGAAGCGCTACCATTTAATGCTTGAGCCTCTGTCTTCTTATCTAAAACACTGGATGAGAATAGTAATACTTGACAGGGGTTTTGTGAGGATTAGGTGAGTTAAGATACACAAGACAATTAGAAGACCATGTGCTACATAGTTAGTACAACATTGGTTATTGTCATTTATCTGTTTGCTAAGCTCATTATCACCGCTCAGTTTCCTTGACGTAAAGTGTGCTCTAATAGGTGGTTAAAAAATGTTAAGAGAGTAGTGACGTATTCCTTTGTAAATGTTAATATCCACCTACTTTACAAACTTGTTTAAGATAAAGTTTGGATAATCAATCCATAGTGTATAATAGTTTTCCCATATGTTCCATTCATGGGTATCTCATAGTGTGGAGAAGTGAAATAAACAAATAAGAATCAGTTGCCTGGAGTCTAGAACAAAGGTGTCTCAGTTTGTTCTTGCTGCTACGACAAACTAGCACAGACTAGGTTATTTATAAATAATAGAAATGTATTTCTCACAGTTCTCGTGGCTGAGAAGTTCAAAATCAAGGCGCTGGGAAATTTGAGTCTGCTGAAGGTTCAGTCTCTGCTTACAAGATGGCATCTTGTGGCTGCATCCTCACACGGGAGAAGGCAGACAGGAAAAGCACTGAATACTCTGTCCTCCCATGGTGGAAGAGGTGGAATAAATGGATAGGGTGAACTCACCCTCTCAAGTCCTTTTACGAGGCACTAAGCCCATCCATGTGGGACAAGTTTTCATGGCCTAATCAGCCCCAAAAACCCTCACCTCTTAAAACTGTTACATTAAAGATAAAGTTTCCGTGTGAATTTTGAAGGAGTTACAAACATTCAAATCATAATGACAAGCTTTGAAATCAGACAGACCCGAGTTCAATTTCTGGCCTTGACACTTAATAACTGCTTTGGAAGAATAAGTTAGGTTGTACAGGAGTAACAAATGACCCCCAAATCTTAGTGGCTTACAACAGCATAGGTTTATTTATATACAAGTGTCCAGGTTCTTTTCATGTTGGGACCCAGGCTAATAAAGCATTCTTTATTGGGAATATTGCCAGTCATTGTGGCAGGAAAAAAAGAATATGGCAAAGCAAGCAATAGCTCTGAAAAACTCAGCTTAGAGATGACATATTTCATTGATTAAAACAAATCACATAGTCACACCTTAAGTTCAATAGGAAATGGAAGGGGCAGTGGATATTAGTGAACGGGAATTAAGTTTACCAAAATATCTGTGTGATCCTAAACAACTGGTCTCCCAGTTTCACTTTCAGTATCTGTGAAACTTCGAGCAATAAAACTGACCCAGAAGATTTTCAAAACATATAGCATCTGGCCCATAATAGGTACTATATATTCCATTGTCTTGTTTCCCTTTGTACTTTTCTGGCCCTTGCTTTACTTCCAAGTTTGATAGGTGGACCTGGGCTAATCATCTAAGAGCTTTAATATGTTTTGTCATTGATTCAAAAAAGCTATGGAATACATAATTTCTCAAGCCTCTGACAACTATATCATTCTGTGAATTGTGAATTGCATGTTGTGTCTTGGTTGAAATAACAACCAGAGCCATTTTCTAGAGATTCTTCTTTTCTGAAGGGAGAAGTCTGGACTTCAAAGATAAGGACAACAGTACTGAAAGATTTCAGAGCATTTAGGATTTCTTGTTTATACTATGGTAGGCTATGTAATGTCCCCATGTCCACCAAATATGTGTGCATTCTAATCCCTAAAACCTCAGAATGTTGCTTTATATGGCAAAAAAAGGGACTTTTGTAGATACGGTTAAGGATTTTGAGATGGGGAGATAATGCTGAATATCTGGATGGGCCTGATGTAATCACAAAAGTCCTAATAAAAGGGATGAAGGAAATGTCAGAATCAGAGGAGAGCGAAATGTGCTGACAGGAGCAACAGAGTGGAGTGATGTGCTCATGAGACAAGGAAGGAGAGCAGCCACTGGAAGCTGGAAAAGGCCAGGAAACAGATTCTTACCTGGAGACTCCAGAAGAAACCAGTTCTGCCAACACCTGGATGTTAGCAACTAACTTATTTCAGACTTCTGACTCCCAGAGCTATTAAGAGAATAGTGTTTTGAGCCACTAAATTTTTAGCGTTTTGCTACACCAGTAATAGGAAATTAGTACACAAGACAAATAGAAGAATAAATTGTTTCTGAACATGAGGATAATAGCATTATTTCAAATACTTGAAATCTTACAAAATTTCTTAAATCAAAATACTTCTAAAAAATTGGGATTTTCAAAAAATTGATTGCTTTGGAACTTTTTAAGCTTTTAATTTTTTTTTTTTTTTTACCTAGTAGATAAATACTAAAAGTAGAAATATAAGAAACCAAAGTTTAACCAGCCTCTAACTCAATCTTATCCATAATCTTGTATAACTTACTTAAACTTCAAGTTTCTTGTTTTCATCTCTTTATTCCCATGTTGATATTAACAAGTAAAATATTAGAAAACTTCAGATGAAGGATACTGTCACGTTGCCAAGAAATTATGACTAAAAGGGTCATATATAAAATCAACAAGTCACCAAATATTTCATCAACCTGACCACAGATACCAAGTTACCTTCCAGTTCCCACACCCCTTCTGCCATTCCCCATATCCTCAGTCAAGGAAAACATGTCCACAGCCACATATATTTCTAATGTAACTATACATAATGACTCCCACAAAATCTCCCCCAAAAGTAGCAGGAATAGGGTACTACCTATTCAAATTCCATCTGGCCTACCTGATTATGTTTTCTTTTAACCAATAGCGCTAAGTTTAAAAGTCCATATGTATTTAAATTTACTTGGCCAAACAGTCAGCTGATGTGAAGATATAATTTTCGAATAAATATTTTTATTTAAAAAACTGTCTTTAGAACTATGCATATAGATTCACCTGAATTTAACTTAAAGTATCACTATACTTGTTTTTCATTGTTGTAATGAATTACTATGAACTTGATGACTTAAAAGAACACAATTTATTGTCTTAACAATTCAGTAAGTCAGAAGTCCAACAAGGACCTCACTTGGCTACAATCATGGTGTTGGTGGAATCATTGTTCCATTCGGAGTCTTCAAGGGAGAATCTGTTTCCTTGCCCTTTCCACCTTCCAGATGGCTCCTGCATTTCTTAACTTATAACCTCCTTCCTCCATCTTCAAAGTCAGCAATGTCACATCTCTCAGATTCTTCTTTCATTGTCACAGCTTTCTCTAACCACAGTCAAGAAAGGTTCTCCACTTTTAGAGGAATCACGTGATTAGATTGGGCCGAACAGATAATCCAGGGTAATCTCCCCATCTCAAAATCCATAGCCTTAATCACATCTGCAAAGTCTCTTTAGCCATGTAAGGTAGCATATTCACAGTTGCAGGGATTACAGCATGGACATCTTTCTGCCTGGCACACTCAAATACACAAAGATTGAAATTGGACTCCATGAAAGACTGATATATATAGGAACATAATGACCAAAAACCCCACCAATTTAGCCAAATTACTGAAAATGGCAGATACACCAGTTATTTTCTGTTGCTTGATTTAAAACAAAAACAAAAAACAGCAAGTTTCCCAACAAAATTGGCTATTCTTTTTTTCATTATTTGGACAACTATCTTAATTTCTTGGTACTTTGTGTGTGAGGGTGAAAAGGAGGGGAAGTTGGGAAAAGGAATGTTATGAGTATCATTATGAATTTTGAATTTCTCCCTCTAAGGGAGGCTGGAAATAGAACAGAAACCAGGTGAAAGGTCTCTGGCATGGTAACAGACTCAAATCCTCAGAGCTTCATCCTTTCATTCAATTAACAAAGAACAGTTGTGTTCCCAAGATGCTCCAGACATTGTGCTAAGGTTTTGGAAATATCTAGAGGAGTAAGGCAGATATTGTCCTCACCTTCATGTTTCTCACAGTTTAGCAGGGAAAATATGTTAAATAAATGAATACCACAAGATGAGGTAGTAATGGGCTGGACTGAAGCATAGGTAAGATCTCTAAGTGAACATCTCAATCCATGAAAATAAAGAATGAGCATTTTCCTAATTCATTTCTTGGTTTCAAATGATTACCTAGTCTAATTCAAACACATCATGGGTGATTTGAAAAATGTTCATTGGGGACAGTGGAGAGATTTGACTTATTGAAAGCAGATTCATAGTAGATTCCTATTAGAAGCATAGCTAAAACTCAGTAACTTTAGCTAAAAAGCACCAAATGATGTTAAATATATGCCAACATGAAATTATTTTAAAGTATAGTACTTGTTAGCATGAAGTAGTATTTTAGCCAAGACTAATACTGGGCCTTGAGGTATGGAAACTGTTCTCAGTTCTGTGGTATGCCATAGTTTTGGTCCTGTCCATCATGTGGCATACCACCAATTAGAATGGCTGGACATACTGTTGCCAACATAGCTAATCATGTCTTTACATTAAATCATAACCCTCTACTATGCATTGGCAAGAGAAAATGAAGGAGCAAAGGAAAATGTTGGGAAAGTTCCTTTTTGTACACAGAGACATTTCTACAAATCCAAACAATGTTTTTAAACATTTTACCTATAATTATACCAATTGTCTTGCCCAGAGGTATATATTTGTAATAATTGATTTATGTCTCTGTCACTATGTATGTATATTTATATATGTATATATGTATGTTATTTTTAATAATCAAAGTTATACTACACAGTAGTTTGCATCTTGCTTCTTCTGTTTAAAAAATGTGAGCTTTTCCAATGCTATTAAATGTACTTTAGAAACATCATAAATTATAAAGTAGTCTATCATCCTGATTTAACTATAAATTATTTCATCTTTCCTTTCTTTGTGAAAGTTACTTATACTTTTTCATTATTATAAATAAGGCTGTGGTAAACATTCCTTTCCATAGATTTTTATGTGTATTCCTGTTTTATCTTTATGTTAAAGTTTTAGAAATATAATTATGATTCTAAGAGTAAGAATGTTGTATTACTCCTTATACAAAATACTCCTTAGAAAGTTTACGACAATGTATTCTCTTACTACCCTATATTTCATCACCCTTTACAACACAAAACTTGCACTCTTTGCTTTCTTATATACATTTATTTTTAATCTTAACTGTTTAATGGGAGGTGTGAATACACAGTCTCTAAGATGAACCCCCAAGGATTCCTGTTCTCTAGCATTCATATCTTTGGGTGATCCTCTTTCCTTGAGTTGTGCTGGATTCCTGTCTTAATCCATTTTGTATTTCTATAACAAAATAACATGGACTGGCTAGTTCATTAAAAATGTACATTTATTCTCACAGTTCTGGAGGCTGAGAAGTCCAAAATTAAGGTGCCAGCAGGTTTGGCGTTTTGCAAGGACCCACCTTGCAAGTTTCCACCTTGGAGTTTTCACCTCCAAGATGTTGTCTTGAACACTGAAGTCTTCAGAGGGTGCAAGTACTGTTTCTCACATGACAAAAGAGTGAAAGAAAGCAAAACCACCTCGTCAAGCTCTTTTTTTGGTGGCATTAATCCATTCATGAGGATGGAGCCGTCATGATCTCAACACCTCCCATTAGGCCCCACCTTCCAAGACTGTTGTATTGGGGATTAAGTTTCAACATGGTATTGCAGGGAATTAAAACATTCAAACCATAACAATTTCTGTTCAACCTCTGTTGAACAGACTACGGCAGAAGCAATGAAATGTCACTTCCAAAGTTGGATTACAAAAAAATGACTTCTATCTTGGGCTCTCGCTTTCTCTCTCTCTCTCTCTCTCTCTCTCCCCCCGCCCCCCCTCTGTCTCCACATTCTGTGGAAAGCTGCCAGTTGTAAGAAACCCTATGAAAAGACTAATATGGCAAGCCAGTGATATCCATGGCTCACAGCCAGCTAGAACCAGAGGTCTGCCCACAGACAAGTGAGTGATATTAAGATCAGATCTTCCCCCAAACTGTGAGATGATACCAGCCCAGCTGGTATCTCTATTGCAGCCTAGTGAGAAATTCCGAGCTAGAGGAACCAAGTAAACCAAGTAAACCATGCCTAGATTCGTCATCCACAGCATATGCGAGGTAATAAATTTTGTTGTTTAAGCCACTAAGTTACAAATCTAATATGTAATACATTTTGGGGAATGTATTATGTATTAATTGATAACTAACACAGAAGATGAATGGTATGTTACAGTTACTTAAACTTTAACATAAATAAAGTTGAGCATTCTCTTTTTCACAGATTAGTGTAGTAATTTTGTATTTACCTCTTTTTTTGTTTTGTTTTGTTTTTTGCTATTTTTCTATGGAAGTGTTCCCCTTCTAATTTTTAATGGTTCTTTATATTTTAGGATTCTACATTTTTGCCTGTTATACATATGTTGCTAATATTTTTCAAATTGTCATTTGCCCTTTTATTATACATATGATGTCTTAATAAAAATAATTTTTAAAATTATAGTTGAAATTATCTTTCTTTTTATTTTTCAATAGAACCATTATTTCTCTGCTTAGTAAACAAAGCAATGATTTGTTAGAGGATGTAACAAAGTTCTAATTTGTAATTAATATCTCATATTTATTTTATATCCTGCCACTTAATGAATCACTTTATCAGTTCTAATAGTTTATCAGCCGACCCTCAGGATTCTGGGAAAAATAATCACATAATCTGCTAATAGGGATGAATTTGTATCCTTCCTGAAGTTTTATATCTGTTTTTGTCTTATTTTCTTGGCAAGAACTTTCAGAAGTTGTCACTAATAATAATAATGACATTTGTCTTTCGTTTCTTAATTCAAGGGACTAGTCTAGCGGATCATCTTAAATGAAATGAATTATGTAATCATATCTGAGATACAAACAATTGTAAGATGCATCATCTTAGAATTAACAAAATAAAATGGATAATAGTTTTGTATTTATGAAGTTGCTTTGTATTCCTATTATATTAAATTTCTATTTGTTTTTCAAATTGAACCAATTGCTTCTCTTTTGTCTTCGTGAAAGGTACTAATTACAACAACTCTTACTATGGGAAACATTCAATGATTAGGTTGAAGCCTGGTGATTATTTTACCTAAATGTCTGTTTGCTGTATTATAAGGTTCAGTGACAACTTACTCTCCTTCTTCATGTAAGGGAAGATTTAATTGTTTCAAGCAAACAAATAATTAGTTTTAAACAAATCATTAAAATTATAATGTTGTATTTTTATTCTACTTTGATGAATGAACAAGTTCTTCACCCTAACCCAAAGGACATGGAAAGGTATTATGACATCAACCAAACCTGCCAAGGAATGTCTCTGCCTCAAGTACATTTGATTGCTAATCAATACATGTTGCTGTCCAATAAGATACCATCTCATACCAGTCAGAATAGCAATTATTAAAAAATCAAAAAGTAACAGATTCTGGTGAGGCTGCAGAGAAAAGGAAACACTTATACACTGTTGGTGGAAATGTAAATTAGTTCAATCCCTATGGAAAGCAGTTTGGAGATTTCTCAAAAAAGGGAAGGTATATACCCTGTTGGTGGCATTGAAATTAGTTCATTCACTGTGAAAAGCAGTTTGGAGATTTCTCAAAGAACTTAAAACACTACCATTCAACCCAGCAATACCATTATGGGGTAAATGCCCAAAGGAAAACAGATCATTCTACCAAAAATACACATGCATTTATATGTTCAACGTAGCATTATTCACAGTAGCAAAGACATTGAATCAACCTAGATGCTCATCAATGGTGGATTGGAGGAAGAAAATGTGGTACATATGCATCATGGAATACTACACAGCTATAAAACAGAATGAAACCCAGTTCTTTTCAGCGACATGGATGCAGCTAGAGGTCACTATCCTAAGCAAATAAATGCAGGAACAGAAAACCAAGTACTGCATTTTCTCACTTAAAAATGGTAGCTAAACGTTGAGTGCACATGGACATAAAGATGGAAACAATGAACACTGGGGACTACTAGAGGGGAGAGAGAGGGAGTGTGGCAAGGGCTGAAAAACTATCTATTGGGTACTATGCTCAGGACCTAGATGACAGAGCCATATTTTCTCCATACTTCAGTGTCACACAATATACCCATGGAATAAATCTGCACATGCACTCCCTGAATCTAAAATAGAAGTTGAAATTATTTTTTTAAAAAGTATTGATGTCATTTCTACCCATGTTATCTCATCTTCTCTTGCCATCAACACCTGCCCTCAACAGCTGTGAGAGCTGTTGCTGATGATTCTAGTACCCAGCCATCCCGTCCAACTTGCTACTCCCACCTCCAAAGAACTGCCCGCACCAGAAACTCATCTCCACTTTTCCATCACCCCTGTCTCCTCAGCTGGCCCTGCTTTGGGATCACTGTGTAGTTTCCTCTGTCTCAAAAAGCCTTAGATCTTTCAGCAAGGTCAAGTCGAGGAAAGAAATACATAAATACATAGAAGGGTTTGAGAGGATTCTGGGCTTTGGGCAACTCAAAGCTGATTATAGTACTTTTACCCAGTGTAGTTCCTGTGACATAGCTGACTTTCTACCCTGCACTAATTCTGCTTATCTTTAAGAAAAATGATGCATGTCACTTGTAAAAGGACAGTACTGAGGAAAAAGAAAGAAAGAAACAAGACACGTGTGATAAACAGTTCTGTCACCAGACCAGCCGAGACTGGTTAGAACCAAGATAGCTGACTAAATGACTTCAAAAAGATCTAAGGCTTCATTATAATCTCATTTCTATGCTAAATGACACTCCCACTCACACTGGGACAGTTGACAATCATCATGGCAATGAGAAGAAGCCATAAAAGGACAAAAAAGAAGGCAGCACTCTGGTTCCAGAGAATTCGTGGTCCATTTCCAGAAAATACATGAATATTTCTCCCCTCACTTTTAACATCCAACTCCTTCATTAGAGAAACCCCCTTACCCCTCACTAGTCAAAAATTATTTTGGGGGGGGCGGGTAAACATTTGACCCATCTAGAAATCTTATTACCTCTGCATTGTATTTTGCTTCAGTAACTATCTTTATTTATTTATTTATTTTTATTATACTTTAAGTTCTGGGATACATGTGCAGAATGTGCAGGTTTGTTATGTATGTATACATGTGCCATGGTGGTTTGCTGTATCCATCAACTCATCATCTACATTATGTATTTATCCTAACACTATCCCTCCCTTAGCCCCCTACCCCACAACAGGCCCCAGTGTGTGATGTTCCCCTCCCTGTGAACATGTCTTCTCATTGTTCAACTCCCACTTATGAGTGAGAACATGTGGTGGTTGGTTTTCTGTTCTTGTATCAGTTTGCTAGAATGATGGTTTCCAGCTTCATCCATGTCCCTGCAAAGGACATGAATTCATCCTTTTTTATGGCTGCATAGTATTCCATGGTGTATACGTGCCACATTTTCTTTATGCAGTCTACCATTGATGGGCATTTGGGTTGGTTCCAAGTCCTTGCTATTGTGAACAGTGCTACAATAAACATACGTGTGCATGTCTTTATAGTAGAATGATTTATAATCCTTTGGGTATATACCCAGTAATGGAATTGCTGGGTTAAATGGTATTTCTGGTTCTAGATCCTTCAAGAATTGCCACATTGTCTTCCACAATGGTTGAACTAATTTACATTCCCACTAACAGTTAAAAGCGTTCCTATTTCTCCACATCCTCTCCAGCATCTGTTGTTTCCTGACTTTTTAATGATCGCCATTCTAACTAGCGTGAGATGGTATCTCATTGTGGTTTTGATTTGCATTTCTCTAATGACCAGTGATGATGAGCTTTTTTTCATATTTGTTGACTGCATAAATTGATTTGAAAGGCATGCTCCCACTTCTCAATCCATGGTCATTGAAAAAAAGCCTGCACTGCTTGACCCTCACTTTCAGTTTTGTGTATTGGCTTTGTGACACTGAACTGGGAAAGACCCCGTTTTAGGGGGACAAACTTTGTTGTTAGCAGTACAGAAGCTTCAGAATTTAGGGCTCAGGACAGTTATGGTTCAGCTTTATTTTGAAACTATTTATTCTTACTTTTTTCCTTATGAGAAATTAGAAGCTTGTTATTCATTGACACTGTCTATTCAAGTTTTGGAATGCCTGCATCAGTTTAGAGGCATTTGTTATAAAAGGATACTAGGCTGGGAGTACTTTGAGCTCTGTGTGTATGAATGTAAACCATGTCTGTCACTTCTCTTCTGGACCGCTGCATTCTCATCTGACTTCATAATTCTTTATATTAATTATGCCTTATTCTCTTTTTTCTAAGTTCATTGGCTGTAGCTTGTCCTAGAAGCCCTTTAGCTAGAGCGTGAGGTAGTTAAATGTTTTTAGTAACTTCAGCCTCCCCTCTCTGTAAGTATTCTCTCAGTTGTATCCCTTACGTTCCTCTCCTTATCTGGGGACCTAGTAACTTCATGCTCCTATCCTTTCCTTTCCTTCCTTAGCAATTTATTTCCTCCAGTTATTATCTGGTAAATATATTCACACTGGACTATAAATGCATAAGAAAGATTTAAAATGTAACTTCTCTTGGGATATTTGCAATGAAACAATTTTAGAAATTAAGGGAAAAAATAGCCACATTATGTGAGTGAGACTTCTACACACGCTTTTTTTTTTTTTTTCTTTCTTTCTCTTTTTGATGGAGTCTTGCTCTGTCTTTCAGGCTGGAGTGCAGTGGTGTGATCTCAGCTCACTGAAATCTCCACCTCCTAGGTTCAAGCAATTCTCTGCCTCAGCCTCCCGAGTGGCTGGGATAACCGGCACCTACCACCACGCCTGGCTGATGGTGAACATCTTGTCCAGTCTGGTCTTGAACTCCTGACCTTGTGATCCACCCACCTTAGCCTCCCAAAGTGCTAGGATTACAGGCATGACCCAACGTGCCTGGCCTATGCACACTTTCACACCTATTATGTCAACTAACTCACAAGGCAAGACCTGGTTTGAGGGACACCTCTATAGGTGATAGTACGCACAATTACAACACAATTTCTCAGAACTGCAGCACTCACACACAATTCAACAAGCACCAGGAGGCATTGTTCCTCCTTGCTCCTGCTCTTCCCGACAAGAATACAGGTACATCTTCATGAAGAGTGAGAGCTATATGTTTTCTTTCATTCCTCGGATGATAAAGAGACACATTCTTGCTTTTCCCAAATCAAGAGCACAAATGTTTACAAAGATTTTAGACCAATGACTTATTGAAGGTTGTTGAATTTGAATACTTTTTTCAAATATAGAGAAGTTAGTACTCTAGCTAAACTCATCAGTAAATCCTGAGATGATAACTATGTTTTGAGTATCTAATGAAAACTGTACTTAGCAAATTGTTCTGTTTACTGAGAAAAAGTAATTATTCAGAAGCCAAGTGTCACACAACCCATGCTCTTACATCCTTCAGGCCTTTGTGCAAATGTCGCCTACTCGATGAAGCCCTCCCTAACCTTCTCACTTAAAATAGCAATCATGCCCCATTCCTAAACCCCTAACCATACATTTTTCTTCATTGCTTTTGCCACTCTCTTGCATGCTGTACACTTACTTTTTTATTTTATATTTTCTCTTTAACCACAGAATATAAGCTTCAGGGGGACAGGGACTTTGTTCATTGCTGTATTCATAGCCCTGATACCACTATCTGGTGTTTCATAGACTCTTAGTAACACAGCAGTTACATAAATGAATGACATTATGTAATTTGTGAAAATATGGAGCAAGAGTTAGAGACCAGTCTGGCCAACATGGTGAAACACTGTCTCTAGTAAAAATATAAAAATTAGCCGGGCATGGTGACACTCACCTGTAGTTCCAAGCTACTCAGGAGGCTGAAGTGGGAGAATTGCTTGAACCCGGGAGGTGGAGGCTGCAGTGAGTTGAGATCACACCACTGCACTCCAGCCTGGGCAACAGAGCGAAACTCCGTCTCAAAAAAAAGAAAAAGAAAAAGAAAATATGGAGCAAATTCTAAATACGGGTGGTGAGTGCTCAACAAATGTTTATAGTCTTTGAAAAACAAATTTTGTACAAGTACGCATTAAAGCCATTAGTGTAACTGGAAACATGTCTGTTACATTTATAGCATATTATGTTATATATTTATCCATGACAGCAAGTATTGGATAGAGTAAATGCGGAGTTTAATGAAGGTTAAAAATATATTGATATCTTTGAATGATGCTTACTAAAAGATACTTTATTAAAATATTTAAAATAACCTTTTAGAACTTTATTTCAAATAAAACTAAGCATCTGTTTCAGAGCATTAGCATCACTAGCTTTTACGTTGTGTTAGTTATTTTCTTAACTATTTAGTAGCAATAAATTGCTATAATATAATGACTAAAACAAATCATTAAATGTTGTCATGAAATAGCTGTGCATTTCAATTGTCAATAAAGTTTCACATAATAATTGCTAAAGTATTTTTTGTTCTATTTTCATAATCAAAGCAACTTTACCATTCAGAAATTAAGGATATTAAATTTCTGATATTTATTGGGAGAAATAGACGAACCTCTAAATATTTCTTCATTTTAATTAAAGAGATAGCTAGATTTTGCATTCTGCCTTTTGAAAGTCTTTTGGAATTTATTAATCATAACTCCTCAGAAATATTTAGAAAGGCCTAACTTTATTTTCAAAATGCTTGACAGATAATTTGTTCTACAAACATTGTGTATTACATTAAAGAATCATTGAAAACACAGTTTCTGTATTGAATCAGAGTAAAAAATAAGCTCAATTACAAATATATCCTCTAATTGTTTAAGTTAAT